>NW_027526385.1:59093873-59696373 GCF_048455015.1 Haemaphysalis longicornis | reverse complement strand
ACGTCACTAACGGTAAAAAAATAGTCTAACCATTCCCCTAAGGCTTCTTTGGCGTTGTACACTGCCGGCATTTCTTTCTGTATATATATAATGTGTGTGTGTGTGTGTGTGTGTGTGTGTGTGTGTGTGTGTGTTTATTCCCAGGCAGCACAGGACTGTTCGGCCTAAATCAAGCCGGTGTACATTGGCCGGTGATTTTCCGTCTGGCCTTTTTCCGGCAGCCATGATCGGCCCGTGTGAAAATGTGGGCTTTTTGGCCGGCCGTACTCTCATGGCTGTCTAACGGCCAGTGTCCGTCGGCCAGTCGACCGGCTTACGTCATACGGCAAGATTCCAGCCGTAGGGCTCTGGCCATTTTAAAGCAAACCGTGTACGGCCGAAGTCTGGCAACGGGAGGACAGCCGAGATGCGGTCTTCGGACTCCAGCTGGACTAATGCTGCCAGAAATACGGCTGTGCCACGGACATTGGAGTTCAGCCAGAGTACGTTACCTATACTGAGGCCGGTCACTGCATGTCGCGCTGTGCATGACCAAGATGGCCTAGTGGCGCTGTGCAGCAGCACAAACCCAGCATTTTGGGTCCAATGCAGCCACATCAAAGTGAGCCCGCGCGCAACCACCAGCCGTACAGCCTTCAGAGCAGCCTTCCTTAATTATCAGCGTCAATTGACACCATAATTCATTCTGGTGTCAAATTACGCTAAGCTTGAAGCCTTAAATTTACGCCTGCGTACTGGCGCGTTCAAATATCATCGCTTAATACCACTGGCGCACATTTTTTTTATATATGTGTAACAAAACAGAAAAATCCTAGAACAGGCACATAAATACTACCAATGAATTAGATTATTTGGTCACCCTGAATAATTTGTTAGCTGTCAACTTATCGAATGTGTTATGACCACTTTTGAAAAGTAAGCTTTAGTTAACGCTCACTCCCTGCATTATTGCTTTGGCCACTGCAATCGTTTTTGCGATAGCTATACCGGTTGTGGGCATTTCAATCAGCATGCCATCGTACCGCCTGACCCCTTCCATCGTTCCGTGTGCTACATTGCGGAACATTATAACAGATTATGCTTTTACAAAATGCAAGGTAAATTTGACGCCCGGAGCATCAGATGGGACTTTTTTGGGTAGATGCTCTTTAATTTCTCCACAGCAGTACTCCCCTCCCAAACGAGTAGCAGTCGAATTAATGTAGCGGGTCGGACAGTCAGTACAAGTGCACCTGCGAAAAAACACAGATCTGAAAGAGACGAAACTGCACAACAAGCAGAAAAGATGATTACTGGGTGAATGGGTCAGTATGAGGTACCGGCCTAACTTTATCCACGTGTCATCTGCTTTATTACTGTTTCGGCTTCCAAGACAAGGTCGAGGGCTGCAGTTTCTTGCCAAGGTATTAATTGCGCACCTTAACAGTTTTACCTGACATATCTGTTGTTATTTGTATCTAAAAAAAAAAACGGAACTTGTCCACTGTACTGTCTTCAACAACTGACCACGGAACTCACTTCTTTCGTATTGATGACACGTTTGGTTGTGAAAGACAGGGCAAAGAAAAGTATAGAGAAATATCCACGTTTTGGTGCTTTTTTACTTATCGGTTTTATATACTTTTTGCGTAATATTTAAGAAAAACTTGATTCGCCTTTTTTGCTTTCCGTGTAAACACATTTTTAAAAAACTGGCGCATTTGATGCCCCGTGCTATATCTCTGCTCCGAAGCGCAGCTTATGTTGCAGGCTGGCAGAATTATTTTAACCAGCTGGTGATATTGATATCAAACGGGGATCAAAATCTTGATACACGGACGGCCATGGGAAAGGGAGATCGAGGACACTTGCGGTCAGCAGCAAACGGCTTAGCCACTGAGTGGCTCCTGCGGTCAGACTTGTCAAGTATTAGCACTTTTCAGGAGTCGGACCTTTTAAACAAATTATGAAATGCAAAACGTTTTCACGCGTCGGGTGTGGGCTTTCGCTGTTGCGCAGTAGAGCAGCTATAAAAGGGTAAAGTCGTTGTATATCCCCTGTGAGCTACCGAGAATTACATTTTGTTTGGTCAGCTTGCACGATGCTCGCACTTCCAGCAGCAACGGACCATTGCTACAGTGATGCTCATTCATTTTCCCCTTTTGTTACATAGAGCGTGATAATGTTCCATTGTCTGGAGGGGAAAGTGCGCTAGTGGGTACGAAGTTGATGGTACGTGAAAAAAAAGCCTGAATTGCATTAACGGCGCAATATCAACAACGGAAGGTTGAACCGTGACGGCATGAACCGATAACCGTTATTCCTTTTTAAGGTTCAGTTCCGGTTTTCGGGTTCCACACCTTTATATATATATATATATAGTCTGAGTGGCGCTGGCTACCACCCTAAACCGTCAGATACAGTTGTAGTAAATATAAATACCCCAGAAAGTGAAGGAGAACACAGTCGCCCAGATAGACGAATTGGTAAGGAATTCGAGATCTAACCGAAAGGCGTGGGTTCGGTCCCCACTCTGGGCGCGTGTTTTTCTTTCTTTCTTTCCAACGTAATTAATAAAAAAATAATGTAACGACACTACCGGTAAAAAATAGTCTAACCTTTCCCCTATGCCGTCTTTGGCGTTGTCGGCTGCCGGCATTTCTTTCTGTATTTCCTAACGAGCCCCTCATTTTCAAAACCGTTTATCATGCGAAAGCTTAGCGAGGGCCTCGGTTCCGGCAGCCTTGATGCCAAGGCAGCATACGAGCGTTTCCCACCAGTTACCCGCTTATGACAGGCTTTAGACGTTCGCGTCAAGCCCCGGGGGTTAAAAGAAGGTCCCCTTCTTCCCGTGTAGTCTGAGTGGCGCTGGCTACCACCCTCAAGCGTCAGATACAGTTGTAGTAAATATAAATACCCCAGAACGTGAAGGAGAACACAGAGGCCCAGGTAGCCGAATTGGTAAGGCATTCGAGATCTAATCGAAAGGCGGGCGTTCGGTCCCCACTCTGGGCGCGTGTTTTTCTTTCTTTCTTTCTTACGTAATTATTAAAAAAATAATGTAACGTCACTAACGGTAAAAAATGGTCTAACCATTCCCCTATGCCTTCTTTGGCGTTGTAGACTGCCAGCATTTCTTTTTGTATATATATATATATATATATATATATATATATATATTAAGTAGAGAGGGGGATACACAGCAAGAACATTCACAACGAAGGTTTACTGACGTATGGGTAATGGGAATGGTCTTTTTCAGTGTACGGTTACACGAATTTGCTGCCAGAACCATTTGCCACGCATTTATTATACAGGGTGTCCCAGCTATCATGCACCAAGATTTGAAAAAAGTGTAATGGCGTAAGTCGAAGAAAACCTAGTGCATAATGTTTGCAGTACTGTGGAGAAGCGGGCACAATTTCTTTCGTTATTGAGGCGTAACTAATTAATTGTAATTAATTTTCTAACTCGGGATGTACTGTCTTAATCACTAAAGTGTCACAGAGGCACTTGTAGGTACCCACGAGGGGCATCTAACTGCGGTATTTTGAGCGCCGAACTAATTGCGTACACGTTTATTCTGACTGATAAAGAAAACCCGCGAAATATGAAAAATACCACGTGATGGTGCCTCCGCGCGCATTGTGAAGCAATGCCCTCAAACAGGCTTCCTCTGAGTTAGCCAGAATGAAATAAACAAAAGGTAGAAAGAAGAAATCACGACCGAGTTTGTGCATTATCTGCATGCGCGACCCGCGAATCTCGCTGTTGCTGCTCCTTCCATGCATGCCATTATCAAGGTGATGCGCTGTCTCTTTGGCCGGGTGACAGGCGAAGCAGTTGCTTTCAATCAGCTTATTTGGGGAAGCAGCTTTACAATGTGCCCGGAGGCGCCATCACGGGGTATTTTTCATATTTCGCGGGTTTTCTTTGGATGTCAGAATAAACGTGTACGCAATTAGTTCATCGCTGAAAATACCACAGTAGATGCCCCTCGTGGGTACCTACAAGTGCATCATTGGCACTTTAGGGATTAGGACAGTACTCCGCGAGTCCCACTGCCCACTACTCCACAGTACTGCAAACATTATGCACTAGGTTTTCTTCGACTTACGCCATTCCTCTTTTTTTAAACCTTGGTGCGTGATAGCAGGGACACCCAGTATAGCTTTGCGGAAAACTGTGAAATCATTCGGAAACAGAGAGTATGCATACATTCGAGCTATGCCCGTGGTACAACAACAAAAAGAGAGATAGAGAAAGAGAAGTGCGTTGAATTGACAAGGCAGCTCTCAAGATTTCATGACGACGTGTAACGCACCTGGTATGGGCTGCAAGTTCAGGCAGTGTGGAAGCGTCGACAATCGCGGATTCAAAAAGAAGGGAAAAGTACACCATAAAGTATCCTGTGGGTGGGGAGACGGGTTCGGACGGATCCATACCGGCATGGACGAAGACTGGGTTATGGGTGTGCCCCCCGCAGACGGAAATGGTAGATACAGTGCACAAAGGAGCAATGCACAGTGAGCTACCAAGCGAACAGGTAAGAGGTATGGTTCATAGTTTCACAAACGCTTAAATGCTTCTAAGTGTAAGGGGGTAGGGGGGGGGCTGAGAACGCGGCCTCCCAAGGACGAGCTGCATTAGACCAATAAACCTACTGTATTTGGAGAGTTTGAGCGAATTATGATGGTAAACTCAACGGTACAATTATGCGCAACGTGATAAAAATTACGAGGTCGCCAATTTAGCGCATTAGGTTTCCGCAACTTTCTATAATACCAAGCGTCGCTGACCCAAACTATAAAAGAGATATTATTCCCGAACCTTGCAGTCGTGGTAGGTTTTAAAAGCGGATTTTAAAATTGTGGCTTTAAGACGTTCAAATGCATGATCGGGACAGTTCACGTGTCTTACGAGGGGCAAATAAGGGCAAGTTTTTCCATGAGAGCAGTGAATATTGAACCGTATTCGATAGGGCGTTTCAGTTGAGCCTATAGGTAGTTGCCTACAAATAGTGCACTACAGAAGGAATACTACATAGCGGAGTGACAGTTAAAGTTACCTTTTATATTTACGTAATAGTCTGAAGCCGTGCTGGTGGCACGCAGTGTAGTGGCCATGTGTGGACATACTTTAGAGCGAGTTTTTTACAGGGCATGCAACCAGTAGTTTCCGGTCAGCTGATACAAGAGTTAGTAAGAAAGTCGCCTAAATTCTTTTTACGCCGGTAGACAACGCGTGGTGGTTCCGGGAATATGCTTTTTAAGCGTACACTTTGAATTGGGATATTTTGATGTTTTCTTAGTACGTTGACATTGTTAGAGCGGAGGCTGAGTGGGTTAAAATTAAGTTTGTTTGTGTATTAACGTTCGGCACTTTTGTCTTAAAGATTTCTTTACGGTCTAATTGGCTGGTTCTCACAATAGTTTAGTCAATAACTTTTTCCGGGTACCTGCACATTTTTCCGGGTATTTCCACATGGTACATTCTTCATATGCAAGTGTTCGGCCAGTGCACACTAACGAGCCTATATAAACATTTTCATCCTTTAATCTTTGCGTTCAGTGCCTGTTCTCGGCTGTAGTGTGCATGCCCACAAAAAACATGAGCTAGGAAAGCTAGCACAACCCAGGTATGAAGACCGAGGGCGAAAATACAAGAAGGTTCATAATTCTCAGTTCTTTATTTCCAGAGACGACTCACTGTTCGTTGATTATCTCACGCCGGACTTCACACAGAGCCTCGACGTGTTGCTGGAGAACGGAGTATACCATTTCGGCATGCTCAACATCTACGGCCCCGAAGCGAGAACAGATCTACTTCAAATTATGAAAATGCTACAGGTATGCGTACCGTGCCAGGGTTAATCGAAGACTTAAGAGCCTTTCAAAATACGTTAATTAGGCGCCTATGCATACGAGTAGGTGAGTGTTACCCGTGGTGCAGAGCAAGCATCTATTTCATAAATATGAAGAATCCACCTGCATAACATTTTTTTACTCGGCCAGGGGAGGAATATATAAGTGCTTATTTACTTCTCAATTACCACTTTCTGATAATAGGGATAGGTGAGCGTAACGCCTACTGCTGCGTGCGCTACGATCTGTGGGATATTTTTATCCGCTACCAGTGCCCCATAATGTCGCTGACTCTTCGATAACTAATTTTTTTTTCTTTGCAGGCCACGTACAATGCCACTTTGGACTGGATTTCGAACACATTTACCCTTCCCTTTCCCGTTCACACAGTCGTAGGCTTGGCCGCAGACTTCAAATTCGGCTACGACGTCATCGCAAAGGCTTTGTGAGTATGCGCTTTTCTTTTTTCTGAACTCAGTACCTCAAGTAGTACCATCTGGAAACACATGCTGCAGAGACATCAAGGGCTGAAACTTTTGCCGCATATCCAAACGATTCTTAACACTAAACACTATTTAGAAATGTACAACAGCCTATGCAAATATCTTTAGGGTTGGAGAAAGAGAGAAATGCCACTTTATTGAGCTCCAATCTTGTTTGGGGCCTGGTGCGGTCGTCGGTCTGAGGCCGGCAGTGACGTCGGCAGCCCGGATGACCAGAAGTGTCCAGACCTCTGGATATGGGACGCCCAGCGCTATCTCATAGTACTCTTTATTAACTTGGGGGACAAAAGAATCTTAAAGCGCACCCACATACAGTGGATCAGAATGGCGAGACCCCCACGCTGTGAATAGTTATTCGAGGGATGACTTCGGTGCAGTGGAGCTCATTATGCCATGGCGTTCTTCTGCAAAATTCGACCTAAGTGCTCTTGTCGGTTGATAAGCTCAGTGTGGGAATGAGGGTATCCACAGCGACGAAGGCAGTGATGTACGTTATAACTTACCCCTGGCTGACCTGGTGCCATGGTAGTGGACGAGGATAGCACCACCGCTGACAGGGAGTCCTTGGCAGCTTCGTGTGCTGCCTCACTGGCCTCGAACTGGTGTGTGCCGGGGTCCAGGCGATGTCTGCCAGAGACTTCGGCAGATTTCGAACACCACGAACGATGAGTGCCCGCGTTCGATGTTTTCGATGGCAGGTTTCGGTTCAGTGATTACAATTGTGCGTGACCGCCGAGTCGTTAGACCGAAGTTGTGATAGTGGGACTGACCTTTAAATAGTTAGCAGTGGGATCATTTGGGCTATCAACGACTGAGAGGGCGAAAGCGTCGTGGTTCCTGTGTTCTGCTGCATGTATACGTATAGAATGTTGGGTTTGATCGGGAATTCTGGGGTGTGCGCCGCGCCTGTTGCTTCTTTCTAACTTTGTGGTTGGTGGCGTACTCATTCCTCGGAAGAGGGTGGACGCACAGGCCAACGCCGCCTGTATAAACATTGCCTAACGCGTGAGCGAAAATGGCCAAACAGCCACTCTCCCGTTGCTCTCTCCTACGCTTCCCCGCTCCGTAGCATTCCTGCGTGCTTTCGTGTCCGTCGGCTTGCCCCGCTTCTCAGAAACTATGCAAAATAGTTGACAGTTTGTTTAGCGTTTATCCAGGAGGCGCTCCTACGCCTTCTTGTTCTTCACCATGCCTGTCTGTCCTGGTCTGTCGCTGATAAAACCGCCTTTGCCACGAAGCAAAATCACTTGAGCTGCCGCAGGCTGATGCCGGCTTTGCGGGCTTATCTACTTGGGTCACAGGCCCCGAAATTTTCTTTGTGGGGCATCTCCCCTCTGTCCCCTCCGCATTCCAGTCTTATTTTGTCCCCGCTCTTCGCACTCCGCATCGGTACGCACTTCTAAAATTGAGTACGGTACTGTAGAAGCGCCCGGACGGCTTGGCGGGACCCTCAGCTGCATATCCTTTTTTTCTATAGTCTTGTGAAATTTTGCAACCACGTGATATTATTGGAAAGTAATGCTAGAAGTGTGCGCCTGTACAAAAAATCTGTGCGCAATTTTTTCTTCTCTAATTACTCTGGAGAGGTAAATATCAGTAAAATAATCGCTGCCCAATCCGAAAATATCGTTTTTCTGTTAGCTATATCTCTATCCTACAATCAATATGTTCTTACACTATTTCAGTCCACCTCCGTCAGATATCTTTGGAAATATGCAGCAAGTATGAAGAGAGCTACATGTTGAACGAGATCCCCTGTCCACCCCAAATCTATCGCCCCGTCGCGGCTAAGATGTGAGTGAAACGGCCCTTGAAGCCCTACAGGCAAGCTAACAGACACACGTAGTAGAAGGGGATGCAGCGTTCCCAACTCCCGAGCAGTGACGCAAGGTGAAATGTCCGGCGGCACGCTCCACATAGCGTATGAGTGCCTGACCTAAGCGTCCCCTACCCATTGAAGAGCGCGTGTCGCGTTAGGCAATGTTTATACAGGTGGCGTTGCACACGCAATCGTGGATTGGTCGAAGCGCAAGGATAACCTGTTCGGGACAAACTGGGGCCCCAATACCAAGTCGGGCTAGTATACGCTGGCCAATAGAAGTAGTTGAGAGGTAGCGGAGCTAATTGACGGGAAGCAGTTTAACCAGTTCTTTGTTGGTATTATGTACTCCGACGCACTCAGGTGTGACAGTGGATGCAGTCAGAGGTAACTTGAGCGCAGATTTTAGGCCTTTAAAATAAGGCAGGAAATTTTGGTTATTTCTGTGTTCAAAATACGAACGTAGAATGAAGATTATACTATGCGACCAATGATAAATGCCCTGATAAGCCTGATTCTCTGTCTCCTATATTGTGGAGTCCGGTAATAAGTTGGAACAGTCGAATTCCGTCGATAACGTGTGAGTTTCACTGCAACATGTATTTATTGCTGCTACGATACTGCTGGATGACCCGATCAAGAATCTTGAGGATAAAACGTTCATTCGGGCACATTTCGATTTTAAGAGAATTTTTACGGGTTCATCTGGCTGGCAAGACCATAAGCTCTGATTTTGAGTGAGAACTGTTGGGATCCGCTAAGCCTAAACTTTCCATTTAGGATGCAGCATTTCTCCCAACGACATTTTTTTGTGAGGAACCAGCCTTTTGGTCACGGCGCTAAGTTCTCCTAGCGTCAGCGTCGGATGGTTGGACAATGCAATTTCCCCTGCAAAGACAAGAGGAGGCCAACCACGCGGGAGTGGCGCTTACGCCCCAATTCATAAGCGACACTTTGTTCCGCACATAAAATAACTAAAAAAAGATGCTTCCAAAAAGGAACGCCATAAAGACCGCCCCGTAAAGCTAAAGCATGGCACGGCTGTGACCAGAGACTGCTTAGTTTTTCGAAAAGCAAGGTGTACGGCTTAATTAATAAACAGTGGTATGAGGTGGGCAAACTCCATTGAAAAGGCGTGACCCTGTCCTGCAACTAAGGGTTTAACTTGCATCTGGGGTGTTCAGAACTATTTCAAAACTTGTACGTGGAGTGCGGTCCGTGAGGCCGAGCACAGTGGCTAAGTATACAGTTTTCATGAGTGTTCGGAATTTCGCCTAACACCCAATAACTTGTCAATTTGATGAGTGTTCGAAATTTACCCTAATGCGTAATCACACGTGCAAAGTACCCACGAAAGACATGATAGACATATATTAAAGCTAAGATTCCTATACCTCACTGATGCGTCATTCTTCCGAGTAAAACACAATGCAAGAAAGCCAACGGTAACCGAACTATAGGAAAATGATGATGGGTAAAATACACAGCTGCAGAGCAAACTATAAACACACTACTGAGAAGCCGTAATGGGGATGAAATGCATTCTATACGCACTCAAAAAAACCGATTTTATGAAAAATACACAGCTGGAGACAAAGCGTTAAGCACAATACTGTAAAGCCGTGGTTGGGAGAAAATGCATTCTAAACACACTGCAGGAAAGCCAATTTTAAACACACTGCAGAAAAGCAATGATGATTATGAAATTGATTCTCTAGCGGGGTGGCACCTCTGCTTTGGGCGTTGGTATTGAAGCATTGGACGTTGGCTTTGGACTTTGGATGCATGAAAGTAAGCTTCTGTAGTTTAGATTTTGGACTTTGGGAGAGTAAATGTTGGCCTTTAACTTTGACTCCGTTTGCATGAAAGAAAGCTTCGCGTTTTAACCCTCTTTCTATTAAGAAAGTGGCTTTGATATTTTGGTTGTTTAAACGTCATTCATTATCCACGTATTTTCCTCTTCAAAAAACGCAAGCCGTGGAACAACAAAACATACAACTTTCATACAAAACTTTGTTGCTCCTTGGAAGCTGTCCCGAGAGGCCTCTGATATAGCTTTCGAAGAAAATAACAAAACAAAAAAAAACTTGCCAAGCAAAATTACTTCACACCCGTTTCTGCGGCCGACGCCGTATAACTACGAAGCGACCACGGCTCAAACCCAGTGCCAATAATACAGTGCAAAGTATCTCATAATGAAACCTCATTGTCTTGATTTCTGAATTGCAGGGGGCAGTTCGTTCCGTCCCTCATCATCTTGCACACGCACGTTTCGTTCCCGGACAAAGATCGCCCTGACTGCCGCATCTTACCAGCGTCCATGCTTAGATTTCCGGTCGATATTCCTAGGGACGACTTCGGCTACGGAACATCTGTCGTACGTTTACTTCTGCTTTCATACCAGGATTGACAGAGTTCGCAGTGGCCCTTAGTAACACAGGACTGTGTGGCCGCATACTTGCAAACTTAAAGTCCTAAAATGTAATTTGGAGGTCTGGAACACTGAACGGATAATCTTTTCACCGTTCATATAGCAGTTTTCTGTGATGTTACGCTCCCTGGACCAAAACCCCAAAGCCAAAAAAATATTACACCCACGTTCACCCAGTTTTTCAGGTGGGGTGCAGGACATTCAGTAGAATTACGAAAAAACTCGACCTACAAGAATTTCGATGTTAAAACACGTTACGAATTGCGTAGGAGAGGAACCCATGACTCTAGTCATGTAATCCACGACGGCGATGCTGCGGCACGCTTCCACTGGCAGAACGACAGTTATCCTACTGTTGATTGCATGAGAAGTGACCGTGACTGTGCGTGAGTAGGCCAAGTGTATGTCAGCCACGGGTAGCTCTAGTTCTGCGGAACCTATTTATTTATGTTATTATTTTATTTATACAATACTGCAGTCCTTGGGCGACCCAAGCAGCTTAAGGTGTGGCCAGACGGCCTGTCAAATTAATTTCCACTAAAAAACGACGGAACGAGAGCAAAGAAGAAGATGCAGACAAGATGTAGCAGTACAGAAGTATTTTCAAAGTATCCCTCTGCTTCGCTTTTAAGATCATTTAAGCAAGTTTATGACGCTCTCTCACACCTGGCAGGGCCCACTATGCGGAGACAAAGCAAACCAGTAAGGTATGTGCAGAAACGATAATGCTTGCGGGGGCGCTAGGCGAAGAATATGTTGTTTCCCAGGAGCATTATGATGGCCTACGAAGGTTCCAGGAACAATAAACACCAGTAAAATTCGTTCGACCAACTGCTAAAGAGGATCTGTCACACAAACTTTTTGAATTTGAGGTATAGTCTTTGATTTCTACCGCAGTTGCCTTATTTCCCATCTTCGCAATACTGCGCAAATGTCTCTGTTTTAGACAAAATATTATATGTGTGAAACTGTTTTAAATCAATCCCTGTACCCGCTTTGCCATACATAAGTGTGGTTAGGTTTATTTTAGATGCCGTTAGGCAGTCTGCACCCTCTCACAGTCTTTAATTGACGCTCGGCTCTGCTCTGGAGAGGCCTCTTCTGTACGGGTGACGAAATGGAACGTCGCATCCTGGCCACCACCTTCAATGACGGTAGCTGAATGCGCATGGGTATCAGTCCATGCTTTTCAACTTTCTAGATTGGGGAATCAGCATATCGTATCTATAATAATGGGGAGCGGCGGCACCTTACGCTGCACAGCAAGCGAGCGGCACGAGATTTGGTGACACACGGCCACACGTAGCATATGGCCAGAAAGCGTAGGAATTCTTTGTAGGCTTGGACATAATTTTGCGCCGTGAGGTCTTTTAGTGTCCTTGTTCATTTAAGGGGGGCTGGAAGGCAAAACTGACTAAGAATGGAAAGTTTTTATTATACTGCCAAAATATTCCGACATTCTTCGAGAACGTCCGCACGAAGTGGCTTTCTGAGATGCGCAGAAGAAGTCTTTTAAAAATGGCGCCAAAGGTGGCGCCATGTGGCATCGCCTAGTTACTGCAAGTTTCGTGTGACCCGCAATGGCATTTAGATTGTTATTTTCCTTTAAAAATGCCTAATAACGTTTCTTTTTGTAATAAATTACACATATAGCCCATAGTTACTGGAATTTTCCGGTTGCTCAGTACATGCCGCAAATGTGCGGCGTTAGTTCAAACTCTATTGTGCATGCGTTGCAAACTGGTTGCTTATGTCGGTTCGGTCGTCTATATTTCCGTTTGCCCACGAATAATTGGTTGCTTTTTCGACATTTTAGAGGGAATTTTCATGACTGAAGTCGCCTGCGCTAGCACCATTCCCTCGCTTTCAATATTATCCGTGCAAGAAACGACAATTAAAAAATATATCAAACAACTTTGGAGCGTGATTTCTCGAAACGCCATATCCACTTAGAAAAGGAACATTTTCCTTTCAACTATTCCGGACTCCGAAACCTAATTTTTGTGAATTCTCTATCAATGCTGTCTACACATTCTTAACCAGGATGAGTGTTTACTCACCAGATTTTGTTGTTTTATTCACACTATTGTCTTTCGAAAATAAATAACATTCGAGTTTGCGGAATGCAACTATTTTTTTTAATTAATGGTGATTGGCAGTAATATTGCTTTGGTTCAGAAGGATCCCTTAGGTATTTAAAACATATGGAAAGTTTTTCAGACCTGTTTTTCGAAAATGTTCCTTAACCGGAGAAAAAAACTAAAAACCCCTAGACTTTATTTTAAACACTAATGAATATTTTTGTATAAAATTTTGTGCACGGTTAGTTTGTTATGAAATCACAGCCCCCAAAATGTCTAGTTGATTAATCGAAAAGATGCGAAGTGAGCTGCAGACGTACCTGGAGTATGACGTTCACCATCCATCCCCCGTTGATGCAGGATGATGTCACTGTGCCTGCACAATAAAAGTTAAAACATGACTGGACCGCTACCACTTTGTCATGTGGTAAGCAGACAGCTGATATCAACCACTGAGTGAAACTGCGATTGTCGCCTCACACACAAAAAAAATTCGAACCCTTCTACCCTGTGAAGATGCGAGCGTGCGAATCTGTAGCCACATAGGGGTTCCGGTATAGTGGATTCTTATACTATTGTTTTGCCCTGGTTCGGCGTTTCAAGTGAGCGAATTGTTGGAACGCCGACAGATTCTGGAGGGATTCCCAGCAACTCGACGAGATGGAAATTATCTTGAGGCAACAGAGGCTGCAGGTTCTGCGGCATTGGCTTTTCATTGTTTTCGTGCCAATTCCTCTTCTGAGCGCAACGACGCTCCTTCAATTCCCTCTTCTCTTCCTACGAGTTTACTTTTTTGAATTTGAAATTTGCCCTGCGGCATAATATAGGGATGCATTTACAGAAACGAACAAGTGAGTTTCGTGTATAGAGTTTAAGAGTTCCCGGTGAAATGGTCCATGAACGCAGCCTTGTAGGTCAGAAAGCTGGCTAGAGTGGAGCCCGTTGCACGAAGGTGCCGTAGGCTAACTTGATGCCATCCCAGGCAGGTCCACAGCAAGGGCTGCGCGTTCACGTCATGTGTGGAAGAGTCGCACAAAGGGCAGGTGGGCCCGTATGGGCCGGCGTATTGCTATGGCCCGGTGGCAGTCACGGACGGCGTAATGACAACTCTAAGACATAGTCTCCGCAGCGGGACCTCCTGTCACCGAAATAAGTCACCAGGGAAGTTTGAACCTCACGGGAGTATGAGGGCTCATGCGACGCGCCGGAGGTTTTCCTTTTGTCGGTCCAGGGGCCCGGAGAGTCTTTGAGAAAAGGTAGTAGTGCTCGCATGACGCCAGTCGTGCGAATATCGGTTGGCCTCCTTATTGCCAAGCAGATAATGACGGGGCACCCATTCTATGCATATCTGCAGTACTGTGCTTCTTGCCAAGCGATGCATGGCATCTGAAAAGAATGTCGATTGGGCTCGCGATGAATATCATGTATGGCTTGCGTTGACTAAGCCCAGATGATTAGTCGCGAGTACGGCCCGCCCATGACAAAAGGCAGTATTTAGACCAGCCCATCATGTATTTCAGGCAATTCAGAAAGATAAACGGGCGGCAGTGTACTTGGCGTGCAGCACTCTCCTGTGCCCCCTTCACCCATTGAGCCGGAGATCCCGACGAGGCAACGTGAGATACCAGGAACGTGCAGGCCTAAATCTTTCTGTAGTAGATGCTGGTCCATTAATACACGGGCAGGTCGGTTCTGGAGCCGGCGGTGCCTGTTGTTATTACCACTGACTCATATTCAGTTTTTTTTCTTTTGGGAGTTCAAGCCCTACCTTGGCGCACCAAGAGTTGGTTGTGTTTAACGCCGTTTGTAGTACTCTTTATTGTATATAGAGATCAGGGTGCCCAGACCACACAGTAAGGTCACAGACATACATTCTGCAACTTGCGTCCAGAATTTCCGGCAACTGCCAGGCTAAGAGAACCAAGGCGATATTAAATAATATCGGCGCCAGCACTGAGCCCTGGGGAACCTCCCGATACGAGGTGAATTGGCGTGTAGCTTTTCGGGATAAGCAAAGAGAAAAGGTGCAGTTCCGAAAAAAGCGTTCACAAAGGTACATACACAAAATGGAAGTTTCAGTAACTCAAGTATCTCAACAATAGCCTCGCGGCTGATGTTATCGAATGCTTTCTTGACATCCATCGCCAGGACCGTTCAAACCCGACGAGAGCGACCTCCTATAAGGGCCATAGAGGAGAAATGCTGGAGTACGTGTTCATTACCCATTTGTGCCCTGAATCCAATTTGACCATGGTGGTACCACGAATACCGCTTCAGCAACCAATAAATGGGTGTCGCTAGAATGCGCTCTATCAACGTGTATATCACCTATGTAAGGTATATTGGCGGAAGGTTGGAAATGTGGTACGCAGTTTTGCCTTGCTTCTGAATTCAACGCTTTCCGCATGGCACCAAGAATCTGGAATGATGGCTGTAGTCCAAGCTGTATTTATAGCCTCAAGTACTACATTGAAAGTGGTACCTTCAGTGTTCTGGAACAGCTCGTAAGGAACGTCATCGAGTCCCGGTGCACTTCTGGAATTGGAATGGTCGATGGCTGCCAATAGTTCCGCCATTGTGAAAGAAGCTTCAATCTCTATGTCTCCACTTGTAGGCAACGAACCCGCTCCCGTGGGGAAGCAGTTTTGGTCAGCAAAGGCGCCTGACGGGGTGTCAAAGTCGGGAAAGAAGAAGTTATTTGCCCAGGGTCTTGCCCAGATGCTAGTAATGCAGTAGCCGCTGGATCCGGAGGACCATGACCGCGTTTCATTTCTCAAAATGTTCTCCAGACTGAACAATCCTAGGACGAAGGGCCAAGAGAACCACACTAGTCTAGCCAGCGGCCGCTTGGCAGTAGTCGTTCATGTCAGCGTGCCGCAGTTGTGAGGCGTTGACGAAACGCGCCCCTCTCCCACAGCAAGTTAAAAACGAACAGCTTATAACTTCGCTAGCGCCGTTATCACCCCCTTGTGAAAATTGGAAAAGAAGCATTCCTGGTTACGAAGGGTACAAAATTTGTGAAGTGGTATCGACGGTGGCAAGGAATTGTGGAGAAGCTGTCCCAAGTACGGTGGCTTTGCCCGAATAAGAACGGGGGGGTGTAGATATTGTAACATATCCATTAGTTAGTCGCATCCACCTGCTACATTTTGTGGAACGTGGATGTTTTCAGTAATTTTATGGACGCGTCGGGAAAGGGACTTGGAAAAGTCCTTACCATGTCAGAGCAGCAGTGATTGGTATCCCAATCTTCACCGACTGCCCGCCACAGCTCACCCGCAGCGTGACAACGATCATTTCGTTTGGGCAGCGGCTGATGGTCATGCAATATGAGTTACTCGTTTTATATTATTCGTAGATATTCCTGCCCAATGGACAACTTGGACAGAAAGGCCTCTTCGTTTATAAATTGCGGGTTATTTGAAAAGAACGATTTTTTGTTTTCATCTTTTTACTTTGAGGCGAAGAAACAATCACTGTGTACTCGGCGCCCAAGAAGTGGTAATCATTTATCATGCATGGATCTTTATCGTGCAATTGTTAGAATGATAATGTACTGCAGCTCATAAGGTCACATCGAGCAGAGCAGCTGACCAACATGCTGTCACGAAACAAACTGGCACCGTTAAACCGTTGACTTCACTGCATACCCGCCCTTCCAACACACATGGATCAAAGCAGATCCCAAAAAAACTTTATTATTGATATGGATGGACCTTTCCAGGGGTCGACTTCAGTGTCCTTATGCATATAGTTCTCACCATCTTTGGCCACCTGGGCTAGTGAGGCCTGTGTCAAACGGTCTGTGCTGAGCAGCAGACACTCCAGATTCTCATTCTTCATATTTTGGAATGAAATTGGGATTCTTTTTAGGAGTTCTCAGAGATTTCTCTTCGCAGAACCAAACCGCATAGGAAAGATCTGCAACTTAATGGCATAGAGGGCAGCAATGGGAAAGTTGGACATTGGAAGTTGGCACCAAACTACAGCGTGGCAGCGGTACAGGGAGTTGTCGGGCAGTGGGAAAGGAGCTCTGGACATCCACTACTCATGCAGTACCGATGGGTAGGCATAGAGGCGTTCCCTATGGAAGAACCGTTCAGAAGGTTTTGTAGTATCAATGGGCCTTGAGGTCTTAAGTCTTCAAGGAAGAGAAGAAAGATTTTTCTCTGACCGATCATAGCACCGTTCGCTCGCCGCACCGTGCCATGGGCCTCTGGGTTCCACGTGCAGGATTTTCAGCTTCAGCTCACGAAAAAAACAAACACAGACACACAAGAAATGGACAAGCGCTCGTACTATAAAAGATTGTCAGTTTTCGTTTTCGTGCACTGAAGCTCAAAATATGGAATACCAACTGCTGAGAACCCTACACTTCATCACGTGAACGTGTAACAAGCGTCTGCAGCCACATTTGAAAAATTATGACCAATTGGAATGTGTGAATGGGGAATGGTCAGTGAAGCTTTTCAACACACGACAATGACGTGACGCAGAATTTGCTCAGAAGGTATGAGCAAATATTTGCCTCGAGCGTGGGCGGCTGTCATTCCTAAGAAGGAATTTTGAGACTTGTACAAGACACACACATGCACCCCTAGCCGTAGATGTAGCGCTTTTGGCGAGCTGTAGCCGTATTGGTTTAGCGAAAGGTTGGTATTTTGGCTACACGACGCAATAAACGCTCTTCAAATTGCACAGCAACACAAGCGGATACGTTAGTCGCCGCAACGGCGTAGTAGGGGTGGATGCGCAGTACACTGTCATGCTACCCTCGCTTTCATGTACCGTATTTTATTAAACGGGCCCCACTCTTCTCCCTGTGGCTATCTTCGCCCCCGAAAACTCGGAATGAACTTGAGATTCAACGCTTTCATGGCGGAAGCGTACGATGTGCTGGCTAGACCGTGGCTAAGCATGTCCATACTCTTACCCTATCCCCCTTTCGCAGCCCTCCAGTTGGGACGAACGAACAATTATATGCCTTCACTACGGAAACCCTCCGCCCCGCGAATTGGTCCGGTCGGTGGCCGAAGAGTGATCGCTGGCGTTTCCGTCTGCGACGTGATACTGCACGTAGTGCTCGCTTGACCTTTGTTGCACGTCGAAGGTCAGAGAAGCGCTATCAGAGTTTCCTGTGTTTTGCCTGGAGCGCTAAATCTCGTTTAAAATTAGGCATGCATTGGCCTGCGAATTACGCATGTGCACTCATCTAGCTATCTCAACCGCAGCCACAGGGCCGGAAAGAGCCACGGCAGACGTATTGGCGAGCCGTGGGCATGCCTCTCCTTTGTTTCGATGCCGCATGCACAACATGAACCAAATGCAAGCTGGACGTTCTCTCCGCGCTCGTTCCTTGCCGCTACAAATCATACACTGGTGTTTTCCTTCTCTCAATCGGTTTAGGAGGAAGCTGCCGGTTTCGCGCAGTCCTTGCGGAGAATGGGCGTTCCCGTCACCATATCATTCACAATGAGAGCTCGCATATATGCTCCCAAAGATCTATTGAGCGCCGGCAACCTGACCAACCAGCTATTCAAGCCGTGCTCGAACCTCTTTGGACTGACAAACGTTTTTTTAGGACACGTACGTACAAACCTTTCCTTGAAGTGCACGTAACCTTGTAAACGGTTGTCAAGGTTCACTGCCAAAAGTGTCACTTATCGGTAGTTCTTATTGTGATTACCGTGAAATGTTTCTTTGAAAAGTATTCGGACACTGTTGTGTTAAATATAGCTAGCAATTTCCTCCCACGACCTGCTGATTAGAGCTCTTCTGTATACACAGTTGCGAAGTTGCTTGTGCTCTTTCGGAGCGGAGTTTCGCTCCGGAAGGCCGAAAACTTAAATGTCGTAAACTTTTCAGGAACAACAATGCTTAACTACATAAAGCTCCTTTTAAAATAAAAACATTAAATTAGGAAACACTTACTTTTGCACGGTTTTTACAACTTACGGCCACAGCGGAAAGAACTTGAATATTACTCCAACTTTCTGTCGACAGATACCAGACTCGGCAACTTGTTTCGTACTTGCACCTATCGACTCGGAACCGAGGAGGCCATCCACAGAGCGGTTTTTGATACATGGGGCATATAGACAGTTTGTAAAGGACCTCTATTGAGTACCTGTTATGCAGTTTTTTTCAACACCACTATTTTGGGTGATCTTGAGCGATCTGGAAAGCAGGAGCGCGTTAGTGTGGTCGAAATTGAGCGCTCCAAGTGTTTTCGACGGGTCTCCCGGGAAGTATCTTCAACCGGGCTACAACGGGAACACGGAGTAAAATCAGCAAATCAGGAGAGGGGAACAGCACTTCCTAGGGCGCCAAAATACCGTCACTAGCGTGTGGACAAGGCTTAGCTAGCGGCATCTCTTGCGGGGGAAGACGCTGCGCGGCCGCGCAATCGGTTGTCACTGCGCACACCGGGATAAATTTTGGCCGCTACTATATCGCCCATGAGGTGCCCTGCCATCTTTTTTATAGTCGAAGCTTCCAAGCTTTGTGTTTCGGGATTGTGTTCATTGTGACATTATCTGGTCGCTAGCCCGCGCTTTTCAGAGTGGATCATTTGGCCACCTTATTCTCCGCCGCCTGCAATCGTATCCAGTCGGTTTACTGCAGCCGGTTATTTCTACTGCCTGCATATAGTTCGGCGTAAGGTCACAATAAAACATACACAGACTCAGTTCCATGTGAGATCGCTGTAAGTGTCGCTATCACATCACCGCAACATAGCCGCTAACGCCGTCCTATCTTAACATACCTCAACTTTGTCTTTTGGATACCTTGAAACATGCGAGCTTTGTGCACTATTGCGAGCTTTGTGCACGCTTGCATCCGGTCATTTAGACTGTGAAGGAACCCCGCTTGGCAATAGTGGAAAATGTTACGTTGTTCATTACGGCACCCAGCATCTTCCCTTCATTGTCATGTTTTATGGCATCATCTCTTAAGAGGACATTTGCGCTTCCTCTGTATCCTCGCTAAGATACCCACAAGATAGAGAGAGAGAAAGAGAGAGAGAGAGAGAGAGAGAGAGAGAGAGATGCGGTAGACATTGTTATTAGGGATAACATGGTTTATGTATAAAAGAAACGGCTTTCTTGGGTGAAATTGGCAACACCTCACGGTTGCGTACGGGACTAAGCTGCAGATTATGCGGTTGGTCCATTTAAAGCTGCATATTGTGTGCTAATTAGGAAGGGTAATTGGTAATGAGACTGCGACTGCTCAGCGCGAGGCCGCCGTGGACAGCGCCTGGTCGGGTAATCGGTTGCTTTGGAAGCCCCGAGGGCTGCGTGAGGCGGACTGAAGGGATAAGAGATTACTGCGCAACCTTTAGATCCTCTTAGCGTTTCGTAAAGGCAACTATAATTTCTTCGTAGGGTAGTGCACAGCAACTTTGCTGCCATTGTTACCTCTGGTGTTGACCACATGCACTATACCAGATGCTCCAGGATGTCATTGCAGCAGCACAACTACGCACGGTAGAAACACAAGTTGAAGAGACTGTGAGAGCGTGCTCGCATTCAAGGAGGCTACTGTTATCCTGCAGTTAGCTTAGAAACCGCTTGGGTGTTGACATCGCCAAGGTGATCCGATGCTAAGCGCCACCACTATCATTTAGAAAATCATTGATGCAATACAAAGACGGGCACGTTACGTCCTAAAATTGCAAAGTGGTGCTGAACATTGCGTTTTACCTTTGCGGTATTATCATCGGAACATTTGTTTTGAATGTTGGCGTTTGCAGTTCGGATTATCCAAGCTCATCACCTTTATATGTGTAAAAAAAACGAGATTTCATTACAACGCTCAATATTTGCAGGCCTTGCCTAGTGCTTGTACGGCTGGACTACGGCAGGGATCTGGTTGTTGATGCTTGTATTCATGAATGAGATACTTTTCTCAACAAAAGTTGGCCATTATGAACAGCCCAGCTTGGCCTTCTTACGCAGTTCTGCGGAGTGTTCGGGCCGACATTCCGGTACCTGCCCGGTGTGGAAGCCGCGTTCGCATTTAGAACCGGCCCCCTTCCTCAGATCATCACCTTCGAAACAGAGGGTGTTCTCATTCGTAAGGTATTCTCTTCTCCTATATGCGGGAATTTTATGCCTGGTGCAATTTATGAATGTACCTCAAAAAAGATGTCACATACGACGTTAGAAAACTGTTTTAAACGCACATTCTGACCACAACAAATGGGGCGATAGGTGCTGCGTGCACACATAGGTTTCTTGACAAAACGAGAGACACCGAACAAAGAAACTCCTAAAGCATTCAAAACAACAAACAAGGGACGCCTTGGTCTCGCTACAGAAGCATTCGAACCTTTTCAGCTGCAGTTTCTGCTGGTCAGTGTCTCTCGTTTTACTGCAACATGGTTCATCCCGACCACACGGGTTTCCGTCACACCCTCGGGTACACATACAGTTACGCGTACTCAGACAAAGCTTAGCAGCTGTACATGTGCCTTGGCAACAAGATATATTAGGATTCAAGCGAAAGCTTTTTTGCGGTACAAATGGCGTCCTGTCAAAAAACTAATGCATTTCCGCATGCACCAGTTGGTATAAAAAAAGCTCTGATGACATCTCTCGACTCACGGCACGGGCATGGATTCGGCTTCCATTGTGTGGAAATGTTTACACAAAAATTGCGTGAAAGGAACTGTCCTAGATAAGAACAAAATGCATGCATTGGCAGTTAAGGTGTACAATTGTATACCATTGTCTCGTAAACCACGTATTGGAGAAAGATTAGCTTTTTGATTTGAATGTGGGTTTTAACGCGGCAACACAATGCAGGCGATTAGGCGCGTCGTAGTGGAGGCCTCCGGAATAATGTTGACCACATTACGGATCTTTAGGTGCGCCAAAATCTCGTTCACACCGGCGTTTTTTTTGCGTCTACCAAAATAGCGCAGCCCCGGCCGGAAATCAAACTCCCGTCCTCGTTCTCAGCAGCACAACCACTGATCCACCGCGGCCGGTGATAAAAGAGATCGTTCGTAGATGCGTTTACTTAGTGCGCAAAAAGTGGTCGCATGGGTTCATTTTTCGCTTACGATATTCGTCCTTGAAAGTTTGACGATGGTTTGAACGCACTTTCAGCGTAGGTTGGACGCACTTTTAGCTTTCCCGCTTCTCCAAACTTTCTTTAGTGAAGGATGTTAAATTGTTTAAACCTGAACAGGATTAGGTTCGTTTAGATTAGTAGTGGGGTGAGACCCTTGCTCAGTGCTGCTGGAGCTATCAGTTAGTAAAAAAATGAACAAATCTTGCATTGCTTGCCCCAGTGCAGCCAGTGATGGCAACAAAACGCCTGTAGCGTCACGTGGGGAAGGCACAACGGAGATGAACCATTGTAAAAGAGGATCGCGTATTCAGCGATAGGTGGTCATAGTGTATACTTGCCCAAAACTTGGGCTTGAACTACTCTGGCATCTCACCTTTGAACAAATATTATATCTGAAGAAATGGTATGTCACATTTGAGCATATGATCAACCTGGCGGATATATCCATGTACAATGACAGGCGGCTGTACGGACGTATATCAGCCGTCCGTGTGCATTGAGGCAAAACTATGTTACCTTGAGCCAATCGATAGCTCGGAAAAGACCGAAAAGTAACAGCCGTAACAATCGCTGACAATATGACCCGGCACATTGATTTAACATTTACTTTGATATTTTGAAAAAGATGTGTGCATGTTGGCAGCTGCATGAAGGCAGACAGACAAATCGCCTCACACTGGCAAAGTACTGGCAAATATCTGTGCTAGCAAACCCCACAAAACGCGTCAAAAAAAAACATCGCTGACAATATGACCCGGCACATTGATTTAACATTTACTTTGATATTTTGAAAAACATGTGTGCATGTTGGCAGCTGCATGAAGGCAGACAGACAAATCGCCTCACATTGGCAAAGTACTGGCAAATATCTGTGCTAGCAAACCCCACAAAACGCGTCAAAAAACATATTTTAACCACAAAATACAAAAATGGCTCGCATTCTTTCCCAGCACGTGGCTCAGTCATGAAGACCGACAGTAACAAAAGGTTCGAACAGAAGCCTTGCCAACAGTGGGAACGGGTAAACATCGAATTGAATTCACCAAATCCCAATTCCGTTTATAATAGGACAAGAGAGACGGGAGGTGAACACAGTGAGAGGCTGGCGGGGGAGAAGAGGGCACCAGGCGTGGCAGCGGCAGCAGAAGATTGAGTCTTACGACGACCTTTGCAGCGAAGCGACCAGACTCGCGGCGAATTTTTTAGGCGAAGCTTCGTAAGGTTCACATACGGTCATAGAGCGGCGACAAAAGGCGCAGGAGGAAAGCTGGATTTACAAAATAGGTTTCCACACAGGCACATCAGACACTTGAAGATATTAAAAAAAACAAGCGCGAATCCCATGTAACGGGTTGCAGAATCCCTGTTTTCTCTCTTTGTAGAGCCACATCTGGGAATTCAAGTGACGTCACATGGCCATTTGTTGCGGTGTCCTTTACAGTTTTGCTTTGCAACCACCTTCACAGCCTGGATTGGTGCCAATTGTTTTTTTTTCGTTCCGCTAGGTTTGCGCGGCGGCGCAATACCTTGGTGTTCCATTTCCAGTCGCCGTGTACGACATCGAAAAAGACAATGAAGATATTTTCGATTGTACCGCCTGGAACATATCACGCAAATCCTTCTCTCGACTGAAGGTATTACGACTACTGCGAGAATTAAGTTCCGGCACGCATTCCTTCCCGACGGATTTGTGTGTGTCCTTATTCCGTAAGTGTGCATAAAGTTTGGGTGCTGTCATTTGTTGCTCGAAGTAAAGTGGTAACGCTGCGGAAGAAAAGATTGGAAGCGATCCAATGTGACAGGGGAATATGGGACTTGGTACTGTCTGCGATAGGAGAGTTTATTCACAAAATAACTTAGGAACTAACGCGTAAACTTCTTTGCCTGACAAAGCTGGCATGAGCCATTTTCTTACTTTATTATTTGCGACTGATAATTTCTGACTGCTAAGTGATATTTTTAACGTCATTATCTCGTAGTCTACACACCTTTTCAGCCTTTAGTTACCATGTGACGCCCTGCTGAAAGACCTCCGCTCTGTGTCATGACAGACGGTATCATGTGCACTAACATGAGTGAAAATCCTGTGACTCACTTGGTACGAATGTGCAGGCTCAATGAGCATGAACTATACAGTTATAACAAAGTTATAGATATAAAAACAAAAGAACTCACTGGGATGATCTCAACAGCGCTAGGTTACTCTCCTGTTATTGAAAACAAAGTTGTCAACGCCTCTTTTTACATTTATAGTTAGTGATGATGCAGCCATAACATCTGCAAAGCTTAGGCAAGGTAACCAATGCTCACCTTTGCTCCTAGAGGGTAGTTTTTGCTCATCGTTCTGTATCATGAGCTCCTCCTGCTGATGACGCTTACGTATTCTTGTGTAGAAGTTTAGAATGACAATATCATCTCATGTAATGAATCCCTAAGCCTAAGGACTGACTCGAATTCAACGCGTTGGTGCGCTTTGAAAACAGATTGCGCTTAATGCGTAACATCATCTTCTTTTTCACACCTTGTCGTTTTTCAGTCACTGCCGGAATTTTAAGGCAGATTAAGCGCGATAAATCACGCAAACGACTCGTGTCATGTTCAAGGTACTCGCATTAAGACCGATTTGCGCCGCGCGGAGTGACAGCCGGCTACGGTTGGGAGGCGCAGGTTCAACTTCCGTTGTCGTTATGTTGTCGCCGAGTATAGGACGCTTATATGACGCTTGCTGGCTCACTTGTTTTTATTTGTTTGTATACTCTCACGCCAGAAGAACTGCAGAGCCGAGTGGCCGCAAAACGTGTCGAAAACCATAAATGCAAGAGATAAAAACATGCATAAACCAGTTGCCGGCGGAAAACCAAAAAATATATGAAAAAGTAAACCTTCTGTTCAAAGAGACGGAAGAAATGAGTTACAATTGTATACCTTCAGATTAGTACCACTACAACAATCAAATGTATTTATGTTGGTGATGGGTTCCTTCACATAAAATAGGCAAGTAGAAAAGGCAATTTAGTTGAAGTGACTAAGAAATGTTGCTCAGAGCGGAGTTAAGATGAAAAATCTGATGGGAATACAAAGGTGCGAAAGTTCCGGGGAGTGCAAAGGCGGTTAAGTAAAGATTAGCTTACATACAAGTAACGATTGATCTACGAAAGAGCCAGGCAAAACATAGGAGGCGCAACGATTTTGTATCGACTAGAATAAATAAGCCGGATCCAAGATTGACGTCGCGCACGCAAGTTTAGTAAAGAGTAATTTTCTATAATCTAAGAGCTAATGGTTAGTCGCAGGTAATAGAAGTTTCTCTGTAGGTGACCTTAAGTGTAATTTACGGTTTTTGGGATATAGCTACATCGGTGTTCAAGGCAACATTGTTAAACATATAAATGCCAAAATTTCTTGCATGAAGAAATAGCCTGCATAACGAGAGAAGATAAAGAGGCCTTTTTCTTAAACGTGTAGTTGCACGGCACGTGATGAGAAATACAACTCAAAATTCTCATTGCCTTACCATTTATAACGAATATCCCCGTTAGCAATATGTCACACTCTCACCAAGTGTGATTCCAGCCAGTCTGAAGAGCCAGATCATAAGCTTTTGTCAGGATTTTAAATTGCACAGCAAAACGTTTATGGACGACGTGAGGGCATCTAGTAGGCTATTACAGCAAAGAAAAAAGTAATTGATTCAGAAGTAGAGCTACAGAACACCCGGACGTTACAGGGTCAATAAGAGAATGGTAGTCCTCATCTTTTACAAACCGAGTGGGTTAAATAAAACACATTTATAGTTCCATCAAACATGTTCAACCCACTGTAACATACGTAAGACCTTTCGGTATAAAAAATGTCCTCAAGTGTCAATATAGCTGCACGTAAGCCTTTTATATTCACCATGGAATGTACTGCACAAAGTATCGGCGATGATCTTTGCCCCGAGTTAATAGTCACCAGCTGATTTTTTATTCTTTCAGATATACGCCAGACCGCAAATGATATAAAAAACGAGGTAAACGCCTTTGCTTGTTATATAGCCTTTTCATTCCTGTTTCTCTGATGTTCAAATTCATAGGTCACTTGATCGCGCGAAATAATTGTTTTTTTATATATTTAGAATTTGGCTGAGGGAGGCCCACTCTTTCAATAACCAGTGCTTACGCTACATGCCTTTCATGATAAAATGCTGTTTGTAGCAAAAACACCCGTCTTCTTGTCATCGGTAAATTACTAACGTCATGTGCAAAAGAATTGTGTTGCATTATCCTAGAGTACATTTACTGTACAAAGTCGGCCACATACCGTTCGCGCCGCTTTTTGACAACAAACTAATGACATTCAGCTACTATTCGGTGCACAGTACTGTTCTCAGACCACCCGTTGAATGACATAGCCTTGTGACAGTATATAGTTCACTTTTCTATTACGAAGGAAACCGAAATATAACATTCAGATTTCATTATTATATTCCCACTGCGAGTAAAAAATCTTCGCAACGTCAATAAGAAATTGGCAGTGAGCATGCGCCGGTATGTGCATCTTAATATTCCCTAAAAATTTTTATACTTCAGGTGCATTCGGGTTAGAGCCCATTGAAATGGGATAATAAGATGGCTCAGGTTAAGTCTTTTTAAACCGACCCATGGCGAACGAAAGCAATACCTAACACGCTGTGTTTCGAGAAAGTTCGCCTTGGCTGAATCGCAGCCTGTCCTCTGCAATATATACTGGATCATTGAATTCAGCCTTTCGTTGCATACGATGGCATACAAAGCCAGACAGCCCACCCGACGCGCAATGGATGGTGATACTGGGAAACCAAGCGCCGGCAAAGCAGCTCTTTCGTGTTTCTTCACTCGCAATTCCTCTATACTCAGCCAACGCATTGTTTCCCTACATCAATCGTTAAAACCTCGCCTAGTCACGTGGTTCGCGTTACCTGAACCGCATGTGCTGTCGGCCGAATAGCCACTGGGCGATAAGGCGCAGGAGAAGCTGTTGTTTTGTCATCGCTAATCACGTGGTACCGCAGCAGTGAATCTCCGAGCAAGCGCAGCGATAAGGTGCAGCTTATGGTGTACCGGCTGAAGGTCAGTGTGCGGCCATTAATGACCTTGAGCTGTATGGAGTATTGTAGCTCTCGCTTTAAAATGATTGCCATGGTTGAAAGCTTTTGAACGAAATTGGTCCACCTAAAGCTCAGTTTTCGTGCCTATAGCGGTGTGAAAGCCTGCATAGTTTCATCGCAAGAGACAACGCAGACGCTGCTCGGCGCAGTTCCCTGTTTAGGCATGAACACACAGTCAACATGCCTAGAGCCAGCGACGTTTTGCATCTTTTTCTGATAAAACGCGTCCTTGTATTTCCCCCCTATCCACCTCACCACTACCATCCCCTGTAACGAACGATCGATTAGATACGTTCACTGCGCAACTGGCCAAGGCCCTTGCTTGACCTTGGCTGAGCACGAAGGTCAGAATGACACTATCAGACTATTGCTGGGTTGGTACCTTAAATTTTCCTCTAAAAATAAAAATAGATACAGCGGGATCGATGAAATGTTTGTAAACTAGAACATATACCTGGTGAGTATTCCAGACCGCATTTTTCGAAGCCGTAATAATGCTAGAAATTCTTAACCGGGAGTCGTTATATAGTGCGTAATATTGAGTTCTTTCCAGAACGTTATCTCCCAACATGCACCCGCTGGCAGTTTTACTACTAATGGTTTCATGCCTTATCTCCACACATGTACCTCTTGGTATGCTTGTCTTCGAGATGCAGGGCCATGTGGCCTAAGCCTTTTAATAAAGCGTTTCTCCTTAATTAAGGGCACCTTATTTATATAGCCTCATTCAAGCCCCCGCCTAACCTTTCTTCATTTCTTGTTCTTTTTTCAGTTCCAAAATAAATTAAACATGCGTGCCGACCTCCTCCCTTTCCTGTTCATTAAACAAAACACTGTGTAGCTGTGCTATAGAATAAAATTCGGTTACAAGTCAGCGCTTGTCCGTTATTTTGTTTTCTGTTGTTTTGTTTCTGCGCTGTTTCTCACTGTAAGCGCGTGCCCGACCGGGAAATGTCTTTGAGAGACCGGCTTGTGTTTTCGTTTGAGGGTTGGACAAAAGACCGCGCCTTGCTTTCCAGTTTTTTGTGGTGACACAACCAAATACAAAATTCAACTAACTGGTCTGTTTTCTGTTTTTTTAGGCCAAATACCCAGATCGGCACATTATTTATGATCGCTCGGCAAAAAAAGTGGGCGAAGACGATGAAAAGTTCAAGCGGTCGTCAAACCTTGACCTTCCGGGTCCTAATGTGGCTCCCTACTCCGTCGAGGTGTCGGAAACAAGAAGCAGAGAGCAACGAAGTGGCCAGCCAAATCCTTGAAAACGTCACATTGCCGCCAACTCGAGCATGCTGGTGTATATACCGGAAGCAACTCGGTAGAGCTGTCACCCTTGTAAAGCACAAACTCTGAGTGGTCTATTTCGACTTTAGATATGGTTTGCAATGAATACAGCTTCGCTGTTCTGATATGGCCACGAGAATCCACTCAGCAGTGTTAGTGATCTGCTGTGCAAATCTTAGTACTTCACGTTACCTTTTTCTATTACAATAATAAACACCAAACCGTAAAAACAGGTTGGACTTTATCTAAATATGTTCCTCTCAGAAACAGCAGTTGCTTATTAATGCGGAGAATTGCAAAAGCATTCAATCAGGAATCTCCACCCCGTAGACATCCCCACACTAATAATTAGCACCGGAAATGGCGAAGCAATAAGAAGCTCTATTGGTGGAGCTGCCTTAGCGTTTTCAGAACGAGACACTTTGGACGAAACTTGTAAGTGTAAAACAATCGTATGCGGCAGCTTTTGCGCTTTTTAAAGCACACCAACTCTATCAGCAAACATTATCAAAGAAAACTTTTACCTGAGCTTTTTATAGTACAAAAAAAACCATCTGCGCTATTAGCAATATGGCTGACACTTGGGTCCATGCAGTAAAGATTTAACATTTTGCGGCGCAACTGAGAACAACTAAGAGTAAAATGTATTCAACACATGTGCAGTGATTTATTTGCTCCAAGAAGCTGCAATGTAAAAACGTGTGGGCTTCAAAGGGTACTTTTGAATGCGTTTTTATGAGTTTCAAATTTTATGTGCTAACTGAATGTGCTTAAAGTGATTGTGCCCTTATCGGCGTCTCCCCTAAAGTGAAACCAGGGGAGGGGCGAGGCACGCAGCGTATAACTGTATGATGCGGTTTTGATGATGCCGTTTCCGTGGATGACGCAGTTTAAAATTCTGAAGTGTGTAATAGTTCTTGATGCTGAGCGCTTAGCGTCTTATGCTTTGGCACCTTGGCGTTTTTACACACGGAGATTAAACTGGCGGGTAGAGGTATACAGCTCTGCTGTAAAATTCTCGTGTCTTTGAAGCACGAAGCGTTATAACGCTAGGCATTTGAAAACTAGTGTCCCGGTGTATTCTATGAGTACGCGTTACATTCTTGCGCGAGCTGTTGGTGAACGAGTGTCCTGGTTGTTTAGTACCCTGACTGCATAAGACGCCGGCAGCCCGAGCCCCTAAAGAGCTTCGCCCCTAAAAACATGATTAGAATGCGGATGCCACATGGGGCTAGTGTATCCAAACACAAAAATTCATTAATACCGAGGAATCACAAAGAAGCGCGGAGTTATCTTCGGTGACAAGGTATAGAGATTACAAGCAATATCAAAGACGAAGAAACAAAAGCGAAGAAAGAGGCTCAAATGCGACATACAGTGAAGAAGTTCGTAATTGGTATTACCAAGATTTCGCCTTCAACGCCCGCAAACAGACTTATGTTCCACAAGGAAATTTTTTCTGACAACCTAGTTTCCATTCTGCAAAACGGCATTCTTCCAACATGAAAATTTTTCAAATGAAAAAAAAAACACTGAAAACAACAGTCACCAAGTATATCTCACCGCGAATTAAAAACGACCAAAACTGCTCAAATGGGCTTCTTGTAGCCCAATCTGGTTAAAAGAATCACAAAAATTTTCTAATCCAACTTCGTTGACTCTAAGACAAAATTAGTGCCCTTTGACTTTGTAAAGTGGTATGACCTGCGGAGCTGGACACAGGCCAGGGAGTGCACGAGACAAAACGCGTTTGTTTGTAATTAGCATTGAAGCATACTTCCTAGCCAATTAACTCAATGAAGCATCAGAGCACGCAAGTTTTGCTCTTGAGGACAAAAAAAGTTTCCTGCGTCCCTCCCGTGTCGTAAGCATCTTAGTCTTTGTGTACAACACCAACCCACTCCGCTGTGCAGCTAACCACGCGGAACAGGACCCATTGGGCCGCTTGACGTCGGCGTTTAAAGGTCTCTCCAGCACAAAGGACATGTCATCAATCAGTACGAGCATGAAACCTAAAGTGCGCGCGAGCCCAAGCCCCCCCCCCCCCTCTTCTAACTATTCCTCACTCACATCTGTACACGCATACACCACCAACCGCTCCTGTGGGCGTGCTTTGAAGTGACAGACGCGATGCAAAGCGTACCTCTCAAGGCCCTTAGTGAGAAGTGATATTAGCTCACGCAGGCGTTCCAAGCGCGCAACCTCTTGTTCATCCGGGAAGTCTTCGCCGCTACTCGACCATCTCTAACTTGATGTGGTAACAGTGGCGGGAGCAGCTTCCGTTTTTTATATGCAAAGCATCTCTTGCTCTCGGCTCCGTCGTCCGTCGTCCCTCCATCCACCGGCCCAGGAAGACGCCGGCAACACTGCCGCTCCATGAGCTCTTTAAGGGGAACCGCGCTCGTCTCGTGCCGGCCCAGGAAGACACCGGCAACACTGTCGCTCCAGCTACCAATTAAGGGTAAGACACCACCGGGCGTTCAGCAAGCCGAGCATGAGCAGTTGGGGTGTGGACGGCGCAACAACGACAAGGGAGGGACATAGCCCCATCGCATCTAATAAAATTACACCATCTTCCCGTAGGGGAACCCTGAGTAGTATGCGAAACAGCCATGGGCTCAACGCAATTTCCAATTTCGTAGTTCCGGTAAGGGAAAAGTGTGGTAGTTACCATGAAAACCAAACGGTAAATATAACGGTAGCTATGTACCTCAACCTAACGAAAACGACGAACTGAAAACTAATGGGCACTTGAATCGACCCCATGGCTGCTTTGCATACTACTTAGGATTCCCCTACGGGAAGATGGCGTATTTTTTTGCCTATTGGCGCTTCTCTTAGGGCCGAGGCTTCTTTAATTCCGGCTGTTGTTCCTCCATGCGAACCACATGCGTCCGTCCTATAACGCTTTAAAACCTGCAACCCCTTCAGCTGTATTCTCGCGTACAAGAATGTGGAGGTCAGTTTCCCTTCCCCTTCATAGGCATCTTTCTGTCTGTGTAACACACCAACCCAGACCCGAACCACTCGATTAAGGAGAAGAGCTGAAAGTTCGCTTTTAGCCGTGAGAGTTCCACGTTTAAATCGGCCACGAGGACTACAGTAGCGGCATGAAGCTTAGCTGTGCGTGCACACCCCTCTCCATCATCCCGAAAACCATGCCCGCATAAACCGCAAACCGGTGATGGTGCATACTGAGTAGTCAGAGACACAAACAAAAATGGCCTGACAAGCAGAAGAAGCGTTTTGGGTTCATGCCGGAGTTCAACCTAGGCAAGTTGCTCTTGCACCAGGTATGGGGTTCGCATTTCTTGTGCAAGATAAAATTGCAGTGAAACTGCGGCGGCCACATTTTCAGGGGCGGCGACAGATTTCCGTCGTTTTTTATGCCCATCCGCGCTTCTGTTTATTTTTTGCAATGATCTAATGACAACTAATTAGCCGACCGCGCTACTTCTCAACGAGGCATCGGTGGAGGCGCAGGGAAAAATCGTTGTGAAAGAGGAGTCAGCAGATGTGAGGATTAGCCCTGGAGCAGCGCCGAGAAAATCGATATCACCTGAATTAAAACGGGGGGACGGTGGAGAGGGGTGCTTAGACATATACTGTTTCGCAGTAAAATTGGTCGCCATTCCGCCCTGCGAAAGTGGATGTCCAGTGAAGCTGTTTTAAACCACTGAAACCGCTGATGGGGGATTGTATCAAATGTTTCTTGTCGTCTGACCGGGCTTGTCGCTTGCGTTCGGGTTCTCTGGCAGCAAATGACGGGTCCTTGGGTTTGTCAGTGCCTGGGACAACGACATCCCCCTCACTGGAGGGCTGAGCACTGGTCGCTCTCACTGGCGCCCCTAACAGGGTAGCCTCCCCTTGACTCGCTCTTGGGTGCTCTAATAAAGTTTTTACTCCACTCCTTAGCCACGCACATGCGCTCAGGGTCTTTAGCAAGCACAGCCTTTTTTTCACTCTAGTCCTGCCTAGCTTTCAAACATAATCTGCATATATAACTTTGCCAGGATCACAGGGTGGAAGGGTTATATTGTTCACCGGTGTCTCATTCGCAAGGCGGTTCGATTACTTGTTTTCTGGTTTTTTAAAACAAATATTGAGCTATATGCTGTATACCTGATTATCCTAACAAGTGCGCTCGGCGTCTTAGGCGAGAACTGCCGGGTCCTGCCGCGATTTTTTCTTACATCCTCCTTCTCATCATCATCATCATCAACATCACCCTGGTTGTGTCCACTGCAGAACAAGAACCTATCCCGAAGATCTCCAACCATGCTTATCGAGTGCTAGTTGAGTCCGTGCTTTCCCACCGAATTTTCGCAAGTCCACTCTACATCGTGTCCTCGGCCGACTCCCACTGCGCTTACGCTCTATTGGAAGCCACTCTGTTAAACGGATGGTCCACCTGTTGGCCCCCCGTGCATGATGTGACCAGCATGGCCATTTGTTTTGATTAATTTGAACTAGATTGTCCCTCACCTTAGTCTGTTCCGTAATCCACGTGACAAGTTTCCTATACCTATTCCTATACCTATGCATCATCTTCATCACAGTCATTATCATCATCTCTTCATCGATTTCATTTTTTCATACATCTGGTGTAGCACGCTAGGCGCCTTGGCCAGGCTAACCTCACTAGTATCATTAAAGACTATTCTCTCTCTCTAAGATACCTCAGCATGACCCCTAGAATCGCATCCCCAGAGACCGATGAGCCATTCTGAGTTCCCTTTCAAGTGTTCTAGTACAACCACAGTTTCTGTCCCGTACGTCATTACGGGAAGAACGCACTAGTTGAATATCATCTTTTCGAGGGAGAGATGAAGCTTACTAGTTAGTATGTCTGAATTCTTACCAAAAGCAGCCCACCCAGTGTAAATCTGCGGGTAATTTTTGTTAGGGTTTCTATCAGCAGGTAGGATTTCCCCTAGATGCACGTACCGGCCTTCTGTTCCCGATAATTCGTTGCCTACCTTAAAGCCTCGTGTTTTACTATGCGGATCGAACATTACTATCGATTTGTTTGTTTTTATTTACAAGCCTGCTGCCATACTTTCCCAGTAAAATGCATCTTGATAGCTTTAAAAAAGACGTCAGCGCTAATACTAAAGTGGAAAAGACCCCCGGATTGCACAACGTTACAGCGACTGCCACACACTCACCAGAAGACATTATGGATTATTGGAGACAAGGCTACGAGTGGGCCTTGCCGAGGTGACTTGAAGATCCCACCACCGCTGCCTCGAGTCGATGACGACGAGCTGTTGGAAGTCTACAATGCTGAGGAGGAATTTACGTGCACCACTCGTGGCGACGAAGACGAAGACCTCTTCGGTGCATATGATGATGGTTACTAACACTGCAACTATGCAAGTAAACAATGATACTCAAACCTGTGTGTCCGGAAATGCTCACCTACAACAGCTTCGGCATTCAAGTCTTGAGCGCAAGTGCAAGCTTGCTAAATCTCTAAATGCTTCAAAAGGCCATATAGAAACAGCTCCACTTGGTTCCGTTTGAATGTAGTAGATTTGGGTAACTTACTCAGCTCCATTAAAGCCTCGAAAGACGCTTTTTTAACTGACAGAACGTCAGACACCTGGAAAAACCTATTAACCTATAAAATTGCCCGCTGCAGTGACGTAATGGGGACAGCAGTTACGTCATATAGGCCACCAGTAAAAAGGTAGTTATCAGCGTGTCATCTCCACGTTACCATTCAAGTGCACCTTTGAATTACAGGTTTGAATTACAGTTTTCACTTTGAATGACAGGTTTCACATAGTGATAATTGGTATTCTTATACTGCGGCGGAGACACCGATGTCTTGGAGGCATTCAAATGCGGCTTTCCGCAGTGACGAGGGAAATGGCCACGGTAATAAAAGTCTTTTAGGGTTGGAAAACTGCTGTTGAGCCACTCTACCATCGGTGCGAGGTCATTTCTTACTCGGTCTTATGCATGGCACTCCAGTAAGACATGCTCAGCTGCTTCCTGTGACCCGCCGTTATCGTAGTAACGATTGGGTGTTTGGCCAAGAGGATATCAGTAACATTTGTGAGAGATGCTTTGAGATGCAAGCGATGAAGCTAAGACTCCCAGCATGGAAATCGCTCCCGCAGCCTCATCGTCAAATCAGGATCGACGGGGTGCAGGAAGGGGTGCTGGCTGTTCGGCCTCTGTGCCCAAGCGGTAGCGTCTTGGCTTCTCCTTACATCCTGGGCTCGAGCCATGGCTTTTCTACCCATTGTACAGCGAAGATGTTCAGCAAATCGTACTTTTTTGAAAGCGCAGTTTAAAATACCAAGAAACAGCCAAGCCCGCGCCCGTGAGGGCGGGCCTTGTGGCGACGTCCTGGTACTAAACAAAACCAAAAAATGCCTAGCGCTCTGTAAGCGTGCCTCGCCACGACTATCTTGCGACCTTAAGCACATTTGCCAAGCCAAGTATACCCACTTAGGGAGATTGGTCAAGATTGTGGCGACAACCCGACAGTTAAAACACCACGAGAATGCACAGCGCTCGTGTTCGCGTGCCTCGCGGCCGCTGCCCAGCGTCACTGGCTCACGTTAGTCGAGCCAGCATACATACTTAAAGAGACTGTCGCAGATTGGCCAAAAGAACTCCAGCGTTTCCCGTAATCGTGGCAAAACTTGCTCGGAACGACAGACTTTAGCGTTCGCCTAATGGTGGCAACACTTGCTCGGAACGAGAGAGACACGACTTAGCGTATGCTCAGCCAAAGTGACATCCAATGATTATCATTTCCAAAAAATGAAAAAGTCCACACTTACAGCCACAATGATAAAGCAAAGTTTACTGTGCAGCGAAGAAGAAACAAATCGGCTGAAATTTTGAACTTAAACTTTAGTGATTGTCGAGAAGACGACGAGAAAATTGTCGAGAAGTCTCACGCGTCAGTTTGAACGTTCCTCATTTTTTTACTCGCGCTATTTTTTATAGCGAAACTGCCTCTTTCTATCAGTTCTACGCCTCCATTTCGCGAATAATAATGCTGTTGTGCCTTAGAGGTCAGTTTAGGTACAGATGGGAGCCGATAACTCGTTTGTTGAAAGTTTCTACATCGCGCCGGAACTGCAGCCCAGGCTGCCCTGACCTGGAAAAGAACTATTGCAGCGGCTGCTGGTATCGAAACTGGCCACTCACATTCAGTGGGTGATGCTTGTGGACAGGAATATTCACGTGGCTAAACTGCAAGCAGTGAATTCACCTCGAACTTCCCACGACCAGCAGATTTTATTGTCTTTGGCGAATCTTTCAAGTGGGTACGTTCAATTTGGGTCTTGTTCGGCCCCGTCAAAGATAGCTAAATCAGCAAATCAGCCGTCACTGACTACTCTAACCAGCAGTGTATGTTAGTATGTATTAGGGATTATTTTAGGTGTCCATAACATTGAGCCTTACGATTTTCCAAGCATCTTGTCAACCTTCGTGTACCGGTCGAACACGTTCGACCTAAATCGTATCAATAGGACTAACGTCGGGCTATCGCATTGCAATGGGGAGTTCCGGCCGCCGCATACGATGCACCCTTGCTAGCATGAATTCAGCAATATTCCTCGCGATCATCGTTGCTGCCCAACCCACAGAAGTCTGAATGCGTTTGAGCCATCACGGCCAACAGGAATTTTAACGACACCGTTGTTATATTGTCACCTAGCCAAAGACGACGCTGCTGTCTTCAAGAAAAAACAAGTTTATTGGAGCGAACTCGTGCTCCCCTAACTACTCAAAGAATACACAGGCGGCGAAACAACAGTTAACAAAGTGTCGTGCGTAGACTGCTGTCGATGATTAGAATGCCGCGTCATCTGCTCAGCGTGAATTTATCACTCGGCGCAAGGGTTTCTGGAACAGTCGAATTGTATCCAGAACACTGTAGATCAGCGAAGGTTATTCTAGGCTGTTTGCGTTAGTTCGGAACGATCTCCCTTTGAGAAGAGAAAACACATCCGGCACAGAAAGAAAGAACAGAACACGCGCCTCGCTTGGCACACACGACACTGATAACACAGACCGGCGCAGCCGGGTGGCAAAAGCAAAACACAAATAAACAAACCCAATGCATGGTTCGCGGTATTAATCCCCCTGTAAGAGTGCATCGACCCGATACTAACACAAGCGATAATCCGAACAAATAAAAAAATAGAAATCTGTCATCGTGCGTAGAAAGGTTTTAAGCGAACCACGTGGACGACTTCGGGCCGCGTGCGTCGTCGTGATGTTCCGGAAACACCATCGGGGATCACCTCTTAGGTAAAGTGGCCAACACGTTGTAGAATCCGCTAGGGCCCGTTTCTCACTGAGTCCACGTTGTCGGATGGGAGTCCAAACCCACACACGAACCCCTGGGCGGTACTCGGCGTCTCGGCGTCGGAGGTTGTAGCGTCTCACATCCATCAGCTTGAACTCGAGCGAGCTATCGGTGCACGCTGAACTCTCTGCACACTGAAGGTATCCTTGGACGTCTGCGTTGAGGTCGTCTTTTTCCACGCGGGGAAGCCTGGCGTCAAGCATCGTAGCCGGCCGTCTTCTGTAGACAAGCTCGAACGGTGTCATCTGTGTGGTTGCCTGGATAACCGTGTTGTACGCAAACGTGACTGACGGAAGGACTTCGTCCCAAGTCTTATGTTCAATGTCGACGTACATAGACAGCATATCCGCGATTGTCTTGTTCAGGCGTTCCGTTGGTCTGTTCGTTTGGGAGTGGTACGCCGTAGTTCTCCGGTGATCCGTGTTCCTGTAGCGTAAGATTCCTTGCATAAGCTCAGCAGTGAAGGACGTTCCGCGGACCGTGATTAGGACTTCAGGGGCTCCATGTCGCAGCACAATTTGGTTTATGAAGAACTTGGCGACTTCTTGTGCAGTCCCCCTCGGAAGAGCGGTGGTCTCTGCGTAGCGCATCATGTAGTCTGTGGCTACGACAATCCACTTGTTTTGTCATCGTGACGTAGGGAACGGGCCTAGAAGGTCCATTGTCTGTGTCTACGTGTTTCTTCTGGTCCCTTTTGTTTAGCGCCTCAAATTTATTCAGTCAGTCAATTCCGATCTGTTGAAATGGCCTCGACGGGACGGCGATCGGTTGCAGTATTGCGGCGGGTCTTGTCGGCGGAGTTTTTGGTCTCTGGCAGTCACGGCAACTCCGAACGTAGTTGGTGACGTCGGATGTAAGTCGGGGCCAGTAGTACTTCGCCTTGATTTTTGCAATAGTGTGAGCTGTTCCGAGATGTCCGGAAGACGGGTCGTCATGCCACACTTCCAAAATTTCGTCGCGAATGTCTGCGGGTATGACAAGTAAATAATTTCTTCTTATTCCGGGGTTGAAATTCTTCTTCACGAAGGCGGAGTTTTTGAGTGTGAATGCTGGCAAGTTCCTCTTGAACGCCCTAGGCACGGCGACGTTGCGTCCTTCGAGGTAGTCGATCATGACGGGCAGGTCGGGGTAGGCACGCTGCTCGGCGGCTAGGTCGATCTCTGTCACGACTCCGAAGAACGCGCTGTCTTCGTCAGCGTCTTGTGGTGGTGGGTCGACGGGGGCGCGGGACAGGCAGTCGGCGTCGGAGTGTTTCCTGCCGGATTTATAAACGACTGTAACGTCGAACTCCTGCAGGCGCAAGCTCCACCGCCCAAGACGGCCAGACGGGTCCTTCAAATTGGCGACCCAACACAGCGCATAGTGGTCTGTCACAACCATGAACGGTCTGCCATACACGTATGGGCGAAATTCGGAAATTGCCAATATGATAGCCAGCACTCTTTTTCGGAGGCAGAGAAGTTTTTTTCCCCCTTCCACAGACCACGGCTTGCATAGGCGATTACCTTTTCGCAACCGCCTTGCTTTCGGACGAGGACGGCACCCAAACCTATAGCGCTGGCGCCCGTGTGCATTTCCGTTTCGGCGTTTTCGTCGAAATGAGCGAGCACGGGCGGGTTTTTCAGGCGTTGTTGCCGCTCGCAGAATGCTTTTTTCTTGGGCGTTTTCCCAGACGAAAGGGGTGCTATCTTTTGTCAGGCGCGTGAGTGGCTCTGCAATGCGTGCGAAGCTTGGGACGAAGCACCGGTAGTATGAGCGTAGCCCGAGAAATCGTCGCACACTCTTTTAAATGCGAATGCATTTATTAGCCGGGGGTTATCTTGCTCCGTTGGCCGGCGTGCGCCTGCATTCCTCCAGCGCGAGCGCACGTGAGCGCGCGCCTGGTAGTTATGCCTTCGTCGTCGTCGTCGTCGTAAATGCGAATGCATTTCTTAGTTGGGGGTTGTCGTGCTCCGTCAGCGTGCGCCCGCAGTTGTTATCTCTCCGCGCTACTCCTCACCCCTAGCAACAGCTGTGGAGCGCCTAGCAACCGGAGCAGGTGGTAGCGCGGGTGGGAGTAGCGGAGGGCAAGGGGAGAGGACACGCCCAAGGGAACATGATATCGAACGCCGTTGCCACGTCTCCCGTTCGAGACACGTCTCCGTACAAGGACTTGTACACCCTTGCCTACACCGGAGACGGAGTCTTTGTGGTGACCGTGTACCTCGCGCCCAACCTCGCTCGAGACGCCATTGCCGCGCAGCTGGACGCGGCTATAGAAAATGTGCGCGTGCGCTCCAAACCCTCTGACACCGTAGTCTTGGTTGGCGACTTCAACGTTGACGTGCGCAAGAAGAGTGGCGAGTGGCTGGTCGAGTACATGCAGACCAGGCACTCTATGCATTGTCTCTCTGCCGGCTTCGACACGTGCCCCACTACCATTCACGGGAGTTGCATTGATCTGGTCTTTACGCGAAACTGTGACGCGCGTATGCTTCTCAAACACCCTTTGACCGTGCACTTTAGCGATCACAAGGCAGTGATTGTGGCCGTCAGGTACAACGATAACACAAATAAGTGCTGATGAATAAATGATTACGTTCACACTCTAGTCATTAATTACGTCATTACTCGCAACACACTCATCGGTGCACCCAATGCATTCGCATTTCTGCACGATTCCCTTCGGGGAGGTGCGGGGGAATTTTTTTGTCTTTCGGTCTTGGAAGTTCGCTGTGGCTAATGTTTTCGCCGGGTCAGGCAGGACTCCAGCGGCATTAACGACGTGCCCCAAAAATCTGAGTTCCTCGTAAGCGAAGCGGCCCTTTTCGGGCTTCACCGTTAACCCCGACGAGCGACATCATCGAGGTACAGACTCCAACCTTGCAAGGTGTTCGTTGAAAGTCCGGGCGAATACCACAACGTCGTCGAGGTATACGAGGCAGGTGTGCCACTTCAGGCCAGCTAGCACAGTGTCCATGACTCTTTGAAACGTTGCTGGCGCCATGCACAGCCCAAACGGCATCACCTTGAACTCGTATAGACCGTCCGGGGCTATAAATGCAGTCTTCTCTCGGTCTCTCTCGTCCACTTCAATTTGCCAGTAGCCGGGCTTCAGATCCATCGATGAGAAGTACTTCGCGTAGGAGAGGTGGTCGTGGGCGTCGTCGATTTGTGGCAGGGGTTACAAATCCTTTTTGGTGATTTTGTTCAGTCTCCGGTAGTTAATGCAGAGTCTTAAAGTGCCGTCTTTTTTTTTTTAACGAGTACGACCGCCGCAGCCCACGGACTTTTAGATTGGTGTGTTATGTCGTCGCTGAGCATGTCGTCGACTTGAGTCTGGATGGCTTCGCGCTCGTGTGAAGACAGGCGGTACGGTGACTGTCGATGGCTTCTGGAATCTTCGATTATTATCCGGTGCCTCGCCAGCGGCGTCTGACGTAATTTTGAGTTCGACGAAAAACACTCGCTGTAGCGATGAAGAAAAGCCAATAACTGCTTCCTTTCTTCTTGCGGTAGCGCCGGATTCATATCGAAAGGATGCGGGATCTTGAAGGCAACGTATCTTCGGGTGCGCCTTCAAAGTCGGCGACTGCGATCACGTCACTTACTTGTTGCGTTTAATCGACGAACGCAATTGCAGCGCCCTTGTTTAAATGCTGGTACTCCTCGCTGAAAGTGGTGACCAAACCTTGGGATCTGCGTTGCTTAAACCGCACAATCCCTCTTGCGACAGACACACCGCGGTCGAGCAGCAACCTTTGGTCACTCTCCACAATAGCGTCGATTATCAGGAGCAGCACCCTCGCAGTAGACGGTGATCATCAAGCTTGCGCTTGGTGGCAGGGTGACATGATCATCGGCGATCCTTGCAGCTCCACGGTGTTCGGGGTTTGGTTCCGGCGTAATGGCGTTATCGGAGGAAAAAGTTATCGAATTGGTCTGCAGATCAATTATTGCGTCGTTGTCCGTTAAAAAGTTCATTCAGAGTATTACGCCCATTCCGGGATGCGCACGTTCCACTTGGTGTCACGAGGTGGACTCCTGCTGCGCGTATGTGCGGAACATCCCATCTGGTCATAACTTTCTTCAGCTTAGACGCAAATGGTCCGCTTATTACTGAGTAGTCGGCTCCCGTGTCTAGGAGGGCGACTACATCAAAGCCGTCGATGGACACCTTGACGTCGGACGCCGCCTTCCTCGAGTTCCGGGTGCGTCGGGGCGTCGCATCTGGGCTTGTGCGTGTTGACGGTCGGACGCTGTGCGTCGTCGTCGTCTCCTCAGCGGCAGTCTCGGTCACGTCGGGTAGGCGTCGCTCCGTGTAGCTGTCGTCGTGTTCGGGAGTCTCGTCAGGGTAAGGTCGGGTCGTCGGGACGAGGGCATGTCGTGAATCCCGGTCTTCGGCACGTCCTTGCGTCGTTGGAGGATTTCGGGTACGCGTTCACCGTGAGAAACTGCGCAAAAACGAAACAACAAAAAAAAATTATACCACCTCACCGAAGGGAACTATGTGGTGATGCAAAGCATCTCGGCTTACCGTTTCCGCGCGCGAGCTCAACCAGCTTATGCTATGTTCAGAGTACCGACGCAAAAGCCATATCGGGATCTATGGACGTAAAAAAACGGCATGTGAAGCAGTTAGCTTGGTTGAGACGGGAAATGACGTCATTCTCTAAAGGTATTACGACAGTTGCGGTAGCATTGCGAACTCGGCCTTTGTCTTTCCCTGCAAACGCGTCATAGGCATTGTGCTGGTAGCCATAGAGTTTCTTAGTAAGTATACTAGAGAGGAAACTGAGCCTGGTAAGCCATGTCACCGTGGGGGGTTATGGGAAGACCGCCGATTTCGACTTGGGCTTGGCATGACAGTTGGATTCTTAAGCGGTTTTTGTTATTTGCTTTGTTCACGATGCATTAACACGTCTACGAGCGACGAGGAAGCCGAAATCCTGCCTGTTCGGTGGTAGCCGTGTTCGGTGAAACAGCAGGCAGTGCGTGATCGTACGCGAGTTTGGTCATGCCGCAGACGAAGGGCGTGTGAATGAGCGGGTAATATGCCGCCGCGAAATTTGTAGCCGAAGAAAAAAAGAAACAAAACGTACTTCGACGAAGACAAGATACGACAGACACGGGCCCCTGCGGCCGTCCATATCTTGTATTTGCCCACGACTGCTTAACGCCACGTTTTCTTTTAAATGCGGAGCATTTCTTAGGCTGGCGATGTCACTCGTCGATGTTGTCGGCGCCGTCCACACGCTCACTGCGCATGCGTGTCGCGTCGAGGCGCAGGTGCGCGTCTCTCCCCCGTACCCTCCTCGCTCTCAACAACAGGTGCGGCGGTGCGGGAGGAGCGCGTGTACCCCGTGCTCTCCGTCGCTCTCAACAACAGCTGCGGCGGTGCGGGGGGAGCGCGTCTGTGCGCCCATGCGTCGTAGCTACCCGTGCGCTGCGTCGCGCTCAACAGTAACGACGGCAGGGCGTTTACACGTGATAACGGCGTGGTGGGTGCGTGGAAAGTTCGCGCGCTTGTGTACGGAAGTGTGCGCATGCGCGTCTCTCCCCCGTACTCCTCTCCCTAGAACGCGGGAGGTGTGTATATAAGCAGCGGAGCGCGAGTTCGGAATTCAATCAAGGGCGTCTTTGCTTGGCTTTCGCTTGACTTGACGCTTTGCTTGACGGCACCAAGCAATAAAGACAGACTTTAACTTTACACTCCTTGCCTTCGCTTCTTCTTCATTCAATAAATAAGAATAATAAAGACGAAATAACAATTAGGCATTCCCAAACCATACCCAATTACGCAACATTCACGCGATACCCCCACCACTCTGCGACGCATTTACTCGAGTTCCCTTTACACTCCTTGCCTTCGCTTCTTCTTCATTCAATAAATAAGAATATTAAAGACGAAATAACAATTAGGCATTCCCAAACCATACCCAATTGCGCAACATTCACGCGATACCCCCACCACTCTGCGACGCATTTACTCGAGTTGCCCCCGTGGGAAGATGCAGGCGGGTTTTTTTTCCTTCAAGTATCCACCAACTCGCTCAGCAGCAACTCGCTCAGCAGGCACGCTCAAAAACATTTCCAAGCTCTTCAAACAACTTATTGTATTAAATAATGGTAATATCCCAAAACAAGAGCTCTAATATGTTTTCCTCAAAATATTAACATTGTTTTTAACTGTCAGATTGCTATGCAGAATAGTAGGCACAATCCCCCCGGAAAAAATACGCTTTACTTCCTTTTTCCTTAGTTTTAAAACAGCCTATTTTATTTGCCACTTACATAATTGCACCATATTCTTCGCTTTTTTGCGGCACTTTATTTAAATTTGCGGTAACTAAAACGTTTTAATCCAAGCCAATGATGAAGCGAAGGCGAGGGCATGATATAATGGCGGTCCATGACGGCACAGACGGCCTTGATGTGAGCAGAATAGACGCTAGCGCCAGATTCCTCTCTAGTGTATATTGTAAGAAAATCTGTGATGGTAACTCCGCATCATGCCAGTTGTGCGGCGATAACGATAAGGTCTAGGATCTGCGGCCACTAGTGCCTGTAATACGTGCCTCTGCCGCGACAAAGCGTGCACGCGCAGAAAGCCTGCGTTGAGCGACTCTTTCCGGAGACCGCTGTGCCGAAGTCATACCGTTTGAAGGGTCTAAAATCGTTACGGAAAAACAAGGGACAAACACGCCGAGGCACGCAGTGCGCTACTGTGTGTGTCACCCTTGAAAGTTGTTGTTGTTGTTGTTGTTGTTGTGGTTGTTGTTGTTGTTCCTGGTGAGTTGGCTCATACCCACGTGGATGATTGGCCTAGAATTGGGCGTGAGAAGGGTAATGCGCCCGCTTAAAACACTGGAAACTTATACACCTGGTTATTTATACGCAAAAAGAAAGAAAATGGAATTGGTTGAAAGTTGTAAGTGGATTTTTGAGTAGAACAACTGAGCTTTTTGCACCGGAAAAACTACATGCAAGAATCAAAGCTAACAGGTCAGGCGCCTGGTCTCGAAAACGTATGCATGACCGGCGGCAGCCACCCCTCGGTGACAATATCCCAGTGATGTGGCCCCAAAAGATAGTAGTACGGGCATGGAAATAGGCAGGCCAATTTGTCGCAATGGCTTGGCAAGATGACGTCCCCTCATCATGGAAAACCACGGCAATGCAATAGGAAGTGCTCTAAAGTCTCCTCATCACCGCAGACAGCACATCGGGAGGAGGAGGCTAGACCAGCCCGGTGCATATAAAAGTTGAAAAGTTGAGTTGGGGGACTCGACATCTGAAGCTAGGTAATGTGACCTCGCTTTGTCTAAATTCACAAAACTGGTATTCCAATTATGTTTTAAATGGACATAATCTTCAAAATTAGTGATGATCCCTTCCTGCACTCTTGCTAGGCGTTGGTAGGCACGAAACCTTGCTCCTGCTACATAATCATAGGTCAACTGGAGGGCTATGCGCCAAGGAATCAGCCTGTTGATTAAGCTGTAACCCTTAGTGACCTGGAACCCAAATGAGGCAGATGTCCCGCAAACGGGAAGGCACAAGGAAGTTGAACGTACGAATAAGAGCGGAATTTCCCGATGAAGACAGAGAAGAGCAAACCTATAAGGAGTCAGTAATTATTGCTACGTTAAGGTGCTGCGGAGGTGCGTCCTTCAAAGCCAGAACTATCGCTAGTAATTCGGCTTGAAATATCGGTGTGAAATCAGGTAAACGCAGTGAGAGGGGCCAGGTAACGTGTGAACTAAAAATTCCCACACCTGCTCGCTCCTCACGCTGGGATACATCTGTTGCAACTATTGCATTATCCTTAAAGCTTGCCAAATGGTCGTTGAGTACTCCTGTTAAAAATCGCGACGTAAGCATTTCAGCGTTACTGAGGAAAATATTATGTAAAGTTAAAGGCGCAGGAGGAACGTCACAGGGCGTTGTCAGTATTGTGGGAATTTTGATACTCAATGGTGAGAGTAACGTCTGGGCATAAACACACTGTGGTCGAATGTACCGAGGCCACCAAGAGCTGAAAAAGGGTGCCGGCTGAGCAACCATCAATGAAAAATATCTGCTCTGTAGAGATTCAAAAATCCTCATAACCGCCAGTGCTGTTAGTAGCCGAAACCGAGACTCCAGGCAGGGAATGCGGGCCTCCAAATACAAGATGTTATTGGCCACGCACCTTGGCAGTCCAAGGCACAATCTCAGTGCACGATGCTCCAACATAATAAGCTTTCTGAGTTTGTAATCTGGTGAACCGCAAAAGAGGGCGCAGCAAAACTCTAAAATGTGACGCATGTACCCCCTGTAAATAAAAAAATTACATCATCTTCCCGAGGGGAACCCTGAGGTGATGCGAAGCATCGCAGAGTTCCAATCCAATCCAATCCAAGCCAAGCCAAGCCAAGCCAAGCCAATCTAATATAATCCAATCTAATGCCCCTCGCGAGAAAGTGTTCGCTATCTGAGAGGAGACGGGGTGAGCGGCGGAGAACACAGCTGGCGCGGCGAGGAGAATGGGGGAGGGGTGGACGCCGACAACAACGCCGGATGGATGCAGGGACAAGGCGAGTGAATGAGATGCGTCGCATCTAAAAGGAAAGTGTCCCTTCTCATTCCAAGACTCCTATGGCTGAGTCTCCGCAACAGTCCAAGTGCCCGTTCCCCTTTGGTCGCGATATGGTTTTTATGAGGGTGCCAATCCATTGTCTGATCATATATTACACCCAAATACTTCAAAGACGCCACCTGAGGAATAGTCGCCTCCTCCCGATACGTCAGGCAGAGGGTAACCGGAGCAGATACCGGAAAAACAATAACAGCGAACTTATTGACGTTAATTTTCAAATTTATGTATGCTAACCACCGTTCGATGGAAAACAAATATGCCTGTAGCATTTGATAAGGAACATGAATGTCCTAGGCTGCAGAGAAAAAGGCTATGTCGTCAGCGTAAACATAAGTACAGACTTCCTGATTTATGGGATTTGAGCTCATTAGAACATTAAATAGGATGGGGGAAAGCACCGAGCCTTGGGGGACGCCCCTTGTCTGATGCAAAGTTGATTTAAAGCCATTTTTTGAAGAAAAGAACGTGCGTCCGATTAAATATTTTTCAATCCATGGAAGAATATACTTGGGTAACCCACATTCTTTAAGTTTGGCTAGCAGTACGCTATATTCCACGCTGCCATACGCTTTAGCAAGATCCAGTGTGGTGAGTGCGCATATCTGTTTGTTTCCGCGCGCAAACTGAATACGGCTCTCCAGGTCAACATGGGCGGACCAAATGGAGCAACCCGGACGGAAGCCAATTTGATGCGGGCTCATAATATTTTTACTGGACAAAAACTGGACTAATCGACCATACAAAATTCCGTCTATTAATTTGCCTAGGTTGCTAGTCAGTGCAATTGGTCGAATATTGTCCGGAATAACACCTAGGCTGGGGTTCTTTAGAAAGAGGACAATTTTTTCAATTTTCCAATCTGCAGGAATCCATGATTTTTCCAATGAAATATTTATAATATTCAATAGATCGTCAGGAGATTCCTCAAACAAAAGCTTTATCGCGGGAGTAGAAACCACATCTGCCCCCGGGAAGGCTCCCGGAAGCCGCATAACAATATCTCCCAACTCTGGCCTCGTGACAGGCGAGAAGTCTACAACTGGTATACTTTCTACGACAATTGGTGATAGTGTAGACGAGAACCTAATTTGTAAGTCCTGGGCGACCTTTTCGATCGTCATTCGAAAAGGTCGGCCTTTTCATTCATCACACGTTTCCACGACTGAAACATCGTTACTGCGATTGTCTAAACTCTTGCGGTTACGCAAGAAAGCAAAGAGAGCACGTCCGTTTTTTTTTTCTATATGAAAGCGCCGAGAAACAATGCGAATGATGCAGTTGCTTGGCCGTAGAGATTGGTCGGCGGAAAATAGCCGAATAATATTTGAAATTTGACCAGTTATCGGGACTCTGATTATGAATGAACTTCTTCCACGCTGCCTTCCTACGCCGATAATCTCTAGAACAGTCGTGATCCCACCAGGGTCTTATACCCTTATTCTTTGCAGAGGCAACAATGAATTCAGACTTCTTTAGTGAGTTTTTCAATGCGGCTGTTACCTTCTTAGCCCTATTTTCCTCAGACTCATTCGGTACCGATGTGATAACCGAATGCAATTTCTTTTTCATAACTTCATAATTTACCAACATCCGCAATACCCCTTCCGGTGTACTTGGAGAGAGCTACATGAAAAACTACTGGTATGTGGTCGCTATTTGTGGGGCAATCGACAGTACTCCACGAAGAGACGGAAACACCCTTTGCAAATGTTAAATCCAAGACAGATCGCATTCGGCAACGGAGAAATGTCGCCCTACCTGTGTTATAACAAAGAAGATTGTTGGGGGACATCCATTCTAATAACCGCCAGCCACAGGTATCTGTTTTAAAACCCCAACTGACGTGATGTGAGTTGAAGTCAGCGGCGATTACGAGGTGTTGCTTACTCGACGATAGAGCAAGATCTAGGGGACCTGTGGTAGTCACTCCGTTAGAGAATTATGCATTACTAAAGAAAAAGAAACGCATCCAGGGAGGCACATATGAATCGCCAGTAGTTCGCAGTCCGGGGACGAGGACTGAAAATACAGTTTGGTTTTATGCACCAGCTCGCCCAAATTATTAAACAGCCTTCTTCCTCCCTCGCTCTTTCTCTCTTCCCTTAAGGACAACCTTATCGTAAGACGTGAAGGATCGCAATATACGCATTTATGTGAATAAGCAAAAAATGGCGTTTGAATTTCTCTTCAAGTTGTTTCCGTGGAGACAATCCAGCCGTGCTAGCCAGGAAGTTTCAGTGTTTTGTTCTAAAGACAACTCTTATTTTTAAGCAATGTTTTATTTGTGACAAAAAAGACACTCTGGTAAATCACTATGGAGTTGTTTTTATCGGTATTGCGGCATTGTTGCAGTAGCTTGCGCGAAAACACATCCTGAAAATAACTGAAGATAAAGATAAGGAAGACGAAGCACGCGTGACCCTGCGGAGGGATTCCCACCGAACCTCAGCGAATACCTTGCCTTGGCGTCTTCTGCTTGATCACCTATGGCAGCTGGACCATTGTCCGGTAAGGACACTTAAAAACTATCGTTGGTACCACGTAGCCACGACAGGACGGTACATTTCTGGTTCAAGCGAAATAAGGAATGCCTGGTGCAGATCGCGTGTGCTAGGTTAAGCAGGTGGCAAAACGAATTCATATGGCAGTACGGCTTAGTTGTTTTGTTCATATTTTATTGCTCTTTCAGTTAACAGATTCCCCTCTCTAGTCTTTTTACTCTTTCTTGTTCCTATGTTTTCACGACTAATCTGCTAATCAATTAACCGAACTCTTCTCTCGCATATACTGAATATTTGGTGAACGTTTCCGTCGCAGCTAAAGAAATAGCGTCTCAAGACTGTTGCACTCCTCTGCTTTTGAACCTATTAAGAATTAGTGTCTTTCCACTCCTTCAAGAATGGCAACAAGCGAATATTGGCGCAGTGCAAGGAGTGCATGAAACAGAGCATGTTTATTTGTGATTTGCGATTGAGCATACTTCTCAGCTAATTAGCTGAACGATACATGGAAGGGACCTAGAGTTTTACTTTAGTGGAAATTTGGCTGTCCGTTCCCCTCACGCGTCGCTGGCATCTTACTATCTTTGTAACACCCCAACCCAAACCATTCGACCAAGGAGGACAGTAGTGAGAGGATCACGTAGCGGTGATGGCGGGAAGGTGGACTGCACCTGTATGTGCACCCTCCCCCCTTCCTAAATGCACACAAAAGATGTTAGGGGGAAGATAAACACAGCGCGTGCCGAGCAGTATACACCCTATACAGCGAACAGTTGCGATGACCTTCAAAAGGTTACTCTAGCTGCTACTCGCCTCGACTGCCCTTTAAAACGCGGCAATTTCGGTTGTAAATGCTGCTTGATGAAGCGGCAGGGGGGACCTCAAGATCTGGGACGAATCGCCATGCGCCCGTCTCAATGAACGCAGCTTCACATTGTACTGTCTGTCTGAAAAACTTTAATGCTGGTATATACAGGGAAGATGTTTGAGGTGGCCCGGAGGGCGCCACCTCTCACAATCACTAGGTGGGCTCCTCATTACAGAAGCCCATTGGCGATCGCCGCGGCTCGGGCTCGGTCGACCAGGGCCTTCTGGCTCACTAAGTCGGAGCAGCCGAGCAGGGCTGCCTCCCAGTCCTCCCGGGTGGGGTTTGGTTTTGGGGCGAGCTTCGGAGTTGATTGGCATGCACACACCATGTGGAAGATGTCCGAATACTTCTCCGCACAGTACGGGCATTGTCCTGTATAGGCAGGATCAAAGTGTTTTAAAACTGCCGGGCACAGCAGTGTTTTGGTGTAAAGACGAAGGAGGGTGCGTTCCTCTGCCTTTGTAAGGCCCTTACAGGGCTTAGGATAAATTGCGTGGCCGAATAGGTATAATTCAGTAATTTCTCGAAAAGTGAGGGCCGGCTTGGGTTCGGGATCCATTTCGGAAGGGTCTGAAGACGTTGCTCGGAGAGTGAGCGCGCGGGCTGCGGCGTCTGCCGTTTCGTTGCCTTCGAGGCCCATGTGAGCAGGAGCCCATGCGATCGTTCGAGAAGCGGGGGCCCCGAGATAGTCACTATTTTGAAGGATGCGATACGAGAAGTGAGGAATGTACCCCTGTTCAATGTTTCTGCAGGCCCCTCTCGAATCGGTGATGATGACTCGGGACTCCTGGTCTGCGGCTGCTAGCGCGATGGCGACTTCCTCCGCGTGTGTTATGTGTTGAGCTCTGAATGTTAGGCCATTTACCGCGACGTTTTGGTGGACGACTGCGGCCGTGCACCACCCCCCATGGCCGGAGGCGTCCACGTAAAAGATTCCGTGCTTGTTCCCATAGTGGCGGGCAAGTGCCTCCACCCGCGCCAGGCGCCTGCCACTGTGGTCGTCACGTGTCATGTTGGCCGGAAGAGGGCGCACGTGCAGGGCGTATCTCCAGACTTCGGGGGTGCGTACGCGCTCTTCCGTTAGTGTTGTGTGGTGGATGTGTAGTCGGGCTAATAGGCGACGTCCCGACGGCGTCTTTGAAAGTCTTGTATATTGATTAGTCAAGTGTGCCTCCCGGAGCTCCGCGAAAGTGTTTACCATCCCCAGGCCCATGAGGCGCTGGTTTGACGTGTTTATTGGGAGGTCGAGGGCACGCTTGTACATCTTTCTCAGAATTACTTCGAGGGCGTTCTCGTCAAACTTGCGCACGTGGAGGTAAGGAGTCGAGTAGAGGACTCGACTGATCACGAATGCATGCGCCAGCCGCAAGGCATCTTTGCACCGTAATCCCCCGCGTTAGTTAGAAACCCGGCGGACCATCCGGCCCACCTGGTCCCCCACCTTACGCAGTTTGGCTATTGTTGTATCTACCCGTCGATGTTTGTGGATAAAGAGGCCAAGTACTCTAATCTCATCGTGTTCGGGTATCGGGCCGCTGGCCAGGGAGAGTTTCATTGTGGTGGTGCACTTTGGCGATGGGCGAATGTGCACAAATGCGGATTTGGACGGGGAGCATTGAAGGCCGCAGCGGCGGGCGTAGGCGTCCACAATTTCCGCCGCTTGCTGCAGGTTGGCCTCAATGTCTCCAACCGATCCGTGTTTGGCCCAGATGGTAATGTCGTCGGCGTACAGCGCATGCTGGACGCCTTCGACCTTCGCCAGCTGAGCCGGAAGTTTCATCATAGCCAGATTGAAAAGTAACGGCTAGAGGACCGCGCCCTGTGGGGTTCCTCTCGTTCCCATTTGATAGGGGCCGTGTTCTTCGTCTTGTATTCGGATGAAAGATTGACGATCCGCGAGAAATTGCTTGATATACCCCAAGGTGTTATGTCCACAGTCGGTCTGGGAGAGATGTTGCAGGATAATTTCGTGTGTGACGTTGTCGAAAGCCCCCTTCAAGTCTAGGGCGAGTATTGCCTTATCGTTGAGGGGGTATTCGACAGGGTTGAGAATTTCTCGGTCGAGTTGAAGCAGAACATCCTGCGCGGACCGGTGCGGGCGGAAACCGAACATGGTGTCTGCGAATGCATTTTGGTTTTCCAGAAACAGAGACAGCCTGTCCCGCACCATGGTCTCCATCAGCTTTCCCGCACAAGACGTGAGAGAGATGGGGCGGAGGTTGTCCGTGTTTATGGCTTTGCCGGCTTTCGGAATGAAAGTTACCAGGGCGGTCTTCCATTCGATTGGGAGGGGTGCCTCACCAAGCCTCCCAAATTTTTAATAATTGGCGGTGAGATCTTTGAGTGGCGCCCCCTGGCTCTGACGTCGGCTTAGGGATTCGCGCCGCTGTCGTCTGCAACACTCCGCTTGTGAGGGGCAACAGCGCCTGGGCTAGAAATCGCCCGCTTCGTTGCTGTAGTGCGTTAAAAAGCGTATTTCTAGCGACTCAGTTATTTTGCCAGCTTCTGACGCATCTGAATAATTTGAAGCTGTATCCCCCACAAGTTTGCAACACACGAAGAGATAGAGAACAACTTTCTTCAGAGTATCGGTCAGAAGATCGTGTGTAACTTGTCCTTTCTTGCTTATTCGCGAGGATCAACGATCAGAGCTTCTCGATAAGTATTCAAAATGCGTAGGCTTCCCTGCAGTATTTTTGAGATGCTCTTATGAAGACTCAACAGTCTAATATTACGTACCAAGCAGCGGCCTCTACACGCTCTTCGCACAGCAGGAAATAAAGCGGCTTTCTTCTGTTTCTTTCGTTGTTGTCTTGTATCGGATTAATTATTCTTGCTTTTTTTTCTGCCCAACGCATTAATGTTTCTGCGCCGTCACCAACTTCTTATTAGGAGGTTTCGGGATGTTTGGGAGCCTCACAAAGGTCGTGTGGATATTTCCTTCATTTTGTATGGCATACATTCCCTTCTTCACAAATTGGCTTTCATTACGGCTGCGTGCAAGAAGGTGCATATCCGCAGCGTGCTTTGTTTATTCCCATGCAAATACAATGAGAAGGTTTGTGCTACGCCACCGCGATCGCGCCATAAACAACGTGGTTCACAGTACTCGAAGGTGGCTTTTGTGCTGCGAATTTCTATCGTAATTATATAGTTATCATAACGAACTGACTTTCAACTCGAACAATGATGACATGATTACGGATTTGAAGGCATGATATACTCGCTAACTAACGTAATAAATAGTATACCTGCATATATTACAAGACTCGAAACCGAAGAAGAATTCCAAGTAGCTCTTTATTGCTTTTCAACCCTTTCAGGCGCGAAGAACAAATCCTATTCTACTCGGGATGGCGTTCTATGATTGGAAGAAAATTACTTTTACTCTCTTGTCCTGGACTGAGGACCCGGCCCACTAACCAGATCAATTTAATTATTAAACAAAGTTTTCCCCTCCTCCCATTACTCCTCCTCCTCCCCTTGAGTGCAGTTTTCCTATAACGCATATCCGAATTTCGGGAAGATATGGCTGAGCAAAATGTTCCGAAATATCCCTCCAGGTCTTAACAAACATATATGTTTTACAATAAATTTAACGAAGACGTGTCTCGTTTCGCTCAATAAACCTCCATACTGGTTAGATGCCTGGTATAGACTCAGCACGCGCGTATATACAAACTGGGTTATTTGGAACTCAACCTGCAGTTTTTGCAGTCTATAGTGCATGTCGGCAAACTTTCATGCCTTGACAACGTAAACTGATGTGACAAAACGCGTTCGAGCGTTCGGCAAGGTTGCAAAAACTGTTTTACCTTACATATGATTACCGGGAATCGTGATGCCTTCTGCCGAAGCCGACAGCCCTGAAGGCCTAGAATTTGTTTTGGTCTTCCATTTTCGCTGTTGTCGGTTATTAGCAGCTGACTGTTCCTTTTGTTCGAATGCTTACATGAGAAGCTGACGCCTGGCTCCGACTCTTCGCGCTCCGCACAGGACCGGCTTCGCAAGGAATGGGGTGGCGCCGGCAATGTTTCTCCCGTAGCGGTATCCAAAACTATACTTTAATTGACACCATGAGCTAGTGTATGCGATTTTGAGCCTATTATTGTGATAAAAAGTTACCCACACGCCAATTCTGGTGCGGACAAGCATCAGACGTTGACCGAGCGCAAAGAAACAGCAGGGAGAGCGATCCTGAGCGAAGCAGACGACAAATGCGAGAATCCCTAAGCTGACGTCACGGAGGCGCGCTTCGCAGCGCCGCCTGTGTTCGCGCTCAGCGCCAATATAGCAGGAGTGACGACCGATCGGCATGTCAGCGCCGTATCACGGTGTTCACCGGTAAAACAGGCGAGGGCACACGCACGCCCATAGAACTATCTGCTGTCAGAGCGACGTCTACTCCGCGGTTGTTCTCAGGGCAGGCAACACACCCCCTGTTTTTCTTATCGTGCAAGGCCGTTTCGCTACCACAAAAGGTAGCTAAGCAGCGTCGGACACAAAGTCACTCAGACGCAGTAGCATGGTGTACCACTCTCACGGAAACAGCGTAGCAGACGACACTCATACACCAGATTGCCCGATGCGCGTGCGCGTACTCTCGCCTATTTCGCTGCTGAACACCGTGATAAGGCGCTGACATGCCGGTGGGTCGTCGCCCCCGCTATGTTATTAAAAGTTTGGGAGGCTGTACGTGTGTGCGGCCTTTCGCAATGCACCGCTTTCTGCATAGTCAGCCCGACACGCCGACCAGGCGTGGCTGGGATGCCATTTTTCAACGCATGAATTTCGTTCGGAGAACATCGGCAAGAGTCTTTTTTCATACCATAACGGAAGGCCGCTGGCAAGCGTAGTATAGCCCACACAAATCTCCTTCGGCGCGCTTGTTCTAAAGCACGCACCCGGTGGCGTTAACGCTTTGCGTGCGTGTCGTCACGACGAAACGAGTCAGCCTGTCTGTTTAATCTAGCCAACCGGAGTGGTAACTTCCAGACTTTTCTAGTTTTGGCTAGCGCATATCAGCTTCGCTGCGGCGCAGGATATCTGGTCTAGCGCTGCTTGAAGTGCACTAAACACCTTTCATCGAACGGCCGGCATCCCCAGAGCCGCGCTGTTTGGCGCTGCAACTAACCCATCCTTCCTAGTCGTGACAAGCGCAGTAACCTGGCTTTACTAAGCTTTGAATGTGTTTCGTTGCACTTCATGCCTCTATTATACACGCTGGTGAAACCAGAGCTAAGCCATAGCTGAAGTTGCCTTGCGCCAGAGGCTACACCTCCGACGGTATTTTGAACTCTGATAATAATCCGTGTGCGAACGAATCCTTGTATGCTTGTGAGATAAAAGTGCGGCAACCGGCGTCTCAAAGCCGTCTCATTTATATCGGGCATCAGCATCCTTTTTGAGGTAGAGGGATGCGTTGCATGAAAGTGGCACGGCAACAGCTGGGCGGCAGATTTGAGGAGGGTGGATTTTTTTATTTTATTGATTGATTCAGGGGTTTAACGCTTCGAAGGAACACAGGCGATGAGACGCGCCATAGTATAGGGCTCCGGATTAGATTTGACCGTCTGAGGATTTTGAACGTGTGCTGAAAGATCGTACACACGGGGGTTTTTCTTTTCGCCCTACACTAGACAAGCGGCCGCCGCGGCCGGGAAGTGACACCTCGTCCTCGTGCTCAACAGCACAACGCCGTAGCCATTGAGCCACCGCGGATTTTAGATGCGACGCTGAGAGCATTTCTTGTCGGCGGCCCTGTCCTTCCTGCGTGCGTCCGTTGTTGTTGTCCGCATGCGTCTGTTGTTGTTGTCCGCGTGCGTCCGTTGTTCGCAGCCACTCTCCCCCTCTCCTCTCCGATAGCGAACACTCTCTCACAAGGGGCATTGGATTGGATTCGATTGGCTTGGCTTGGCTTGACTTGGATTGGATTGTATTTGGATTGGATTGGATTAAAGTGGATTGTGTTGGATTGTGTTGCGTCAGAGCCGCGACACTCTCTCCTCTCCTTCGGGCGCGCTGCGCATATAACCGGTGTGCCGCTCTAAGGCGGCCTTTTGGTCGACGGTTGCTCTCCGCTTGTGCTTGAACCCCACCTCAGCGTCGCATCACACCAGAGTTCCCGCGAAGGGAGGTGGGCGTAATTTTTTTTGGGCAGCGAAGCTGTCTAGCAAATCGCAATTTTTCTCTTCCACGGTTAAAAATACCAAGAAAATACCGAGCAGGCGCAGGTTCGCGCGTGAGTCGCGGCGACCGCCCGAACGTTAAAAAACCAAGAATATGCCGAGCGCTTGTGTAAGCGTGCATCTCGGCGACCGACGAGTGTCCCCGGCGTCCGTTTGTCAAACCAAGCCTACACTTAGTGAGATTGGCCAAGTTAGGCAAAAAGACATATCTCGAGCGTTCGCTGTAATCGTGGCCCCTCTGGCTCGGAACGAGAAAGACACACCATAGAGCACGCCTCTCCAAGGTGATGCCCAACGACGATTATACCAACAAAATGAAGGACGCCTACACTTACAGGAACAATGATAGAAAGAGGGCGTTGCGGCAGCGAATAAGAAGCAAATCGGCTGCAATCTTGGACTGAAATCGTCCTGATTGTCGTGAAGGTTGCCTACAGCTTCGTTACCTTCAAGTCTTAGCGTTAGGTCGGGTTCAGAGTGTTGCCTCAACTGTCGTAATATCTTTAAAGGATGACGTCATTTCACGTCTCATCCAACCTAACTGCGTGACACGCCGTCTTTACGTTCATAGCTCACAATATGGATGTTACGTCGGTACTCTTAACCTGGCCTTATTGTGAGTTTCCTTCAGTTTTGTGGGGTAGGTGCAAAGAAAACTGAGGGCGCTATCTGGCTAAGTGTGAAGATGAGAAGCAATTCCGACATCAAGCAATCTTGGTCTGTTCCTGTCTGAACAACTTCAAGTTAGAATTGACGTGCCAGTCACCAGAAGCGACAACGGATGGGGGAATTGACGTCGTGCCGGGGCCGCATAATACTGTCATAATACTGTCATGCCTGTGGCCCGCAAGCCCCAGGATGCCCCCCTTGATGCGCAGGGATTCTGTGCACGTAGAAATAGAAAAAAATTGCGCCCCTCCACCCTGTGAATGTGGTTGGAAAGCAAAGCTGTAAACGGCAACCACAACGATTACCCATGCGACGCCATTTAAATTCAGTCACGTCGTTCTACAAATACTTAAACTGGAGAGACGTAAAATGCACTTAACCACACCCTTTATTACTTCCAAGAGATGTTCTTTGCTCAGGTTTAATGAATGCATGATTCATGAAGAATGGTGATTGGTTGAGTTGTATTGGTGTAGCACTTGAGTGGAAACCTATATATAAAATTAAAGGAAGCTCTAACCCGGTGTTAGACGATTTCACTTCTCCGGCTCTGCTGCCTCAGACGGAGGGGACGAGATCGGTGGCCGAGATGGTGGAGGAGGATGAGAAGAACAAGGAGGCGGAGGACAAGGAAGGAGAGGAGGAGGAAATACCTCTATTCAGAATTCTGAACGGCCAGCAGTGCGGCCAAAAAGAGTGGCTCTTTCTTCACTGGAGCCCATATTTAGTCCGCGCCGCCTGTGCTTTGTCCACCAACTGAAGCGGGTAGGCAGACAGGGGCTCGACAGCAGCATCTCCCATTTCTCTTGTTGGGTAGATGATGGAAAGAGAGGGGGGTGCTCAAGGCTAAATTCTCACCCCACGAATATGTGGTGGAGTGTTCCTACTTCTGAGCAATATTTACATTGAGCGTCACAGTGATTCGGGTGCATTAAGTGAAGACGCGTCAGGTAGGGGAAGAAGTCGGATTGCATCTGCCATAGGGTAGTTTTTTTTCTCTGGAAAGGTGAGGGTAAGGAAAAGGTTGGGTCTGTCTCTGAAGGTGATAATGTTGGGTTATTTCCCTGAATGAGACAAGCGGGTGAATGTCCTCGTGCAGCTCCATAGCACGGGCGTAAAAGCGCAGGCTTGTTGGTGGGCGTATTCGTTGCCCTCTATGGATTCGTGAGTGGGTGTCCAGATGTGCGCAATGCAATCGTTTGGGGAGTGGGTTTTAGCACACGCAGTGCACGTCGGGACACCCAACTCGACTGGCAATTTCGGTATGCTTGTTGGCAATCGGTTACTACCTCCTGAACTCTTGGTTGAGAGCGAGCCAAGGCGATGGCTGCCTCTTCTGCTGCCATCATGTGTTGGGTCTTGAGTGAGGCACACACAAGGAGGTTGGTTGTGGGGGTAGCCACGATGATGGCGTACTGCTGCTCTCGATGTTGGGAAGCGTCAGTGCAGATTACTGCATGATCCCCACAGAAGGTGGTGTTAAGCGCTTGAGCCCGTGCTTGTCGGTGACCCTCGTAGAGTGAGGGGTTCATATATCTAAGCAAATGGAGCATCTCTAGTTCCTGTCGCCAAGAGTGCGGGAGTACATCAAGCGGAGTGACATTCTGTGCTGTCCAGCCAAGCTGGTGAAGGATGCGGCAACCCACCGCAGTTTTGCTCATTTGGAGCTTCTGGCTATAGAAAGATGACCCTCTATCAGCTGTTCCATAGTGATGTGGAGCCCCGTGCTAAGCAGCCTCTCTGTGGACGCACTCAGGGGAAGAATGGCCTGCTCAACCACCTTTCTAATCATTATATAAAGCATCTTTATTTCCTCCTTGCCGAGAAGACAGTGGGTTGACGTAAGTGATTCTCGAGGGGACAAAATCTTCAATTAATCGAAAGGTATCGATTCCCAGAGGCCTCGCCTATTGGTGGCAACTCATCTGATCATGTGTATGGTTTGATTGATGCTGTGTTTGAGGCTGTGTAATGATACCTCTCTCGTGGTGGTGGCCGGGAGATGTAGGTCCAGGATATTGATGCTGGGGCTTGGAGGGAAGGCCTCGCCATCAAGGAGTATGTATACTTGAATGTGTTCCTTGATGTGTCGTTTGGCGTGAGGGCGGACAACAAGGGGCTGGTATTTTTTACGTGAACACTGGAGGCCACAGGCTTCAGCACATTGGCGTACTAGAAGTGAGATGTCATATGTTGGTGTGAGATTCCTTTCATTTTTGTAACTCCTAGCACACGAGTAAGGTGCGTACAGGGCCACTAGACATGCCGCGGGCGGAGCGCACAGTGGCGCGTGAGGTCGCGTGACGTGGCATTAAGCGAGAATGCAGGGGGTAAACCCGTAGATGTGCTTTGTGAGTCCACCACCGGTCTTCCCCGTCTCCGCGTGGACTAGTAGCTAAATCGGTAAGACAACGGGCTCTCGCTTCGTTACGCTATTAGTTCCAGGTTCGATTCCTGGCAGTGCCAGTAAATTATTTTATTTCTTCGCTGGAGTTTTCTGTTGACACCAACGGTCGTGAAATAACCGTTGGGGAGTAGAGGTATACATCTTTGCTTTAAAACATGACGCCAAACAGATATGAAATGCGTGAACAGGAGTTCGGGGATGGGCCAGTGAGGACAGCTCTTCAAGAAGATTCATGGGCATTACTTAGCACCAAGTATTCTCTGAAGGTTGGCGCACAATGTATGCGCGTCCGATTAGTTCACATTCAGAAGACACGAAAATATATGCCAAATTCACCCACAAAGAATTTCCGGCATTCGCTGTTGCACCCCGGCTCATTGAAGGGCACGGCGACAACAGTGCCCGAAAAGGCCAGCAATGCCAAGCGATGTCACGTCGTCAAACATGGCTGCACCCAGGCCGCGGCTCTGTAAGCCATCTAATGTCGGTCAGATGTTTCAGTGGCGCCCCTTGGCCCTGACGTCGGCTTAGGGACTAGCGCCGCTCTGGACTGCTACACTCCAGTGGTGAGAGTCAGCGGTGCCTGCGCTAGCAATCGCCCGCTTAGATGCTTTAGCGCATTGAAAAGCGTATTTCTAGTAATTCAGTAATTTTCTCCGGCTTCTGACACATCTAAATAATTTCAAGCTGTATCCCCCACAAGTTTGCAACACACGAGGAGCGAGACAATTTTTTTCAGATCATCGGTCAGAAGACCATGTGTAACTCGTCCTTTCTAGCGTGTTCGCGAAATTAAGCGCTCAGAGCTCCTCGATAAGTGTTCAAAATGCGTAGGCTTCCCTACAGTATTTTTGAGGTGCTCTTATGAAGACTCAACAGTCCACTGCTATACGTGCCAAGCAGCGGGCGCCTACACGTGCATCGCACAGCAGGAAATATGGTGGCTGGCTTCCATTTCTTTCGTTGTTGTTGATTTGTATAAGATATGAATGGTTTTTTTTGTACCCAACGCATTATTTTTTTGGCACCGTCACAAACGTCTTGTTAAGGTGTTTGGGGATGTTTGGGAAGCTCACAAAGGTCTTGTGGATATTCCGTTCAGTCTGTATGGCATACATTCCCTTCTTCACAAATTGGCTTTCGTTACGGCTGCGTGCAAGAAAGTGCATATCCGCAGCGCGTGCGTTGTTTATTCAAATGCAAATACAATGAGAAGGTTTGTGCTACGCCGCCACGATCACGCCTCAGACAACGTTGTCCAGAGTACTCGAAGGTGGCTTTTGTGCTCCGAATTTCTATCGTAACCATCGTTATCAAAACGAACTGACTCTCAACCTGAGAAGTTACGATATGATTACAGTATTGAAGGCTTGATATAGTCGTTAACGAACGCATTAAATAGTACAATAAGAAACGAAACCAATGAATATTTCCAAGCAGCTCTTCATAGTTTTCTAACGTTTATTTCCAGGCGTAAAGAACACAATTACTCTTACTCTTTCGTCCTGGACTGAGGACCCAGCCCACTAATCATCTCGATTTAACGATTAAATAAAGTTTTCTCCTCCTTCTCCTCTGCAGCTTTTCTGTAACACATATCTGAATATTGAGAAGGTATGGCTGTGGGAAATGTAACGAAATATTCCTCCAGGGAGAGAGAGAGAAAAACCTTTATTGACAGTCCGGCATAGGATGGGGGGTGGGGTGAGACGAGCGTGCTAGACAGCCTGGGGCGGCAGCCTACTCATGCCAACCCGTGAGGGTGACGTTTTCGGCTGCTGTCTCGCCAGGATGTCCAGCACGTGCTGGACCACGTCTCTCTGGTCTCCAGGGTCTTGGCTTGTGATCGTCTGCGCATGGCAGGAGGCATTGCTTCGTCTAGTCGGTGTTGGGGTGTGCAGTTCCAGAGCAAGTGTCTCTGGGTGGCTCTTGCTTGTTGACATTGTTGACAGATGTCTGTTGTATATACGGCGGTGCATATGTGTCGTGCCAGTACGGGTGTCTATATAGCCTGTGCTTGTATTTGTCGTAGTGTAGTAGCTTCCTTACGGGTGAGGTCTCGAGGGGGGGTGGAAGAGGCATCTATTTGTTCTGTATATTCCTCCAGTTTCTTTGGAACTTGGCCAATAGTTTTTTAAGTGCGAACGCACTTTATAAGCGACCCTGAATTCCAGTGACCGCCGTCCGTCCACATAGCAACAGCTGCGGGTGCGCGCGCTCCTCGTCTTCCTTGGCAACGGGGGGAGATGGGCGACATGGCACATACCCACGTGGGGGATTGGCCAGGAATCTCCTCGTCTTCCTTGGCAACGGGGGGAGATGGGCGCGCGCTGCCTGGCCGCTGACATGGCACATACCCACGTGGGCGATTGGCCAGGAATCGGGCGTGAGAAGGGCTAATGCACCCGCTTAAAGAGTACTGACACGAAATTTCAAAGCTGAGATCCGCTCTAGCAATCAAGTACAACGACAACACAAATAGGTGTCTGTGAATAAATGCACCTTTCTTTCTTTGTAGTTGTGTGTGTGTGTGTGTGATCTCTCTTTCGCGAACATTACCGAAACGCGCAAATTCAACTCCTGCATTCGCACTTTCACATTCTTCCCCTCGGGGAAATGCGGGGAAATTTTCTTCGGTTATTAACGTTTTGCTATATAAATGGAAGGCGAAGTAGTGCCAGACACGGAATTTTTTCATCGATAGGTCAGTGGACGTCGCTTTAGTGGGGTGCTTATAGTACCGTCGGACGGTGCTCTAGACAGAGTGTGAGTAAGGTCCCTAAAATTACTAAAGTAGCGCCAACTCCTCCCTCCTTCTCCGCTGCCCTCCTCTTTTTTCTCTCTCCTCACCCGCGGCCCCGCGGTCCCTTTAAAGGAGCCATGAAGAGAAAACACAAGTTTGGTTCATTCGAAAGATTGCCTCGTTAAAACCATAACGACACCACTTGTAACGCAAACTTCGCTCAAATAAGCTACATAATTAGGAAAAAAGGAAATGACCATGCGACCCACCAGCTCATTTTCCGCAACAGAACCTGTGATGTCACTTGGGAATGCTCTGCGATTGGCGGAGGCCGGCAAAAGCAAACGCATGTTAGGCAGGGCTTACAGTTTGCATAGCGAGCTAAATGCCCGTGAAACATACTGCACATTCTTTTTAAGTGCGAATGCACTTTATAAGCGACCCTGAATTCCGTTGACCGCCGTCTGTCCACATAGCAACAGCTGCGGGTGCGCGCGCTCCTCGTCTTCCTTGGGAACGGGGGGAGACGGCACATACCCACGTGGGAGATTGGCCAGGAATCACCTCGTCTTCCTTGGCAACGGGGGGAGATGGGCGCGCGCTGCCTGGCCGCTGACATGGCACATACCCACGTGGGAGATTGGCCAGGAATCACCTCGTCTTCCTTGGCAACGGGGGGAGATGGGCGCGCGCTGCCTGGCCGCTGACATGGCACATACCCACGTGGGGGATTGGCCAGGAATCACCTCGTCTTCCTTGGCAACGGGGGGAGATGGGCGCGCGCTGCCTGGCCGCTGACATGGCACATACCCACGTGGGGGATTGGCCAGGAATCACCTCGTCTTCCTTGGCAACGGGGGGAGATGGGCGCGCGCTGCCTGGCCGCTGACATGGCACATACCCACGTCGGAGATTGGCCAGGAATCACCTCGTCTTCCTTGGCAACGGGGGGAGATGGGCGCGCGCTGCCTGGCCGCTGACATGGCACATACCCACGTCGGAGATTGGCCAGGAATCACCTCGTCTTCCTTCGCAACGGGGGAGATGGGCGCGCGCTGCCTGGCCGCTGACATGGCACATACCCACGTGGGAGATTGGCCAGGAATCACCTCGTCTTCCTTGGCAACGGGGGGAGATGGGGGCGCGCTGCCTGGCCGCTGACATGGCACATACTCACGTGGGGGATTGGCCAGGGATCGGGCGTGAGAAGGGCTAATGCACCCGCTTAAAGGAGTACTGACACGAAATTTCAAAGCTGAGATCCGCTCTAGCAATCAAGTACAACGACAACACAAATAGGTGTCTGTGCATGGCACATACCCACGTGGGGGATTGGCCATGAATCGGGCGTGAGAACGGCTAATACACCCGCTTAAAGGAGTACTGACACGAAATTTCAAAGCTGATATCCGCTCTAGCAATCAAGTACAACGACAACACAAATAGGTGTCTGTGAATAAATGCATCTTTCTTTCTTTGTAGTTGTGTGTGTGTGTGTGATCTCTCTTTCGCGAACATTACCGAACCGCGCAAATTCAACTCCTGCATTCGCACTTTCACATTCTTCCCTTCGGGGAAATGCGGGGAATTTTTTGGATCATAGTTATGTCGGCAGACTTTCATGCCATGGCAACGTAATGTGATACAATACTTTCGAGCGTTCGTCAATGTTGCAAAAATTGATTTATGTTACGATTATCGGAAATCGTAATGCCTTCTGTCAAAGCCGACATCCGCGAAGGCCTGGAAATTTTTTTGGTCTTGTATTTTCTCTTTTGTCGGCTACTAGCAGCTGGCTGTTACCTTTGTTCGAAATACTGCGTACAACAGAAGCCGACGCCTAGCTTCGACTCTTCGCGCTGCGCACAATACCGGCTCCTCAAAGAATGTGATAACGCCGGCAATGTTTCTTCCGTTGCGGCCTCAAAACTTATACTTCAAATCCCACCTTGAGCTAGCGTAGGCAATTTCAAGTCTATTCCTATGATAAAAAGTTACGGCACACGCAAAGTGTGGTGCGGACAAGCATCAGACGCCAACCAAGCGCAAAGAAACAGCAGGTAGAGCGAGCCCGAGCGAAGCAGGCTAAAATTGCGAGAATCCCTAAGCGACGTCACAGAGGCGTGCTTCGCAGCGCCGCCCGTGGTCGCGTTCACCGCCACTACACAATGCAGAAAAGAGGCGGCGGGGATGTAGACCAGCATAAGGTGGCGCTGGCACCATACTTCCTACGCAGATGGTTATACTTTACCGCTCAAAACATAATGTGGCAAAGCCGGCCTAAATAGGCACGATTACGCCCATTTCTGTTCACCTCTAAACAGAAGCGCTCAGCTGGGACGACATATTTCAAGAGCAATACGAGACATCTTTTATTGAAATTTGGAAGCCCGAGAACTTTCTCATTATTCTTCGGAATTTTTTCTTCAAATGCTGAACACTTTCAACGGTTTTCGAACCACAGGCTGAGTTTTTGTTTTACGCGGGCGCGATTACTGGAGGGTGATTAGACGTACGCTTCGCTGTAAAATGCATAACTGGCGACGCTAACTTACTTGAATGTCACACTAGTTGGAATGTATATCACTGGCGGAAAGAAGCAAAGATGAAGTAAGGTAAATAAAGATAAACAAAGATAAATCTGGTTGTATAAAACTCGAAATGAGGACCAGCGGAGTAACAAAACTCCCGCGTTTGTAAGCAATTTTCTTAATTGCTGCATGTTCTCTTTCTTACCGGAAGCGCAGGGCAAGGGATAATTGGGGTATGTTCCTAGGAAAATGTGTTGCCATTTCCCTTTTGCCAGCCTACGTTGAATATAGCGGAGCGTTTAGCGTTGTTTTAGTTTTCTTCCGGGTGGATTGTCAGGCTTCGTCCAGAACTAATAGAGGGAAACAAATGTTAGGTAGTAACCTTATCGTCCTCTATCTTTATTGCAGTACGGATCTCGGAGGGTAAGTGACCAGTGGCCACTGAGTTGCAATGGCATCTTGCCAATGTACACTGAGAAAAAACTGAACAGCTGAGAATAACCTCTCGTTTTTGTTTTATGACGAACTAAAAAACCCCAAACCCCGGTAATGTAGACCTCCCAAACTCACCAAAAAACCATAATCTCACTGAGGTGTCCGGGTCACCTAATCTAAAGCATTTTAATAGTTCTTTTTGTAACTTCAAGTATTGATGATTCGATTGCCCGACTACCATAGAGAAAAATCCAGTATGGCAAGTGCAGCCTTTGGTTTGAAGTGTAACGGTGTGCATGTGTCTGCCTGAATATTTGTGCCATGTGGTGCCTCCTACGGTAATTCCGAACAGGACGTGTTCGAGCTCATGTTTGATGAGAGGCCGAAGTCAATGGGAGTGAAGCCAGGATTTGCAGGCGAAGAAAGCTTTCCCCTAAACGTAGTGGAGTGGCCGGGAAGTTGTGTTGTACTGTATCACTGGGGCTTTGCTTTTAATAGAGGCCACATTCCAGGGTACCCGGTGTGTGTTTAGTAACCTCAAGATTGGGTTCTTTTTTCGAAGCCAACACTCATGCACATGTGCGGTCTGGCCTGCTATGTGATGGCCAAGTGAAACTAAATTCATCGCTTACCTAGGTTATTATATCCAACCCACTTTCCTGTGTCTAGCTTAGGGCAGTAAGATTGTCTTTGTCTGTCTCTCCAGGTGATGAGCCACCCTTGCCACATGAATCAGGTTTGTTTTTATCGTATTTAACCCAACAATGTTATAATTGAGACTTTAAAGTGCCCCATAGGCCACTGGGACGTTTGTGTGGGCGTGCGTGCGCTAGCCTGTGCGTCTGTGTGCGTGCGTGTGTTGTGTGTGTGTGATGGCGTGTGTGCGCGTGCGTACCTGTGTGCGCTTGCATGTGTGCGTGTGCGCGTGTGTGTGTGCGATTGCGCCTGTTTGCGTGTCTGTGCATGTGTGCATGTGCGTGCGTGTCTCCGTGCGTGCATACCTGTGTAACAGTACATAAGCTAGTGCATAAAGTTGAATATAAGCAGTGTTCAAGTTACACTATGTTTGCAAATTAAGACAACGAAAACTGCGGCATAAGCATGGATCAAATAAGAGTAGACACACACGGTGCTTACTATTATCTTTGGTGCTTTGTCGGGCAACGCAAAAAACAAGATTTGCCACCGGTACATGGAATTTGCTAGCATGGGGAACAGCTATATCGGGAATTTGCTGCCGCCGATAAGCCACTCCATTGCGCAATCTCAGGAGAGAAGAGAGCCGCGCATAGTGATTACTCTCGCTCGAGTAAGATGCGACGGCAGTGGAGGGGAGTATACAATGGGGCTGTAACATACTCCCTGCATAGATGGCCTTGCGTGCAAACTACAATGGCGGAAAGGCAGGTTGTAAAGGCCAAGCTGAAAGTGATTCCCGTAAAGTTGGCTTCACTTTAGGACGTGAATGCATTGCTAGGAAGACATTTGTCGAGTCGCACTATAGGCTATTTTTCATCGAAACATGGAGGTCCCAAGACGTGTGTTTACATTTCATGAATTTTGCTCACATGGTGAAAACGCTTCGTTTTCCCTGGGTCTGCCTCTGCAAACTATCTGCTGCATCCTAGCCATGTACAGATTTGTGGTAGTAACGCCACAAGCACCTTCTCTTTGCTCGCCTGGGGTTCTGTGGCCAACGCCATGGACAATATGATACGCAACCATTCTGTTAATCTTTTCTCGCTCCCACGTCGCCTTCTATTCGTACTTTGTTCCTTCTTCTGTTCGCATTCTTCTGTTTCGCTACTGAGCGCCGAAATTGCATTTATGGATAAGACTCTTGAGTGTTACTTTTTCTGTTCTTTAAACAGCGTTGGCGCAACCTTTTGTTCCCGGCGAAAAACGATTACGGATGCGTAGTGTGACAAGTTCTACTTCCCCGTATCGACTTTCCTTTTCATTCATTTCTTAGTCTGTGTTTTTCGCACATGCGCCTTTCGCATTTTTTAGTTCATACATAATCCTTCACTCAAATTCAAACTAGTTAGTACTGTGCACCGTGTGTTTCTACTTTTCTTTTTTCAAGCTTTTCCCACAGTTTTTCATTGAATTAGACATAAGTCAACACAGCCGTCAAGACAAAATACAAGTTTGGCTCATTAGAAGGTCTTGTTTACCACAATATTGATGATTCCAGTGTTATTGCAAAGTTCTAACAAATAATGCAGATACTAAAGAACGCATGTAAAGCAGGGGGTATTACCCTGTATTTTTCGGGCGACGTCTTTATGACGTATGATAATCTTGTTTTTTTTTTGCGAAGGCGCCTGCAGGGCCCAGCCACCAGAAACATTGCTGGGACGTTGTAGTGGGGCATATAGTTGTTCTAGAGCACCGCTAGAAAAATCGCGTGCACTCAACCCGCTGACATCTGTCTTCAGATCTAGCCAATAGAATCTCACACCTGCCCATAATACGTCACTGTTTGAGGAAAGTGTTTCTATAATTCTCCCGTTTTTCATTTTGTTAGACTTCTTTCGTGGCTGGATGAAGATGAGTCAGTTACCGAATCCAAATACACCTAAATTGAACAAATTTGCATTTTCGGTCATATTACCATGAAATTCTCGTTTAAGGAAATTTTAAGACAACGGTTATGTACATGCCTGGTTGTCTGCGTACCACATTAACGGACCCGAGGTAGGCCACTCACGGTGGTCGAACACGAGAGATACTGGGTTTTAAATGAGATAATATTTTGGAGATGAGCGCGAATTTATATCTCAACGTAGCGTACTATCCCATGCCGATAGATATGCTTACTCCTATGGCTCATTTAAGGAATATCTGGCCATCGCACAGGGGCTTATTTATTAGAGCTTGTACACCGCGACTAAATGCAGCGTTAAATTCGTCGCGATATGTAAACAATTCCACTTTATGTCTCAAAGGTGTAAGCAACATGACCCAAGCAGGGATTTTTACATGTAATTCTCTCAGCACTCCAACCTTTTGTTGCTACATTTTCTGCAGGTCACTATACCATGTGCTACTTTTACAGGTGGACCAGCAGTGCAGTAAGTACTTTAAAAAGACCGGGACTTCAGAAAGCCAATTATTTGTGTTATTGAGCACACCGTTCAGCAGCATCCCCAGAATTTCTGAGTAACCTCGCGGCCTAAACAAAGGGCTGGAGAAGAGGAGGGGGAGTAACGGATGATGGAGCAGCGTCTTCCTTTCCTTCAATCCGGAGATTATTTTTCCTTTTATCCTTTCCCTGCTCACACCGTCTGGCCGTGTATATATAGCTGCTCTCTGAATCGAAAGCGACATACCCTCGTCCACTTCAGCCACAACACACTGCCGACGCCTCCGTACTGCAGTTCTTACGAAGCTGCAGCACACCTCTCAACAACACTCCGTTGACACAGTGATCGAACACACGCTCGTCGAAACAACTACCAGGCAACAAGATTTTTTCCATGTTTGCTAATCTTCAATTTCTACAGGCCTCCATCGAAATCCCTCGTGGACGTCATCAAACCTCTCCGAACGACAAAACAACTCCCCCACAGACAGAAACTATTTTTCACGGACAATTTTACAACCCCCCCCTTACGCCCCTTGGGCTGCACCATGACAACGAGAAACCGCGCGGATGCAGATAAACCTGCACAGCAAATATTACTTCGAAGTAAGATCAAATTTCAACTAGAATCGAGAGAGAAAAGACTTTATTCATAATTCCTGCGTGCGGGAGCACCCCAAAACCGCGCAGGGCAGGGGGTCCCTGTCTTGCTAGACCTCAGGAGATGCCGGCCGGGCTCGAACTACTAGGAGTTTCCTCCGTTCGCTCTTGCCTAGCCAAGGCCCTCTCGAGCCGCTGGAGGGCTGCACGTTGCAGTTCGTGGTTACCCGAACGGAGCAAGCCCATGAAGTCCACCGGGATTTCATCCGGCACACATGGCCTCACGCCATCACTGCTGTTGCTAGTGTCACTATCACTACACTCACTCAGTAGATGTCCGAGAGTCGCGGGAACCGTCTTGCATACACTGCACAGATCACTCTTGTAGAGCCCGGGAGCGACGTGTCTCGCAAGGGCCGGGGTAACGACGGAGTCCGTCTGTAGCCGGCGTAACGTCACTTCTTCTTGCTTGGTGAGCTTCGGGTGCGGAGGGGGGAAGGTCCTCCTCTGTTCCCGGTGCCACCGCAATAGTTCACCGTAGCTGAGCACAGGGTCTTGGTCTTCTTCTGCATCTTCCTCGTCATTGGGGGAGAGGTGCCCGTCCCGTACTTGAAGATCGGGGGGTGTCGCCACTCGGTGTGCGAGCTCACGGGCGGCGACGTCCGCTTCTTCGTTCCGGTTCGGTACTCCTCCGGGAAGACGGCCCATATGGGCCGGGAACCAGCGGAGGTACACATGGCTTGGTAGTCCCCTGGGAAGAAGTCTGAGCGCCTTCGGGCCCACTCTCCCTCTTCCGTAGTTCTTGATTGCCGATTTCGAGTCGCTCAGGATCGTCCCTATCCCGTTTGCGCTCTTGAGGGCCAGAGCAATGGCGACTTCTTCCGCTTGCTCCGGCGAATCTGCTTCCACGCTGCAGGCATTAACCAGCTGTCCGCTGCTGGCCCGCACGACAGCAGTCACGTACGTCTGTCGTCTGCGAGGAACTCGAGCGACGTCCACGAAGTAAGCATGGCGGTCGTCTCCGTAGGTGTGTGCCAGCGCCTTGGCCCTGGCTCTGCGTCGTGCCACGTCGTGGGTGGGGTGCATGTTCTTCGGTAGGGGATGAACGACCAGTCCCTGAAGGAGCTGTCGGTCGATCTTCCCTTGAGGGGGGCCGTCTGCGTCTTCCGCGGTTCCTAGCGGGTTCATGCCAGCAGCCTGGAGGATGCTCCGGCCCGTCGTTGTAGTGCCCAGGCGGACGAGCTGAGAGATGCGCTGGGCCTCGCTGATCTCGTCCAAGGTGTTGTGCACCCCCAGCCCGGCTAGGGCACTATTTCTAGTGCATCCCAGCAGGCCGAGGGCAGACTTGTAGGCTTTTCTGATGGCCGCGTTGATTTTGTCTTTTTCGTGTTGCTGCCATCTGTGGAAGGCGCCCACATAGGCAACGTGGCTGACCACGAAGGATTGAAGAAGTCGGAGAAGGTTCTCTTCCCTCAACCCGGATCTCCTCGAGGTGATTTGTTTGACTAGCCGGGAGGCGATTCCGATCTTCGTGGTTATCTTGGTCAGGGCAGCGTGGTTACCCGTGCCCGTGTTGATGTGCATACCTAGGACCCGGATCTCGGATACCCGGGGGATGTCTGCGCCGTCGCTCGTTTGGACGCTGATCTTCGCAGCTTCCGCTTCGGCCGAATTGCGGTTGCGTCCCGATGGGGGGAGGATCAGTAGTTCTGACTTCTGGGGAGAGCAGTGGAGGCCGGTGCCTCGGAGACCTTCTTCTACCTGCCTTACGGCAGTTTGGAGGCACTCCTCGATGCGGCCGGTCGGACCTCCCTTGACCCAGATCGTCACATCGTCCGCGTATATCGTGTGGCGGACGTGCTCTAGTTGACTGAGGCGGCGGGCCACCGGAATCATTACTAGGTTGAACAGGAAGGGCGAGATCACCGCTCCCTGTGGTGTGCCCATGCTGCCTAGCTTGCGTTCTTCCAGCTGCAGTTCGCCGACTTGTAGCCGCGCGGTTCTGTCAGTTAGGAAGGCCCTTATGTAAGCGTACGTGCGTTTGCCCAGACCCAGCGTTTCGACTTGCTTGAGGATGGCTGAGTGGAGGACGTTGTCAAAAGCACTCTTGACATCTAATCCGAGGATGGCGCGGTTATCCACCTTGCTGGGTGCTTCCAGCAAGTCCTTGTGGATCATGAGCATCGCGTCCTGCGTGCTGAGCTTCGCTCTGAAGCCCAGCATCGTGGGGGGATATAGCTCCTTTGTTTCCATGAACTCTGTCCATCTTCGGTTCAGTACGTGCTCCAGCACTTTGCCTATACAGGAGGTGAGGGAGATTGGCCGGAGGGCAGCCGGACCAGACAAAATCAGTAATAAGGCGCTGCGAAACCTCAACGACACGGGGATCGCAGCGCTGACAAGGTATTACAACCGCTGCTGGAGAGAAGGATTCGTGCCCAAGCAATGGCGCACGGCCCTCACGGTTCTCATCCCCAAGCCGAACAAACTAGAATCGAAAGACCAGTCATCGTGAGTGAAATACATCCTAAAAAAATACGTGGAAGAAGAACTAATTATTCGTTTGTGTTTCGTTTCCATTTGCGCAAGTAATTAGATGTGCTCATTCTAAAGCACACTGTCATCTTGTTCGCAGGGAAGAGAAGCGACCAGGTTTCTTTGAAGGCACGGCCTGCTGTCTTTACGCCATCTTTGCTGTCGTGGCCGCCCTAGCAGTCGTTGTCACCTTGACCCACATGTGTGAGAACGTTTTGCTAAAATATCTAGAAACTAATGGCCGTGTATTCACTCACTTTGCAGCAAATGTTCTCGAAAGACGATGGCTTTTTTCCGCTTCTTCCACGTAAATAACTTTATTATCTTCACCGCCCCCCCTCAAGATCTTTTAAGTGCGAATGCACTTCTTAAGCGAGCCTGAAGCGTCCGCCGCCGTCCGCATAGCAACAGCTGCGGGTGCGCGCGCTCCTCGTCTTCCTTGGCAACGGGGGGAGATGGGCGCGCGCTGCCTGGCCGCTGACATGGTACATACCCACGTGGGGGATTGGCCAGGAATCGGGCGTGAGAAGGGCTAATGCACCCGCTTAAAGGAGTACTGACACGAAATTTCAAAGCTGAGAGCCGGTCTAGCAATCAAGTACAACGACAACACAAATAGGTGTCTGTGAATAAATGCATCTTTCTTTCTTTGTAGTTGTGTGTGTGTGTGTGATCTCTCTTTCGCGAACATTACCGAACCGCGCAAATTCAACTCGCGCATTCGCATTTTCACATTCTTCCCCTCGGGGAAATGCGGGGAATTTTTTCTTTCTTTCCACCTCTACCGAAGCAAATTCAATTTTGGCGCATTCAAGTGCTCGCCCGCCATAACTGGAAACTTTTGTTAATCTTGAACTTGAACACTGCTACAGGGTCCAAGCTCGCGACAAGGCCTTGTGTGCTTTCTTGTCAAAGCATTCTATTTGCTCATTTTTTATATCCTATAGAAAAAACAAGTGCCCAAGTATGTTTATAATAGTAGCACTGGAAATTCCATCTATGTTCTAATGTTCTCCCTCAAATATGCTTCATGTTTTCTTTTTGATGAACAAGGCCTAAAAGGATGAAGTATGTTTCCATATTTAGTCATTCGGAAATATTTCGGCCTTTATAATCCTTGTTAACGCGTCAATGTTGGCTAGTTGGTTCGAATTGTGAAACATGGTTAAGTAGCGCGGTAAAGACGGGACAAAAGTAGAGACCACACAGGACTAGCGCTTACTTTCACTTACTTACTAGCGCTTACTGAAGCATACTTTCTACTTTTCCCCGGAATACTGAATCGACGGAAAGACAGACAGACATGAGCTCATACTGACCGACATTTTCCGGTCAAATTTCCAAAGAAAGGCAATGATTTTTAAATATGTGCCCACGCACTCCACAAGGATTTTTACACAGCAAAGATGTAGCGTACCACCTGTGTTCTCTATTGCCACGTTGGTGCTCCTGCTCGCGCTTTACCCCGCCGGACCCCTACCTGTCATTGCCCCTTTATTTGTGCTTCGTGCAGTAGCTCCCTGCCGTGTCCTCTGTCTGCTAGAGAGATAACGCCAGCCAGTCTCTCTACCTTTACCTCTTCACCAACCCGGTTCTTAATCGCATGAGCGTGGGGTTGTGCTGGAGGAGTTTTCTACGTAGACCAGACCTCTGGATTTTTAAGCAAAGCTTTATTGTCCTCAATGATGCCGCTGCACGTCAATACACCATGCAGGAAGGCCAAAGGTTTTTGATGATGATGATGAAGTGAAAGAAGAAGCGCTTCCCTTGGCCGGAATCACTCCCCGTTCCTTCGCGTTATGAAGCCGGCGTCTGTCTCTTTCTCCATTTCGACATGGTCTTAACGAACGCAAAGACGCAGCTACCGATTGACGTGGCAGACCCTACACTCAAGCGTTAGGCCTACGGAGTGCACACCCCATATTTGCTGTAGGTGTTCTAGAAAAATGGTAAATGTTTCGTACCTCAGAGTAGCACACACTCGCAGTATCAGATTGGCCAACCAAAGAATTCATCCCGAGAAAGCTTCGCGTTCAACCACTGTAGCTGTTAGACACAGGGCTGCAAGACTCTTTCTTTCGCCTCTCATATGAAGCTCAGCTTTTAATATTCCTTCACGTATCAATGGCTAAGCAATAGCTGAAGCCCTTTGATAGAATAACAGATGTTCCTAAAGCAGCTTCCGAAAATATTTGCAAACATTGTTGCCCTCCTATTGCGCAGTACTAATGTCATTTTTCTCGATGACGTGAGTAGTACTGATTGTAACTTCATGAAGAGATGTTCGCAAAGAATTGCCATCTTAGCACACTAGGACCGCCCAGTGGAATTTTTTGTTTTGTGCACGCCTATTCTCCTTGAAATACTGACTGACAGACGTACGTAGAAATTTAGGTGCCGGTCAAGGAAGTGGAACAAAAAATGCATGCAGATCTGCTTGTTATGTTACAATTGTGCTTGAAAGATGCCACGCTTTTGACGTCATTTTCTGTTTAGACATCATCGTGCTTTATGATTGCGTTCCCCTGCTTTTCGGTTGCGGGATGCATGAAAGGTTCATCAAGTTTTGATGTGACTCTAATCTCTGGGCAAACAGAAATAAAGAAATTCAATTGAACGTAACCGAAAAATATTCTTCTTCGCTCCCTCTATCATCCCGCAAGGTTTTGCGCATTGTTACCTTCTATTTTAAGAGAGCTACAGGGGATGTCGTCAGGGATAATGTGTCCGTGTCGGAAAGACGTTCTGTAAAAATGACTAAGATATTGTTTGAGTGTGGGTCATTTTTCTTTTTTATTGGAAACGCACAAGAGAACCGAAATATAATTCTGGAGCTCCGATTGACCTACACTGCCGAAACCTTTTGGCAGTGGCCTCAATTCCTGGAGATAACCCTAAAACAACAAAGCTTGTTCAAAATGAATCCAGTTGTTGGCAAACTGGGATGGAAAGTTGAAAAAACCTGTTTTTTACCGGTAATATCCCAGCCCTCCATAGAACCAGTCCGGCCATCTTCGCTAACGATTGATGGAGGCACGCTACTAAATATGTAATAACTTGAAGCAGCAACGCGCGAAGAAAAATTCGCATTTTTTTTTCTTATTTCTCAGTTCCGGAAGGAGGTCTGACGACGGCTGTGAATAAAGGAGCTACGCACGGTCGCGAGAACGATACGTCCCGTTCCACCATCTCCGCACCCACCTTACAAGAGACAGAAATTGAGCCAACTGAAACAACGATGTGCGTCATTGCGAATGGTAAGATTTATGTAACGATTGAAATTCTCGGGGATATTCATGGCACGACAATTTTTTGTTATGCCTCTTTTGTTGGAGAGCCACGATGCCCACTGCGACGAGCACACGCACGATTAGCCCGCCCACATGTTAAAGGCGAACATAGACTAGAAACATTGCATGAAGATACATTTTATTGGCAGAATTACAAAGGAATGCTTTTTGCAGGTATAGACTCTACAAACGATGAAAACGCAAACAAAAACAAATTACGGCAAGCAGGCGATTTCTTTAAAACACCCCACGTTTTAAATAAAGTTACACCAATTGAACTTCAAAAGTGGCACAGTACCCTCAAAAATATGTAAAACGATGCTGTTTAATACCCACAGTGCGAGTAATAGGCAGTATTCAACTGAAATGTTGACGCTTAGCACCTTTCGTGTGATCACAACCAAGGCGCACGTTTTCTACACTTCTACCCATGACTTTTGACGGTTATATAAACCAGCGTATTTTTTCCACATATAAGCGCAACCCATTCTACAACGTTACCTTTCTCAACAAGCGATTACGTACCCGCTTAAAGTTGCTTCAGATGCAAGTTTTTCTATGTGGCGGTGTAAAGTGTGTGAAATATTATGTAGGTTCTATTGTTTGTCGAAAGATTACTTGCTATAGCTGCGAATTATACAGAGACGGGTCCTCGTACGAAAGTGTTGCCTTCAAACCATGCTCATGCAGCAGACTGTAAGACGTCTGTTGTACATAAGTATCCTTTCCTTCTCAATTTTCTACTACAGCGGCCACAGGAAGTACTGACACATCCAGTAAGCTTTCCGTTTTGATGTCACGCCTTATGAACATTCGAAGGTGGAAATTTTCCGTGCGTGCCACTGTACCGATCGAAGCTTTGGGCTTCGATATTGCTTTGATATTGCGAATATTCCTCGATATTGGGCTTCGATATTGCTGAGCTTTGGCTATGTGGCACCGTAGAATTAGCTGTCTGGTGGCGTGTTGTAGCCGTAATCTCATCCACTAAAACTGCTTGCGTAAACACCACACTTCGTTTACAAGTCACTGCTCGCCCGGAACTTACGGTGCGGTAAAGAACATGTTTACATGACACGCTATGACACGCTATTTACATGACACAAAATAACGACACGCTATACCACGCTATACCAACCAAAAGATACTAAACTACTTTTATTTACGAAAAGAATGCGTTAAACTTATGTGCAAACGAGGTGCTACTCGGTACCGCACAGAGGCCGAATAGAAAGACCGTTTTGGCAGGTGGCCAGAGAGATCGTGTTAGACTTCAGAACTAACCACTAGATGTCGAAAGTCGTTACTGGAAGTCCCTGCCCTACACTGACTTGGAAACCGAGTGTAGCGGCGTATGCAGTATTTGGTTAGTAGAGGGAGGGGGGGATCCTCGATCACAAAAGATAGGAAGAGATAAATACATATAAAAGGAAAAACAGTGGCAGAAAAATCGAACAAACAACGCCTGCTGAACCAACACTCAGTTCGGGTTTAAAACAAATAAAATTTCAGTAGGGTTTGGGCATGACACGCACGTGGTTCAAAGTGTTTTCATAATTTCCATTGTTCTTGAGAGGTCAATGTTCTTGAGAGGAATTGTAAGCAGACATGAGGACCAGCGCATTGTTTCCACATATAAGCACAAACCATGGTACAACGTTACCTCGCACAACTAGCGATTACGTCATGGGTGCGCAGGCTCACTCACAAGGGCACTCACCCACGCCCTAATCACCACTCATGATTGAGTGATGAGTGATCCTCGCCATCGTTTTGGACAGGGGAGTGGGAGTGCGGCTGAGTGCGAGCTCCACACGCAGTGAGCCCCCCTCACCACTCGGAAGTTCAAGCGCCACTTGCGGCGAGTCCTGCTCACCCCTCGCGAGTGCAAGAGCAACTCGCGAAAAGCCCCGCTCACCACGCGCTAGTACGAATGCCACTCGCCGTGAGCCCCGCTCACGCCTCGCTACTCGCGCTATTTGCGGGCTTACCGCGGTGAGCACCACTATTGCGCTTGTACCGGCTGTTGGCAACTCGTCGCAGCAGCCGCTCGCTTTGATGGTTGTTGATGGCGGTATTGCTTTTAGCTCGGGAAATATGTCGCGACTGAGCTTCTGCTATGCGGCACCGTAGAATTGACTGTCTGGTGTCGTGTTGATTTAGGAATACGGTTTGGATGGACTTCTGTTGGCGTAATGAACTAAATGACTCATGGAGGTTCTGCTGCAAACACTTGCGTGCGAGGAGAGACGACGAGTGGTGAGCGCGAGCGTGAGTGAGTGCGAAAGGTGGCGGCGAATGACGAGCGTGAGTGTGTGCGAGTGGTGATGGCGAGTGATGAGCGTGAGCGCGAGGGAGCGCGAGTGGTGACGACGAGCGTTGAGCCGGAGGGCAAGTGAGTGCGAGTGGTCACGGCGATTGGTGAGCGGGAGTGCGAGTGGATGCGAGTGGTGTAGGGCGGGTAGTGACCCTGAGTGCGAGTGAGTACGAGTGGACAAGGCGACTGGTTAGGGCGAGTGTGAGTGAGTGCGTGAGGAAAAAAAAATGGCCGCGTATCTGCTCCTTTCGTTGCAAATGCCGTGAAAAGACGATAGTCTTTATCGGCTTTTGCGAAGTAAATGCCTCCCTTCGCTTTACCGCTCCCCTCTCAGGTTGTTCCTCTTGCGTCGCGCTCCTCCCAAGGTAAAGACGCCAAATGTTTGCTTAAATCATTCTAAATTTCCCGCGTTCCATTGCTCCAAACCGGGCGTATCGATGCGAACGCTGCCGTACGGCGAAGACGCGCGTTAATCGATGCGCCCTACTTCAACGTTTATAGAACCGCGTTTCCCTACTCCACGTGCGTTGCAAGCAGAACGTGGAACCTATATAGTGGAACCTTGCGTAGCTGTTGCCGGTTGCTTTCTTAAAATGGCGCCAGAAGCTATAGTGGCGCGGGCGACAGCAGGCGACGTCGGAGTGAATTCTTTTTCTGCAATTAATGAAGTATTTAATTTCGAAAAAGTGAAGCATGTTTGAATTTTTATAAAGGAACGCTGCAAATATCACTTCTGCATTGATTTGTTGTCTCATATTTGCGTAATGTCTTGTTCTTCTTTAACAATGTTGAGAAGTATGAACATTACACCGGACATAGACGGGTAGATTTAGCTGTGACTATATAAGACTATTACGCAGGCATTGTTTTGCTTTGGCCGGGTGGCTGAATCGAGTCACAGACAGACAGACGGACAGACATACAGACAGACCAAAATTTCTGGGTTTAAGGAGCCCAAGAAAGACTATCGTCTTTAATATATTTTTCTGTGTGAGTGCGAGTGCGTAGAGACCAGTTTTGCCGAGGTAAGGATTACGTACCCGCTTGAAGATGGTTCTTATGCAAGTTTTTTTATGTGGCTCTGTAAAGTGTGTGACAGTTAATGCAGGTTCTCTTGTTTGTTTAATGAATACCTGTAAGCACTGCGATCTGCATAGAGACGGGGCCTCGTCAGGCACTGTTGCGTTCATACCATGCTTATGCAGCAGACTGTAAGGCGTCTGTTGTACATAACTCACCTTTCCTTCTCAATTTTCTACTACAGCGTCCTTAGGAAGTACACACCCACCCAGTAAGCTTGGCGTTTTGATCTCACTTCTTAGGACCATTCAAAGGTGGAAATTTCCTGTACATGCCACTATACCGCTAGGAGCTTCGGGCTCAACTTTATAGCTGTAAGCTCATCCACTAAAAGTGCTTGCGTAAACCCCACGCTCCGTTTACAAGTCCATGCTCGCCGGGAACTTACGGTGTGATAAAGAACGTATTCACAGGTTCCTCGCCATACCAACCGAAAAATACTTAGCTACTTTTATTTACGAAAAGAATGCGTTTAACTCATGCGCACACGACGTGCTACTCGGTACCCACAGAAATCGAATAGAAAGCCCGTTTTGGCAGTTCGCCAAAGAGATTTTGTTAGACTTCAGAACTAACCATTAGATGTCGAAAGTTGTTACCGGAAGTCCCTGTCCTGCAGTGACTTGGAAATGGACTGTAACGGCGTACGCAGTATTTGATTAGTGGAGGGAAGGTCTCGGTCCCAAAATATAGAGAGAGATAAGTACATATAAAACAAAAAAAGTTCCAGAAAAATGAAACAAACAACGTCAGCTGAACCAACACTCAGTTCGGGTTTAAAACAAATAAAATTTCAGTAGGCTTTGGGCATGACACGCACGTCGTTCAAAGTGTTTTCATAATTTCCATTGTATTTTAGAGGTCCATGGTCTTGAGAGGCATTGCAACAGACTTATGTGGACCAGCGTATTTTTTCCACATACAAGCACAAACCATGGTACAACGTTAACTTGCGCAACTAATGATTACGTACCCGCATAAAGTTGCTTCGCATGCAAGTTTTTCTATGCAGTTGCGTAAAGTTTGTGAAATTTTATGCAGGTTCTATTGTTGTTGTTTTTTAATACCTGTAACTGCCGCAAATTGCATGGGGACGGGGCCTCATCAAGCAGTGTTACGTTCAGACCATGCTTATGCAGCAGACTGTAAGACGTCTGTTGTACATAACTAACCTTTCCTTCTGAATTTTCTACTACAGCGACAGCAGAAAGTACTCACACACCTAGTAAGCTTTGCGTTTTGATCTCACTTGAGTATTTGATTGTTGAGTATTTGATTTTTAGTTCATTGCAAAACCAAGGGGAGGCTGAGACGAAAGGTGAACTTGGCTTGACAGGGGCCTCAGCCACGCTTTTTACAGTGTACGTGATACAGCGATGTTCACAAATTTAAGCATAGTAGCACAATCTTAACAGAAAAATAGCACAAAGCAAAGTCATTACTACATTTCCTACGTATCATACAGCGAATAAGTCTAAAATACACAGAAGGATCACAGCGTACACACAAACAATAGTTCGTACGCATTAACTCTAATGAATTACACTGTCACAATTACCCATTCATGTATTTAGGTTTGTAATTGTTTTTAATTGCTACCTTTAGGACGACATTAGACATGTACAGTCGAGTCCACTTATCACAATCTTGAGGTGCCATGAAAATATCATTGTTATAACCGATTATTGTTATAAGCGGGTTATGCCAAAAATAACGAAGAAAACGTGACAAACAAGAGCATTTATTGCGCAACGATGTCCGCGCGTGCGGGGACAGGAGGATCGAGGCGACAGTGACCACACAACAGGAACAGTGACAACAGGCAAGGAAAACGACGCTGGTAAGCACCAGACTCGAAACACGTGCAAACGGCGGAGCTGGAGACGTGGCCAAATTAGCGAATAATAGGGGAGGTCGGCACAGTGCACCCAGCGCTGCTGCTGCGGCGGCTTAGGCGCCCCGGTGCTTTTTCTACAGGCGGCGCACCCTCAGAATGGACTGCCCCACTGCCCGTAGAGGCGCCCATCCGGTCCTCCTCTGCCTCCTCCGCGTCACCGTGGCAGGCGAAAGCAGCGGTGTTATGCGAGCCTCTTCGGCGCGCACTCGCCGCGTCGTGGCCAAGTGCGCTATCGCCTGGCCGCCGCGCGTATGGTCTCATGCCCTTTTGCGTAATAGGCGGGGTGGGGTGGCATTGTCGCAGCGTTTTTGCATTTTTGTTTTGTTCAGGGTTGGTTCCAGTGCCCATATTTAATTGTTATAACCGATATTGCATCATGACAGCATTGTTATAAGCGGTTTATTTTGCCATAGAATACAATGAAAAGCTGACGGTGCCGCGGCTGTCCTTTGTTATATCCGATATATTGTTAAAACCGGTATTGTTATAAGTGGACTTGACTGTAGTTCAAACCCTTAATTTTTTATCAGTATTGCAAGCGTTTTGCTTAAGTAATACTTCTTTGACCTGCTTTTTAAACGTAAGTTCACTGGCGTCGAAGTTTACTTTTTCTCCCAATCTACTTAATATTTCAGTTGACTAGTACCGGAAAGATTGCTCACCATATTTCCGTTCTTACTTTAGGAGCGCCTCGTATTGTATACCTGAGATGGTAGCCAGAAGATTTATTGTTAACTTGGTTGTGGGTCTTTAGCTTATAACTGATGTGCAGAACCTTCATGTAATAAATCTGTTCAGCTCGAATCATTGAATATTCAGTAAATAAAGGACTTGTCCTCAAATCTGCGTAACAGCGATGATAATCTAAATATATGCGCAAAATTCTTTTTTTCAATACAATGAGCCGGTTATAATTAGTTTTAGTTGTGGTCACCCACACCAAAACCCCGTAGCATAGTTTCGAATAAAGGAGAGCATTGTTTTGTTTCAACTATAGTGGTATCAAATGCCCTATTCCATATGTGAGACCTATGCTTTTACAGAGTTCGGTGGACAGGTGAGCAATATGCGTATTCCACGAGAAAGAGAGAGAGAGAGTGAAAACTTTATTTAGAACCAAAGGCGGTTCAGACAACCCAATTACAGGTCGTCTTCAGTGAATGCTGAACTCAGCTCTAGTGCGTTTTTGATGTATTGCACTAGAGCTAGTTGCTCCTCTAAAGTGGACGTGATAGTCAGCCAGGTTAGGTCAATGGGATATTGCAGCTGCGTCGGTGTATGTAAGGGTAGAATGCTCAGAATAGTGTAAGGACATTCCCATAGGACATGTTGTTGATTAGGATATCCACCACGGTGTTTGCAGGCTGGTGGTTCTTGTGCTCTTCCTTTAGACAGAAGATATCGTCTAGCTGGGGTGCATGTCGTGTTGAGTGTGTGCTTGTCTCAGTAATACTGATTGCTGCCGCTCTAGGTTAGGGTGAGGTTCAGGTAATTCGCTTCTGTTTAGTTTAAGGTCCCTTAGTGTATTGTTCATGATGCCACGACAATTGGGCTTATCCAGGGAGATGTTCGGTGCCCTGATTCTTAACTTACTGGCGAGCGTGTCTGCCCGAACGTTGCGAACCATCTCCGCGTGGCAAGTGTTCAAATAATATCGTAGTGATGATGACAGGGACTATTAAAAAAATCTGCTGTATCTTTATTCATGTCCTTCAGTATGATTTGCCTGCATGCTTCTTGGGAATCTGCGAAAATGATCACCGGGAGTTCTGTTCTGTACCATGCGGACTATGCGGTGTGACGGTGTCGCGGTATCTAATGGCTCTGGCGATGGCGTGCAGTTCAATGCCTGCTGTGTTGCTGTCGGCGCCACTTTTAAGAATTCAGGCTTCTGCCGGATGAAGGTCTGTGTTCAGCACTACGATGCTGTGCTTGCCTCTGCTGGAACTAATATATACATATTATATTGCTTGGCTTGTTAGAAATCTTTTCACAAGTTTCTATAAAAAATGAACTCTTTGCCGTCTTCTGTCCTCATTCCTTTTGGGGATCCATATTCCTGGAATGAGGACAGAAGACGCCAAAGAGTTCATTTTTATAGAAACTTGTGAACAGATCTCCAACAAGCCAAGCAATATACTATGTAGTTATAAGTTCCAGCAGAGGCAAGCATAGCGTCGTAGTGCTGAACAGAGACCTTCATCCGGCAAGAGCCTGCATTCTCAAAAGTGGCGCCAACATACACAGCAGGCATTGAACTCCACGCCATCCGCAGAGCCATTAGACACCACGACACCTTCACAGAAAGTACTTTTTGAAACCAAACACCTAAGAACTTTTTTTTGTGTCACTCGTTTTAACTTGGTTCCGTTGAATATGGTCGCTATTTTTTTCTCGACATTTTTGTTGCACGGCCTAAATATCATGTAAGTTACCTTTGTAGCGTTAAGTTGCAGTTAATAATCTAATAACCAATGTGACAATTGTTCCAAGTAAAAATTAACAGTTGAATGAAGTTTAATTATAGTATCAGATGTGAAGAATACGTTAGTGTCATCCGCATACATTACAAGTTCTTCCGGACCTTGTTTATTTATGATATCATTTACATAAACTATAAACAGTAACGGACCTAACTTGGAGCCTTGCGGGACACCTTGTTTTACCTCTAATATTTCTAATGCGATCGAGTTTAGTTGAATGAACAGCTTTCTTTGAGTCGAATAGCTTTCTAGAAGGTTACTTGCCGTTCCACGTATTCCATATCTCTCCAATTTATTTAGCAAAATATTATGATCTATCGAATAAAATGCTTTTTGGGGTCTAAAAACAGTCAAATTATGAACTGCCTGTTTTCAATTTTTGCAATCATTTCGTCTTTTAGATTTAGATTTTTGAAAAACATATTGATACTTCGAAATACCATTGTTTTTAAGAAAGAAATCTGATAGTCTATTATAGATTACTCCCTCAAATATCTTACAAAAACTGTAAGGACAGATATTGCCCTGTAATTTGATACGTTGTCGTGGTTCCCCCTTTATAAATCGGTGTCACTCTAGCAACTTTAGTTTCCTCAGGAAGAACACCGGTGACAGACATAAATTAACAATGTACGCTAATACGTCACTTACTTCTAGCGCCACGTGCTTAATCACACTGGATAAAAACCCGTCAACTGCTGCCGCTCCATAATTATTTATTTTTCCGGTAAGGTCCCGTACTTCGTTATCGTTCGTAGGTTCGAGAAATATAGAGCTGGACAATCGTGGATCGCCAGTCGCGAGGCGGCCGCCGTTATCAGTGTGTGAACTTCTTATGAACTTTCGAAGGTGGAAATTTTCCGTGCGTGCCACTATACCAATCGAAGCTTTGGGCTCAACTTCGTGCCTGTAAACTCCTCCGCCAAAAATATTTGCGTAAACCTGATGCTGCGTTTACAATTCAGTGTTCGCCAGGCACTTCCGGTGCAGTGCAGAACGTTAATCGAACATATTCACAGGTTCCTCGCCATACCAACCAAAAGAATCTTAACTAGTTTTATCTACGAAAAGAATGCGTTTAACTCATCCGCAAACGAGGTGCAACTTGGTACCTCACAGAGGCCGAATAGAAAGCCCGTTTTGGAAGTTGGCCAAAGACATTGTGTTAGACTTCAGAACTAACCTCAAGATGTCGGAAGTAGTTACAGAAAGTGCCCGTCCTGCCCTGACTTGGAAATGGAGTGTAGTGGTGTACGCAGTATTTGATTAGTGGAGGGGGGGGGGGTTGGGTCACAAAATAAAGGAAGAGACAAATACATATAAAACGAAACAAACTGGCAAAAAAAAGGAAAAAACAAGGACAGCTGAACCAAAATCAGTTCGGGTTTAAAACAAATAAAATTTCAGTAGGCTCTGGGCATGACACGCACGTCGTTCAAAGTGTTTTCATAATTTCCGTTGTTCTTTAGAGGTCCCTGTTCCTGAGAAGCCTTGCAAGCAGGCTGATGACAGAAATGTTCTGGAAATGCGCCTTAGAGTGCGTTCAGAAATTTTTTTGCCAGGCGTCCTGCATGGGGGAGCCTACTCTCGAAAAGCTCCTAACTCGTATGATGCGAACTCATAGTGATAGAAAATCACTCCAAGGGGAATGCCTCAAATGGGACAAATGGCAGACGGTGGGGCAAATAATTTCTGTCACCAAGAGATTGCGTTCCTTTCCTTGCCCACCACCTGGGGACGTGGGGTCAGAAACGAGAGAGACGTAAGTGTGGCACACGGGGACACTGACTCATAGGGCGCCGCGTGATCCGCGGAGAGAGAGCCCGTCCTATATCGTTCCTATGCTTCTAATCTCCTCTTCCTGTAGTTAGATTGAAGCGACGGCTAGGGTTCGAAACTTGCACCCGCCCTATAGAATGGGGATAGCCTCATCATCATCCCCGCCACACTCATCATCATCATCATCCCTCTGCCATTTCCACTGGTACAGGTTTTCAAAGCGGCAATAAATCGTTTTTATGGAGTTCACGTCCTACAACCCATGTTAAAGCCAGCGTTGTAATGTTAAGGTAACCACGAGTATTTTTTTGAAATAAATTGGCGTGAAGAATTGTAAGTTTGTACTCAAGTTTTGGACGTCTCGGTGCAACAGAGTGTCTAAGGGTGACACTACCGTACGTATATAAACAGCTCCGTTAGATTCAGTGCGTGATTTAAAAACCACGCAAATGAATATGGAGGACTGCGTTTTATTATTGTTTCAACAGGGGAATACTTTTAGTAATACCTTTTCTCCTCCCGAACCGTTAAAGCTATGTTCCCGCACTCCTCACAGTCCTGGTTGCCACCATTCGCTTCGGCACCATACTGGAGCTGGTGAATTAAATAATTCCGCTTTCTAACGTTCTAGGGCCCTATCTAGGATACCGTTCCTGCTTACCAAGTTTTCAAAGGTGCCTCTTCGCTTCATACAGAGGGCGTGTGCTCCATTAAAATCAATGCACTGTGTTTCTGAACGAAGCAATACGTGCAGGTTCACCGCCCATTTCGGTGGACAGGCTGGTGTGCACGGTGGGCAAGACAGTCACCAATGAGAGCAAGTTCCCGCAAGGCCGACTCTGCGACTATATCTTTTTCGACTCACTCTCCCGAGAGCAGAGGGTCAACCTGACTACATCCATCTTTGACCGACACCTCACCTCGTACTTCGATTACACTAAGCGATTGTACAACACCGAGCTAGGAATGTCCTTCTCCGTGGAGTAGGTACCTATTTATCGCAGGGCTCAATATAACGCTTAGAAGGGCACTGAAACCACACAGGTTCGAATCATAGAACCGAGCAGTTAGTTTCATAAGAAAACCGTTGTGTGTTCTCAATTTTTCCTTGTTTATTGCGTGCATTCCCGTCTCCATGACAGGAGCAGCCATTCGAAAAATTCAAAGTGGGACATATCGCTTATAACAGCCAGTGCATATATATATATATATATATATATATATATATATATATATATATATATATATATATATATATATATATATATATATATATATATATATATATAAAATCCAGGGAGTAGTAGAACTTTGAAGATGGTAGAGAACACAAGAGAAGAAAAAACTTCGAACAAGGTAAAAGCACGATTGTGGCCTACGTTTCAGCACAGAGAACTTGCTTTCAAAGCAAGTTCTCTTTGCTGAAACGTAGGCCACAATCGTGCTTTTACCTTGTTCGAAGTTTTTCTTCTCTTCTATATATATATATATATATATATATGTGTGTGTGTGTGTGTGTGTGTGTGTGTGTGTGTGTGTGTGTGTGTGTGTGTCCTAATGGGGTTTATTAGCAGACGTCCGGAGCGTCGTAACAGGGGTTGGTTGTTCCAGAGGCCAAGCTAGCTCGGGAGACTGCGGTAGGTCATTGAAACAGATGGGCAATTTCGGAAGACATAACTAAAGTGGATAAAAATGCCCGCCTTGTGGGATTCGTGCCCACGACCTTCAGAATACGCTTCTCGTGCGATTACCACTATGCTAGCGGGGGGGGGGGGGGGGGCAGGCTGTTTGCCCTCCACTTTTTCGCGTATTTATGTTATGGTATTTTTTTCCTGTGCTTGGGGTTGGTAGCCAGCGCCACTTCGACTGCACGGGGTAGAAGAACCTACTTTTTAGCCTCGGGCCGTGACAAGAGTGTATAGGACACGTCGAGAGTGTTCGGCCAGCGTTGAACCCTCTTACTGTACCTATGGCACCAAGGCTGCCAGAACAGAGGCGCTCGCTATGCGTGTGGCGAATGAGAATGGGAAATGAGGGGCTCGTTGAATTAAAGCAGGAATAAAAGTTGGCAGTCAAGAATACCTCGGAAAACAAATGGGAGAATGCGGCAGGTGTTTGAAACAGATGAAGAATTTTGAAAGACAGAAAGAAAATGGCCAAAAAAATGCCCGCCGGGTGGTATCCGAACGTGCTATTTCTCACTCAATCGTCAACATCTCTAACGAGCCCCTGATGCGTGCATGCAGTCGTTTGTGAAGCCGAAGCAAATCGCTTGTTGCGGCGGCTGGCGGATTGAGTAGTTATGGAAATAAACCATACGAGAAGACCTTCGCAAATTTGGAGAAAATGTCTGATTTTGCTGCAGATATTCTGGCGTGCCTCACGCCAATGGTCTGTTCCTAAATACCTGGCGCATAGGGTATATATATATATATATATATATATATTTGTATAAGGGGTGTGCGAACATCATATTTTTCGAATACGAATATCGAATCGAATATAGAATAATTAAGGGGGGACTTAGGTTTCGAAATGAATTTGTTTATTTCTGTGTGGATTTTGATGAAGATTGGCTCTGCAACTAAAAATTCTTCTGTGATACTACACTAAAAATTTCAGGTGATATTCTGAAAACTTTTGTATTTACAAAACTTTCTTTCTGTTCACCTTGTACCGAGCTTGAGTTGCCTATAAAACACGATAGAAAACTTCCAAATGAATGGCCAAGGTCGTACAGGCAGTGTTTTTTTTCATTAGAACATCACTTTTTTAGTTTTCAGTTTTTAGAGGTGAATGCAGAAAAGGCGCATAGACCATGAACGACTATTTAAATAAAAAATAGCAAAAATGAAACCTGAAAAACCAAGAGTGTCATGACTGGAGCTGTTCATCAAGAAATGTAACGCAAAGAATGGAATCAAAATACACCTAGCGGTCACGAAAAAATCCGTGGAACAAGCGACGTAAATGGAAAAAAAGTGTTCAGAAAACACCTTCTGAAGTTGCAACACGGACTTGATACATCAAACGCCGCTAGCATTGTATACCCTTTCGCGTCCTTTTGAACAAGGGGCTTCTGGATTGCCTTGCCTTGAAATTGGAGTGCCTTTGTAGCCTTTTCGTTCCATAAAACATCATTTTCAGCTCCTTTGTGAAGAATACATAACACAGTTTGTGGACCATACGGGGGGAGATTGCTTTCAATGCGAAGTAGGTTAGGTGGTGGCCTGCATTGCACAGACCAACTTCCCTCTGCAGTGTTGTGACCATGGCAACAAGTGTAGGACACTTTTTTTACTTAAATGTAAAAACGTAGTTTTGACTTCTTTTATGCTTTATAACCTTGCTTGGGGTAGCAACTTCGTACTCGTACGTGCAGGTGTTCATTGCCAAAAGTTTGCATACCACAAGGATACAACTTAGCTACTTTGAAGCTTGGTAGGCCATTCGCGGTTCAGAATCAATTTCTGGCTTCGTTTGTGCGTCTTTCTTTTTCTGCCGTTCGTGCCTTTGTAAATGAACCAAGATACAAGAGATGGCCGGAACCGGTAAGAGGATCGCTCGCCCGATCCAATGATACCATAATGGCCGCGCCCTGTGGCACCGTTGCGGAGATACAGCGCTACGAAAATTTCCGTTTTTCACACTTTTGCGCTGACATTTTGTAACCACGCCTAGAAAAAGTATTTATGCCACTTTGCGACGGTTTCCCCAGGAAAAACTTTGCAAACGCACCAGATGGAGAACATAAAAGCCGAATATGTGGCTGTTAAAACAATAATGTTTTGGTCATTTTCTCCAAAGTTGAAAGCCACGTGCCCCCTTAAACTAATGAAACTAAATATTCGATAATAGCCGATTATCCAAACCATCTCGAATATTCGCCACTCTTAATATATATATATATATATATATATATATATATATATATATATATATATATATATATATGTAACGCAGGAGACATGGCGTCCGTCGAACCAACACCTTTATTACCAACTTCTTCCTCGTCCACCACTATCGCACCGCACCGTCTCTTGGTGGCTAATCTCCCATTCCGGCCAACTGCCCTGCACCATCCATCTGCGGGACGTCACACGCTTCCCCCTCCCCCCGAGAGAGTGTTTGGTGTAGGGGCGGATAATATCGTCTTAGCCTCCCCACATGTACAATGTCAGTCTGACGACCGAGTGGAGCCACGCTGCGGTCGATCTCGTAGTTTACCGCAGAGATCTTGCGTAGGACAGTATACGGCCCTTCCATTATCGTGCAGAGTTTGCCGCGGTTGGGATGCCAGGGTGACTCATATAACACACAGTCTCCCACCTGGAGCTCTGACGGAAGAAACTTCTTGTCGTAGATGAGCTTATTCTTCTCGTGATACGCGAGTGAATTGCGGACTGCTTTTGCGCGAGCTTCTTGCAGGGTTTCGGCAGTGTTGGAGAGGAGGCAGGGGTATGACGGTGTGCCATACATGAGAAAACATGGTGGGTAGCCGGTGACTTCATGAGGTGTCTTGTTGTACTCATCGACAACCTCTGGAAGAAGGCGTGTCCATGGTTTTCGCGGTTCGTCGTTGATTTTGCAGCGGAGGCGAGTAACAATAGACTGATTAGTGCGCTCGTTTAGGCCATTACACTGCGGGCGTTGAGAACTTGTGAAAAGCTGATGAATGTTGTTGTGTTTGAGGAACTGCTTGAATTTGCCTGCGGTGAATCCTGTTCCGCGGTCGGAAAGGAACTTCCGAGGCTTTCCAGCGACGAAGATGCTCTTCAGGCAGGAAATGTACGCATCGCAGGTCTCATTTCGGTGCGGAAAAGCCCACACGTAACGAGTGGCATGGTCAACGGCCAAGTGAATGAACCTTTTTGGAGAACCGTAGTTCGCAAAACCTCCGATGGTGTCCATGGCCAGAAGATCAAATGGTTGTTCAGCTGGTGGTAGCGACTCCAAAGATCCGAAACGCTTGGTCGTCGTCTTCTTGCAGCGCTGGCAAGTGTCACAGTGGCGAATATATTTTGAGACATCGGTGATGATGTCAGGCCAATAATATTGGGGAGACAGAAGTCGCAATGTCTTCTTGACTCCAACGTGACCAAAAGCGTCATGAGCCTTCTGAAGAAGAGAAGGTCGCAGAGCAGCAGGAACGTAGACTTTTCGAATCCCTCTGCGCGTCACTATGACCATTCCGTTCTCAATGACGTGCTTGCAAGGCGGTTTGTCGTTGGGATGCTCTTGCAGTTGGTTAGATGATAGAAGCTGAATAATCGGGTTTCGCGATAGTGCATCAGCTTCGATGTTTTCAGAGCCCTTTTGGTGCTTGATGTTTACATCATACATGGAGAGTTTCAAGGACCATCGAAACAGACGGCCGCGCGGATTCTTGATGTTTTTAAGCCACTGTAGCGCAGCGTGATCGGTGACCACCGTAAAAGGTTTTCCATGTAGATAGCAGTGCCATTTGTCGATAGCGTCAATAATTGCCAAGCATTCAAGCTCTGTGATGGCGTAATTGACTTCATGCTTGAGCAGCTTCCGTGAGTGGTATGCAACTGGGTGCTCCCGGCCTGCTTCATCAGCCTGCTTCAAAACGGCGCCGATACCTTTGCTGGATGCATCACAGTACAGCACACAAGGTTTGGAGGCATCGTAGATGGCAAGAACCGGCTCTTCCGTGACACATTTCTTCAGCTTTGTGAAAGCCAGTTGGCAGTCAGAGTCCCACTTCCACGTAGCGTCTTTGCTGAGGAGGCACGTCAGTGGATGGGCAATTTCACTGAAGTGAGCGATGTACCGACGGTAAACATTCACGGTACCGAGAAAACGCTGCAGCTCTTTCGGGCGCGATGGTGTGGGAAAACGCAAAATCGCCTCCACGTTGCTTCGTTTCGGAGTGACTGCGCCATTTGAAACCCTGTGTCCCAGGTACTCAATGGATGTTTGTGCGAACTGACATTTCTTCATTTTGAGCCTGACGCATTCGCTTTTAAAAGCGTTTAGAACGGCGTCGAGATGCTTCAGATGGTCAGAAAACGTGTCAGAATACACCACAATATCATCGAAGTAGTTCGTGACGTGCGCTAAGCGGTGTTTTGCTAGGATGGACTTGACAGCCCGCTCAAAAGTGGCTGGGGCGTTACGGAGACCGAAAGGCATAACAAGCCATTCGTAGTGACCGGTACGTGTCACAAAGGCTGTTTTCGGAATGTCTTCCGGGTGCATCTTGACGTGCCAGTAACCCGATGTGATGTCTAATGTTGAAAAGTACGTCGATTTCCCGAGAGAGTCTAGAACGTCGTCAATGCGAGGGATGGGTTGGTAGTCGGGCACCGTCACTGCGTTCAGCTTGCGGTAATCTATACAGAAACGTGTGCGCCCTTCTCCCTTTTTTTCTGCCAGAAGTGCCGGGGCAGCGTACGGAGACGTAGACAGCCGTATTACGCCTTGCGTGAGAAGGTCGCTGACTTGTCTGTCCATTTCGACGCTATCGGCTTCTGAGCATCGATAGGGAGCCCTGCGGATGGGGACGTTGTTTGTGACGGGAATGCGATGCATCTCGCTACTGATACACCCAATGTCAGTTTGTGATCTGGAAAAAATGTTCTCATACTTGCGGAGCAGTTGCTTAAGTGCAGACCTCTGAGTTTCATTTAGGTGGCCCAAATCGGAAGCTTGAAGTTCCTGTACACAAGCGTTTTTGTCAGCCGCGTAACGGACTTGTGGGCGTTGGGAGTGGAGGACATCATTTCCTTGGCGTAGGGTCAGGGTGTCGAGGTCTAGAAACAAGTTGAAGAGGCAGGCGCTGTCCAAGCCAAGAAGTAGATTGCTCTTCATTCCTTGCAGAACGTGCGCTTCTATTTCCTTGGTGATTTTTCCGATTTGTAGTTTTATATTGACGCGACCCAAAGTTTTGGTAGATGATGTTACTTGATCTACAGTGATGCATGAATCTCTCATTATTTGCAGGCGAAGGGTTGTCAGCACTGCTTCGCTGATACAGGTAATTGTGGCTCCGGTATCAAGAGTAGCGCTGACTGGGTGCCCGTTAATGAGTGCATCAAAATGAATTAACATAGCTTTGGGTCGCCCTCCTCGTTTCCCTGGTTGGTAGCGAGGGCGGAAATGCTTGCGCGTCGTGGGCATTCATTGTGCAAGTGCATCTGTCGTGGCAAGCTGGCCATGGCGCAATACCTGCATTCGGACATGGGTGCTCGGCCCGGCGTATTAGGCGGACGCTGATGGGAATTGCCGCTCGGTGCATTGATCTCTGCGTGTCGACCTGGTGGAACGCGCTGCGACTTAGCTCGGTTCATAGCAGCCTCTACTCTAAGCGCAGCTGAAAACCACGCTGCTGGGGTGGATGGAGTAAGCCCAGCAAGAGCCATTTCCATTTCAGCAGGGAAGCCGTCGATGAGCCCTGATATAAGGTGCGCGTCCTTTAGTTCAGCAAGGCGTCCCAGACACATTTTTTCATCGTAATATTCCTTGAGGCTCTGGCCCGATTTCAGGCGGCAATGAATGAACTGACGGAATGGATCCGCGATGGCGCTTGCGAACCGTTCGGTCATGCATGCAACGAGGTCCTCCCAAGCTGTGCCAGTGTCAAACACCTCGGTAAGGTACCAGCGGAAGGCCTCACCTTCAAGGTAATCGGAGAAATTGCACAACTTGTCTCGCTCGGTCCATGCAGCGGCCGCAGTCTTCACCTCGAAGAGTCGGAGCCATTTGTCAAAGGGAACATCGTCGCTTGCTCCCGAGTACTTGGGGATGGTGATGGCTTTCTTGGATGTTGTCATGATGCGGGGTTGCACGGTAAATCCTGTCGACTAGTGTAACGCAGGAGACATGGCGTCCGTCGAACCAACACCTTTATTACCAACTTCTTCCTCGTCCACCACTATCGCACCGCACCGTCTCTTGGTGGCTAATCTCCCATTCCGGCCAACTGCCCTGCACCATCCATCTGCGGGACGTCACATATATATATATATATATATATATATATATATATATATATATATATATATATATATATATATATATATATATATATATATATATAGGGTTTGGAAAGGAGGGGTTCGTTAGGAAATACGGATAGAAATGCCGGCAGTCTACAACGCCAAAGAAGCCATAGGGGAATGGATAGACTATTTTTTTACCGTCAGTGACGTTACATTATTTTTTTTTATTAATTGCATGAGAAAGAAAGAAAGAAAAACACGCGCCCAGAGTGGGGACCGAACCCACGCCTTTCGACTAGATCTCGAATGCCTTACCAATTCGGCTATATGGGCGACTGTGTTCTCCTTCACTTTCTGGCAGCCTTGATGCCAAGGTAGCATAAGAGGGTTTCCCGCCAGTTACCCCTTACGACAGGCTGTAGACGTTCGCGTCACGCCCCGGGAGTTGAAAAGAATGTCCCCTTCTCCCCGTGTGTTCTGAGTGGCGCTGGCTACCACCCTCAAGCGTCAGATACAGTTGTAGTAAATATAAATACCCCAGTAAGTGAACGAGAACACAGTGCCCAGATAGCCGAATTGGTAAGGCATTCGTGATCTAATCGAAAGGCGTGGGTTCGGTCCCCACTCTGGGTGCGTTTTTCTTTCTTTCTTTCTCATGTAATTAATAAAAAAAAATGTAATGTCACTAACGGTAAAAAAATAGTCTAACCATTCCCCTAAGGCTTCTTTGGCGTTGTAGACTGCCGGCATTTCTTTCTGTATATATATAATGTATATGTGTGTGTGTGTGTGTGTGTGTGTGTGTGTGTGTGTGTGTGTGTGTGTGTGTGTGTGTGTGTGTGTGTGTGTGTGTGTGTGTGTCTATTCCCAGGCAGCACAGGACTGTTCGGCCTAAATCAAGCCGGTGTACATTGGCCGGTGATTTTCCGTCTGGCCTTTTTCCGGCAGCCATGATCGGCCCGTGTGAAAATGTGGGCTTTTTGGCCGGCCGTACTCTCATGGCTGTCTAACGGCCAGTGTCCGTCGGCCAGTCGACCGGCTTACGTCATACGGCAAGATTCCAGCCGTAGGGCTCTGGCCATTTTAAAGCAAACCGTGTGCGGCCGAAGTCCGGCAACGGGAGGACAGCCGAGATGCGGTCTTCGGACTCCAGCTGGACTAATGCTGCCGGAAATTCGGCTGTGCCACGGACATTGGAGTTCAGCCAGAGTACGTTACCTATACTGAGGCCGGTCACTGCATGTAGCGCTGTGCATGACCAAGATGACCTAGTGGCGCTGTGCAGCAGCACAAACCCAGCATTTTGGGTCCAATGCAGCCACATCAAAGTGCGCCCGCGCGCAACCACCAGCCGTACAGCCTTCAGAGCAGCCTTCCTTAATTATCAGCGTCAATTGACACCAAAATTCATTGTGGTGTCAAATCACGCTAAGCTTGAAGCCTTGAATTTACGCCTGCGTACTGGCGCGTTCAAATATCATCGCTTAATACCACTGGCGCACATTTTTTTTATATATGTGTAACAAAACAGAAAAATCCTAGAACAGGCACATAAATACTACCAATGAATTAGATTATTTGGTCACCCTGAATAATTTGTTAGCTGTCAACTTATCGAATGTGTTATGACCACTTTTGAAAAGTAAGCTTTAGTTAACGCTCACTCCCTGCATTATTGCTTTGGCCACTGCAATCGTTTTTGCGATAGCTATACCGGTTGTGGGCATTTCAATCAGCATGCCATCGTACCGCCTGACCCCCGGCCATCGTTCCGTGTGCTAGATTGCGGAACCTTATAACAGATTATGCTTTTACAAAATGCAAGGTAAATTTGACGCCCAGAGCATCAGATGGGACTTTTTTGGGTAGATGCTCTTTAATTTCTCCACACCAGTACTCCCCTCCCAAACGAGTAGCAGTCGAATTAATGTAGCGGCTCGGACAGTCAGTACAAGTGCACCTGCGAAAAAACGCAGATCTGAAAGAGACGAAACTGCACAACAAGCAGAAAAGATGATTACTGGGTGAATGGGTCAGTATGAGGTACCGGCCTAACTTTATCCACGTGTCATCTGCTTTATTACTGTTTCTGCTTCCAAGACAAGGTCGAGGGCTGCAGTTTTTTGCCAAGGGATTAAGTGCGCACCTTAACAGTTTTACCTCACATATCTGTTGTTATTTGTATCTGAAAAAAAACGGAACTTGTCCACTGTACTGTCTTCAACAACTGACCACGGAACTCACTTCCTTCGTATTGATGACACGTTTGGTTGTGAAAAACAGGGCAAAGAAAAGTATAGAGAAATATCCACGTTTTGGTGCTTTTTTACTTATCGGTTTTATATACTTTTTGCGTAATATTTAAAAAAAACTTCATTCGCCTTTTTTGCTTTCCGTGTAAACACATTTTTAAAAAACTGGCGCATTTGATGCCCCGTGCTATATCTCTGCTCCGAAGCGCAGCTTATGTTGCAGGCTGGCAGAATTATTTTAACCAGCTGGTGATATTGATATCAAACGGGGATCAAAATCTTGATACACGGACGGCCATGGGAAAGGGAGATCGAGGACACTTGCCGTCAGCAGCAAACGGCTTAGCCACTGAGCGGCTCCTGCGGTCAGACTTGTCAAGTATTAGCACTTTTCAGGAGTCGGACCTTTTAAACAAATTATGAAATGCAAAAAGTTTTCACGCGTCGGGTGTTGGGCTTTCGCTGTTGCGCAGTGGAGCAGCTATAAAAGGGTAAAGTCGTTGTATATCCCCTGTGAGCTACCGAGAATTACATTTTGTTTGGTCAGCTTGCACGACGCTCGCACTTCCAGCAGCAACGGACCATTGCTACAGTGATGCTCATTCATTTTCCCCTTTTGTTACATAGAGCGTGATAATGTTCCATTGTCTGGAGGGGAAAGTGCGCTAGTGGGTACGAAGTTGATGGCACGTGAAAAAAAAAAGCCTGAATTGCATTAACGGCGCAATATCAACAACGGAAGGTCGAACCGTTACGGCATGAACCGATAACCGTTATTCCTTTTTAAGGTTCAGTTCCGGTTTTCGGGTTATATATATATATATATATATATATATATATATATATATATATATATATATAGATATATATATATATATATATACCCTTTATATACCCTTTATATATATATATATATATATATATATATATATATATATATAAGGGTTCCATATATATATATATATAGTCTGAGTGGCGCTGGCTACCACCCTAAAGCGTCAGATACAATTGTAGTAAATATAAATACGCCAGAAAGTGAAGGAGAACACAGTCGCCCAGATAGACGAATTGGTAAGGAATTCGAGATCTAACCGAAAGGCGTGGGTTCGGTCCCCACTCTGGGCGCGTGTTTTTCTTTCTTTCTTTCCAACGTAATTAATAAAAAAATAATGTAACGACACTACCGCTAAAAAATAGTCTAACCTTTCCCCTATGCCTTCTTTGGCGTTGTCGGCTGCCGGCATTTTTTTCTGTATTTCCTAACGAGCCCCTCATTTTCAAAACCGTTTATCATGCGAAAGCTTAGCGAGGGCCTCGGTTCCGGCAGCCTTGATGCCAAGGCAGCATACGAGCGTTTCCCACCAGTTACCCGCTTATGACAGGCTTTAGACGTTCGCGTCAAGCCCCGGGGGTTAAAAGAAGGTCCCCTTCTTCCCGTGTAGTCTGAGTGGCGCTGGCTACCACCCTCAAGCGTCAGATACAGTTGTAGTAAATATAAATACCCCAGAACGTGAAGGAGAACACAGAGGCCCAGGTAGCCGAATTGGTAAGGCATTCGAGATCTAATCGAAAGGCGGGGGTTCGGTCCCCACTCTGGGCGCGTGTTTTTCTTTCTTTCTTTCTTACGTAATTATTAAAAAAATAATGTAACGTCACTAACGGTAAAAAATGGTCTAACCATTCCCCTATGCCTTCTTTGGCGTTGTAGACTGCCAGCATTTCTTTTTGTATATATATATATTAAGTAGAGAGGGGAATACACAGCAAGAACATTAACAACGAAGGTTTACTGACGTACGGGTAATGGGAATGGCCTTTTTCAGTCTACGGTTACACGAATTTGCTGCCAGAACCATTTGCCGCGCATTTATTATACAGGGTGTCCCAGCTATCATGCACCAAGATTTGAAAAAAGAGTAATGGCGTAAGTCGAAGAAAACCTAGTGCATAATGTTTGCAGTACTGTGGAGAAGCGGGCACAATTTCTTTCGTTATTGAGGCGTAACTAATTAATTGTAATTAATTATCTAACTCGGGATGTACTGTCTTAATCACTAAGGTGTCACAGAGGCACTTGTAGGTACCCACGAGGGGCATCTAACTGCGGTATTTTGAGCGCCGAACTAATTGCGTACACGTTTATTCTGACTGATAAAGAAAACCCGCGAAATATGAAAAATACCACGTGATGGTGCCTCCGCGCGCATTGTGAAGCAACGCCCTCAAACAGGCTTCCTCTGAGTTAGCCAGAATGAAATAAACAAAAGGTAGAAAGAAGAAATCACGACCGAGTTTGTGCATTATCTGCATGCGCGACCCGCGAATCTCGCTGTTGCTGCTCCTTCCATGCATGCCATTATCAAGGTGATGCGCTGTCTCTTTGGCCGGGTGACAGGCGAAGCAGTTGCTTTCAATCAGCTTATTTGGGGAAGCAGCTTTACAATGTGCCCGGAGGCCCCATCACGGGGTATTTTTCATATTTCGCGGGTTTTCTTTGGATGTCAGAATAAACGTGTACGCAATTAGTTCATCGCTGAAAATACCACAGTAGATGCCCCTCGTGGGTACCTACAAGTGCATCATTGGCACTTTAGGGATTAGGACAGTACTCCGCGAGTCCCACTGCCCACTTCTCCACAGTACTGCAAACATTATGCACTAGGTTTTCTTCGACTTACGCCATTCCTCTTTTTTTAAACCTTGGTGCGTGATAGCAGGGACACCCAGTATAGCTTTGCGGAAAACTGTGAAATCATTCGGAAACAGAGATTATGCATACATTCGAGCTATGCCCGTGGTACAACAACAAAATGAGAGGTAGAGAAAGAGAAGTGCGTTGAATTGACAAGGCAGCTCTCAAGATTTCATGACGACGTGTAACGCACCTGGTATGGGCTGCAAGTTCAGGCAGTGTGGAAGCGTCGACAATCGCGGATTCAAAAAGAAGGGAAAAGTACACCATAAAGTATCCTGTGGGTGGGGAGACGGGTTCCGACGGATCCATACCGGCATGGACGAAGACTGGGTTTTGGGTGTGCCCCCCGCAGACGGAAATGGTAGATACAGTGCACAAAGGAGCAATGCACAGTGAGCTAGCAAGCGAACAGGTAAGAGGTATGGTTCATAGTTTCACAAACGCTTAAATGCTTCTAAGTGTAAGGGGGTATGGGGGGGGGGCTGAGAACGCGGCCTCCCAAGGACGAGCTGCATTAGGCCAATAAACCTACTGTATTTGGAGAGTTTGAGCGAATTATGATGGTAAACTCAACGGTACAATTATGGGCAACGTGATAAAAATTACGAGGTCGCCAATTTAGCGCATAGGTTTCCGCAACTTTCTATAATACCAAGCGTCGCTGACCCAAACTATAAAAGAGATATTATTCCCGAACCTTGCAGTCGTGGTAGGTTTTAAAAGCGGATTTTAAAATTGTGGCTTTAAGATGTTCAAGTGCATGACCGAGACAGTTCACGTGTCTTACGAGGGGCAAATAAGGGCAAGTTTTTCCATGAGAGCAGTGAATATTGAACCGTATTCGATAGGGCGTTTCAGTTGAGCCTATAGGTAGTTGCCTACAAATAGTGCACTCCAGAAGGAATACTACATAGCGGAGTGACAGTTAAAGTTACCTTTTATATTTACGTAATAGTCTGAAGCCGTGCTGGTGGCACGCAGTGTAGTGGCCATGTGTGGACATACTTTAGAGCGAGATTTTTTACAGGGCATGCAACCAGTAGTTTCCGGTCGGCTGATACAAGAGTTTGTACGAAAGTCGCCTAAATTCTTTTTACGCCGGTAGACAACGCGTGGTGGTTCCGGGAATATGCTTTTTAAGCGTACACTTTGAATTGGGATATTTTGATGTTTTCTTAGTACGTTGACATTGTTAGAGCGGAGGCCGAGTGGGTTAAAATTAAGTTTGTTTGTGTATTAACGATTTCTTTACGGTCTAATTGGCTGGTTCTCACAATAGTTTAGTCAATAACTTTTTCCGGGTACCTGCACATTTTTCCGGGTATTTCCACATGGTACATTGTTCATGTGCAAGTGTTCGGCCAGTGCACACTAACGAGCCTATATAAACATTTTCATCCTTTAATCTTTGCGTTCAGTGCCTGTTCTCGGCTGTAGTGTGCATGCCCACAAAAAACATGTGCTAGGACTGCTAGCACAACCCAGGCATGAAGACCGAGGGCGAAAATACAGGAAGGTTCATAATTCTCAGTTCTTTATTTCCAGAGACGACTCACTGTTCGTTGATTATCTCACGCCGGACTTCACACAGAGCCTCGACGTGTTGCTGGAGAACGGAGTATACCATTTCGGCATGCTCAACATCTACGGCCCCGAAGCGAGAACAGATCTACTTCAAATTATGAAAATGCTACAGGTATGCGTACCGTGCCAGGGTTAATCGAAGACTTAAGAGCCTTTCAAAATACGTTAATTAGGCGCCTATGCATACGAGTAGGTGAGCGTTACCCGTGGTGCAGAGCAAGCATCTATTTCATAAATATGAAGAATCCACCTGCATAACATTTTTTTACTCGGCCAGGGGAGGAATATATAAGTGCTTATTTACTTCTCAATTACCACTTTCTGATAATAGGATAGGTGAGCGTAACGCCTACTGCTGCGCGCGCTACGATCTGTGGGATATTTTTATCCGCTACCAGTGCCCCATAATGTCGCTGGCTCTTCGATAACTAATTTTTTTTCTTTGCAGGCCACGTACAATGCCACTTTGGACTGGATTTCGAACACATATACCGTTACCTTTCCCGTTCACACAGTCGTAGGCTTGGCCGCAGACTTCAAATTCGGCTACGACGTCATCGCAAAGGCTTTGTGAGTATGCGCTTTTCTTTTTTCTGAACTCAGTATCTCAAGTAGTACCATCTGGAAACAGATGCTGCAGAGACATAAAGGGCTGAAACTTTTGCCGCATATCCAAACGATTCTTAACACTAAACACTATTTAGAAATGTACAACAGCCTATGCACATATCTTTAGGGTTGGAGAAAGAGAGAAATGCCACTTTATTGAGCTCCAATCTTGTTTGGGGCCTGGTGCGGTCGTCGGTCTGAGGCCGGCAGTGACGTCGGGAGCCCGGATGACCAGAAGTGTCCAGACCTCTGGATATGGGACGCCCAGCGCTATCTCATAGTACTCTTTATTAACTTGGGGGACAAAAGAATCTTAAACCGCACCCACATACAGTGGATCAGAATGGCGAGACCCCCACGCTGTGAATAGTTATTCGAGGGATGACTTTGGTGCAGTGGAGCTCATTATGCCATGGCGTTCTTCTGCAAAATTCGACCTAAGTGCTCTTGTCGGTTGATAAGCTCAGTGTGGGCAAGAGGGTATCGACAGCGAGGAAGGCAGTGATGTACGTTATAACTTACCCCTGGGTGACCTGGTGCCATGGTAGTGGACGAGGATAGCACCACCGCGGACAGGGAGTCCTTGGCAGCTTCGTGTGCTGCCTCACTGGCCTCGAACTGGTGTGTGCCGGGGTCCAGGCGATGTCTGCCAGGGACTTCGGCAGATTTCGAACACCACGAACGATGAGTGCCCGCGTTCGATGTTTTCGATGGCAGGTTTCGGTTCAGTGATTACAATTGTGCGTGACCGCCGAGTCGTTAGGCCGAGGTTGTGATAGTGGGACTGACCTTTAAATAGTTAACAGTGGGATCATTTTGGCTATCAACGACTGAGAGGGCGAAAGCGTCGTGGTTCCTGTGTTCTGCTGCATGTATACGTATAGAATGTTGGGTTTGATCGGGAATTCTGGGGTGTGCGCCGCGCCTGTTGCTCCTTTCTAACTTTGTGGTTGGTGGCGTACGCATTCCTCGGAAGAGGGTGGACGCACAGGCCAACGCGGCCTGTATAAACATTGCCTAACGCGTGAGCGAAAAATAGCCAAACAGTCACTCCCTCGTTGCTTTGTTTTACGCTTCCCCGCTCCGTAGCCCTCCTGCGTGCTTTCGTGTCCGTCGGCTTGCCCCGCTTCTCAGAAACTATGCAAAATAGTTGACAGTTTGTTTAGCGTTTATCCAGGAGGCGCTCCTACGCCTTCTTGTTCTTCACCATGCCTGTCTGTCCTGGTCTGTCGCTGATAAAACCGCCTTTGCCACGAAGCAAAATCATTTGAGCTGCCGCAGGCTTATGCCGGCGTTGCGGGCTTATCTACTTGGGTCACAGACCCCGAAATTTTCTTTGTGGGGCATCTCCCCTCTGTCCCCTCCGCATTCCGGTCTTATTTTGTCCCCGCTCTTCGCACTCCGCATCGGTACGCACTTCTAAAATTGAGTACGGTACTGTAGAAGCGCCCGGACGGCTTGGCGGGACCCTCAACTGCATATCCTTTTGTTTCTATAGTCTTTTTGAAATTTCGCAACCACGTGATATTATTGGAAAGTAATGCTAGGAGTGTGCGCCTGAACAAAAATCTGTGCGCAATTTTTTCTTCTCTAATTACTCTGGAGAGATAAATATCAGTAAAATAATGGCTGCCCAATCCGAAAATATCGTTTTTCTGTTAGCTATATCTCTATCCTACAATCAATATGTTCTTACGATATTTCAGCCCGCCTCCGTCAGTTATCTTTGGAAAAATGCAGCAAGTATGAAGCGAGCTACATGTTGAACGAGATTTCCTGTGCGCCCCAGAACTATCGCCCCGTCGCGGCTAAGATGTGAGCGAAACGGCCCTTGAAGCCCTGCAGGCAAGCGGACAGACACACGTAGTAGAAGTGGGTGCAGCGTTCGCAACTCCCGAGCAGTGACGCAAGGTGAAATGTCCGCGGGCACCCTCCACATAGCGTATGAGTGCCTGACCTAAGCGTCCCCTCCCCATTGAAGAGCGCGTGTCGCGTTAGGCAATGTTTATACAGGCGGCGTTGCACACGCAATCGTGGATTGGTCGAGGCGCAAGGATAACCTGTTGGGGACAAACTGGGGCCCCAATACCAAGTCGGGCTAGTATACGCTGGCCAATAGAAGTAGTTGAGAGGTAGCAGAGCTAATTGACGGGAAGCAGTTAAACCAGTTCTTTGTTGGTATTATGTACTCCGACGCACTCAGGTGTGACAGTGGATGCAGTCAGAGGTAACTTTAGCGCAGATTTTAGGCCTTGAAAATAAGGCAGGAAATTTTGGTTATTTCTGAGTTCAAAATACAAACGTAGAATGAAGATTATACTATGCGACCAATGATAAATGCCCTGACAAGCCTGATTCTCTGTCTCCTCTATGGTGGAGTCCGGTAATAATTTGGAACAGTCCAATTCTGTCGATAACATGCGAGTTTCACTGCGACATGTATTTATTGCTGTTACGATAATGCTGGAAGACGAGATCAAGAACCTTCAGGATGAAACGTTCATTGGGGCACATTTCGATTTTAGGAGAATTTTACAGGTTCATCTGGCTGGCAAGACCATAAGCTCTGATTTTGCGGGAGAACTCTCGGGGTCCGCTAAGCTTAAATTTTCCAGTTAGAATGCAGCATCTCCCCCAACAACACGTTTTTGTGAGGAAGCATCCTTGTGGTCGCGGCGCTAAGTTCTCCTATCGTTACCGTCGGAGGTTTGGAGCATGCAATCTCCCCTTCAAAGAGAATACGAGGCCAACCACGCGCCAGTGGCGCTTACGCCCCGATTCATAAGCGACACTTTGTTCCGCACATAAAACAACTAAAAAAAGATGCATCCAAAAAGGAACGCCATAAAGACCGCCCCATAAAGCTAAAGCATGGCACGGCTGTGACCAGAGACTGCTTAGTTTTGCGAAATGCAATGTGTACGGCTTAATTAATAAACAGGGGTATGAGGTGGGCAAACTGCATTGAAAAGGCGTGACCCTGTCCTGCAACTAAGGGTTTAACTTGCATCTGGGGCGTTCAGAACTATTTCAAAACGTGTACGTCCAGTGCGATCAGTGAGGCCGAGCACAGTGGCCAAGTATACAGTTTTGATGAGTGTTCGGAATCTAACCTAACACCTAATAACACGTCTGTTTGATGAGTGTTCGAAATTCAGCCTAATGCCTAATGACACGTGCAAAGTAACCACGACAGACATGATAGGAATATATTGAAGCTAAGCTTGCTATACCTCACTGATGCTTCATTCTTCCGAGTAAAATACAATGCAAGAAAGACAACGTTAACCTAACTATAGGAAAGTGATGATGGGTAAAATACACAGCTGGGGAGCAACCATTAAACACGCTACTCGGAAGCCGTATTGGGGATGAAATGCATTCTAAACACACTCCAAAAAACCGATGATATCAAAAATACACAGCTGGAGACACAACATTAAACACACTACTGTAAAGCCGTGGTTGGGAGCAAATGCATTCTAAACACACTGCAGGAAAGCCAATTTTAAACACACTGCAGAAAAGCAATGATGATGATGAAATTGATTCGCTAAGCGGGGTGGGACGTCTGCTTTGGGCGTTGGTATTGAGGCACTGGACGTTGGCTCTGGACACTGGATACGTTAATATGAACTTTGCTAGTTTAGATTTTAGACTTTGTTCTAAAAATATAAAAAAACGCAAGACCTGGAACAACAAAACATACAATACTTTCGTACAAAACTTTGTTGCTCCTTGGAAGCTATCCCGAGAGGCCTCTGACATCCCTTTCGAAGAAAATACCAAAACACCCCATAACAACAAATAACAAATAACAAATAACCTCCCATGAATACGCCAATTAACCCACGGCCCTCAGTCCCCAGCAGATGCGAAGCAACTGACAACGGCGGCGGTCAGACCTGTGACGCAGCAGAGGGTGCTAAGAATTCCTGGATCCGGACCGGCCGCCAATGGAATCGAACCTGGCAACATTTAACGCGCGAACCTCATCTAGCGAAGGAAGTCTCGAGGTGTTGTTCGGGGAATTAAAGGGCATTAAATGGGATGTAATAGAGCTTAGCGAGGTTAGGAGGGCAGGCGAAGCCTTTACGGTGCATGAAAAATGAACACGTCCCATGTTACCGTGGTCTAGAGGACAGAAGAGAACTGGGAGTGGGATTTGTAGTCAATAAAAGCATAGTTGGCAACATAGACGAATACTATAGCATTAACAAAAGGGCAGCAGGTCTTGTAATTAGGCTCAATAAGAGGTACAAACTCAAGGTGGTGCAGGGCTCCGCGGCCACATCCAGCCACGACGACCAAGTAGTGGAACGCTTCTATGAAGATGTGGAATCGGCAATGGCTAAAGTAAAAACACAGTATACCGTAGTTATGGGGGACTTCAATGCTAAAGTAGGCAAGAATCAGGCTGGAGACAAGGCAGTTGGGAACTATGGCCTGGGCTGTAGATATAGCAGGGGGGACCTACTAGTTGAGTTTGCAGAACGGAATAACCTACGTATAATGAATACCTTCTTCTGTAAACGGGAGAGTCGGAAGTGGACCTGGAGGAGCCCGAATAAGGAGCACAAAAATGAAATAGACTTCATATTATGCGATAACCCTGGCGTCGTGCAGGATGTGGAAGTGCTCGGAAGGGTAAGGTGTAGTGACGACCGTATGGTAAGATGTCTAATTAGGCTAGATTTGAGGAGGGACCGCAACGAGGTAGTACGAAAGAAGCCGATGCCGATATTCCGCCCTTAACGAGGAAGACGAGCTTACGACACAGGAAGGCAGCGACAACCTTCCACGCATTATCATGGAGTGTGCAGTAGAAGTCGGGGGCACTATGGCTAGACAGGATACTGGTAAACTTTCCCAGGAGACGAAAGATGTAATCAGGAAACGGCAAACCATGAGAATCTCTACGGCAGCTCACAGAATAGAACTAGCCGAGCTCTCGAAGTTAATCAATAAGCGTAAGACAGCTGACATACGGAAGTATAATATGGAGAGGATCGAATACGCTGTAAAGAACGACGTAGCCTGAAAGCAGTGAAGAGACGTCTTGGCGTGAGGAAAAATCAGATGTATGCACCTAAGGATAAGTAAGGCAATGTCATCACAAATAGGGATAAAATTGTCACAGTGGCCGAGGAGTTCTACGGGGATCTGTACAGCAGCCGGGACATAGAGGATAATGCCGAACGAGACAGTAGTTCAGAGGAGATAGACATCCCACCAGTAACGACCGAAGAAGTAAGGAAGGCTTCGAAAGAAATGAAAGGGGGTAAAGAGTCTGGTGAGGATCAGATAACAGCAGACCTCTTGAAGGATGGCGGAGAAATTGTACTTGAAAAACTGGCAAGCCTGTATACGCAATGCCTAATGACAGCAATGGTACCGGAATCTTGGAAGAACGCGAACATCATCCTAATCCATAAGAAAGGCGACATGAAGGACTTGAAAAATTACAGGCCGATCAGCTTACTGTCAGACGTCTACAAGGTATTTACCAAGGTAATCGCTGACCGAATTTCTGCAGTAATGATCAATAACCTCGGGACAGCACAGCAGTTTAGATAGGTGGCGAGGCAGTGGAAGTGGTAAGCGAATATATGTACTTAGGCCAAGTTGTGACCCCAGATCCCAACCATGAGGCAGAGATAATTAGAAGGATCAGAATGGGGTGGGGTGCATATGGCAGACATTCTCAAATAATGAATTGCAGCCTACCATTGTCGCTGAAGAAGAAAGTGCATGACAGCTGCATCTTACCGGTACTCACCTACGGGGCAGAAACTTGGAGGCTCACTAAGAGGGTTCAACTTAAATTGAGAACGACTCAGCGGGCAATGGAGCGATAAATGATAGGTGTAACATTAAGGGACAAGAAGAGAGCGGAGTGGGTCAGGGAGCAAACTGGTGTTAAAGACATATTAGTAGAAATTAAGAAGAAGAAATGGACGTGGGCAGGGCATTTAATGCGAAGACAAGATAACCGCTGGTCATTAAGGGTAACAGAGTGGATCCCAAGAGAAGGCAAGCGTTGCAGGGGGCGGCAGAAAGTTAGATGGGCAGATGAGATCAAGAAGTTTTGGGGATAGATTGGTCACAGTTGGCACAGGACCGAGGTAATTGGAGAATAATGGGGGAGGCCTTTGCCCTGCAGTATGCGTAGATAGGCTGGTGATGATGATGATGATGAACAAAACAAAACTCGACAAGCAAAATTACTTCACACCCGTTTCTGCTGCCGAACGCCGTATAGCTGCGAAGCGACCGCGTCTTAAACCCAGTGCCAATAATACAGTGCAAAGTATCTCATAATGAATCCTCATCGTCTTGATTTCTGAATTGCAGGGGGCAGTTCGTTCCGTCCCTCATCATCTTGCACACGCACGTTTCGTTCCCGGACAAAGATCGCCCTGACTGCCGCATCTTACCAGCGTCCATGCTTCGGTTTCCCGTCGATATTCCTAGGGACGACTTCGGATACGGAACGTCTGTCGTACGTTTACTTCTGCTTTCATACCAGGATTGACAAAGTTCGCAATGGCGCTTAGTAACACAGGACATAACGGATAATCTTCGCACCATTTATATAGCAACTTTCTGTGAAGTTACGCTCCCTGGACCAAACCCCAAAGCCAAAAAAAAATATTACACCCATGTTCACCCAGTTTTTCAGGTGGGGTGCAGGACATTCAGCAGAATTAGGAAAAAACTCGATCTACAAGAGTTTCGATGTTAAAACACGTTACGAATTGCGTAGGAGAGGAACCCATGACTCTGGCCATGTAATCCACGACGGTGATGCTGCGGCACCCTTCCACTGGCAGAACGACAGTTATCATACTGTTGACTGCGTGAGAAGTGACCGTGACTGTCCGTGAGTAGGCCAAGTGTACGTCAGCCACGGGTAGCTCTAGTTCTGGAGAACCTATTTATTTATTTAGTTTTATTTATACAATACTGCAGGCCTTGTGCGACGCAAGCAGCTTAAGGTGTGGCCCGACAGCCTGTCAAAGTAATTACCAGTAAAAAACGAGGGAACGAGAGCAAACACGACGATGCAGACAAGATGTAGCAGTACAGAAGTATTTTCAAAGTATCCCTCTGCTTCGCTTTTAAGATCATTTAAGCACGTTTATGTCGCTCTCTCACACCTGCCAGGTCCCTCTATGCGGAGACAAAGCAAACCAGTAAGGTATGTGAAGAAACGACAATGCTTGCGTTGGCGGTAGGCGAAGAATAAGTTGTTTGCCAGGAACCTTATGATGCCCTACGAATGTTCCAAAAACATTCAACACCAGTAAAATTCATTTGACCAACTGCTAAAGAGGATCTGTCGTACAAACTTATTGAATTTGAGGTATAGTCTTTGATTTCTACCGCAGTTGCCTTATTTCCCATCCTCGCAATACTGCGCAAATGTCTCTGTTTTAGACCAAATATTATATGTGTGAAACTGTTTTAAATCAATCACTGTACCCGCTTTGCCATACATAAGTGTGGTTAGGTTTATTTTAGATGGCGTTAGGCAGGCTGCACCCTCTCAGAGTCTTTAATTGACGCTCGGCTCTGCTCTGGAGAGGCCTCTTCCGTACGGGTGACGAAATGGAATGTCGCATCCTGGCCACCACCTTCAATGACGGTAGCTGAGTGCGCATGAGTATCAGTCCATGCTTTTCAACTTTCAAGATTGGGGAATCAGCATATCGTATCTCTAATAATGGGGAGCGGCGGCACCTTACGCTGCACAGCAAGCGAGCGGCACGATATTTGGTGACACAAGGCCACACGTAGCATATGGCCAGAAAGCGTAGGAATTCTTTGTAGGCTTGGACATAATTTTGCGCCGTGAGGTCTTTTAGTGTCTTTGTTCATTTAAGGGGGGCTGGAAGGCAAAACTGACTAAGAATGGAAATTTTTTATTATATTGCCAAAATATTCCGACATTCTTCGAGAACGTCCGCACGAAGTGGCTTTCTGAGATGCGCAGAAGAAGTCTTTTAAACATGGCGCCAAAGGTGGCGCCATGTGGCATCGCCTAGTTACTGCAAGTTTCGTGTTACCCGCAATGGCATTTAGATTGTTATTTTCCTTTAAAAATGCCTAATAACGTTTCTTTTTGTAATAAATTACACATATAGCCCATTGTTGCTGGAATTTCTCGGCTGTTCAGTACATGCCGCAAAGGCGCGGCGTTAGTTGAAATTTTATTGTGCATGCGTTGCAAACTGGTTGCTTATGTCGGTTCGGTCGTCTATATTTCCGTTTGCCCATGAATAATTGGTTGCTTTTTCGCCATATTAGAGGGAGTTTTCATGACTGAAGTCGCCTGCGCTTGCACAATTCCCTCGCTTTCATTATTATCCATGCAAGAAACGACAATTAAAAAAATATATCAAACAACTTTGGAGCGTGATTTCTCGAAACGCCATTTCCACTTATAAAAGGAACATTTTCCTTTCAACTATTCTGGACTACGAAACCTAATTTTTGTGAATTCTCTATCAATGCTGTCTACCCATTCTTAACCAGGATGAGTATGTACTTACCAAATTTGTTTTTTCATTTAGACTTTTGTCTGTCGAAAATGGATAAAAATTGAGTTTGCGGTATGCAACTATTTTTTTAAACCAATGGTGATTGGCTTTAATATTACTTTGGTTCAGAAGGATCGCTTAGGTATTTAAAACACATGGAAAGTTTTTCAGACCTGTGTCTGTAAAAACATTTCCGAAAATGTTTGTTAACCGGAGAAGAAAACTAAAAACCTCTAGACTTTATTTTAAAAACTAATGAATATTTTTGTATAAAATTTTGTGCACGGTTAGTTTATTATGAAATCACAGCCCCCAAAATGTCTAGTTGATTATTCGAAAAGATACGAAGTGAGCTGCAGACGTACTTGGAGTATGACGTTCACCATCCATCCCCCGTTGATGCAGGATGATGTTACTGTGCCTACACAATAAAACATAAAACATGACTGGACCGCTACCACTTTGTCATGTGGTAAGCAGACAGCTGATGTCAACCACTGAGTTAAACTGCGATTGTCGCCTCACACACTAAAAAAAATTCAAACCCTTCTACCCTGTGAAGATACGAGTGTGCGAATCTGTAGCCACATAGGGGTTCCGGTATAGTGGATTCTTATACTATTGTTTTGCTCTGGGTCGGCGTTCCAAGTGAGCGAATTGTTGGAAAGCCGACAGATTCTGAATGGATTCCCAGCAACTCGACGAGATGGAATTTCGCTGGAGGCAACGGAGGCTGCAGATTCTGCAGCATCGGCTTTTCATTGTTTTTGTGCCAATTCCTCTTCTGTGCGGAACGACGCTCCTTCAATTCCCTCTTCTCTTCCTCCTAGTTTACTCTTTTGAATTTGGAATTTGCCCTGCGGCATAATATAGGCATGCATTTACCGAAACGAACAAGTTAGTTTCGTGAAGAGTTTAGGAGTTCTCGGTGAAACGGTCCATGAACGCAGCCTTGTAGGTCAGGAAGCTGGCTAGAGTGGAGACCGGTTGCCCGAAGGTGCCGTAGGCTAACTTGATACCATCCCAGGCAGGTCCACAGCAAGGGCTGGGCGTTCACGTTATGTGTGGAAGAGTCGCCCAAAGGGCAGGTGAGCCCGTATGGGCCGGCGTATTGCTATGGCCAGGAGACAGTTACGGACGGCGTAATGGCAACTCTAACACATAGTCTCCGCAGCGGGACCTCCTGTGACCGAAATAAGTCACCAGGGATGTTTGAACCACACGGGAGTATGAGGGCTCATGCGACTCACCGGAGGTTTTCCTTTTGTCGGTCCAGGGGCCCGGTAGAGTCTTTGAGGAAAGGTAGTAGTGCTCGCATGACGCCCGTCGGGCGAATATCGGTTTGCCCCCTTATTGCAAAGAGAACCAAACTAGTCTAGCCAGCGGCCGCTTGGCAGTTGCCGTTCATGTCAGAGTGCCGCAGTTGTGACGCGTTGACGAAACGCACCCCTCTCCCACAGCAAGTTAAAAACGAACAGCTTATAACTTCACTAGCGCCGTTATCCTCCCCTTGTGAAAATTGGAAAAGAGGCATTCCTGGTTACGAAGGGTAGAAAATTTGTGAAGTGATGTCGACGGTGGCAAGGAATTGTGGAGAAGCTGTGCCAAGTAGAGTGGCTTTGCCCGAATAAGAAAGAGGGGGATGTAGACATTGTAACATATCCATTAGATAGTCGCATCCACCTGCTACATTTTGTGGAAAGTGGAGGTTTTCTGTAATTTTACGGACGCGTCGGGAAAGGGACTTGTGAGAGTCCTTACCATGTCAGAACAGCAGCGGTGGGTATCCCAATCTTCACCGACTGAAGGCCACAGCTCGCCCGCAGCGTGACAACGATCATTTCGTTTGGGCAGCGGCTGATGGTCATGCAATATGAGTTACTCGTTTTATATTATTCGTAGCTATTCCTCCCAATGGACAACTTGGAGAGAAAGGCCTCTTCGCTTATAAATTGAGGGTAATTTGAAAAGAACGATTTTTTGTTTTCATCTTTTTACTTTGAGGCGAAGAAACAATAACTGTGTACTCGGCAACAAAGAAGTGGTAATCTTTTATAATGCATGAATCTTTATCGTGCAACTGTGAGAATTAAAATTTACTGCAGCTCATAGCGTCACATCGAGCAGAGCAGCTGACCAACATGCTGTCACGAAGCAAACTGGCACCGTTAAACCGTTGGCTTCACTGCATACCCGCCCTTCCAACACTCAGGGATCCAAGCAGATCCCAAAAAAACTATTATTGACATGGATGGACCGTCTCAGGGGTCGACTTCAGTCGCCTTATGCATATAGTTCTCACCATCTTTGGCCACCTGGGCTAGTGAGGCCTGTGTCAAAGGGTCTGTGCTGAGCAGTGGAGACTCCAGATTCTTATTCTTCATATTTTGGAATGAAATTGGGATTCTTTTTAGGAGTTATCAAAGATTTATCTTTGCAGAACCAAACCGCATGGGAAAGATCTGCAAATTAATGGCATAGAGGGCAGGAATGGAAAAGTTGGACATTGGAAGTTGGCACCAAACTACAGCGTGGCAGCGGTACAGGGAGTGTTTGGCCAGTGGGAAAGGAGCTCTGGACATCCACTACTCATGCAGTACCGATGGGTAGGCATAGAGGCGTTCCCCATGGAAGAACCGTTCAGAAGGTTCTGTAGCATCAATGGGCGGTCATGTCTTAAGTCTGCAAGGAAGAGAAGAAAGCTTTTTCTCTATGACCGATCATAGCGCCGTTCGCTCGCCGCACCGTGCAATGGGCCTCTGGGTTCCACGTGCAGGATTTTCAGCTTCAGCTCCCGAAAAAAAAAACACAGACACACAAGAAATGGACAAGCGCTCGTACTATAATAAGATTGTCAGTTTTCGTTTCCGTGCACTGAAGTTGAAAATATGGAATACCAACTGCTGAGAACCCCACACGTCATCACGTGAACATGTAACAAGAGTCTGCAGCCACATTTGAAAAATTATGACCAATCGGAATGTGTGAAGGGGAATGATCAGTGAAGCTTTTCAACACACGACAATGACGTGACACAGAATTTGCTCAGAAGGTATGAGCAAATAATATTTCCCTCGAGCGTGGGCGGCTGTCATTCCTAAGAAGGAGTTTTGAGACTTGTACAAGACACACACATGCACCCCTAGCCGTAGATGTAGCGCTTTTGGCGAGCTGTAGCCGTATTGGTCTAGCGAAAGGTTTGTATTTTGGCTAGACGACGCAATAAACGCTCTCCAAATTGCACAGCAACACAGTCGGAGACGTTAGCCGCTGCAACGGCGAAGTAGGGGCGGATGCGCAGTACACTGTCATGCTACCCTCGCTTTCGTGTACCGTATTTTATGACGCGGGCCCCACTCTTCTCCCTGTGGCTATCTTCGCCCCCGAAAACTCAGAATGAACTTGATATTCAACGCTTTCATGGCGGAAGCGTACGATGTTCTATGCTAGACCATGGCTAAGCATGTCCATACTCTTACCCTATCCCCCTTTCGCAGCCCTCCAGTTGTGACGAACGAACAATTATATGCCTTCACTACGGAAACCCTCCGCCCCGCGAATTGGTCCGGTCGGTGGCCGAAGAGTGATCGCTGGCGTTTCCGTCTGCGACGTGAAACTGCACGTAGTGCTCGCTTGACCTTTGTTGCACGTCGAAGGTCAGAGAAGCGCTATCAGAGTTTCCTGTGTTTTGCCTGGAGCGCTAAATCTCGTTTAAAATTTGGCATGCATTGACCAGCGAATTACGCATGTGCACTCATCTAGCTATCTCAACCGCAGCCACAGGGCCGGAAAGAGTAGCGGCAGACGTATTGACGAGCCGTGGGCTTGCCTCTCCTTTGTTTCGATGCCGCATGCACAACACGAACCAAATGCAAGCTGGACGTTCTCTCCGCGCTCTTTCCTTGCCGCTACAAATCATACACTGGTGTTTTCCTTCTCTCAATCGGTTTAGGAGGAAGCTGCCGGTTTCGCGCAGTCCTTGCGGAGAATCGGCGTTCCCGTCACCATATCATTCACAATGAGAGCTCGCATATATGCTCCCAAAGATCTATTGAGCGCCGGCAACCTGACCAACCAGCTATTCAAGCCGTGCTCGAACCTCTTTGGACTGACAAACGTTTTTTTAGGACACGTACGTACAAACCTTTCCTTGAAGTGCACGTAACCTTGTAAACGGTTGTCAAGGTTCACTGCCAAAAGTGTCACTTATCGGTAGTTCTTATTGTGATTACCGTGAAATGTTTCTTTGAAAAGTCTTCGGACACTGTTGTGTTAAATATAGCTAGCAATTTCCTCCCACGACCTGCTGATTAGAGCTCTTCTGTATCACAGTTGCGAAGTTGCTTGTGCTCTTTCGGAGCGGAGTTTCGCTCCGGAAGGCCGAAAAATTAAATGTCGTAAACGTTTCAGGAACAACAATGCTTAACTACATAAAGCTCCTTTTAAAATAAAAACATTAAATTAGGGAACACTTACTTTTGCACGGTTTTTACAACTTACGGCCACAGCGGAAAGAACTTGAATATTACTCCAACTTTCTGTCGACAGATACCAGACTCGGCAAATTGTTTCGTACTTGCACCTAGCGACTCGGAACCCAGGAGGCCAACCACAGAGCGGTTTTTGATACATGGGGCATATGGACAGTTTGTAAAGGACCTCTATTGACTACCTGTTATGCAGTTTTTTTTAACACCACTATTTTGGGTGATCTTGAGCGATCTGGAAAGCAGGAGTGCGTTTGTGTGGTCGAAATTGAGCACTCCAAGTGTTTTCGACGGGTCTCCTGGGAAGTGTCTTCAACCGGGCTACAGCGGGAACACGGAGTAAAATCAGCAAATCAGGAGAGGGGAACAGCACTTCCTAGGGCGCCAAAATACCGTCACTAGCGTGTGGACAAGGCTTAGCTAACGGCATCTCTTGCGGGGGAAGACGCTGCGCGGCCGCGCGATCGGTTGTCACTACGCACTCCGGGATGAATTTTGGCCGCTACTATTTCACCCACTAGGTGCCTCTGCCATCTTTTTCATAGTCGAAACTTCCAAGCTTTGTGTTTCGGGATTGTGTTCATTGTGACATTATCTGGTCGCCAGCCCGCGCTTTTCAGAGTGGATCATTTGGCCACCTTATTCTCCGCCGCCTGCAATCGTATCCAGTCGGTTTTGTGCAGCCGGTTATTTCTACTGCCTGCATATAGTTCGGCGTAAGGTCACAATAAAACATACACAAACTCAGTTCCATGTGAGATCGCTGGAGGTGTCGCTATCACATCACCGCAACATAGCCGCTAACGCCGTCCTATCTTAACATACCTCAAGTTTGTCTCTTGGATACCTAGAAACATGCGAGCTTTGTGCACTATTCCTTGCAGACGGTCATTTAGACTGTGAAGGAACCCCGCTGGGCAATAGTGGAAAATGTTACGTTGTTCATTACGGCACCCAGCATCTTCCCTTCATTGTCATGTTTTATGGCATCATCTCTTAAGAGGACATTTGCGCTTCCTCTGTATCCTCGCTAAAATACCCACAAGATAGAGAGAGAGAAAGAGAGAGAGAGAGAGAGATGCGGTAGACATTGTTATTAGGGATAACATGGTTTATGTATAAAAGAAACGGCTTTCTCGGGTGAAATTGGCAACACCTCACGGTTGCGTACGGGACTAAGCTGCAGATTATACGGTTGGTCCATTTAAAGCTGCATATTGTGTGTTAATTAGGAAGGGTAATTGGTAATGAGACTGCGACTGCTCAGCGCGAGGCCGCCGTGGACAGCGCCTGGTCGGGTAATCGGTTGCTTTGGAAGCCCCGAGGGCTGCGTGAGGCGGACTGAAGGGATAAGAGATTACTGCGCAACCTTTAGATCCTCTTAGCGTTTCGTAAAGGCAACTATAATTTCTTCGTAGGGTAGTGCACAGCAACTTTGCTGCCATTGTTACCTCTGGTGTTAACCACATGCACTATACCAGATGCTCCAGGATGTCATTGCAGCAGCACAACTACGCACGGTAGAAACACAAGTTGAAGAGACTGTGAGAGCGTGCTCGCATTCAAGGAGGCTACTGTTATCCTGCAGTTAGCTTAGAAACCGCTTGGGTGTTGACATCGCCAAGGTGATCCGATGCTAAGCGCCACCACTATCATTTAGAAAATCATTGATGCAATACAAAGACGGGCACGTTACGTCCTAAAATTGCAAAGTGGTGCTGAACATTGCGTTTTACCTTTGCGGTATTATCATCGGAACATTTGTTTTGAATGTTGGCGTTTGCAGTTCGGATTATCCAAGCTCACCACCTTTACATGTGTAAATAAAACGAGATTTCATTACAACCCTCAATATTTGCAGGCCTTGTCTAGTGCTTGTACGGCTGGACTACGGCAGGGATCTGGTTGTTGATGCTTGTATTCATGAATGAGATACTTTTCTCCCCAAAAGTTGGCCATTATGAACAGCCCAGCTTGGCCTTCTTACGCAGTTCTGCGGAGTGTTCGGGCCGACATTCCGGTACCTGCCCGGTGTGGAAGCCACGTTCGCATTTAGAACCGGCCCCCTTCCTCAGATCATCACCTTCGAAACAGAGGGTGTTCTCATTCGTAAGGTATTCTCTTCTCCTATATGCGGGAATTTTATGCCTGGTGCAATTTATGAATGTACCTCAAAAAAGATGTCAAATACGACGTTAGAAAACTTTTAAACGCACATTCTGACGACAACAAATAGGGCGATAGGTGCTGCGTGCACACATAGGTTTCTTGCAACAAAACGAGAGACACCGAACAAAGAAACTCCTAAAGCATTCAAAACAACAAACAAGGGACGCCTTGGTCTCGCTACAGAAGCATTCGTACCTTTTCAGCTGCAGTTTCTGCTGGTCAGTGTCTCTCGCTTTACTGCAACATGGTTCATCCCGACCACACGGGTTTCCGTCACACCCTCGGGTACACATACAGTTAAGCGTCCTCAGTCAGAGCTTAGCAGCTGTACATGTGCCTTGGCTACAAGATATATGAGGATTCAAGCGAAAGCTTTTTTGCGGTACAAAAGGCGTCCTGTCAAAAAACTAATGCCTTTCCGCATGCACCAGTTGGTATAAAAAAAGCTCTGATGACATCTCCCGACACACGGCACGGGCATGGATTCGGGCTTCCATTGTGTGGAAATGTTTACACAAAAATTGCGTGAAAGGAACGGTCCTAGATAAGAACAAAATGCACGCATTGGCAGTTAAGGTGTACAATGGTAAACCATTGTCTCGTAAACCACGTATTGGAAAAAAATTTGCATTTTGATTTGAATGTGGGGTTTAACGCGTCAACACAACGCAGGCGATTAGGCGCGTCGTAGTGGAGGCCTCCGGAATAATGTTGACCACATTACGGATCTTTAGGTGCGCCAAAATCTCGTTCACACAGGCGTTTTTTTTGCGTCTACCAAAATAGCGGCAGCCCCGGCCGGAAATCAAACTCCCGTCCTTGTTCTCAGCAGCACAACCACTGATCCACCGCGGCCGGTGATAAAAGCGATCGTTCGTAGATGCGTTTATTTAGTGCGCAAAAAGTGGTCGCATGGGTTCCTTTTTCGCTTACGATATTCGTCCTTGAAAGTTTGACAATGGTTCGAACCCACTTTCAGCGTAGGTTGGACGCACTTTTAGCTTTCCCGCTTCTCCAAACTTTCTTTAGTGAAGGATGTTAAATTGTTTAAACCTGAACAGGATTAGGTTCGTTTAGATTAGTAGTGGGGTGAGACCCTTGCTCAGTGCTGCTGGAGCTATCGGTTAGTAAAAAAGTGAACAAATCTTGCATTGCTTGCCCCAGTGCAGCCAGTGATGGCAACAAAACGCCTGTAGCGTCACGTGGGGAAGGCACAACGGAGATGAACCATTGTAAAAGAGGATCGCGTATTCAGCGATAGGTGGTCATAGTGTATACTTGCCCAAAACTTGGGCTTGAACTACTCTGGCATCTCACCTTTGAACAAATATTATATCTGAAGAAATGGTATGTCACATTTGAGCATATGATCAACCTGGCGGATACATCCATGTACAATGACCGGCGTCTGTACGGACGTATATCAGCCGTCCGTGTGCCTAGAGGCAAAACTATGTTACCTTGAACCAATCGATAGCTCGGAAAAGACTGAAAAGTAACAGCCGTAACAATCGCTGACAATATGACCCGGCACATTGATTTAACATTTACTTTGATATTTTGAAAAAGATGTGTGCATGTTGGCAGCTGCATGAAGGCAGACAGACAAATCGCCTCACACTGGCAAAGTACTGGCAAATATCTGTGCTAGCAAACCCCACAAAACGCGTCAAAAAACATATTTTAACCACACAATACAAAAATGGCTCGCATTCTTTCCCAGCACGTGGCTCAGTCATGAAGACCGACAGTAACAAAAGGTTCGAACAGAAGCCTTGCCAACAGTGGGAACGGGTAAACATCGAATTGAATTCACCAAATCCCAATTCCGTTTATAATAGGACAAGAGAGACGGGAGGTGAACACAGTGAGAGGCTGGCGGGGGAGAAGAGGGCACCAGGCGTGGCAGCGGCAGCAGAAGATTGAGTCTTACGACGACCTTTGCAGCGAAGCGACCAGACTCGCGGCGAATTTTTTAGGCGAAGCTTCGTAAGGTTCACATACGGTCATACAGCGGCGACAAAAGGCGCAGGAGGAAAGCTGGATTTACAAAATAGGTTTCCACACAGGCACATCAGACACTTGAAGATATTAAAAAAAAACAAGCGCGAATCCCATGTAACGGGTTGCAGAATCCCTGTTTTCTCTCTTTGTAGAGCCACATCTGGGAATTCAAGTGACGTCACATGGCCATTTGTTGCGGTGTCCTTTACAGTTTTGCTTTGCAACCACCTTCACAGCCTGGATTGGTGCCAATTGTTTTTTTTTTCGTTCCGCTAGGTTTGCGCGGCGGCGCAATACCTTGGTGTTCCATTTCCAGTCGCCGTGTACGACATCGAAAAAGACAATGAAGATATTTTCGATTGTACCGCCTGGAACATATCACGCAAATCCTTCTCTCGACTGAAGGTATTACGACTACTGCGAGAATTAAGTTCCGGCAGGCATTCCTTCCCGACGGATTTGTGTGTGTCCTTATTCCGTAAGTATGCATAAAGTTTGGGTGCTGTCATTTGTTGCTCGAAGTAAAGTTGTAACGCTGCGGAAGAAAAGATTGGAAGCGATCCACGTGACAGGGGAATATGGGACTTGGTACTGTATGCGATAGGAGAGTTTATTTACGAAATAACTTAGGAACTAACGCGTAAACTTCTTTCCCTGACAAAGCTGGCATGAGCCATTTTCTTACTTTATTATTTGCGACTGATAATTTCTGCCTGCTAAGTGATATTTTTAACGTCATTATCTCGAAGTCTACACAGCTTTTCAGCCTTTAGTTACCATGTGACTCCCTGCTGAAAGACCTCCGCTCTGTGTCATGACAGACGGTATCATGTGCACTAACATGAGTGAAAATCCTGTGACTCACTTGGTACGAATGTGCAGGCTCAATGAGCATGAACTATACAGTTATAACAAAGTTATAGATATAAAAACAAAAGCACTCACTGGGATGATCTCAAGAGCGCTAGGTTACTCTCGTGTTATTGAAAACAAAGTGGTCAACGCCTCTTTTTACATTTATAGTTAGTGATGATGCAGCCATAACATCTGCAAAGCTTAGCCAAGGTAACCAATGCTCACCTTTGGTCCTAGAGGGCAGCTTTTACTTATCGTTCTGTATCATGAGCTCATCCTGCTAATGGCGCTTACGTATTCTCGTGTAGAAGTTTAGAATGACAATATCATCTCATGTAATGAATCCCTAAGCCTAAGGACGGACTCGAATTCAACGCGTTGGTGCGCTTAGAAAACAGATTGCGCTTAATGCGTAACATCATCTTCTTTTTCACACCTTGTCGTTTTTCAGTCACTGCCGGAATTTTAAGGCAGATTAAGCGCGATAAATCACGCAAACGACTCGTGTCATGTTCAAGATACTCGCATTAAGACCGATTTGCGCCGCGCGGAGTGACAGACGGCTACGGTTGGGAGGCGCAGGTTCAACTTCCGTTGTCGTTATGTTGTCCCCGAGTATAGGACGCTTATATGACGCTTGCTGGCTCACTTGTTTTTATTTGTTTGTATACTCTCATGCCAGAAGAACTGCAGAGCCGAGTGGCCACAAAACGTGTCGAAAATAATAAATGCAAGAGATAAAAACATGCATAAACCAGTTGCCGGCGGAAAACCAAAAAATATATGAAAAAGTAAACCTTCTGTTCAAAGAGACAGAAGAAATAAGTTACAATTGTATACCTTCAGATTAGTACCGCTACAACAATCAAATGTATTTATGTTGGTGATGGGTTCCTTCACATAAAATAGGCAAGTAGAAAAGGCAATTAAGTTGGAGTGACTAAGAAATGTTGCTCAGAGCGGAGTTACGATGAAAAATCTGATGGGAATACAAAGGTGCGAAACTTCAGGGGAGTGCAAAGGCGGTTAATTAAAGATTAGCTTACATACAAGTAACGATTGATCTACGAAAGAGCCAGGCAAGACATAGGAGGCGCAACGATTTTGTATCGACTAGAATAAATAAGCCGGATCCAAGATTGACGTCGCGCAGGCAAGTTTAGTAAAGAGTAATTTTCTATAATCTAACAGCTAATGGTTAGTCGGAGGTAATAGAAGTTTCTCCTTAGGTGACCTTAAGTGTAATTTACGGTTTTTGGGATATAGCTACATCGGTGTTCAAGGCAACATTGTTAAACATATAAATGCCAAAATTTCTTGCATGAAGAAATAGCCTGCATAACGAGAGAAGATAAAGAGACCTTTTTCTTAAACGTGTAGTTGCACGGCACGTGATGAGAAATACAACTCAAAATTCTCATTGCCTTACCATTTATAACGAATATCCCCGTTAGCAATATGTCACACTCTCACCAAGTGTGATTCCAGCCAGTCTGAAGAGCCAGATCATAAGCTTTTGTCAGGATTTTAAATTGCACAGCAAAACGTTTATGGACGACGTGAGGGCATCTAGTAGGCTATTACAGCAAAGAAAAAAGTAATTGATTCAGAAGTAGAGCTACAGAACACCCGGACGTTACAGGGTCAATAAGAGAATGGTAGTCCTCATCTTTTACAAACCGAGTGGGTTAAATAAAACACATTTATAGTTCCATCAAACATGTTCAACCCACTGTAACATACGTAAGACCTTTCGGTATAAAAAATGTCCTCAAGTGTCAATATAGCTGCACGTAAGCCTTTTATATTCACCATGGAATGTACTGCACAAAGTATCGGCGATGATCTTTGCCCCGAGTTAATAGTCACCAGCTGATTTTTTATTCTTTCAGATATACGCCAGACCGCAAATGATATAAAAAACGAGGTAAACGCCTTTGCTTGTTATATAGCCTTTTCATTCCTGTTTCTCTGATGTTCAAATTCATAGGTCACTTGATCGCGCGAAATAATTGTTTTTTTATATATTTAGAATTTGGCTGAGGGAGGCCCACTCTTTCAATAACCTGTGCTTACGCTACATGCCTTTCATGATAAAATGCTGTTTGTAGCAAAAACACCCGTCTTCTTGTCATCGGTAAAATACTAACGTCATGTGCAAAAGAATTGTGTTGCATTATCCTAGAGTACATTTACTGTACAAAGTCGGCCACATACCGTTCGCGCCGCTTTTTGACAACAAACTAATGACATTCAGCTACTATTCGGTGCACAGTACGGTTCTCAGACCACCCGTTGAATGACATAGCCTTGTGACAGTATATAGTTCACTTTTCTATTACGAAGGAAACCGAAATATAACATTCAGATTTCATTATTATATTCCCACTGCGAGTAAAAAACCTTCGCAACGTCAATAAGAAATTGGCAGTGAGCATGCGCCGGTATGTGCATCTTAATGTTCCCTAAAAATTTTTATACTTCAGGTGCATTCGGGTTAGAGCCCATTGAAATGGGATAATAAGATGGCTCAGGTTAAGTCTTTTTAAACCGACCCATGGCGAACGAAAGCAATACCTAACACGCTGTGTTTCGAGAAAGTTCGCCTTGGCTGAATCGCAGCCTGTCCTCTGCAATATATACTGGATCATTGAATTCAGCCTTTCGTTGCATACGATGGCATACAAAGCCAGACAGCCCACCCGACGCGCAATGGATGGTGATACTGGGAAACCAAGCGCCGGCAAAGCAGCTCTTTCGTGTTTCTTCACTCGCAATTCCTCTATACTCAGCCAACGCATTGTTTCCCTACATCAATCGTTAAAACCTCGCCGAGTCACGTGGTTCGCGTTACCTGAACCGCATGTGCTGTCGGCCGAATAGCCACTGGGCGATAAGGCGCAGGAGAAGCTGTTGTTTTGTCATCGCTAATCACGTGGTACCGCAGCAGTGAATCTCCGAGCAAGCGCAGCGATAAGGAAGGTGCAGCTTATGGTGTACCGGCTGAAGGTCAGTGTGCGGCCATTAATGACCTTGAGCTGTATGGAGTATTGTAGCTCTCGCTTTAAAATGATTGCCATGGTTGAAAGCTTTTGAACGAAATTGGTCCACCTAAAGCTCAGTTTTCGTGCCTATAGCGGTGTGAAAGCCTGCATAGTTTCATCGCAAGAGACAACGCAGACGCTGCTCGGCGCAGTTCCCTGTTTAGGCATGAACACACAGTCAACATGCCTAGAGCCAGCGACGTTTTGCATCTTTTTCTGATAAAACGCGTCCTTGTATTTCCCCCCTACCCACCTCACCACTACCATCCCCTGTAACGAACGATCGATTAGATACGTTCACTGCGCAACTGGCCAAGGCCCTTGCTTGACCTTGGCTGAGCACGAAGGTCAGAATGACACTATCAGACTATTGCTGGGTTGGTACCTTAAATTTTCCTCTAAACATAAAAATAGATAGAGCGGGATCGATGAAATGTTTGTAAACTAGAACATATACCTGGTGAATATTCCAGACCGCATTTTTCGAAGCCGTAATAATGCTAGAAATTCTTAACCGGGAGTCGTTATATAGTGCGTAATATTGAGTTCTTTCCAGAACGTTATCTCCCAACATGCACCCGCTGGCAGTTTTACTACTAATGGTTTCATGCCTTATCTCCACACATGTACCTCTTGGTATGCTTGTCTTCGAGATGCAGGGCCATGTGGCCTAAGCCTTTTAATAAAGCGTTTCTCCTTAATTAAGGGCACCTTATTTATATAGCCTCATTCAAGCCCCCGCCTACCCTTTCTTCATTTCTTGTTCTTTTTTCAGTTCCAAAATAAATTAAACATGCGTGCCGACCTCCTCCCTTTCCTGTTCATTAAACAAAACACTGTGTAGCTGTGCTATAGAATAAAATTCGGTTACAAGTCAGCGCTTGTCCGTTATTTTGTTTTCTGTTGTTTTGTTTCTGCGCTGTTTCTCACTGTAAGCGCGTGCCCGACCGGGAAATGTCTTTGAGAGACCGGCTTGTGTTTTCGTTTGAGGGTTGGACAAAAGACCGCGCCTTGCTTTCCAGTTTTTTGTGGTGACACAACCAAATACAAAATTCAACTAACTGGTCTGTTTTCTGTTTTTTTAGGCCAAATACCCAGATCGGCACATTATTTATGATCGCTCGGCAAAAAAAGTGGGCGAAGACGATGAAAAGTTCAAGCGGTCGTCAAACCTTGACCTTCCGGGTCCTAATGTGGCTCCCTACTCCGTCGAGGTGTCGGAAACAAGAAGCAGAGAGCAACGAAGTGGCCAGCCAAATCCTTGAAAACGTCACATTGCCGCCAACTCGAGCATGCTGGTGTATATACCGGAAGCAACTCGGTAGAGCTGTCACCCTTGTAAAGCACAAACTCTGAGTTGTCTATTTCGACTTTAGATATGGTTTGCAATGAATACAGCTTCGCTGTTCTGATATGGCCACGTGAATCCACTCAGCAGGGTTAGTGATCTGCTGTGCAAATCTTAGTACTTCACGTTACCTTTTTCTATTACAATAATAAACACCAAACCGTAAAAACAGGTTGGACTTTATCTAAATATGTTCCTCTCAGAAACAGCAGTTGCTTATTAATGCGGAGAATTGCAAAAGCATTCAATCAGGAATCTCCACCCCGTAGACATCCCCACACTAATAATTAGCACCGGAAATGGCGAAGCAATAAGAAGCTCTATTGGTGGAGCTGCCTTAGCGTTTTCAGAACGAGACACTATGGACGAAACTTGTAAGTGTAAAACAATCGTATGCGGCAGCTTTTGCGCTTTTTAAAGTACACCAACTCTATCAGCAAACATTATCAAAGAAAACTTTTACCTGAGCTTTTTATAGTACAAAAAATACCATCTGCGCTATTAGCAATATGGCTGACACTTGGGTCCATGCAGTAAAGATTTAACATTTTGCGGCGCAACTGAGAACAACTAAGAGTAAAATGTATTCAACACATGTGCAGTGATTTATTTGCTCCAAGAAGCTGCAATGTAAAAACGTGTGGGCTTCAAAGGGTACTTTTGAATGCGTTTTTATGAGTTTCAAATTTTATGTGCTAACTGAATGTGCTTAAAGTGATTGTGCCCTTATCGGCGTCTCCCCTAAAGTGAAACCAGGGGAGGGGCGAGGCACGCAGCGTATAACTGTATGATGCGGTTTTGATGATGCCGTTTCCGTGGATGACGCAGTTTAAAATTCTGAAGTGTGTAATAGTTCTTGATGCTGAGCGCTTAGCGTCTTATGCTTTGGCACCTTGGCGTTTTTACACAGGGAGATTAAACTGGCGGGTAGAGGTATACAGCTCTGCTGTAAAATTCTCGTGTCTTTGAAGCACGAAGCGTTATAACGCTAGGCGTTTGAAAACGAGTGTCCCGGTGTATTCTATGAGTACGCGTTACGTTCTTGCGCGAGCTGTTGGTGAACGAGTGTCCTGGTTGTTTAGTACCCTGACTGCATAAGACGCCGGCAGCCCGAGCCCCTAAAGAGCTTCGCCCCTAAAAACATGATTAGAATGCGGATGCCACATGGGGCTAGTGTATCCAAACACAAAAATTCATTAAAACCGAGGAATCACAAAGAAGCTCGGACTTATCTTCTGTGACAAGGTATAGAGATTACAAGCAATATCAAAGACGAAGAAACAAAAGCGAAGAAAGAGGCTCAAATGCGACATACAGTGAAGAAGTTCGTAATTGGTATTACCAAGATTTCGCCTTCAACGCCCGCAAACAGACTTATGTTCCACAAGAATTTTTTTCTGACAACCTAGTTTCCATTCTGCAAAACGGGCATTCTTCCAACATGAAAATTTTTCAAATGAAAAAAAAACACTGAAAACAACAGTGACCAAGTATATCTCACCGCGAATTAAAAACGACCAAAACTGCTCAAATGGGCTTCTTGTAGCCCAATCTGGTTAAAAGAATCACAAAAATTTTCTAATCCAACTTCGTTGACTCTAAGACAAAATTAGTGCCCTTTGACTTTGTAAAGTAGTATGACCTGCGGAGCTGGACACAGGCCAGGGAGTGCACGAGACAAAACGCGTTTGTTTGTAATTTGCATTGAAGCAAATTTCCTAGCCAATTAACTCAATGAAGCATCAGAGCACGCAAGTTTTGCTTTTGCGGACAAACAAAGTTTCCTGCGTCCCTCCCGTGTCGTAAGCATCTTAGTCTTTGTGCACAACACCAACCCACTCCGCTGTGCAGCTAACCACGCGGGACAGGACCCATTGGGCCGCTGGACGTCGGCGTTTAAAAGTCTCTCCAGCACAAAGGACATGTCATCAATCAGTACGAGCATGAAACCTAAAGTGCGCGCGCGCCCACGACCAACCCCCCCCCCCCCTCACTATTCTGCACTCACATCTGTGCACGCATACACCACCAACCGCTCCTGTGGGCGTTCTTAGAAGTGTGACAGACGCGGTCCGAAGTGTCCCTCTCAAGGCCCTTAGTGAGAAGTGATATTAGCTCACGCAGGCGTTCCAAGCGCGCAACCTCTTGTTCATCCGGGAAGTCTTCGCCGCTACTCGACCATCTCTAACTTGATGTGGTAACAGTGGCGGGAGCAGCTTCCGTTTTTTATATGCAAAGCATCTCTTGCTCTCGGCTCCGTCGTCCGTCGTCCCTCCATCCACCGGCCCAGGAAGACGCCGGCAACACTGCCGCTCCATGAGCTCTTTAAGGGGAAGCGCGCACGTCTCGTGCCGGCCCAGGAAGACACCGGCAACACTGTCGCTCCAGCATCTCATGGTCGGGGATATGTCCCTCCCTTATTGTGACACCCTCCACACCCCCACTACGCAGGCTCGGCTCAACTCGGGCCGGCCCAGGAACACACCGGTAACACTGTCGCTCCAGCTACCATTAAAGGGTAAGACACCACCGGGCATTCAGCAAGCCGAGCATGCGCGGTTGGGGTGTGGACGGCGCAACAACGAGAAGGGAGGGACATAGCCCCATCGCATCTAATAAAATTACACCATCTTCCCGTAGGGGAACCCTGAGTAGTATGTGAAACAGCCATGGGCTCAACGCAATTTCCAATTTCGTAGTTCCGGTAAGTGAAAAGTGTGGTAGTTACCATGAAAACCAAACGGTAAATATAACGGTAGCTACGTACCTCAACCTAACGAAAACCACGAACTGAAAACTAATGGGCACTTGAATCGACCCCATGGCTGCTTTGCATACTACTTAGGATTCCCCTACGGGAAGATGGCGTATTTTTTGCTTATTGGCGCTTCTCTTAGGGCCGAGGCTTCTTCACTTCCAGTTGTTCTTCCTCCAAGCGAACCACATTCGTCCGTCCTATAACGCTTTGAAACCTGGAACCCCTTCAGCTGTATTCTCGGGTACAAGAATGTGGAGGTCAGTTTCCCTTCCCCTTCATAGGCATTTTTCTGTCTGTGTAACACACCAACCCAGACCCGAACCACTCGATTAAGGAGAAGAGCTGAAAGTTCGCATTTAGCCGTGAGAGTTCCACGTTTAAATCGGCCACGAGGACTACAGTAGCGGCATGAAGCTTAGCTGTGCGTGCACACCCCTCTCCATCATCCCGAAAACCATGCCCGCATAAACCGCAAACCGGTGATGGTGCATACTGAGTAGTGAGAGACACAAACAAAAATGGCCTGACAAGCAGAAGAAGCGTTTTGGGTTCATGCCGGAGTTCAACCTAGGCAAGTTGCTCTTGGATCAGGTGTGGGGTTCGCATTTCTTGTGCAAGATAAAATTGCAGTGAAACTGCGGCGGCCACATTTTCAGGGGCGGCGACAGATTTCCGTCGTTTTTATGCCCATCCGCGCTTCTGTTTATTTTTTGCAATGATCTAATGACAACTAATTAGCCGACCGCGCTACTTCTCAACGAGGCATTGGTGGAGGCGAAGGGAAAAATCGTTGTGAAAGAGGAGTCAGCAGATGTGAGGATTAGCCCTGGAGCAGCGCCGAGAAAATCGATATCACCGGAATTAAAGCGGGGGGACGGTGGAGAGGGGTGGTTAGACATATACTGTTTCGCAGTAAAAATGGTCGCCATTCCGCCCTGCGAAAGTGGATGTCCAGTGAAGCTGTTTTAAACTACTAAAAATGCTGATGGGGGATTGTATGAAATGTTTCTTGTCGTCTGACCGGGCTTGTCGCTTGCGTTCGGGTTCTCTGGCAGCAAATGACGGGTCCTCCTTAGCCACGCACATGCGCTCAGGGTCTTTAGCAAGCACAGCCCTTTTTATTCACTCTAGTCCTGCCTAGCTTTCAAACATAATCTACATATATAACTTTGCCAGGATCACACGGTGGAAGGGTCATATTGTTCACCGGAGTCTCATCCGCAAGGCGGTTAGATTACTTGTTTTCTGGTTTTTTAAAACAAATATTGAGCTATATGCTGTATGCCTGATTATCATAAGAAGTGCGCTCGGCGTCTTAGGCGAGAACTGCAGGGTCCTGCCGCGATTTTTTCTTACATCCTCCTTCTCATCATCATCATCATCAACATCACCCTGGTTGTGTCCACTGCAGAACAAGAACCTATCCCGAAGATCTCCAACCATGCTTATCGAGTCCTAGTTGAGTCCGTGCTTTCCCACCGAATTTTCGTAGGTCCTCTCTACATCGTGTCCTCGGCCGCCTCCCACTGCGCTTACGCTCTATTGGAAGCCACTCTGTTAAACGGATCGTCCACCTGTTGTCCCCCCCGCGCATGATATGACCAGCACATGGCCATTTGTTTTGATTAATTTGAACTAGATTGTCCCTCACCTTAGTCTGTTCCGTAATCCACGTGACAGGTTTCCTATACCTATTCCTATACCTATGCATTCAATCTCCTCAACCCCATCCCGATCCATAACAAACTGATGCACAACTATTATATGAAATAGCGGTTTATTCAATCAAAAGCGGTCTGGCACGGGTTGTTTGAGCGGGTCCTCCCCCGAACGAACTGGTGTATGTGCACAAACCCTATTGCGATCACCATGAATTGGCCCATGAATTGCAGGTTCCAAGAACTGCCCCAGTTATTGACCCTACTGAGAACGACCAGCATTAATTTGATTATTTTCTCTTACCCTCCCTCCCCATTCCGTTCCCCATCGTGACCAGTGGTCATCCTTTTCTATTAAAGGTTGTCTCTCTCTCTCTCATCTTCATCACACTCATTATCAACATCTCTTCATCGATTTCATTTTTTCATACATCTGGTGTAGCACGCTAGGCGCCTTGGCCAGGCTAACCTCACTAGTATCATTAAAGACTATTCTCTCTCTCTAGATACCTCAGCATGACCCCTAGAATCGCATCCCCAGAGACCGTTAAGCCATTCTGAGTTCCCTTTCAAGTTGTCTAGTACAACCACAGTTTCGGTCCCGTACGTCATTACGGGAAGAACGCACTAGTTGAATATCATCTTTTTGAGGGAGAGATGAAGCTTACTAGTTAGCATGTCTGAATTCTTACCAAAAGCAGCCTACCCAGTGTAAATCTGCGGGTAATTTTTTTATGGTTTCTATCAGCAGGTAAGATTTGCCGCACATGCACATACTGGCCTTCTGTACCCGAAAACTCGTTGCCTACCTTAAAGCCTCGTGTTTTATTATGCGGATTGAACAGTACTTTCGATTTGTTTGTTTTTATTTACAAGCCTGCTGCCATACTTTCCCAGTAAAATGAATCTTGATAGCTTTAAAAAAGACGTCAGCGCTAATACTAAAGTGGAAAAGACCCGCGGCTTACACAACGTTGCAGCGACTGCCACACACTCACCAGAAGACATTATGGATTATCGGAGAATTGGCTACGAGTGGGCCTTGCCGAGTTGACTTGATGATCCCACCACCGCTGCCTCGAGTCGATGATAACGAGCTGTTGAAAGTCTACAATTCTGAGGAGGAATTTACATCCGCCACTCGTGGCGACGAAGACCAAGACTCTCTTCGGTGCATATGAGCGTGGTTACTAACACTGCAACTATGCAAGTAAACAATGATACTCAAACCTAACTGTGTTTCCGGAAATGCTCACCTACAACAGCTTCGGCATTCAAGTCTTGAGCGCAAGAGCAAGCTTGCTAAATCTTTAAATGCTTCAAAAGGCCATATAGAAACAGCTCCTCTTGGTTCCGTTTGAAAGTGCTAGATTTTGGTTACTTACTCACCTCCATTCCAGCCTCGAAACACGCTTTTTTAACGGACAGAACGCCAGACACCTGGAAAAACCTATAAAATTGCCCGCTGCAGTGACGTAATGGGGACAGCACTTACGTCATATAGGCCAGCAGTAAAAAGGTAGTAATCAGCGTGTCATCTCCACGTTACCATTCAAGTGCACCTTTGAATTACAGGTTTCACATAGTGATAATTGGTATTCTTATACTGCAGCGGAGACACCGATGTCTTGGAGGCATTCAAATGCGGCTTTCCGCAGTGACGAGGGAAATGGCCACGGTAATAAAAGTCTTTTAGGGTTGGAAAACTGCTGTTGAGCCACTCTATCATCGCTGCGAGGTCATTTCTTACTTGGTCTTATGCAGGGCACTCCAGTAAGACATGCTCAGCTGCTTCCTGTGACCCGCAGTTATCGTGGTAAGGGATCGGTGTTTGGCCAAGAGGATATCAGTAGGTATTTGTGAGAGCTGCTTTGAGATGCAAGCGATGAAACTAAGACTCCGAGCATGGAAATCGCTCCCGCAGCCTCATCGTCAAAGCTCGACCGACAGGCTGCAGGAAGGGGTGCTGGCTGTTCGGCCTCTGTGCCCAAGCGGTAGCGTCTTGGCTTCTCCTTACATCCTGGGCTCGAGCCATAGCCATTCTACCCATTGTACAGCGAAGATGTTCAGAAAATCTTGTTTTTTTGAAACCGCAGTTAAAAATACCAAGAAATAGCCAAGCGCGCGCCCGTGAGGGCGGGCCTTGTGGCGACAGCCTGGCACTTAAAAAAACCAAAAAAATGCCTAGCGCTCTGTGTGCGTGCCTCGCGACGACTATCTAGAGCCCCTGCGCACGTTTGCCAATCCAAGCATACCCACTTAGGGAGATTGGTCTTTTAAAACACCACAAAAATGCACAGCCCTCGTGTTTGCGTGCCTCGCGGCCGCTGCCCAGCGGCCCTGGCTCAAGTTAGTTGAGCCAGCATACATACTTAGAGAGATTGTCGCAGATTGGCCAAAAGAACTCCAGCGTTTCCCGTAATCGTGGCTAAACTTGCTCGGAAAGACAGACTTTAGCGTTCGCATAATGGTGGCAACACTTTCTCGGAACGAGAGAGACACGTTTGAGCTTACGCCCCGGCAAAGTGACATCTAAAGATTAACACTTCCAAAAAATGAAACAAGTTCAGACTTATAGTCACAATGATAAAGTAAAGTTTGCTGTGCAGCGAAGAAGAAACAAATCGGCTGCAACTTTCAACTTAAACGTTACTGATTGTTGAGAAGTCGACGAGAAGATTGTCGAGAAGGCTTACGCGTCAGTGTGAGCTTCCCTCATTTTTTTTACTCCCGCTATTTTTCATAGCGAAACTGCCTCTTTCCATCAGTTCTACGCCTTCATTTCGGGAATAATGGTGCTGTTGTGATTTGGAGGTTAGTTTAGGTACATATGGGAGCCAATAACTACGTTTATTGAAAGTTTCTACATCGCGACGGAGCTGCCCGTGCTGCACTGACCTGGAAAAGAACTATTGCAGCGGCTGCTGGTATCGAAACGGGCCACTCACTTTCAGTTGGTGATGCTTGTGGACAGGAATATTCACGTGGCTAAACTACAAGCAGTGAATTCAACGCGAACTTCACACGACCAGCAGATTTTATCGTCTTTGGCGAATCTTTCAAGTGGGTACGTCCGATTTGGGTCTTGTTCGGCCCCGTCAAAGAGAGAGAAATTAGTTAATCAGCCGTGAGCTTTTGACGGCTGCTATCATCGTCACTGACTAATCTAACCAACAGTGTATGTTAGTACGTATTAAGCATTATTTCAGGTGACCATAACATTGAGCCTTACGATTTGCCAAGCATTTTGTCAACCTTCGTGTACCGGTCGAACACGTTCGACCTAAATCGTAACAATAGGACTAACGTCGGGCTCTCGCATTGCAATGCGGAGTTCCGGCCGCCGCATACGATGCACCCTTGCTAGCATGAATTCAGGAATATTCCTCGCGGTCATCGTCACTGACCAACCCACCGAAGTCTCAATGTGTTTGAGCCATCGCGGCCAAGAGGGATTTTAACGACACTATTGTTATATTGTCACCTAGCCAAAGACGACGCCGCTGTCTTAAAGAAAAAACAAGTTTATTTGAGGGAACTTGTGCTCCCCTAACTACTCAACGAATATACAGGCGGCGAAACAACAGTCAACAAAGTGACGTGCGTAGACTGCTGTCGACAATTATAATGCCGCGTCATCTGCTCAGCGTGAATTTATCACTTGGCGCAAGGGTTTCTTGAATAGTCTAATTGTATACAGAACACTGTAGATCAACGGAGATTATTCTAGGCTGTTCGCGTTAGTTCGGAACGATCTCCCCATCAGAAGAGATAACCCATGCGGAACAGAAAGAAAGAACGGAACACGCTCCTCGCTTGGCACACACAACACTGATAACAAAGACCCGCGCAGCCGGGCGGCAAAAGCAAAACACAAATAAACAAACCCAATGCATGGTTCGCGGCATTACCCCCCTCTAAGACTGAATCGACCCGATGCTAACATAAGCGGTAGTCCGAACAAATCAAAAATAAAAGTCCGTCATCGTGAGTAGGAAGGCTTTAAGCGAACCACGTGGACGACTTCGGGTCGCGTGCGTCGTCGTGATGTGCCGGAATCACCACCGGGGATCACTTCATAGGTAAGTTGGCCAACACGTCGTAGAATCTGGTAGGGTCCGAAACACCGTCGTAGAAGCTTCTTACTCCGTCCGCGTCGTCGGATGGGAGTCCAAACCCACACACGAACCCCTGGGTGGTACTCGGCGACTCGACGTTGGAGGTTGTAGCGTCTCGCATCCATCAGCTGCTTGTCCGTTGTGTGAACTCGAGCGAGCTGTCGGGCCTCCTCCGCACGCTGAAGGTATCCTTGGACGTCGGCGTTGAGGTCGTCTTCTTCCACGTGGGGAAGCCTGGCGTCAAGCATAGTAGCCGGCCGTCTTCCGTAGACAAGCTCGAACTGTGTCATCTGTGTGGTTGCCTGGATAGCCGTGTTGTACGCAAACGTGTCATACGGAAGGACTTCGTCCCAAGTCTTATGTTCAACGTTGAAGTACATACACAGCATATCCGCGGTTGTCTTGTTCAGGCGTTATTAGTCCGTTCGTTTGGGGGTGGTACGCCGTAGTTCTTTGGTGATCCGTGTTGCTGTAGCGTAAGATTCCTTGCATAAGCTCAGCAGTGAAGGCCGTTCCGCGGTCCGCGATTAGGACTCCAGGGGCTTCGGACATATTTCTTTAGCTGGCTACAGTAACCCGAATAGCTGTGATTCTATAGACTAAACACACTAGGATGTTCTATAATCGTCTAAAGGGAATTGTATGGTTTACAGTCTTTAGTGATCTATAAAAACTTCAAAAGCTGGCTATAGCCAAATTTATGCCTTTTTATGGGTGACCATAGAGACCCATAGGCGGCCATAGCTCAGCATAAATTTTTCAATAAACGCCCATAAGGCATTCTTGTATGGGATACACCGTCCAGGGCTATAAATGCTGTCATCTCTCGGACTCTCTCGTCCACTTCAATTTGCCAGTAGCCGGTCTTCAGATCCATCGATGAGAAGTTCTTCGCGCAAGAGAGGTGGTCGAGGGCGTCGTCGATTCGTGGCAGGGGGTACAAGTCCTTTTTAGTGATTTTGTTCAGTGTTCGGTAGTTAACGCAGAATCTTAAAGTGCCGTCTTTTTTCTTCACGACTACGGCCAGCGCAGCCCACGGATGTTTAGATGGTTGTATTATGTCGTCGCTGAGCATGTCAGCGACTTGAATCCGGATGGCTTCGCGCTCGTGTGAAGACACGCGGTACGGTGACTGTCGGGTAGGTCGGGCTCCATCTTCGATTATTATCCGGTGCCTCGCCAGAGGCGTCTTACGTAATTTTGAGTTCGACGAAAAACACTCGCTGTAGCGATGAAGCAAAGCAAATAACTGCTTCCTCTCTTCTTGCGGTAGCGCCGGATTCATATCGAAAGGATGCGGAATCTTGAAGGCAACGTATTTTCGGGTGCGCGCTCAAAGTCGGCGACTGCGATCACGTCACTTGCTTGTTGCGTTTCATCGAGGAACGCAATTGCAGCGCCCTTGTTTAAATCCTGGTACTCCTCGGTGAAAGTGCTGACCAAAACGTGGGATCTGCATTGCTTAAACCACCGAGTCCCTCTTGCGACAGACACGCCACGGTCGAGAAGCAACCTTTGGTCACTCTCCACGATAGCGTCGACGTCAGGAGCAGCACCTTCACAGTAGACGGTGATCATCAAGTTTGCGCGGGGTCGCAGGATGACATGATCATCGGCAATCCTTACAGCTCCACGGTGTTCGGGGTTCGGTTCCGGCGTCATGGAGAGATCGGAGGAGAAAGTTATCCACTTGGTCTGTCTGCAAATCTATTATTGCGCCATTGTCGTCAAAAAGTCCATTCAGAGAATTACGTCCATTCCGCGATGTGCACGTTCCACTTGGCGTCACGACGTGGCCTCCTGCGGTGCGTATGTGCGGACCGTCCGATTTGGTCATAACTTTCTTCAGCTTAGACGCAAATGTTGCGCTCATTACTGAGTAGTCGGCTCCCGTGTCTACGAGGGCGACTACATCACGGCCGTCGATGGACACCTTGACGTCCCACGCCACCTTCCTCGAGTTCCGCGGGTGCGTCGGGACGTCGCATCTGGGCTTGTGCGTGTTGACGGTCGGGCACTGTGCGTCGTCGTCGTCTTCTCAGCGGCAGTCTCGGTCATGTCGGGTAGGCGTCGCGCCGTGTAGCTGTCGTCGTATTCGGGACGACGACAGCTGTCATCGTCCCGACAGCTGTCGTCGTCGTATCAGGGTTAGGTCTGGTCGTCGGGATGAGGGCATGCCGTGAATCCCGGTCTTCTGCTCGTCCTTGCGTCGTTGGAGGGTTTCCGGATTTTCGCCCGGTCGGGTACGCGTTCACAGTGAGAAACAGCGCAAAAACGAAACAAAAAAAATTATACCACCTCCCCCAAGAGACCTATGTGGTTATGCAAAGCATCTCGGAGTCCCAACCCCCTGCCCTCCCCCCCATCGCACGCGCGGCCGCTTTCGCGGCGCCGTCGCGTTGACGAGCGGCATCCGGATCCGTTTGGCGACGTTGGCGTGCCGAAGCGGCTTCGCTTTCTCGCAGTGTGGGATCCGCTGCTCGACGCTGGCGTTTCGAATAGGCTTCACTTTCGCCAGTTCGCTGACAGAATTGTTGGCGTCCATTCAGTTGATCAGACAAGCAGCAGCTGAGGGAGTGACGCGCGAAGAGGAGGAGACGAGGATCAGCGCGCGCGCTATCGCACAGGTGGCGTGGAGAGAGCGAGAGGAGGACAGCGGCGTTATCGCACAGCTGATGGAGAGAGGGGGAGAGGTGCGGACGGACGCCGATGGACATAGCCCCGAGCAAGAGATGCTTTGCATCTATACGAAAATAACGGACAAACGCTGATATGAAATCAAATTTTGTTCTATGGCACAACTACACAGTCTCGTGTATAATGAACGGGTAAAGGGAGGAGTTCAAACCAAATTTTTACATGCAGAGCATCTGATGATGATGATGGTTGGGTTTTTTATGGCGCAAGGCCGACTAAGGGCAAAGAGCGCCAGAGGAAAGTTTATTTAATGAAGTGAAGTGGTTACAAAAAAAAAAAAAGTCAACCGAACATAGTAAAATCAGTTACAGATAATGGTGATGGCTGGTGTATAGGGCCAGATTTGATTATGCGTGATAGGAAATGAGGTTTAAAAACTTAACGTCTGACAAATACTCAAACACACGTTTAACAGAAACAATGGCTTCGTCACCTAGAAACTGCGATGGATGTAGTGGGATATGTTGTCTGTAGAGTTCTCTGAAGTGTTTGTGCCGTGTTGTGTGAAGTGCCCTGCATGTGAGTAGTATGTGCACTACGGATAGGGCCTCTCCGCACCTGCTGCACTGGGGTCTAGAAGATCCCGTCAGCAGATACGAGTGCGTTGCATGGGTGTGCCCTATCCGTAATCTGTCCAAGGTGACTTCAGAGTATCTATTGCGTGTGTCGGTGGTGTATGGTCCCAATTGAGGTTTTATTACGTGTAACTTGTTGTCTGTTTGTTCACTCCAGTGTGCTTGCCATGTTTTGCGAAGTTGTTGTCTGATGTGTGGTTTCACGTCGGTGTAGGGTAATGTGGTTATGTCTACTGTATTCGAGAGTGTAGCAACAGCAGCCATTCCGTCCGCTGCTTCGTTCCCGGCAATACCACAGTGGCCAGGGACCCAGCAAAGAACCAGTTCAAATTTGCGTACATACACAGACATAATACCCTTGACAATGAGATTGACAACGTGGTTTTTCGAAGGCACTGTTGACGACAGTGCCCGCACAACACTGAGGGAATCTGTATAGATAATGGATTGTGGGATGTGGTTTTGAAGTATATGATTGACAACAAGAAGTACACCGTAAGCCTCTGCCGTAAAGATACTAGTATGACTATTCAGAGTTCGAGTGACACTAAGGCCGGGCCCATGCGCCGCGCAGGACACAGAGGTGGTAGATCTAGAAGCGTCCGTATAAAATTCAGAGCACTCATACTTCTGCTGCAAATACAAGAAATGCTGCAGAATTGCACATGTGGGAGCTCGCTTTTTATCTAGATGTGTAAAAGATGTGTCGCATGATACAGGGCGGAGATGCCATGGTGCTATAAAATCCGTTAGAGAACTTTGGATGGTGTCTAAAAAGGAGACAGCAAGCTCTGACGCCTCCTCTCTAACTCTGTAAGAGAAGGGCGCAGAGATCGATGGTCGATTTAAAAGGAGTTCAGTCATGGACGTATCATGAAAAACTGATTTAAAAGGATGGTGAGGCATGGATGAAACTTTAAAAGCATAAAGGAGATCTGTGTAAGCTCGCTGACGTTGTAGGTTCCATTTGTTGCACTCCACATAGAGGCTTTCGACCGGGCTAGTGCGGAAGGCGCCACACGCCAGGCGGAGCCCGAGATGGAGCACTGGGTCCAGCATTTTGAGGGATGTTTTACTTGCTGACCCATAAACAACGCTACCATAGTCCAATCGTGAACCTATCAAGCTGGTAAAAACACGTAAGAGAAGTTGTTTGTCAGCACCAAAAGAGATGTGCGACAGAACCTTCAGGATATTCATTGTTTTTAAGCATTTATGTTTTAGTTGTTTTATGTGTGGGATGAATGTCAGCTTTTCGTCAAAGATAATACCCAAGAACTTGTGTTCCTTTTTTACAGGAATAGAGACACCGTGGAGTTGAAGGTCTGGATCCGGCCGGATACCACGCCTCTTGGAAAACAAAATACAAGTGCACTTCCCGGGATTAAATTTAAAACCATTGCCATCTGCCCAGCCAGCTAGCTTGTTAACACCAAGCTGGACCTGGCGCTCACAGACAGACAAGTTACAGGATTTAAAGGAGAGTTGAATGTCGTCTACATAGACTGAACAGGAAATCGACGGTGGCAGCGCCTTCCTAAGGGAATTCATTTTCACAATAAAAAGGGTGCAACTTAAAACTCCACCTTGTGGCACTCCATTTTCCTGCACATGAACCCTAGAGAGTGCAGTTCCAACTCGCACACGAAAGGTTCTTTGAGACAAGTAGCTGGCAAGTGTGTTTATCATGTTACCTGACATGCCGAAGGACTTGAGGTCGCTTAGGATGCCATACCGCCACGCGGTATCGTACGCTTTTTCCAGATCAAAGAATACCGTCATACAATATTGTTTGTGGAAGAAAGCATCCTTTATATAGGACTCGAGCGCGACGAGTTGGTCGTTCGTGGACCGCCCCGCCCTGAAGCCTGCCTGGCAGCCCTCGAGAAGACCATTGTACACAAGAAAGTACACGAGTCTCCTGTTTATCATCTTCTCGAGGAGCTTGCACAGGCAGCTTGTGAGGGCGATGGGCCGATAGCTAGCAGGAGAGGAAGGGTCCTTTCCTTCCTTCAGGAAAGCCACTACTATGGCCTCCCTCCAAAAGCGAGGAATGTGCCCCGAAAGCCATATGTTGTTGTATAGATGTAGGAGTGTTTCCAGAGTGTCTGGGTGTAGGTGTTGTATCATGGTGTATGTGATTTTGTCTGCACCTGGAGCTGAAGGCTTACATGTGCTCAGAGCAACCTTCAGCTCATGAATAGAAAAAGGAGAATTGTAAGAAGTGTGCGACTTGTTGTTATCACGCAGGGAATTCTTTTCTACAGATGTTTTGTGTTTCATGAAAGTGTTTGTGTATTGTGCTGAACTGGACACGTGTTGGAAGTGTTGTGCAAGTGTGTTAGCCTGGTCTTCCAGTGTGTCCCCTGTTGTACTAACCAGGGGCAGGCTGTGTGTCTGTTGTCCTTTTAGTTTTCGTATTCGTGTCCAGACTTTGTGTGCGTCAGTGTATGAGTTGATGGAAGTGAGGAAGGTGCGCCAACTCTCCCTTTTCGCCTCACGACGCACTCGCTTTCCAAAAGCCTTTGCCCGTTTAAAAGAAATGAGGTTATCTGCCGTGGGGTACCGGCGAAGGACACCCCACGCCTTGTTCTGGGCCTCTCGTGCCCGCCTACAGTCCTCGTTCCACCAAGGCCTCCTTGGGTTGCGGGACGCACTGGAGGCCTGGGGCATGGACTTTTCGGCGGCGTCGAGTATGAGTGCCGTAACGAGTTGGGCTGCTTTTTCCACGTGTAGGTGTTTTATGGTTGTGTGGTGTAGTTTAGATGTTTCTGTGAATGTGCTCCAGTTTGCTTTTGATTCATTAAACCTTTTATGGGAAGATGGACTGCTCGGGCCTATACCTATATACGTTAATGAAGTGGGGAAATGGTCACTACCATATGGGTCCGTGCCCACACCCCACTCAAGGCATGGAAAGAGAACTGCGGAACCAATAGCCAAGTCAAGATGCGAGTATGTATTGTGTCCTAAGTTATGGTATGTAGGCTGTTTTTTGTTGAAAAGGCATGCTCCGGAGGATGTAAGAAACTTCTCTATCAGGCGACCTCGGGCATCCGTTCTAGAGGAGCCCCAAAGAGAGTTGTGTGCATTAAGGTCGCCTGTTATGATGTATGGTTCGGGCAGCTGGTCGACCAGCGCCTCGAAGTCAGAGCTCAGAAGTGCAAAATCAGGAGAGATGTAAATGGAGCATACCGTTATTAACCTATTAAATATTATCGTACGGATTGCTACAGCCTCAAGGACAGTGTTCAGAGTGACAGGGTGGCAGGCTAAGGATTTCCGGGCGACAATTGCCACACCTCCTGAAGAGTGTGTGCAGCCAACCCTGTCCTTTCTGAATACCATGTACCTATTTAAGAAATTTGTGTGTTTAGAATTGAGGTGGGTTTCCTGGAGACACATGATACTTGGCTGACTGGCATGCAGAATCTCATACACATCGTCAAGATTTTTAAGGAGGCCTCTGCAGTTCCATTGGATGATGTTTTTTGTTCCCATTATTTAGGTTTAAGAATGAATGGAGTGTGTGTATGTGTTCATGTGTCGTCTTTCGGGGCTGTTACTCTGGGGTTAGGCTTTTTAGGCCTGTCTGTAGGCTTGGAAGTCGGTGGCCGCTCCTTGCGCTGCGTTGCAGGCAGGAAGGGCCCGACATCCATCTCGTCGTCGGATGTCCGAGGGGTGCCCGACGGACCGGGCCCCCCGGACTTGGCCCCCCCCTCGGGAGCCCTTCGTTTGAGCCGCCACCGCCGAGGGCGTCCGGGGCACCAGGGGTGGCACGGGCGGTGCGGTGACGGTGGGAGCCGGTGCGGGGCCCGTGGTGTCCATCACCTCGGTACCCTCCAACGGACTGGAGGACGGGGAGACAGAGGCGGGAGCGGCACCGGTCCCGACAGAAGTGGTTTGCACCACAACCGCTGCTGCCTCAGCAAGCGGCGTGGTGCCGGGTTGGGCTGCGTGAGGCAACCCAGCGGGGGGCGGGGGCGGGACTAGGTCAGACTCGCTGAACTGGGTCCCTGTGGAAACCAGACGCCGCTCCGCCCCCCGGCGAGCCGCGTCTGCGTACCTCCCCAGAGGGAAAGAGGCGAACCTCTTTCGCGCCTCTGGGAAGGTGATGTTCTCCGTGACCTTGATGTTAATTATCTTTTTTTCTATTTGGAATTTTTCACACTTGCGGGAGTACGCTGCATGCGGCCCCCCGCAGTTTACACAAGTGAGAGTTTCGGATGGGCAGTTCTCGCTCGGATGGTCGTGCGCCGCGCATTTTGCACACGTCGTTCGGCCACGGCAAGAGTTCGTACCGTGCCCGAACCTCTGGCACTTAAAACAGCGCCGCGGGTTCGGGATGTAGGGACGGATGGAGCAACGGATGAAACCTGCGTTTATGTATTGTGGAAGAACTGCGCGGTCGAAAGTCAAGATAATGTGTTTGGTCGGAATCTCCCTGTCGTCTCTGCGGATAGTGATGCGTCTCACGGCAGTGACGCCCTGATCCTTCAAGCCGGCAAGGAGATCCGCATCCGTTTCGTTCAGGAGGTCTGTCTCGGATATCACACCCTGCGAGCTGTTGAGGCTCCGATGGGGTGTGACCCGGATGTCGAGATCAGCCAGTCTAGTCTGAGCAAGAAGCTTTGCAGACTGCTGCTTGTCATTTATTTCAATTAAGAGTTCACCAGACCTTTGTTTTTTGCATTTATACGATTTTCCTACTATGGCTTCAAGATACTTGGCAATCAAGAAGACTGACTGAGATGCAAGAGGGTGGGTTGGATTGATGGATTCCATGACAAGAAATCGAGAAAAATTATCTGGTTCAGGAAATGTCAAAGATGGCAATAAAGGAAAAGATACTTCGGTGCGGCCCCTTTTCAGGGACCGATCACGTTTGGGGGGGGGGGGTTTAGAGAATGCCATACATCATAGTATAGAAGCAGGGGACGGGGGTTCTTTCTTCTCAAACCTTACCCTGATAGCCTGAGAGGTCCCGGAGCTCCCTGCCTGGTAAACAGACAGGGAGCCCATCCGCCGGAGCTTGACCTGGGCTCCGACGGCCACCGTTCGTGGTTTCTAACCCTCCACCTATAAACACATCGCCACGGTTGGATCCAGCTTATGTTTGGGGGCTCGGGGTCCGCGGTATCGCCAGTACCGTCACCAAGATTGCTCAAGGTGCCCCGTGCGGGGATGCAGAGCATCTGATTCACTCGCCTTCTCCCTCCGGCGTCGTCGTCATCGGCGGCGGCGTTGTCCGCCCCTCCCCCATTCTCCTCGCCGCGCAAGCTGCGCTCTCCGCCGCTCACCCCCTCTCCTCTACGACAGCAAACACTCTCTCGCGAGGGGCATTGAATTGGATTTCATTGGATTGGCTTGGATTGGATTAGCTTGGCTTGGCTTGGCTTGGCTTGGCTTGGATTGGATTTGGATTGGATTTGGATTAAAGTGGATTGTGTTGGATTGTGTTGAGTCATAGCCGCGGCACGTTGCGTCATAGCTGCGGCAGACGCAGTGGAGCCGGCGCATGTGTAGTACTCTCTCTTCCGCGGTTTCCTCTCCTTCGGACGCACTGCGAATATAACTGGTGCGCCGTTCTCCGGCGAAGCAACATGCACGGTTGGCTCAAACACTAGAGTCCACGCCGCTTTACAAGTACGCCAACGTCGTCATCGACTGGGACCGGCTTACGCAGTCCCCTCAACGTTATGCGCGCTATAAAACGCGGTCCCTTCGCCACTCCGCCTATGCGTCGCATCTACACAGGAGTTCCCGCGAGGGGAGGTGGGAGTTTTTTTATTTATTTTGGAGCTAAAAAAGAACAAGATTGGAAGAGAGTGTAAGCGGGGGTCTGAATGAGGCCAAACAAAAATTACGCCCACCTCCCCTCGCGGGAACCCTGGCGTGATGCAAGGCATCTCATGGGGTTCCATTGGCGTTTTCCATCGTATTGATTACGCTTATAGCAGGGATTCTCACGCGAAGGGGAGGTGGGCGTAATTTTCCATTTTCACCATGCAATGCACATGCAGTACACGTATGCTCAGGAACCGTCGCATCAAGCAATCGTCGAGTACTGCGAGATACTGCAAGCGTAACGCGGACGACCGTCGACTGAGACCGCCGGAGCGCGGCATGCCGCTTTCTATTCACAGCGCCCGAAGGAGAAGAGAGCGCGGAGAGAGAGATACTGCACATGCGCAGCGCGCGCACCGCCGAGCGCAGCGCTGCCTACCGGCGCCTAGCAACGGAGTGAGAGCGCGCTGCGCCAACCCGCAGCTGTTTGGGAGAGAGTGTTCGCTATCGGAGAGAAGAGAGGAGGAGAGGCGCAGCTGTGCGAACAACGCCGGACAGACGCAGGAAGGGCAGAGGGGCGAGCATGAGATACGTTGCATCTAATAAGGTGTCCTTAAATAACGTGAAACGCTCTATTAAAAGGTTTAGGCCATATGGCCCATCGTCTCCAACACAGACGTACAAAGAAATACATGCGTGGAGATAAGGTACTGAAAACATAAGTAGTAAATCTGCCCAACGGGCGTATGTTGGGAAATAAGCGTCTGGAAATAATTCATGATTACGCACTATATAATGACTCCCGGTTCACAGTTTCTACCATTTTTACGGCTTCCTTGTGTTCGAGCTGTAATAGTCACCAGGTAAATGTTTTAGTTTGCAAACATTTCATCGATCCGAGTGTATCTATGTTGATGTTTAGACCACAATTTAACGTACCAACCGAGAAAATGCCTCGGAGCGTCAATCTGACTTTCGTGCTCAGCCATGGTAAAGCCAGCAAGCCCGCGCCTTGGGCGGTTGCGCAGTGAACGCGTCTAATCGATCGTTCCTTGCAGGGGGTGGTAGCGGTGAGATGGATAGAAGGGAAATGCAAGGGCGCGTTTTATCAGAAAATGATACAAAGGGCACTGGCTGCAGGCATGTGTCTGCGCGTGCATGCCTAAACCGGCATCTGTGCCGGGAAGCGCCTGTGTTTTCTCGTACCATGGAACTGTGTGCGCGCATACAGCCCTATGGGTGCAAAAACGGAGCTTTCGCTAGACAAACTTCGTTTAAAAGTGTTCAACCACAGCAAAACATTTTGAAGCGAGAGCGCCACTACGGTACGCAGCTGTAAATCATTCATCGCATCACATTTGACCTTCAGCATGCACACCATAAGCTGTAACTTCCTTATCGTTTCGCTTGCTCGGAGCTTCGCCGCTACGGTTCCACGTCACTAGCGATGATAAAACGACAGCTTCACCTGCGCCTTATCGACCAGTGGCTGCTCGGCCGACAGAGCATTCGGTTCAGGTAACGCGAACGACGTGACTAGGTGAGGTTTTAACTGTTGATATAGCAAAACAGTGCGTTGGCTGAATTTGCAGGAATGGAGCACGAAGAAACATGAAAGAGCTGCTTTGACGGCGCTTGATCTCCCAGTATCGCCATTCATGGCACGTCGGCAGGGCGGTCTGGCTTTGCACACCATCATATGGGATGGAAGGCTGAATTGAATCATCCAGTATATTTGTAGACGAGAGGCTTCGATTCAGCAAACGCAAACTTTCTTGAAACACTGCGTCTTTTTGCTTTGTTTCCTTCGCTATAGCTAAATATAAAAGGACTGAACCTGAGCCATCTTATCCCTCCCTTTCGAATGGGCTGTGAGCTGCCTGCTCCTGAACGTCTATCATTGTTTAGACGATCCGTCTTTGCTTCTTGACCCCAATGAGGGTGGTTTGAGACCGGCTTGTCCCAAGGTTGTTTTTTTCTTCTATTCTCTAAATTGAACAATCGTTTCTATGGCTAAGGTTAGATTTGATGTTTTGTATGATTTCTTTCTGTACGTTAGTTTGTTATGCTTTGTTTAGATTAGATTTCCGAGCTTTACGTTATCTATAGTGATGTAGTGCCAAACGAATAATTGTGTTTCCAAAGACCGGTGGGTATCAATATCGTGGAGTGCTTATAATACTGCCTAAACGCACTTTAGACACGGCCTAAATAAATTGGCCCGTGCTGTGTGGACCCAGTGAGCGTAGCTACATTCCGTTCCCATTACACTTCCGCTGAGATGCAGATATGCAATTACTGGTAGTGATAGGCTCCGCTCCACCCCTAAGCAGACCGAAACAATACTAAACTATGATTGTTTACAAAAAAAATGCATAGAATCGATCAACGTGAGCAAGCTTCCGATAAAAAAATCCCTCAAATATAAACTGAGAGCTCGCCTACTCTGTGAAGAAGGATGAGCAGGGGACCTGTGGTGCGCAGTGTTAGAGTTGTCTTACCGCATCACCGTCATTTAATTTGTTTCAGCATATTTCAAGTAACACAGCAGTTACAGCCCCTTCCCGTAGCCATACTCCCTCCGTAACCTGGCATCTATTGTAAGCATTCCATCTACAATTGTATAATGTTCACAACTGAGAACTAATTGTGGAAATGAATGAAACGGGGGCAATGATAAGTCGTCTCAGCGGCTAATTTACGCATAATTTGGTTCGCGATACTTTATATTCCCTGTAGTCATATTCCCTCTCTATATAGCCATGCTCCACTGTGCACAACACAATTAGGAAATTCCAGCTTAAAAAGACGAGGTGTGCTTGCACAGGTCCCCTTAAGGACGGCTTCACCGTCAGGCTGCAATTTATTGCTGGCAAGACAATTTTACAGGCAGGATATAGTCTGTTTTATGGAAAAATATGAAGAATCCAGTAATTTATCTTACTTCGTTACGATCTTTATTCCCATATGGTAGGAATGTGGCGAAGAGTTCCACGATTCCGGTGATTTTGAGGGCGCCGCGAAGTGGCACCGCGTTCGCTTCCGCTTCTTGTCTGTTCCCAGATATTATCTGCTCGATCCTACCTACAGACAGCTTCGCTGTAAGAAGGTAGGCCTGTTAGGGCTGGAATGCTGTACCACGGCCGCTCGATGAGCCGGACGTAGTACCTCCTTTCCATCGCATAGCCGTGGCTGAACACGCACTCTGGAAGGCCCGACGCTACCCGCTAGATCACCAGAACCAAACACCATGATCGCTTCAGCAGTTTATCGAGATGACTGGAGCAGTGCTAAAAGCTAACCAGCAGACGCTGTTACGAGTAACAGAAACCCGCAGTGGGTTGGAAGTGGAATACCGGAAATGCGTACATAGACGCGGCCAAAGTGGTTGTAGGAGTAGTAGTAAGATTTTTTTTATAAAAGAGGGAGGGAAACAGATGAAGACTGGGATACAAATTCCAGAAGCCCAAAAGCTGCTAGGCCAGCCCTGACACCACAGGCAGCACACACTGCTGTGCAGGGTCCTACCTGAACAGGGCATTCCCCCAGGTCTCCTAACTTTTACATCTATGTTCGTCCCGTGTAATTGCCCAATTCCAAAATGTGCGGAAAAAATCGTCTTTCAGTTGACATTGCTTGCAGTCTTCATTTTACTTTTCTTGAAACGTAACTGACAGTCGGGACTTATGTGAGCAGGCCTCTGTCTCAATGTTTCTAAGATTTCTTGCTTTTTCACAGCTTAGGCTGGGTGTGGGGTAGGCATTTTTTTGTTCCGATTTATTTTTTGCTGATTTGTCTGTTCTCCTAAAGGCAGCTCGTAGGGCAATCGAGTGTACTGGCTCTTTACTAAAGTGCTAAATGCCCACAAACATGCACCCTCTCTGAGGATTGTACCATAATGTATGAGTTGGAACGTCGTGCATTTGCACAATATTTATTAGTTGACCCGGCCGCAGCGTCTGTCATTCTTTTTTTTTACCTTTTTAACTGAACAAACACGCGGAGCCTGCCGTGGTGGTACATAGGAAACCGCGGCACAACAACAGTGCGAACGCAGCATCAGTGCACCCACAATTGTTGGCTTACCGTTTTCGCGAGCTCAACCAGCTTATGCTATGTTCAGACTACCGGCGCAAAAGCCATATCGGGATCTATGGACGTAAAAAAACGGCATGTCGCGCAGTTTGCTTGGTTGAGACGTGAAATGACGTCATTCTCTAAAGGTATTACGACAGTGGCGGTAGCAGTGCGAACTCGGCCTTAGTATTTCCCTGCAAACGCGCCATAGGCGTTGTGCTGGTCACCATAGAGTTTCTGAGGAAGTATACTAGAGAGGAAACTGCGCAACCGAATCCATGTCGCCGTGGGTGGTTATGGGAAGACCCCCACTTTTGACTTGGGCTTGGCATGACAATTCGTTTCTTAAGCGGTTTTTGTTATTTGCTTTGTTCACGATGCATTAGCACGTCTACGAGCGACGAGGAAGCCGAAATCCTGCCTGTTCGGTGGTAGCCGTGTTCGGTGAAACAGCAGGCAGTGCGTGATCGTACGCGAGTTTGGTCATGCCGCAGACGAAGGGCGTGTGACTGAGCGGGTAATATGCCGCCGCAAATTTTGTAGCCGACGATACAAGAAAAAAAAGTACTTCGACGAAGACAAGATATGACAGACATGGGCCCCTGCGGCCGTCCATATCTTGTATTTGTCCACAACTGCTTAACGCCACGTTTTCTTTTTTCTTCAAGTATGAACCAACTCGCTCGGCCGCAAGTCTGTTTAAACTGTAGCTGATAATGGGTGCATCGGTTCGCCACGAGAGCGAAGTTCTCACAGGCACGCTCAAAAACATTTCCAAGCTCTTCAAATTACTTATTGCATAAAATATTGGTAAAATTATTAAAGTAATTGTCTCTAATCCGTTTCCCACAAAATACGAACATTGCTGCTAACAGTCAGCTTGTTATGCACAATAGTAGGCACAACCGCCCCGGCAAAAATACGCCTCACTTTCTTTTTCCTTAGTTTTAAAACAGCCGATTTTATTTTCCACTTACATAATTGCACACTATTCTTCGAGTTTTTGCGGCACTTTGTTTACATTTGCGGTAACTACAACGTTTTATTCCAAGCCAATGATGAAACTAAGGCGAGGGCATGATATCATGGTGGTACGAGACGACACAGACGGCCTTGATGTGATCCGCATAGACGCTAGCGCCAGATTCCTCTCTAGTGTATATTGTAAGAAACTCTATGCTGGTAACTCTGGATAATGCCAGTTGTGCGGCGTAAGGGCTAGGATCTGCGGCCATTACTGCCTATATTACGTGCCACTGCCGCTACAAAGCGTGCACGCGAAGAAAGCCTGCGTTGAGCGACTCTTTCCGGAGACCGTGGCGTCGATGTCATACAGTTGGAAGGGTCTAAAATCGTTACGGAAAAACAAATTACAAACACGCCGAGGCACGCAGTGCGCTACTGTGTGTGTCACCTTTGAAAGTATGCACCAGCTCGACCAAATTATTAAAGAGCCTTCTTCCTCCCTCTTCGTTTCTCTCTTGCCTAAAGGACAACCTTATCGTAAGACGCCAAGGATCGCAATATACGCATTTATGTGAATAAGAGAAAAATCGCGTTTGAATTTCTCTTCAAGTTGTTTCTGTGGAAACAATCCAGCCGTGCTAGCCAGGAAGTTTCAGTGTTTTGTTCTAAAGACAACTCCTATTTTTAAGCAATGTTTTATTTGTGCCAAAAAAGACACTCTGGTAAATCATTATGGAGTTGTTTTTATCGGTATTGCGGCATTGTTGCAGTAGCTTGCGCGAAAACACATCCTGAAAATAACTGAAGATAAAGTTAACGAAGACGAAGCACGCGTGACCCTGCGGCGGGATTCCCACCGAACCTCAGCGAATACCTTGCCTTGGCGTCTTCTGCTTGATCACCTATGGCAGCTGGACCATTGTCCGGTAAGGACACTTAAAAACTATCGTTGGTACCACGTAGCCACGACAGGGCGGTACATTTCTGGTCCAAGCGAAATAAGGAATGCCTGGTGCAGATCGCGTGTGCTAGGTTAAGCAGGCGGCAAAACGAATTCATATGGCAGTACGGCTTAGTCGTTTTGTTCATATTTTATTGCTCTTTCAGTTAAAAGATTCCCCTCTCTAGTCTTTTTAGTCTTTCTAGGTCCTATGTTTTCACGACTAATCTGCTAATCAATTAACCGAACTATTCTCTCGCGCATACTGAATATTTGGTGAACGTTTCAGTCGCAGCTAAAGAAATAGCGTCTCAAGACTGTTGCACTCCTCTGCTTTTGAACCTATTAAGAATTAGTGTCTTTCCACTCCTTCAAGAATGGCAACAAGCGAATATTGGCGCAGTGCAAGGAGTGCATGAAACAGAGCATGTTTATTTGTGATTTGCGATTGAGCATACTTCTCAGCTAATTAGCTGAACGATACATGGAAGGGACCTAGAGTTTTACTTTAGTGGAAATTTGGCTGTCCGTTCCCCTCACGCGTCGCTGGCATCTTACTATCTTTGTAACACCCCAACCCAAACCATTCGACCAAGGAGGACAGTAGTGAGAGGATCACGTAGCGGTGATGGCGGGAAGGTGGACTGCACCTGTATGTGCACCCTCCCCCCTTCCTAAATGCACACAAAAGATGTTAGGGGGAAGATAAACACAGCGCGTGCCGAGCAGTATACACCCTATACAGCGAACAGTTGCGATGACCTTCAAAAGGTTACTCTAGCTGCTACTCGCCTCGACTGCCCTTTAAAACGCGGCAATTTCGGTTGTAAATGCTGCTTGATGAAGCGGCAGGGGGGACCTCAAGATCTGGGACGAATCGCCATGCGCCCGTCTCAGTGAACGCAGCTTCACATTGTACTGTCTGTCTGAAAAACTTTAATGCTGGTATATACAGGGAAGATGTTTGAGGTGGCCCGGAGGGCGCCACCTCTCACAATCACTAGGTGGGCTCCTCATTACAGAAGCCCATTGGCGATCGCCGCGGCTCGGGCTCGGTCGACCAGGGCCTTCTGGCTCACTAAGTCGGAGCAGCCGAGCAGGGCTGCCTCCCAGTCCTCCCGGGTGGGATTTGGTTTTGGGGCGAGGTTCGGAGTTGATTGGCATGCCCACACCATGTGGAAGATGTCCGAATACTTCTCCGCACAGTACGGGCATTGTCCTGTATAGGCAGGATCAAAGTGTTTTAAAACTGCCGGGCACAGCAGTGTTTTGGTGTAAAGACGAAGGAGGGTGCGTTCCTCTGCCTTTGTAAGGCCCTTACAGGGCTTAGGATAAATTGCGTGGCCGAATAGGTATAATTCAGTAATTTCTCGAAAAGTGAGGGCCGGCTTGGGTTCGGGATCCATTTCGGAAGGGTCTGAAGACGTTGCTCGGAGAGTGAGCGCGCGGGCTGCGGCGTCTGCCGTTTCGTTGCCTTCGAGGCCCATGTGAGCAGGAGCCCATACGATCGTTCGAGACGCGGGGGCCCCGAGATAGTCACTATTTTGAAGGATGCGATACGCGAAGTGAGGAATGTACCCCTGTTCAATGTTTCTGCAGGCCCCTCTCGAATCGGTGATGATGACTCGGGACTCCTGGTCTGCGGCTGCTAGCGCGATGGCGACTTCCTCCGCGTGTGTTATGTGTTGAGCTCTGAATGTTAGGCCATTTACCGCGACGTTTTGGTGGACGACTGCGGCCGTGCACCACCCCCCATGGCCGGAGGCGTCCACGTAAAAGATTCCGTGCTTGTTCCCATAGTGGCGGGCAAGTGCCTCCACCCGCGCCAGGCGCCTGCCACTGTGGTCGTCACGTGTCATGTTGGCCGGAAGAGGGCGCACGTGCAGGGCGTATCTCCAGACTTCGGGGGTGCGTACGCGCTCTTCCGTTAGTGTTGTGTTGGGGATGTGTAGTCGGGCTAATAGGCGACGTCCCGACGGCGTCTTTGAAAGTCTTGTATATTGATTAGTCAAGTGTGCCTCCCGGAGCTCCGCGAAAGTGTTTACCATCCCCAGGCCCATGAGGCGCTGGTTTGACGTGTTTATTGGGAGGTCGAGGGCACGCTTGTACATCTTTCTCAGAATTACTTCGAGGGCGTTCTCGTCAAACTTGCGCACGTGGAGGTAAGGAGTCGAGTAGAGGACTCGACTGATCACGAATGCATGCGCCAGCCGCAAGGCATCTTTGCACCGTAATCCCCCGCGTTGGTTAGAAACCCGGCGGATCATCCGGCCCACCTGGTCCCCCACCTTACGCAGTTTGGCTATTGTTGTATCTACCCGTCGATGTTTGTGGATAAAGAGGCCAAGTTCTCTAATCTCATCGTGTTCGGGTATCGGGCCGCTGGCCAGGGAGAGTTTCATTGTGGTGGTGCACTTTGGCGATGGGCGAATGTGCACAAATGCGGATTTGGACGGGGAGCATTGAAGGCCGCAGCGGCGGGCATAGGCGTCCACAATTTCCGCCGCTTGCTGCAGGTTGGCCTCAATGTCTCCAACCGATCCGTGTTTGGCCCAGATGGTAATGTCGTCGGCGTACAGCGCATGCTGGACGCCTTCGACCTTCGCCAGCTGAGCCGGAAGTTTCATCATAGCCAGATTGAAAAGTAACGGCTAGAGGACCGCGCCCTGTGGGGTTCCTCTCGTTCCCATTTGATAGGGGCCGTGTTCTTCGTCTTGTATTCGGATGAAAGATTGACGATCCGCGAGAAATTGCTTGATATACCGAAAGGTGTTATGTCCACAGTCGGTCTGGGAGAGATGTTGCAGGATAATTTCGTGTGTGACGTTGTCGAAAGCCCCCTTCAAGTCTAGGGCGAGTATTGCCTTATCGTTGAGGGGGTATTCGACAGGGTTGAGAATTTCTCGGTCGAGTTGAAGCAGAACATCCTGCGCGGACCGGTGCGGGCGGAAACCGAACATGGTGTCTGCGAATGCATTTTGGTTTTCCAGAAACAGAGACAGCCTGTCCCGCACCATGGTCTCCATCAGCTTTCCCGCACAAGACGTGAGGGAGATGGGGCGGAGGTTGTCCGTGTTTATGGCTTTGCCGGCTTTCGGAATGAAAGTTACCAGGGCGGTCTTCCATTCGATTGGGAGGGGTGCCTCACCAAGCCTCCCAAATTTTTAATAATTGGCGGTGAGATCTTTGAGTGGCGCCCCCTGGCTCTGACGTCGGCTTAGGGATTCGCGCCGCTGTCGTCTGCAACACTCCGCTTGTGAGGGGCAACAGCGCCTGGGCTAGAAATCGCCCGCTTCGTTGCTGTAGTGCGTTAAAAAGCGTATTTCTAGCGACTCAGTTATTTTGCCAGCTTCTGACGCATCTGAATAATTTGAAGCTGTATCCCCCACAAGTTTGCAACACACGAAGAGATAGAGAACAACTTTCTTCAGAGTATCGGTCAGAAGATTGTGTGTAACTAGTCCTTTCTTGCTTATTCGCGAGGATCAACGATCAGAGCTTCTCGATAAGTATTCAAAATGCGTAGGCTTCCCTGCAGTATTTTTGAGATGCTCTTATGAAGACTCAACAGTCTAATATTACGTACCAAGCAGCGGCCTCTACACGCTCATCGCACAGCAGGAAATAAAGCGGCTTTCTTCTGTTTCTTTCGTTGTTGTCTTGTATCGGATTAATTATTCTTGCTTTTTTTTCTGCCCAACGCATTAATGTTTCTGCGCCGTCACCAACTTCTTATTAGGAGGTTTCGGGATGTTTGGGAGCCTCACAAAGGTCGTGTGGATATTTCCTTCATTTTGTATGGCATACATTCCCTTCTTCACAAATTGGCTTTCATTACGGCTGCGTGCAAGAAGGTGCATATCCGCAGCGTGCTTTGTTTATTCCCATGCAAATACAATGAGAAGGTTTGTGCTACGCCACCGCGATCGCGCCATAAACAACGTGGTTCACAGTACTCGAAGGTGGCTTTTGTGCTGCGAATTTCTATCGTAATTATATAGTTATCATAACGAACTGACTCTCAACTCGAACAATGATGACATGATTACGGATTTGAAGGCATGATATACTCGCTAACTAACGTAATAAATAGTATACCTGCATATATTACAAGACTCGAAACCGAAGAAGAATTCCAAGTAGCTCTTTATTGCTTTTCAACCCTTTCAGGCGCGAAGAACAAATCCTATTCTACTCGGGATGGCGTTCTATGATTGGAAGAAAATTACTTTTACTCTCTTGTCCTGGACTGAGGACCCGGCCCACTAACCAGATCAATTTAATTATTAAACAAAGTTTTCCCCTCCTCCCATTACTCCTCCTCCTCCCCTTGAGTGCAGTTTTCCTATAACGCATATCCGAATTTCGGGAAGATATGGCTGAGCAAAATGTTCCGAAATATCCCTCCAGGTCTTAACAAACATATATGTTTTACAATAAATTTAACGAAGACGTGTCTCGTTTCGCTCAATAAACCTCCATACTGGTTAGATGCCTGGTATAGACTCAGCACGCGCGTATATACAAACTGGGTTATTTGGAACTCAACCTGCAGTTTTTGCAGTCTATAGTGCATGTCGGCAAACTTTCATGCCTTGACAACGTAAACTGATGTGACAAAACGCGTTCGAGCGTTCGGCAAGGTTGCAAAAACTGTTTTACCTTACATATGATTACCGGGAATCGTGATGCCTTCTGCCGAAGCCGACAGCCCTGAAGGCCTAGAATTTGTTTTGGTCTTCCATTTTCGCTGTTGTCGGTTATTAGCAGCTGACTGTTCCTTTTGTTCGAATGCTTACATGAGAAGCTGACGCCTGGCTCCGACTCTTCGCGCTCCGCACAGGACCGGCTTCGCAAGGAATGGGGTGGCGCCGGCAATGTTTCTCCCGTAGCGGTATCCAAAACTATACTTTAATTGACACCATGAGCTAGTGTATGCGATTTTGAGCCTATTATTGTGATAAAAAGTTACCCACACGCCAATTCTGGTGCGGACAAGCATCAGACGTTGACCGAGCGCAAAGAAACAGCAGGGAGAGCGATCCTGAGCGAAGCAGACGACAAATGCGAGAATCCCTAAGCTGACGTCACGGAGGCGCGCTTCGCAGCGCCGCCTGTGTTCGCGCTCACCGCCAATATAGCAGGAGTGACGACCGATCGGCATGTCAGCGCCGTATCACGGTGTTCACCGGCAAAACAGGCGAGGGCACACGCACGCCCATAGAACTATCTGCTGTCAGAGCGACGTCTACTCCGCGGTTGTTCTCAGGGCAGGCAACACACCCCCTGTTTTTCTTATCGTGCAAGGCCGTTTTGCTACCACAAAAGGTAGCTAAGCAGCGTCGGACACAAAGTCACTCAGACGCAGTAGCATGGTGTACCACTCTCACGAAAACAGCGTAGCAGACGACACTCATACACCAGATTGCCCGATGCGCGTGCGCGTACTCTCGCCTATTTCGCTGCTGAACACCGTGATAAGGCGCTGACATGCCGGTGGGTCGTCGGCCCCGCTATGTTATTAAAAGTTTGGGAGGCTGTACGTGTGTGCGGCCTTTCGCAATGCACCGCTTTCTGCATAGTCAGCCCGACACGCCGACCAGGCGTGGCTGGGATGCCATTTTTCAACGCATGAATTTCGTTCGGAGAACATCGGCAAGAGTCTTTTTTCATACCATAACGGAAGGCCGCTGGCAAGCCTAGTATAGCCCACACTAATCTCCTTCGGCGCGCTTGTTCTAAAGCACGCACCCGGTGGCGTTAACGCTTTGCGTGCGTGTCGTCACGACGAAACGAGTCAGCCTGTCTGTTTAATCTAGCCAACCGGAGTGGTAACTTCCAGACTTTTCTAGTTTTGGCTAGCGCATATCAGCTTCGCTGCGGCGCAGGATATCTGGTCTAGCGCTGCTTGAAGTGCACTAAACACCTTTCATCGAACGGCCGGCATCCCCAGAGCCGCGCTGTTTGGCGCTGCAACTAACCCATCCTTCCTAGTCGTGACAAGCGCAGTAACCTGGCTTTACTAAGCTTTGAATGTGTTTCGTTGCACTTCATGCCTCTATTATACACGCCGGTGAAACCAGAGCTAAGCCATAGCTGAAGTTGCCTTGCGCCAGAGGCTACACCTCCGACGGTATTTTGAACTCTGATAATAATCCGTGTGCGAACGAATCCTTGTATGCTTGTGAGATAAAAGTGCGGCAACCGGCGTCTCAAAGCCGTCTCATTTATATCGGGCATCAGCATCCTTTTTGAGGTAGAGGGACGCGTTGCATGAAAGTGGCACGGCAACAGCTGGGCGGCAGATTTGAGGAGGGTGGATTTTTTTATTTTATTGATTGATTCAGGGGTTTAACGCTTCGAAGGAACACAGGCGATGAGACGCGCCATAGTATAGGGCTCCGGATTAGATTTGACCGTCTGAGGATTTTGAACGTGTGCTGAAAGATCGTACACACGGGGGTTTTTCTTTTCGCCCTACACTAGACAAGCGGCCGCCGCGGCCGGGAAGTGACGCCTCGTCCTCGTGCTCAACAGCACAACGCCGTAGCCATTGAGCCACCGCGGATTTTAGATGCGACGCTGAGAGCATTTCTTGTCGGCGGCCCTGTCCTTCCTGCGTGCGTCCGTTGTTGTTGTCCGCATGCGTCTGTTGTTGTCCTCGTGCGTCCGTTGTTCGCAGCCACTCTCCCCCTCTCCTCTCCGATAGCGAACACTCTCTCACAAGGGGCATTGGATTGGATTCCATTGGCTTGGCTTGACTTGACTTGGATTGGATTGTATTTCGATTGGATTGGATTAAAGTGGATTGTGTTGGATTGTGTTGCGTCAGAGCCGCGGCACTCTCTCCTCTCCTTCGGGCGCGCTGCGCATATAACCGGTGTGCCGTTCTAAGGCGGCCTTTTGGTCGACGGTTGCTCTCCGCTTGCGCTTGAACCCCCCCTCAGCGTCGCATCACACCAGGGTTCCCGCGAAGGGAGGTGGGCGTACTTTTTTTTGGGCAGCGAAGCTGTCTAGCAAATCGCAATTTTTCTCTTCCGCGGTTAAAAATACCAAGAAAATACCGAGCAGGCGCAGGTTCGCGCGTGAGTCGCGGCGACCGCCCGAACGTTAAAAAACCACGAATATGCCGAGCGCTTGTGTAAGCGTGCCTCTCGGCGACCGACGAGTGTCCCCGGCGTCCGTTTGTCAAACCAAGCCTACACTTAGTGAGATTGGCCAAGTTAGGCAAAAAGAGATATCTCGAGCGTTCGCTGTAATCGTGGCCACTCTGGCTCGGAACGAGAAAGACACACCATAGAGTACGCCTCTCCAAGGTGATGCCCAACGACGATTATACCAACAAAATGAAGGACGCCTACACTTACAGGAACAATGATAGAGTAGAGGGCGTTGCGGCAGCGAATAAGAAGCAAATCGGCTGCAATCTTGGACTGAAATCGTCCTGATTGTCGTGAAGGTTGCCTACAGCTTCGTTACCTTCAAGTCTTAGCGTTAGGTCGGGTTCAGAGTGTTGCCTCAACTGTCGTAATATCTTTAAAGGATGGCGTCATTTCACGTCTCATCCAACCTAACTGCGTGACACGCCGTCTTTACGTTCATAGCTCACGATATGGATGTTACGTCGGTACTCTTAACCTGGCCTTATTGTGAGTTTCCTTCGGTTTTGTTGGGTAGGTGCAAAGAAAACTGAGGGCGCTATCTGGCTAAGTGTGAAGATGAGAAGCAATTCCGACCTCAAGCCATCTTGCTCTGTTCCTGTGTGAACCAATTTCAGCTTAGAATTGACGTGCCAGTCACCACAAGTGACAACGGATGGGGGGTTCGGACGTCGTGCCGGAGCCGCATAATACTGCTATGCCTGTGGCCCGCGAGCCCCAGGATGCCACCCTTGACACGCATGGATTCTGTGCACGTAGAAATAGAAAAAAATTGCGCCCCTCTACCCTGTGAATGTGGTTGGAAAGCAAAGCTGTAAACGGCAACCACAACGATTACCCATGCGACGCCATTTAAATTCAGTCACGTCGTTCTACAAATACTTAAACTGGAGAGACGTGAAATGCACTTAACCACACCCTTTATTACTTCCAAGAGATGTTCTTTGCTAAGGATTAATGAATGCATGATTCATGAAGAATGGTGATTGGTTGAGTTGTATTGGTGTAGCACATGAGTGGCAACTTTTATATAAAAGAAAGGAAGCTCTAACCCGGTGTTAGACGACCTCAATTCTCCGTCTCTGCCGCCGCAAACGGAGAGAGAGAGAGAGAGAGATAAAACTTTATTTGTCATCTTTGCTGAGCGTAACCACCCGAGAGGGAGGTTCCGGGTGGGCGCTTCGTCAGACGGCGGCCAGGAGCCCATGGACCCTGGCGGCGTCTTCCGCCAGCTGGATGACCGCAGCTTGTACTTCGGGAATGCAGCTGAGCAGCGCGGCCTCCCACTGCTCGGAATTACTGATGTGGAATCCGGGGTTGGCGGACTGGGGTTTGAGATGGCAGGCCCAAACCATATGGGTCAGTGAAGCAGCTGGCAGTCCACACCATTTGCATGTGCCCTGGTACCTTTCTGGGTACGGTCGATGGCATAGGGCGGGGTGGGGGAAAGTGAATGTCTGCAGACTACGCCACGCTACTGATTGTCTTCTTGTGAGGGATCTGTGAGCTGCCGGAAGTTTCAGGCGACCCAACCTATAGTGCTGGGTAATTTCCTGATATGTCCAGAGCCGATCCCTCCCCCACGTGTCAGACGGCACCTCTTCGGACTCGGAGTCAGCCTGGTAGCAGAATCCTCGGGCTGCCTCGTGTGCCATCTCGTTCCCCGGGAGGGACGAGTGCGCTGGTGTCCAAACCAGACGGACTTGTCTTGATGTGTTCTCAGAGCGGGTCCGTAGTATAGGCGCCGCTTCCGTAGAAACTATCCCTCTTGCGTAATTGCGCATGGCGGTTTTGGAATCGGATATAATTACGCAAACGGAGGCGACGAGATCGGTGGCCGAGATGGTGGAAGTGGATGAGAAGAACAAGGAGGCGGAGGACAAGGAAGGAGAGGAGGAGGAAGTACCTCTATTCAGATTTCTGAACGGCCAGCAGTGCGCCCCAAAAGAGTGGTTCTTTCTTCACTAAAGCCCATATTCAGTCCGCGCTGCCTGTGCTCTGTCCACCAACTGAAGCTGAGTAGGCAGACAGGGGCTCGACAGCAGCATCTCCCATTTCTCTTGTTGGGTAGTTGACGGAAAGAGAAGGATGTGCTCAGGACTAAAGTCGCACGCCCCGATTATGTGGTGGAGTGTTCCTATTTCTGAGCAATATTTACATTTAACGTCGCAGAGATTCGGGTGCATTAAGTGAAGACGCGTCGGGTAGGGGAAGAAGTCGGATTGCATCTGCCATAGGGTAGTTTTTTTTCTCTGGAAAGGTGAGGGTAAGGAAAAGGTTGGGTCTGTCTCTGAAGGTGATAATGTTGGGTTATTTCCCTGAATGAGACAAGCGGGTGAATGTCCTCGTGCAGCTCCATAGCACGGGCGTAAAAGCGCAGGCTTGTTGGTGGGCGTATTCGTTGCCCTCTATGGATTCGTGAGTGGGTGTCCAGATGTGCGCAATGGAATCGTTGGGGGAGTGGGTTTTAGCACACGCAGTGCACGTCGGGACACCCAACTCGACTGGCAATTTCGGTATGCTTGTTGGCGATCGGTTACTACCTTCTGAACCCCTGGTTGAGTGAGAGCCAAGGCAATGGCTGCCTCTTCTGCTGCCATCATGTGTTGGGTCTTGAGTGAGGCACACACAAGGAGGTTGGTTCTGGGGGTAGCCACGATGATGGCGTACTGCTGCTCTCGATGTTGGGAAGCATCAGTGTACATTACTGCATGATCCCCACAGAAGGTGGTGTTAAGCGCTTGAGCCCGTGCTTGTCGGCGACCCTCGTAGAGTGAGGGGTTCATATTTCTAAGCAAATGGAGCATCTCTAGTTCCTGTCGCCAAGAGTGCGGGTGTACATCAAGCGGAGTGGCATTCTGTGCTGTCCAGCCAAGCTAGTGAAGGATGCGGCAACCCACCGCAGTTCTGCTCATTTGGAGCTTCTGGCTATAGAAAGATGACCCTCTATCAGCTGTTCCATAGTGATGTGGAGCCCCGTGCTAAGCAGCCTCTCTGTGGACGCACTCAGGGGAAGAATGGCCTGCTCAACCACCTTTCTAATCATTATATAAAGCATCTTTATTTCCTCCTTGCCGAGAAGACAGTGGGTTGACGTAAGTGATTCTCGAGGGGACAAAATCTTCAATTAATCGAAAGGTATCGATTCCTTGAGGTCTCGTCTGATCATGTGTATGGTTTGATTGATGCTGTGTTTGAGGCTGTGTAATCATACCTCTCTCGTGGTGGTGGCCGGGAGATGTAGGTCCAGGATATTGATGCTGGGGCTTGGAGGGATGGCCTCGCCATCAAGGAGTATGTATATTTGAATGTGTTCCTTGATGTGTCGTTTGGCGTGAGGGCGGACAACAAGGGGCTGGTATTTTTTACGTGAACACTGGAGGCCACAGGCTTCAGCACATTCGCGTACTAGAAGTGAGATGTCATGCGTTGGTGTGAGATTCCTTTCATTTTTGTAACTCCTAGCACACGAGTAAGGTGCGTACAGGGCCACTAGACATGCCGCGGGTGGAGCGCACAGCGGCGTGTGAGGTCGCGTGACGTGGCATTCAGCGAGAATGCAGGGGGTAAACCCGTAGATGTGCTTGGTGAGTCCACCACCGGTCTTCCCCATCTCCGCGTGGACTAGTAACTAAATCGGTAAGACAACGGGCTCTCGCTTCGTTACGCTATTAGTTCCAGGTTCGATTCCTGGCAGTGCCAGTAAATTATTTTATTTCTTCGCGGGAGTTTTCTGTTGACACCAACGGTCGTGAAATAACCGTTGGGGAGTAGAGGTATAAAGCTTTGCTTTAAAACATGACGCCAAACAGATATGAAATGCGTGAACAGGAGTTCGGGGATGGCCCTGTGAGGACAGCTCTTCAAGAAGATTCATGGGCATTGTTTAGGACCAAGTATACTCTGAAGGTTGGCGCACAATATATGCGCGTCCGATTAGTTCACATTCAGAAGACACGAAAATGTATGCGAAATTCGCCAACGAAGAATTTCCGGCGTTCGCTGTTGCACCCCGGCTCATTGAAGGGCACGGCGATAACAGCGCCCGAAAAGGCCAGCAATGCCAGGTGATGTCACGTCGCCCAACATGGCTGCACCCAGGCCGCGGCTCTGTAAGCCATCTATTGGCGGTCAGATGTTTCAGTGGCGCCCCTTGGCTCTGACGTCGGCTTAGGGACTCGCGCCGCTGTCGTCTGCTACACTCCGGTGGTGAGAGTCAGCAGTGCCTGCGCTAGAAATCCCCCGCTTCGATACTTTAGCGCATTGAAAAGCGTATTTCTAGTAATTCAGTAATTTTCGCCGGCTTCTGACTCATCTAAATAATTTCAAGCTGTATCCCCCACAAGTTTGCAACACACGAGGAGACAGACGATTTTTTTCAGATCATCGGTCAGAAGACCATGTGTAACTCGTCCTTTCTAGCATGTTCGCGAAATTAAGCGCTCAGAGCTCATCGATAAGTGTTCAAAATGCGTAGGCGTCCCTACAGTATTTTTGAGGTGCTCTTATGAAGACTCAACAGTCCACTGCTATACGTGCCAAGCAGCGGGCGCCTACACGTGCATCGCAAAGCAGGAAATACGGTGGCTGGCTTCTATTTCTTTCGTTGTTGTTGATTTGTATAAGATATGAATGGTTTTTTTTGTACCCAACGCATTATTTTTTGGCACCGTCACAAACGTCTTGTTAAGGTGTTTGGGGATGTTTGGGAAGCTCACAAAGGTCTTGTGGATATTCTGTTCAGTCTGTATGGCATACATTCCCTACTTCACAAATTGGCTTTCGTTACGGCTGCGTGCAAGAAAGTGCATATCCGCAGCGCGTGCGTTGTTTATTCAAATGCAAATACAATGAGAAGGTTTGTGCTACGCCGCCACGATCACGCCTCAGACAACGTTGTCCAGAGTACTCGAAGGTGACTTTTGTGCTCCCAATTTCTATCGTAACCATCGTTATCAAAACGAACTGACTCTCAACCTGGGAAGTTACGATATGATTACAGTATTGAAGGCTTGATATAGTCGTTAACGAACGCATTAAATAGTTCAATAAGAAACGAAACCAATGAATATTTCCAAGCAGCTCTTCATAGTTTTCTAACGTTTATTTCCAGGCGTAAAGAACACAATTACTCTTACCATTTCGTCCTGGACTGAGGACCCGGCCCACTATTCATCTCGATTTAGCGATTAAATAAAGTTTTCTCCTCCTTCTCCTCTGCAGCTTTTCTGTAACACATATCTGAATATTGAGAAGGTATGGCTGTGGGAAATGTAACGAAATATTCCTCCAGGGAGAGAGAGAGAAACAACTTTATTGACAGTCCGGCATAGGATGGGGGGTGGGGGGAGACGAGCGTGCTAGACAGCCTGGGGCGGCAGCCTACTCATGCCAACCCGTGAGGGTGACGTTTTCGGCTGCTATCTCGCCAGGATGTCCAGCACGTGCTGGACCACGTCTCTCTGGTCTCCAGGGTCTTGGCTTGTGATCCTCTGCGCAAGGCAGGGGGCATTGCTTCGTCTAGTCGGTGTGGGGGTGTGCAGTTCCAGAGCAAGTGTCTCTGGGTGGCTCTTGCTTGTTGACATTGTTGACAGATGTCTGTTGTATATACGGCGGTGCATATGTGTCGTGCCAGTACGGGTGTCCATATAGCCTGTGCTTGTATTTGTCGTAGTGTAGTAGCTTCCTTACAGGTGAGGTCTCGATGGGGAGTGGAAGAGGCATCTATTTGTTCTGTATATTCCTCCAGTTTCTTTGGAACTTGGCCAATAGTTTTTTAAGTGCGAACGCACTTTCTAAGCGACCCTGAATTCCAGTGACCGCCGTCCGTCCACATAGCAACAGCTGCGGGTGCGCGCGCTCCTCGTCTTCCTTGGCAACGGGGGGAGATGGGCGACGCGGCACATACCCACGTGGGAGATTGGCCAGGAATCACCTCGTCTTCCTTGGCAACGGGGGGAGATGGGCGCGCGCTGCCTGGCCTCTGACATGGCACATACTCATGTGGGGGATTGGCCAGGAATCGGGCGTGAGAAGGGCTAATGCACCCGCTTAAAGGAGTACTGACACGAAATTTCAAAGCTGAGATCCGCTCTAGCAATCAAGTAAAACGACAACACAAATAGGTGTCTGTGCATGGCACATACCCACGTGGGGGATTGGCCATGAATCGGGCGTGAGAACGGCAAATGCACCCGCTTAAAGGAGTACTGACACGAAATTTCAAAGCTGATATCAGCTCTAGCAATCAAGTACAACGACAACACAAATAGGTGTCTGTGAATAAATGCATCTTTCTTTCTTTGTAGTTGTGTCTGTGTGTGTGATCTCTCTTTCGCGAACATTACCGAACCGCGCAAATTCAACTCCTGCATTCGCACTTTCACAATCTTCCCCTCGGGGAAATGCGGGGAATTTTTTGGATCATAGTTATGTCGGCAGACTTTCATGCCATGGCAACGTAATGTGATACAATACTTTAGAGCGTTCGTCAATGTTGCAAAAATTGATTTATGTTACGATTATCGGAAATCGTAATGCCTTCTGCCAAAGCCGACATCCGGGAAGGCCTGGAAATTTTTTTGGTCTTGTATTTTCTCTGTTGTCGGCTACTAGCAGCTGGCTGTTACCTTTGTTCGAAATACTGCGTACAACAGAAGCCGACGCCTAGCTTCGACTCTTCACGCTGCGCACAATACCGGCTTCGCAAAGAATGTGATAACGCCGGCAATGTTTCTTCCGTTGCGGCCTCAAAAACTATACTTCAAATCCCACCTTGAGCTAGCGTAGGCAATTTCAAGTCTATTCCTATGATAAAAAGTTACGGCACATGCAAAGTGTGGTGTGGACAAGCATCAGACGCCAACCAAGCGCAAAGAAACAGGAGGTAGAGCGAGCCCGAGCGAAGCAGGCTAAAATTGCGAGAATCCCTAAGCGACGTCACGGAGGCGTGCTTCGCAGCGCCACCCGTGGTCGCGTTCACCGCCAGTACACAATGCAGAAAAGAGGCGGCGGGGATGTAGACGAGCATAAGGTGGCGCTGGCACCATACTTCCTACGCAGATGGTTATGCTTTACCGCTCAAAACATAATGTGGCAAAGCCGGCCTAAATAGGCACGATTACGCCCATTTCTGTTCACCTCTAAACAGAAGCGCTCAGCTGGGACGACATATTTCAAGAGCAATACGAGACATCTTTTATTGAAATTTGGAAGCCCGAGAACTTTCTCATTATTCTTCGGAATTTTTTCTTCAAATGCTGAACACTTTCAACGGTTTTCGAACCACAGGCTGAGTTTTTGTTTTACGCGGGCGCGACTACTGGAGGGTGATTAGACGTACGCTTTGGTGTAAAATGCATAACTGGCGACGCTAACTTACTTGAATGTCACACTAGTTGGAATGTATATCACTGGCGGAAAGAAGCAAAGATGAAGTAAGGTAAATAAAGATAAACAAAGATAAATCTGGTTGTATAAAACTCGAAATGAGGACCAGCGGAGTAACAAAACTCCCGCGTTTGTAAGCAATTTTCTTAATTGCTGCATGTTCTCTTTCTTACCGGAAGCGCAGGGCAAGGGATAATTGGGGTATGTTCCTAGAAAAATGTGTTGCCATTTCCCTTTTGCCAGCCTACGTTGAATATAGCGGAGCGTTTAGCGTTGTTTTAGTTTTCTTCCGGGTGGATTGTCAGGCTTCGTCCTGAACTAATAGAGGGAAACAAAAGTTAGGTAGTAACCTTATCGTCCTCTATCTTTATTGCAGTACGGATCTCGGAGGGTAAGTGAATAGTGGCCACTCAGTTGCAATGGCATCTTGCCAATGTACACTGAGAAAAAACTGAACAGCTGAGAATAACCTCTCGTTTTTGTTTTATGACGAACTAAAAAACCCCAAACCCCGGTAATGTAGACCTCCCAAACTCACCAAAAAACCATAATCTCACTGAGGTGTCCGGGTCACCTAATCTAAAGCATTTTAATAGTTCTTTTTGTAACTTCAAGTATTGATGATTCGATTGCCCGACTACCATAGAGAAAAATCCAGTATGGCAAGTGCAGCCTTTGGTTTGAAGTGCAACTGTGTGCATGTGTCTGCCTGAATATTTGTGCCATGTGGTGCCTCCTACGGTAATCCCGAACAGGACGTGTTCGAGCCCATGTTTGATGAGAGGCCGAAGTCAATGGGAGTGAAGCCAGGATTTGCAGGCGAAGAAAGCTTTCCCCTAAACGTAGTGGAGTGGCCGGGAAGTTGTGTTGTACTGTATCACTGGGGCTTTGCTTTTAATAGAGGCCACATTCCAGGGTACCCGGTGTGTGTTTAGTAACCTCAAGATTGGGTTCTTTTTTCGAAGCCAACACTCATGCACATGTGCGGTCTGGCCTGCTATGTGATGGCCAAGCGAAACTAAATTCATCGCTTACCTAGGTTATTATATCCAACCCACTTTCCTGTGTCTAGCTTAGGGCAGTAAGATTGTCTTTGTCTGTCTCTCCAGGTGATGAGCCACCCTTGCCACGTGAATCAGGTTTGTTTTTATCGTATTTAACCCAACAATGTTATAATTGAGACTTTAAAGTGCCCCATAGGCCACTGGGACGTTTGTGTGGGCGTGCGTGCGCTAGCCTGTGCGTCTGTGTGCGTGCGTGTGCGTGTGTGTGTGTGTGATGGCGTGTGTGCGCGTGCGTACCTGTGTGTGCTTGCATGTGTGCGTGTGCGCGTGTGTGTGTGCGATTGCGCCTGTTTGCGTGTCTGTGCATGTGTGCATGTGCGTGCGTGTCTCCGTGCGTGCATAGCTGTGTAACAGTGCATGCGCTAGTGCATAAAGTTGAATATAAGCAGTGTTCAAGTTACACTGCTTGCAAAGTAAGACCATGAAAACTGCGGCATAAGCATGGAGAAAAGAAGAGTAGACACACACTGTGCTTACTATTAACTTTGGTGCTTTGTCGGGCAACACAAAAAACTAGAGATGTGCTACCGGTACATGAAATTTGTTAGCTTGGGGTGCAGCTATATCGGGTATTTGCTGCCGCCGAGGAGCCACGCCATTGCGCAATCTCAGGAGAGAAGGGAGCCGCGCGTGGTGATTACTCTCGCTCGAGTAAGATGCGACGGCAGTGGAGGGGAGTATACAATGGGGCTGTACCCATTCTCCCTGCGTAGATGGCCCTGCGTGCAAACTACAAGGGCGGAAAGGCAGGTAATAAAGGCCACGCTGAAACTGATTTCCGTAAAGTTGGCTTCACTTTGGAACGTGAATGCATTGATAGGGAGACATTTGTCGAGTCGCACTATAGGCTATTTTTTATCGAAACATGGAGGTCCCAAGACGTGTGTTTACATTTCATGAATTTTGCTAACATGGTGAAAACGCTTAGTTTTCCCTGGGTCTGCCTCTGCAAACTATCTGCTGCATCCTAGCCATGTACAGATTCGTGGTAGTAACGCCACAAGCACCTTCTCTTTGCTCGCCTTTGGTTCTGTGGCCAACGCCATGGACATTATGATACGCAACCATTCTGTTAATCTTTTCTCGCTCCCACGTCGCCTTCTATTCGTACTTTGTTCCTTCTTCTGTTCGCATTCTCCTGTTTCTCTACTGAGCGCCGAAATTGCATTTATGGATAAGACTCTTGAGTGTTACTTTTTCCGTTCTTTACACATCGTTGGCGCAACCTTTTGTTCCCTGCGAAAAACGATTACGGATGCGTAGTGTGACAAGTTCTACTTCCCCGTATCGACTTTCCCTTTTCATTCATTTCGTAGTCTGTGTTTTTCACACATGCGCCTTTCGCATTTTGTAGTTCATACATAATCCTTCACTCAAATTAAAACTAGTTAGAACTGTGCACCGTGTGTTTCTACTTTTCTTTTTTCAAGCTTTTTCCACAGTTTTTCGTTGAATTAGACATAAGTCAACACAGCCGTCAAGACAAAATACAATTTTGGCTCATTAGAAGGTCTTGTTTGCCACAATATTGATGATTCCAGTGTTATTGCAAAGTTCTAACAAATAATGCAGATACTAAGGAACGCATGTTAAGCAGGGGGTATTACCCTGTATTTTTCTGGCGACGTCTTTATGACGTATGATAATCTTGTTTTTTTTTTGCGAAGGCGCCTGCAGGGCCCAGCCACCAGAAACATGGCTGGGACGTTGTAGTGGGACATATAGTTGTTCTAGAGCGCCGCTAGAAAAATCGCGTGCACTCAACCCGCTGACATCTGTTTCTAGATCTAGCCAATAGAATCTCACACCTGCCCATAATACGTCACTGTTTGAAGAAAGTGTTTCTATAATTCTCCCGTTTTTCATTTTGTTAGACTTCTTTCGTGGCTGGATGAAGATGAGTCAGTTACCGAATCCAGATACACCTAAATTGAACAAATTTGCATTTTCGGTCATATTACCATGAAATTCTCGTTTAAGGAAATTTTAAGACAACGGTTATGTACATGCCTGATTGTCTGCGTACCACATTAACGGACCCGAGGTAGGCCATTCACGGTGGTCGAACACGAGATATACTGGGTTTTAAATGAGATAATATTTTGGAGATGAGCGCGAAATTATATCTCAACGTAGCGTACTATCCCATGCCGATAGATATGCTTACTCCTATGGCTCATTTAAGGAATATGTGGCCATCGCACAGGGGCTTATTTATTAGAGCTTGTACACCGCGACTAAATGCAGCGTTAAATTCGTCCCGATATGTATACAATTGCACTTCATGTCTCAAAGGTGTAAGCAACATGACCAAAGCAGGGATTTTTATATGTAATTTTCTAAGGACTCCAGAATTTTGTTCCTGAATTTTACCCAGGTCACTCTACCATGTGCTACTTTTACAGGTGGACCAGCAACGCAGTAAGTACTTTAAAAACACCGGGACTTCAGAAAGCCAATTATTTGTGTTATTGAGCACACCGTTCAGCAGCATCCCGAGAATTTCTGAGTAACCTCGCGGCATAAACAAAGGGCTGGAGAAGAGGAGGGGGAGTAACGGATGATGGAGCAGCATCTTCCTTCCCTTCAATCCGGAGATTATTTTTCCTTTTATCCTTTCCCTGCTCACACCGTCTGGCCGTGTAAATATAGCTCTCTCAATCTCAAGCGACATACCCCCGTCTACTTCAGCCAACAAAACACTGCAGACGCCTCCGTACTGCAATTCTTACGAAGCTACAGCACACCTCTCAACAACACTCCGTTGACACAATGATCGAACACGCCCTCGTCGAAACAACGACCACGCAACAACGCTTTTCCACGCTTGCTAATCTTCAATTTCTATAGCCCTCCATTGAAATCCCTCGTGGACGTCGTCAAACGTCTCCAAACGACCAAACAAATCCCCCACAGACACAAACTATTTGTCATGGACAATTTTAAAACACCCCCCCCCCCTACTTATGCCCCTATGGCTGCACCGTTACAACGAGAAACGGCGCGGATGCAGATAACCTTTCACAGCAACTATTACTTCGAAGACCAAATATCAACCAGAATCGAAACACCATTCTTTGTGAGTGAAAGACGTCCGAAAAATATGGAAATTAAGAACTAACCAATCGGCTGTTTCCCGTTTTACCTTTGCGCATGTAATTAGATGTGCTCATTCTAAAGCACACTGCTATCTCATTCGCAGGGAGGAGGAGCGACCAGGTTTCTTTGCTGGCACGACCTGCGGTCTTTGTGCCATTTGTGCTGTCGTGGTCTCCCTAGATGTCATTGTCACCATGACTCATATCGGTGAGAACGTTTTGATAAAATATCTAGAAAATAATGGCCATGGTATGGATTTACTTTGCAGCAAATGTTGTCGAAAGACGATGGCCTTTTGCTGCGTCTGCCGCGTAAATACATCAATTATCTTCACCGGCCGTCCTCGAGATCTTTCCTTTCTTTTGACCTCTGTCCAAATCAATTCAGTTCTAATTGAATTCAATTTCAATCTAATGGAATTCAGTTTCATTTTCAATTCATAACGGGAAACTTTTGTTACTGTTGAACTTGAACACTGGCACAGGGTCCAAGCTCGCGACAAGGCCTTTTGTGCTTTCTTGTCAAAGCATTCTATTTGCCCATTTTTTATATCCTATGGAAAAAACAAGTGCCCAAGTATGTTTTAAAAAATAGCACTGGAAATACCATCTATGTTCTAATGTTCTCCCTCAAATATGCTTCATGATTTCTTTTTGATGAACAAGGCCTAAAGGCATAAAGTATGTTTTCATATTTAGTGATTGGGAAATATTTTCGCCTTTATAATCCTTGTTCACGCGTGAATGTTGGCTAGTTGGTTCGAACTGTGAAACATGGTTCAGTGGCGCGGTAAAGACGGGACAAAAGTAGAGACCACACAGGACTTGCGCCTACTTTCGCTTACTTACTAGCGCTTACTGAAGCGTACCTTCTACTTTTCACCGGAATACGGAATCGAGGGACAGACAGGCAGACATGAGCTGCAGACTGACCAAACTTTTCCGGTCAAATTATCCAAGTAAGGCGGTAATTTTTAAATATGCGGCCTCGCACTCCGCAAGGATGGTGACAGAGCAAAGCTGTACCGTACCGCCTGCGTTCTCCATTCGCACTTTCCAGCGAAAATAGGTGGCGCGACGGGGTATCCAAAATGGAGGACGGGACGATGATCGGGACGTCGCGTAAGAGCGCGCGTCTGGAGTAAAAAAGCCGATCCGGGCCCATTAGTGTCTCTTCACACCATCTTTTCTCTTGCGATGAGACGCGAATGTGCTTTGCCGAAGGCGAAGCGGTCTTTAACGCCAGTCACACAGTGTTTTGCAGCGTCAGGGAGGCCACCGATGACATGCTGAGCATTGAGGGATTGTGCCTCCAACAGAATGGCGTGACCAGCCAACAGCTCTGCGAGAACGTTTGTTGGCACTGCATGTTCTATAAAGGATGCAACACTTCCACCCATGCACGTAAAATTTTTCAAGCACACTTTACAAATATTTATTAGGCGCCAAGGAAACCTCGGCAGACGCAACTGAGGATTTAGCGTTTCTTATTGCCACTTGCGCAATTGTGTCGGGTTAAGTGCGAATAGTGCGAGTAAATTATAACTTTGCGTTCTGTTTTTACAAGGAAGGATCCAATGGCGTTTATGCAGGTTACAGGTAATAATAAAAATACCGAAAATAAATATTAAACACTGACGCCTCTACGGCAGGGCTTTTTACATCAGCTGTACTGTGCTTTCAGCGCACTGTCGGAAACGACGATGCCGATGTAGCGCGTTTATTTATTTATTACAAATACCTACATCACCCATTCCTGAGGGGGGTTTAAGAAAAAAAAGCAGCAAGTACAAAACAGTAGTCACACCTAATGCTAAAAAGAGAACGAAGCGCAAACAATCCAACAAAGCACAAAATGCAACTGGATTGCAGCATTTATTAAAAGAAAGCAGCACGTTAAAGAAAGAACAAAGACGTTCTGCTGTTGGTTCTTGGCTTTACTTTCTTCTCGTGCGTGCGCATAGGAATATTATGTGGCGGCACGGCGCCTTTCTTCAAGCGCGGTTTCAGTGGCTTCAGATCATCTATTAATAAACGACCCACTCAACTTGCACGAAAAAGACACCATCAATAACGAGAGAGCGAACTCAACTTACGGATATTGCTCCAGAAGAAGTCAGCTTTCGTGAAGTGACTACTGCAATCCCCATTGTGTTGCTGACACCTTTCCCAATGCGGAGCATAGTTATCCAAACCTTTCGGGATTTTTTATCTCTACGAAAGGTATCAACGCTGGCTTTTCCCGGCACTGAACGATTTCTATACTGCGGTGCACAGCACATTCGAATGCTTTTTGGTTTTGCGTCTCAGTCCCCACGTTTCCGAACGCTCCGGCTGCCTTCGCCCGGCACGCCGATCATCTACAAACAGATTCGGGAAAAAGGCGCGCGGCGGCGCTACCGTTGCTGGAAAGTGCGAATTGCCACGTTGGTGCTCCTGCACGCGCTTCACGCAACCACCCCTACCTGTCATTGCTCCTTTATTTGTGCTTCGTTGAGTAGCTCCCTGGCGTTCCCTCTGGCTGCTAGAGAGATAACGCCAGCCAGTCTCTCTCCCTCTGCCTCTACCTCTTCACCAACCCGGTTCTTAATCGCATGAGCGTGGGGATGTGCTGGAGGAATTTTATACGTAGACAAGACCCCTGGATTCTTCAGAAAAGCTTTATTGTCCTCACTGATGTCGCTACACGTCAATACACCATGCAGGAAAGCCAAAGTTTTTTTATGATAATGATGATGAAGTGAAAGAAGAGGCGCTTCCCGTGTCCGGAATCAAACCCCGGTCCTTCGCGTCATGAAGCCGGCGTCTGTCCTCTTTCTCCATTTCGACATGGTCTTAACGAACGCAAAGAAGCAGCTACCGATTGACGTGGTAGACCCCAAACCCAAGCGTTGGGTCTACGGAGTGCACACCCCAGAGTTGCTTTGGGTGTTCTAAAAAAATGGTAAATGTTTCGTACCACAGAGTAGCACATACTCGCAGTGTGAGATTGGCCAACCAAAGAATTCATCCCGAGAAAGCTTCGCGTTCAACCATTGTCGCTGTTAGACAGAAGTCTGCATGACTATTTCTTTCGCCTCTCGTATGAAGCTCAGCTTTTAATATTCCTTCGCGTATCAATGGCTAAGCAATAGCTGAAGCCATTAGGATAGAATAACAGAAGTTCCTAAAGCAGCTTCCGAAAATATTTGCAAACATTGTTGCCCTCTTATTGCGCAGTACTAATGTCATTTTTCTCAATGACGTGAGTAGCACTGATTGTAACTCCTTGAAGAGATATTCACAAGTACTGCCATCTTAGCGCACTAGGACCGGCCAGTGCAACTTTTTGTTTTGCCCACGCCTATTCTCCTTGAATACTGGCTGACAGAAGTACGTAGAAATTTAAGGGCTGGTCACGGAATTTTGTAATAAAAAATGCATGCAGATCTGGTTGTTTTGTTACAATAGTGGATGAAAGATGCCAGGCTTTGGACGTAATTTCCTGTTTAGACGACGTCATCGTGCTTTCTGATTATGTTCCCCTGCTTTTCGCTTGTGGGATGCATGAAATGTTGATCAAGTTTTAATGTTACTCTAATCTCTCGGCAAGTAGAAATAAACTACATCAAGTGAATGTAACCGAAAATTATTGTTCTTCGTTGCCTCCATCATCCCGCAAGGTTCTGCGCATTGTGACCTTCATTCTTAAGAGAGCCACAGATGCGTCGTAAGGGATAATGTGTCCGTGTCGGAAAGGCGGTCTGTACAAATGACTAAGATATTGTTTGAGTGTAGGTCATTTTTTCTTTTGTATTGAAAACGTACAACAGAACCGAAATATACATGTATGGAGCTCCGATTGACCTACACTGTCGAAACGTTTTGGCAGTGGCCTTAATTCCTGGCGATAACTCTAAAACAACAAAGCTTGTTCAAAAAGAATACAGTTGTTGGCACACTGTGTTGGAAAGTTGAAAAAAGCTGTTTTCATATCGGTGATAACCGAGCCATCCCTAAAACCAGTCCAGGATCTTCCCTAACGATTGATGCAGGTGCGCTACTGATTATGTAAACGAGAACATGAAGCAGCAATGGCCGAAGAAAAATTCCCATTTTTTTCTTATTTCTCAGATGTGGAAGAAGGTCTGACGACAGCTGTGATTACACGAGCTACGCGTGGTCACGAGAACAATACATCCCGTTCCACCATCCCCGCACCCACCTTACCAGAGACAGAAATTGTGCCAACTAAAACAACGATGTCCGTCATAACGAATGGTAAGATTTATGTAACGATTGAAATTATCAGGGATATTCATGGCACGACAATTTTTTGTTCTCCATCTTTGTTGGAGAGCTACGATGCCCACTGCGACGAGCACACCCACAATTAGCAAGCCCACATGTTAAAGGCGAAGATATATTAGAAACATTGGATGAAGATACATTTTATTGGCAGAATTACAACGGAATGCTCTTTGCAGGTCTAGACTCTACAAACGATGAACAACGCAAACAAAAACAAATTACGGCAAGAAGATGATTGCTTAAAAACACTCCACGTTCTTAATAAAATTACACAAATTGAACTTCAAAAGTGGCAGAGTACCCTCAAAAATAATTAAACCTATGCTGTTTAATACACATAGTGCGAGAAATAGGCAGCATTGAACTGAAATATTGACGCTTAGCACCTTTAGTGTGATCACAACTAGGCGCACAGTTTTCATACTCATTCCCCACAACTTTTGACTGTTATATAAACCACGGTGTTTTCCACATATAGGCGCAAACCATTCTAAAACGTTACCTTGCTCAACAAGCGATTACGTACCCGCTTAAAGTTGCTTCGTATGCAAGTTTTTCTGTGTGGCGGTGTAAAGTGTGCGAAATTTTATGCAGGTTTTATTGTTTGTTGAATGAATACCTGCAACAGCTGCGAATTATACAGAGACGGGGCCTTGTCAGAAACTGTTGCCTTCAAACCATGCTCATGCAGCAGACTATAAGACGTGTGTTGTACATAACTAACCTTCCCTTCTCAATTTTCTACTACAGCAGCCACAGGAAGTACTGACACGTCCAGTAAGCTTTCCGTTTTAATTTCACGTCTTATGAAAATTCGAAGGTGGAAATTTCCCGTGCGTGCCACTCCAGCGATCGGAGCTTTGGGCTTCGATATTGCTTTTAGCTAGGGAAATATGTCGTCCCTGAGGTTTTGCTTTGCGGCACCATAGAATGAGCTGTCTGTTGGCGTGCTATAGCTGTAAGCTCATCCACTAAAACTGCTTGCGTAAACCCCACGCTTCGTTTACAAGTCACTGCTCGTCCGGAACGTACGGTGCGTTAAAGGATGTATTTACAGGTTCCACTTTATCCCGACCAAAAGATACTAAACTACTTTTATTTACGAAAAGAATGCGTTAAACTTATGCGCAAACGAGGTGCTACTCGGTACCGCACAGAGGCCGAATAGAAAGCCCATTTTGGCAGTTGGCCAGAGAGATCGTGTTAGACTTCAGAACTAACCACTAGATGTCGAAAGTTGTTACCGGAAGTCCCTATCCTGCACTGACTTGGAAACGGAGTGTAGCGGCGTACGCAGTATTTGATTAATGAAGGGAAGGTGTCGGTCACAAAATATTGAGAGAGATAAATACATATAAAACGAAAAAAGTCGCAGAAAAATGAAACGAACAACGTCAGCTGAACCAACACGCAGTTTAGGTTTAAAACAAACAAAATTTCAGTAGGCTCTGGGCATGCACGCACGTCGTTCAACGTGTTTTCATAACTTTTATTGTACTTGAGAGGTCCATGTTCTTGAGAGGCATTGCAAGCAGACTTATGTGGACCAGCGTAGTTTTTTATACATACGCGCACAAACCATGGTAGGTTACCTCGCGGAACTAGGGATTACGTACCCACTTAAAGTTGCTTCGCATGCAACTTTTTCTATGTAGTTATGTAAAGTTTGTGAAATTTTATGCAGGTTCTATTGTTTTTTAATAAATACCTGCAACTGCCGCAAACTGCATAGGGACGGGGCCTCATCAAGCAGTGTTGCGTTCAGACCATGCTTATGCAGCAGATTTTAAGACGTCTGTTACATAACTAACCTTTCCTTCTGAATTTTCTACTACAGCTACAGCAGAAAGTACGCACACACCCAGTAAGCTTTGCGTTTTGATCTCACTTGAGTATTTGATTTTTGAGTATTTGATTTTTAGTTCTTTGCAAAACGAAGGGGATGTTGAGACCAAGGGTGAACTTGGCCTGACAGAGGCCTCAGCACCCAATTTACAGTACATGATAACAGCGCTGTTCACAAATTTAAGCATAATACCGCAATCTTAATAGAAAAATAGCACAAAGCAATGTCATTAACTATTTCCTGCGTATCATACAAAGAATAAGTTTAAAATTCACAGGAGGATCTCAGTGTACACACAAACGCAGTAATTCGTACGCAGTAATATTCATATATTATACTATGTCACAATTACGTATTAATATATTTAGGTTTGTAATTTTTTTTAATTTCTACCTTCAGGAAAACATATAAACTTATACTTCAAACCCTTAATTTTATATCAGTATTGCAAGCATTTTGCTTAAGTGATACTTCTTTGACCTCCTTTTTAAACGTAAGTTCACTTAAGTAGAAGTTTAATTTTTCTCTCAATTTATATAAATATTTCAGTTGACTGGTACAGGAAAGATTGCTCACCATATTTCGTTCTTACTTTAGGAGTGTCTCGCATTGTATGCCTGAGATGATAGCCAGAAGATTTATTGGTAACTTTATTGTGGGTCTTTATCTTATAAATGCTGTGCAGAACCTTCATGTAATAAATCTGGTTAGCTCGAATCATTGAATATTCAGTAAATAAAGGACTAATCCTCAAATCTGCGTAACAGCCATGATAATCTAAATATATGCGCTAAATTCTTTTTTGCAATACAATGAGCCGGTTATAATTAGTTTCAGTCTCGTCCCCCACACCAAAATCTCGTAGCATAGTTTCCAATAAATGAGAGCATTGTACAAGTTTTGTTCCAACCATAGTGGTATAAAATGCCCTATTCTATATATGACACCTATGCTTTTAGAGGGTTCGGTGGACAGGTGAGCAATATGCGTATTCCACGAGAAAGAGAGGGAGAGAGAGAGAGAGAGAAAAAATTTTTATTTAGAACCAAAGGCGGTTTAGACAACCCAATTACAGGTCGTCTTCAGTGAATGCTGAACTCAGCTGTAGTGCGTTTTTGATGTATTGCACTTGAGCTAGTTGCTCCTCGAAAGTGGAGGTGGTAGTCAGCCAGGTTAGGTCAATGGGATATTGCAGCTGAGTCGGTGTATGTAAGGGTAGAATGCTCCGAATAGTGTAAGGTCATTCCCATAGGACATGTTGATTAGGATATCCACCACAGTGTTTGCAGGCTGGTGGTCCTTGTGCTCTTCCTTTAGACAAAAGATATCGTCTAGCTGGGGTACATGTCGTGTTAGTGTGTGCTTGTCTCAGTAATACTGATTGCTGCCTGTCTAAGTTAGGGTGAGGTGGAGGTAATTCTCTTCTGTTTAGTTTAAGGTCTCTTAGTGTATTGTTTATGATGCCACAACAATTGGGCCTCTCCAGGGAAATTTTCGGTGCCCTGATTCTTACCTCACTGTCGAGCGTGTCTGCCCGAATGTTGCGAACCATCTCCACGTGGCCAGGTGTCCAAATATTATCGTAGTGACGATGACAGTCACTACTAAATAAATCCGCTGTATTTTTAGTCATGTCCTTCAGTATAATTTGCCTGCATGCTTCTTGGGATTCTGTGAAAATGATCAGCGGGAGTTCTGTACCATGCGGACTATGCGGTGCGAAGGTGTCGTGGTATCTAATGGTTCTGGCGATGGTATGGACTTCAACGCCTGCTTTGTTGATGTTGGCGCCACTTTTGAGAATGCAGGCTTCTGCCGGATGAAGGTCTTTGTTCAGCACTACGATGCTGTGCTTGCCTGTGCTGGAGCTAATATCTACATATTATATTGCTTGGCTTGTTGGCGATCTTTTCACAAGATTCTATAAAAAATAAATCCTTTGCGTCTTCTGTCCTCATTTTAGTTCAAGCCCAGGCAAGCACAGCATCCTAGTGCTGAACAGAGACCTTCACCCGGCAAGAGCCTGCATTCTCAAAAGTGGCGCCAACATCAACACAGCAGGCATTGAACTCTACACCATCTGCACAGCCATTACACACCACGACACCTTCACAGAAAGTACTTCTTGAAACCAAACACCTAAGAACTTTTTGTTGTGCCACTCGCTTTAACTTGGTTCCATTGAATTTAGTCGGAATTTCTTTCTCGACATTTTTATTCCACGGCCTAAATATCATGTAAGGTGCCTTTGTAGCGTTAAGTTGCAGTTAATTATATAATAACCAATTTGTTAATTGTTCCAAGTAAAAATTTACTATTGAATGAATTTAATCATATTATCAGGTGTGAAGAATACGTTAGTGTCATCCGCATACATTACAAGTTCTTCCGCACCTTCTCTATTTTTGATGTCATTTACATTAACTATAAACAGTAACAGACCTACCTTGAAGCCTTGCGGGACACCTTGATTTAGCTCTAATATGTCTGACGCAATGGAGTTTAGTTGAACAAACTGCTTTCTTTGAGTCGCATAGCTTTTCAGAAGGTCACCTGCCGTGCTACATATTCCATATCTCTCCAATATTTCGCAAAATATTATGATCCATCGAATCAAATGCTTTTTAACCTCTAAAAACAGCCCAATTATGAACTGAAGTTTTCAATGTTTGCAAATATTTCATCTTTTAGATTTAGATTTTTGGAAACCACATTGATACTTCGAAAAAACATTGTAATTCAGACAGTTGATAGTCTATTATAGATTACTCCCTCAAATACTTTGTAAAAAACTGTAAGGACAGATATTGGCCTGTAATTGGATACGTTGTCGTGTGCTCCCCCTTTATAAATGGGAGTCACTCTAGCAACTTTAGGTTCCACTGGAAAAACACCGGTGGACAGACATAAATTAACAATGTACGCTAACACGTCACTTACTTGTAGCGCCACGCGCCTAATCACACTCGATAAAAACCCGTCAACTACTGCCGCTGCATAATTATTTATTTTTCTGATAAGGCCCCGTACTTCGTTACCGTTCGTAGGTTCGAGAAAGTTGGAGCTGCACAATCGTGGAACTCCAGTCGCGCCGCGGCCGCCGTTATGAGTGTGTGAACTTATTATGAACATTCGAAGGTGGAAATTTTCCGTGCGTGCAACTATACCCATCGAAGCTTTGGGCTCAACTTCGTGGCTGTAAGCTCATCCCCCAAACATATTTGCGTAAACCCGATGCTGCGTTTACACGTCGGTGCTCGCCAGGCACTTCCGATGCAGTGCAGAACGTTAATCGAACGTATTCGCAGGTTCCTCGCCATACCAATCAAAAGAATCTTAACTACTTTTATTTACGAAAAGAATGCGGTTGACTCATCCGCTAACGAGGTGCAACTTGGTACCCCACAGAAGCCGAATAGAAAGCCCGATTTGGCAGTTGGCCAGAGATTGTGTTAGACTTCAGAACTAAGCACTAGATGTGGGTAGTTGTTACAGAAAGTGGCCGTCCTGCCCTGACTTGGAAATGGAGTGTAGCGGTGTACGCAGTATGTGATTAGTGGAGGGGGGGCTCGGTCACAAAATAAAGGTAGAGATAAATACATATAAAATGAAAAAAAAGTTGCAGAAAAATGAACCAAACAATGACAGCTGAACCAAGAATCTGTTCAGATTTAAAACAAATAAAATGTCAGTAGGCTCTCGGCATATAAGCACGTCGTTCAAAGTGTTTTCATAATTTCCATTGTTCTTGACTGGTACTTGTTCTTGAGAAGCAGTGCAAGCAGGCTGGTGCGGGAAATGTTCTGGAAATGCGCCTTATAGTGCTTTCAGAAATTTTTTCACCAGGCGTCCTGCATTGGGGAGCCTATTCTCGGAAAGCTTCTTACTCGTATGATGCGAACTCATAGTGGTAGAAAATCACTCCAATGGAAAGGCCTCGAATGGGACAAACGGCAGCCGGTGGGGCAAATAATTTTTTTCTCCAAGCGATTGCGTTTCCTTCTTTGCCCACAACCTGAGGACATAGGGTCAGAAACGTGAGACGTGAGTGTGGCACATGGGGACACTGACTCATAGGGCGCCGCGTGATCCGCGGAGAGAGCCCGTCCTATATCGTTGCTATGCTTCGAATGTACTCTTGCTGTAGTTAGTTTGAAGTGACGGCTAGGTTTCGAAACTTCCACCCGCCCTATACAATGGGGATAGCCTCAATAAAATCCCCGCCACACTCATCATCATCCTCGTCACTCTGCCATTTCGACTGGTCCAGCTTTTCAAAGTGGCATCCAATTGTTTTTTATGGCGTTTTAGATGCAAAGCATCTTTTAGTCGACTCTTCGTCATCCGTCGGCGTCCGGCGTCCGCACCTCTCCTGCGCGTCCCCCTCTCCACGCCAGCTGTGATAACGCCGCTCTCCTCCACGCCTGTCGGCTCGTCTCATGCCGGGTCAGGAAGACACCTGACAGGAAGACACGTGAGGAAGACCTGGAGACTGTCGCTCCAGGAGCCTTAACCAGCTGTGATAACGCCACGCTCCTCCTCGCCGCTCGGCTTGTCCGTGCTGGCTCAGGAAGACACCTTCAACACTGTCGCTCCAGGAACCCTAACCAGCTGTGGTAACGCCGCTCTCCTCCTCGCCGCTAAGCTCGGCTCGTCTCGTGCCGGCTCAGGAAAACACCGGCAACACTGTCGCTCCAGGAGCCCATAAAGGGGAAGCGTGCTTTTCTCATGCCGGCCCAGGAAGACACTGGCGACACTCGCTCCAGGAGCCATCTCATGGTCGAGGCTATCCCTTGTTTATTGTTGCGCCGTCCACACCCCCACTGCGCTTGCGCGTCTCTCCTCCAGCTGTAAAAAACCAGGTGCGCACGCTGCGCGGCCTTCAGTCTGCTCCGATACACCGCCTGCGCCGGTTCTGCTCAGGTGTGGAACCTACACGGAACCCCATGGTTTGCATCACCACATAGTTCCCTTCTGAAAAATGGTGCAATTTTTATGTCCTACAACTCAAGTTAAATCCAGCGTTGTAATGTAAGGGTAACCACGTGAAATTTCTTGAAATAAATTTGCGGGAATAATTGTAATTTGGCATTAAACTTTTGAAAATCTTGAATTGGGCACCATGGAGTATTAAAGGTGACACCACCGTATGTATAGAAAGAGCTCAGTCTGATTCAGTGTGTAATAAAAAAACCACACAAAGGAATAAAGTAGACTGCGTTTTAATAATATTGTTTCAACAGAGGAAAAAACCTTTATTACCTCTTTTCACCTCGCGTACAGTTAAAGGTATGCTTCGTTTCGTATGGAGAGTGTGTCCTTCATTAAAATCAGTGTGCTGGGCTTCTGAACGAAGCAATACGTGCAGGTTCACCGCCCATTCCTCCTGACCGGCTGGTGTGCACGGTGGGCAAGACAGTCACCAATGAGAGCAAGTACCCGGAAGACGGACTCTGCAACTACCTCTTTTTCGAGTCACTCTCTCGAGAACAGAGGCTCAACCTGACTGACTACATCTTTGACCGACACCTCAAGTCGTTCTTGAAGCACGAATTGTGGGCCACCCAAAAAGGAATGTCCTTCTCCGTGGAGTAGGTGCCTATTTATCGTAGGGCCCAAAGTAATGCTAAGAACCGCACTGAAAGCTCGCAGGTTAGAATCATATAGAGAAGAGCAGTTGGTTTCAGAAAAAAAACAGTGATGTGTTCTCACATTTTTCTTGTTTATTGCGTGCATCCCTGTCTCCGTGACCCGGGCGGCCATGCGATAAATTTGCAGGGGGACATATCGCTTATACCAGCCAGTGCATATATATATATATATATATATATATATATATATATATATATAGCGAATCAGAAAATGGGAAATGAGGGGCTCCGTGAAATAAGACAGAAAGTAAGGGTGGGCAGTCAAGAAAACCTCGGAAAGCAAAGGGGAGGTTGTGGTGGGTCATAGAAAGAGATGAAGAATTTTTTGAGTCGAAAAGAAAGTGGTGAAAAAATGCCCGCCGGGTGGGATCCGAACCCACGACCTCCAGAATACCGGTCTGGTGCAGAATACCAGTCTGGTCCAGAATACCGGTCTGGTCTGGTCCAGAATACCGGTGCAGAATACCGGTCTGGTCCAGAATACCAGACCGGTATTCTGGAGGTCGTGGGTTCGGATCCCACCCGGCGGGCATTTTTTCACCACTTTCTTTTCGACTCAAAAAATTCTTCATCTCTTTCTATGACCCACCACAACCTCCCCTTTGCTTTCCGAGGTTTTCTTGACTGCCCACCCTTACTTTCTGTCTATATATATATATATATATATATATATATATATATATATTGTAAGCACTGTAGTTCTCCGCGGCACAATATTTCGCTGATTTCAATCTTCTGTGTAATCATCATCACCTGTCATCCTTGTCAGTAATGCTTCATCTTCGTCACCTGTACATGGTCATTATCATCCCTGAGGCTAGTGCTGCTTGGCTGCGCGTTCGCCAAATAAACGGCCTCTGTCTCCTCCGCTCTATCAGTGAGCGACGTCTCCTTGAAGGCCTCTTACACGTGGTGGAGGTGCGGGGTATCCTGCTGGATGCGAGCGGATTGCAGCGCATCCAAGCGCTGGCAAATCGTAACTACGTCGCGTACGGTGGTGGGATTCTGAGCGACGAGAGCCTTAAAGGCGAATGTGCTAATGCCTTTCAGAAGGTGCCGAACTTTGTCGTTCTCCGACATGTCCTCGTTCGCCTGGCGTCAAAGCGCAAGCACATCCTCAATGTAAGACGTGTACGTCTCACCTACATGTTGAACGCGCTTGGAGAGTTTCTTCGTGGCGCTCTCCGATCGGCTCGCCGATGTGCCAAAAATCTTGCGAATCTCCTCCGTAAACGTATTCCAATCTCCTAGGCGATGTGCGTTGTTATAAAACCACGTCCTAGCCACTTTGTCAAGGCAGAACGGGACATTATAGAGCTTCATAGAGTCATCCCACCGATTAAACGCACTCACTCTGTCGTAATAGTCGAGCCAATCGTCGACGTCTTCACCGCGAAGGCCAGCGAAGGATCTGGGGTCCCGTTGGCGGCTAGTAACGGTCCACGCAGGAGGCGCAGAAGCCGTTGCAGGGGCGGTGCGAGTCGGGACGTCCTGTTCCATTGGGCCGGTTGGCATTTGAAGGCGTCTTCCTGAACGTAGCTCCAGGGGTGCGCTAGGAGAGCCAGAGGGCGGGATCGAGTTCCACCTCCACCACGTGTAAGAGGCCTTCAAGGAGACGCCCCTTCAAGGAGAGGCCCCACCAGCCTGCCTTCCACCCGACACGGAGCTGCGCTCTTTGATACGTAGTATCATTAGGGAAGAACTTCAGGCGCAGAAGACCTCTGTACCCTCTGGTGATAGCCAGTTCTCCTCTGGCGCCACTTTGCGTGACCTGGTTAAAGAAGAACTGCGTCTCATGGAAAGCGGGCCGCTACCGAACACGCCGCTCCACAGCACGTGGCTCAGTGCGCCGAGATGAGCCCGCTACAGCCAGTCTTCCCGCATCCTGCGCCTCCTCAGAGTCATTTGTCTGCCCTTTCTCCGAGACTCCCTGAGCCGTACAGCCAGTACTATGCTCCTTGGCGACCCCCCCGACCCACTTGCTTCTACTGTGGTATCAGGGGTCATATTGCCCGATTTTGTCGACGGCGTCAGCAAGACGAACGTGCAGGCCTTATACCGGACCGCAGCACCTACCGACCTTCATATGGCTTTCGTCAACGGGCATATCATTTCCCGCCGCGGCCTTTTCCGTCGACCCCGGACACACAGGACGTTCCTGGAAGTTCCCGACCATCGCGGCGCCGTTCACCATCTCCCTTTCGGAACCGCTTGGTATCGCCCCTTCGCCCCGCGTCTCATGCTGCTGGCCTCCGACAGGAAGACTAACCTCTGCAGTTTTTGGAGGGAAAACTGCTATACCTGGTAAAAGTACAATTCCTCCGCAGCGGCCATCGAACATTTTATCTGTAATCGTCGAAGGTATTTGTGTTGATGCTCGTGTGGACACTGGCGCCAGTATTTCAGTTATACATGCAGACTTGCGTGCTCGACTTCGTAAAGTGCAAACGCCCTACTCTGGCCCGACCTTGTGTGGCGCAAATAATGTTTTGATTCAGCCCTCTGGACAGTGCACGGTACGCGTACTTATCGACGGCCTTCGACATCATATCCCGTGTGCGGTGCTGGCGTCGTGTGCTCATTCGCTAATTTTGGGATGGGTCAGTTCGCTTTTGCGTGGATTATCGAGCCCTGAGCAAAATTACCAGGAAAGATGTCTACCCGAGGCCAAGGATTGACGATGCTTTGGATTGTTTGCAAGGAGCTGAATATTTTTCAAGCCTGGATTTACGTTCAGGGTATTGGCAGATACCAATGTACGAGGCCGATAAGGAGAAAACAGCGTTCTGTACCCCCGACGGCTTATACGAGTTTAACGTTATGCCGTTCGGGTTGTGTAATGCGCCCGCCACCTTTGAGCGACTCATGGACACTGTTCTACGTGGCCTAAAGTGGAAGACCTGTTTGTGCTATCTGGACGACATCGTTGTCTTCTCGTCCACCTTCTCTCAGCACCTGCAGCGGCTAGATGAAGTGCTGACCTGTCTCGCTACCGCCGGCCTACAGCTCAACACAAAAAATTGTCATTTTGCCAGCAAGGCCATCAAGGTCCTTGGCCATGTCGTGAGCAAAGAAGGTGTCCGGCCCGACCCTTGAGAAGATTAGCGCAGTCATGAGCTTCCCACTCCCGCAGCAACAGAAGACGCTCCGCAGCTTTCTTGGCCTGGCTTCCTACTTTCGACGTTTCGTGCGCACCTTCGCCACCCTCGCGTCTCCGCTAAACCAGCTTCTTCGTTCTGGCACGCCTTTCGTATGGTCTGAGGACTGCAAAAAATCATTTCAAGCCTTAAAAGACGCGCTTACCTCGGACCCCGTCTTGACCCATTTCGACGACACCAAACCAACCTTATTACATACGGATGCAAGCGGGTACGGAATTGGTGCTGTTATTCTCCAGCGCGATAACCAATCTAGAGAGCGTGTTGTGGCCTATGCCAGTCGCACTCTCAGTTCCGCAGAGAAGAACTACACCATTACTGAACAAGAATGCCTGGCTGTCGTCTGGTCGGTACAAAAATTCCGTCCCTAATTATACGGCCGCCACTTCACCGTAGTGACCGATCATCACGCCTTGTGCTGGTTATCGACGCTGAAGAACCTTTCCGGCCGGCTCGGACGGTGGATTTTGCGATTACAGTAGTACGACTACACTGTACAGTACAAATCAGGCAAGAAACACCTTGATGCGGATGCCTTGTCACGATGTCCCCTCGGGTCGACATCAGACACCGCTGGCGATGTTTCCTCCGCTGCACGAGCTACATCCTTGGCTCCCATCGACCCTGCGCCATCCTTTGGGTGCTCCGAGCTGGTGTCTTTTCAGCAGGCGGACCCGCACTGCCGAACCATAACTGACCGACTGTCTGGGGTGACGCAGCCTCCTAACAGCCGTTTACCACGCCAGCTTGCAAAGTACACACTCCGCAACGGTGTGCTCTGCCGCGTCAACCATCACCCTGCTGGAGAAAAATGGGTGCCTGTAGCTCCTCGGGCTTTGCAGCCAAATATTTTAGAAGCCTTTCACGATGACCCAGCTGCTGGCCACCTCGGCTTTCAAAAAACGTTTGATAGGATCCGAGCTCGCTTCTTCTGGCCTGGCATGTCAAGGTGCGTCGCTAAGTATGTCAGCTCCTGTGCATTGTGTCAGCATCGCAAACGCCCTACAACTGCGTCTGCTGGACTTCTACAACCCATTCCTTGTACGGCGGAACCTTTTGACGTGGTGGGTAATGATCTATACGGCCCTTTACCATACACCTCATCCGGCTACCGTTGGATCGTGACCGCGGTTGACCATTTGACGCGTTATGCAGAGACGTCCCCTATTCGCTCTGGCTGCTCCCAAGAAGTCGCCGAATTTATCTTGCATAACGTGATGTTACGCCATGGCGCCCCCCGGGTTCTACTAAGTGACCGTGGGAAAACATTTCTTTCAAGCGTCATTGTAGACCTCCTTCGTGCATCTAATACCATCCACAAAACGACGTCCTCATATCACCCCCAAACAAACGGCCTCACGGAACGCTTCCATCGTACACTTTCGGATATGATCTCCATGTATATCGGACCAAGCCATACTAACTGGGACGCCATCCTTCCATTCGTAACGTTTGCGTATAATACGGCACGCCAACGAACAACTGGGTACGCTCCGTTTTTCCTTGTTTATGGCCGTGATCCCTCCTTCGTCATAGACACGTGTCTGTTCTCGGCACCTGCGACGGGATCTGTCCCCGGGTCTGACGAATTCATCTCTCGCCTTCACCACTGCCGCCGTATTGCCCGTGAAAACACGCAAGCCTGCCACCAGGACCGCAAGCTCAAGTACGACGCCTCTCACCGGTGTATCCAGTACCGCCCAGGGGACCAGGTTCTACTCTGGACTCCCGTTCGTGTGCCTGGGCTATGCGAAAAGTTTATTCGGCGATTCATCGGCCCTTATACCGTTCTGGAGCAGACGTCGCCAGTCAACTATCGGGTCACCCCTGTGTCTCCCAGCACGGACCGTCGCTGTCGGGGAACCGAAATTGTGCATATCTCCCGTCTCAAAAAGTTCCACTCTCGCACTTCCTAAGTACCAGCGGCCGGGCGGCCGCCTTCCTCGAGGGGGGGCAATTAGTGTGCGCACTGTAGTTCTGCGCGGCACAATATTTCGCTGATTTCAATCTTCTGTGCAATCATCATCACCTGTCATCCTTTTCAGTAATGCTTCATCTTCGTCACCTGTGCATGATCATTATCATCCCTGAGGCTAGTGCTGCTTGGCTGCGCGTTCGCCAAATAAACGGCATCTGTCTCCTCCACTCTATCAGTGAGCGACGTCTCCTTGAAGGCCTCTTACAATATATACACCTATATATATATATATATATATATATATATATATATATATATATATATACACATATGTATATATAATGAGGGGCTCGTTAGGAAATACAGAAAGGAATGGCGGCAGTCTACAACGCCGAAGAAGGCATATGGGAATGGTTAGACTATTTTTTAGTGTTAGTGACGCTACAATATTTTTTCATTACATGAGAAAGAAAGAAAGAAAAAAAGCGTCCAGAGTGGGGACCGAACCCACGCCTTTCGATTAGATCTCGAATGCCTTACCAATTCGGCTATCTGGGCAACTGTGTCCTCCTTCACTTTCTGGGGTATTTATATTTACTACAACTGTATCTGACGCTTGAGGGTGGTAGCCAGCGCCACTCAGACAACACGGGCAAAGGCGACCTTCTTTTCAACCCCCGGGGCGTGACTCGAATGTCTACAGGGGGTCATAAGCGGGTAACTGCCGGGAAACCCTCTTATGCTACATTGGCATCAAGGCTGCCAGAACCGAGGCCCTCGCTGTCGACCAGATAGCCGAATTGGTAAAGCATTCGAGATCTCATCGAAAGGCGTGGGTTCGGTCCCCACTCTGGGCACGTATTTTTCTTTCTTTCTTTCTCTTGTAATTAATTTTAAAAAAAATTGTAGCATCACTAACGCTAAAAAACCGTCTAACCATTCCCATATGCCTCCTTTGGCGTTGTAGACTGCCGGCATTTCTTTCTGTATATATATATATATATATATATATATTCGATTTTGATCGTGGGGTTTAACGTGCCGACGCAACGCAGGCGATGAGGCGCGCCGTAGTCGAGGGCTCCGGATTAATTTTGACCACCTGGGGATCTTTATCGTGCGCCGAAATCTCGTACACATGGGCGTTTTTGCTTTTCGCCTCCATCAGAAAAGCGGCCGCCGCGGCCGCGAATCGAAATATATATATATATATATATATATATATATATATATATATATATATATATATATATATAAATAATACTTTGGAGAAGGTAGCGGCCTCAGACCTTTGCCAACGTTTCGACAAGGAGACTTTTGTTTTCAAGGCATCAGGGTTCATCTCTGGCACACTGTTTTATAGATCCAGATTGAGTTGGAGAGAAAGGGGGAGGTCGTTAAAAGCGTGGCCGGAAGGAGGACAGCAGAGTGGGTCAACGCTCGGTTGAAAGGGGCGAAATAGTGAGAGAGAAAGGGAGGTGTGGTTCTTGTGACAGGACCTTGCAGTAGAGAAAGAGGGAAGACTACGCGAGAGTCGGAGAAAGCAGGGGGAACGGCTTAAGCTGGGCTGTGGTGTGGCCGGGCGACCTTAAAGGAGGCTTCCGGGAAGATCGGGGACGAGAGGGGCGTCTTGGGGGTGCAATTACAAGGTTACTGAACTGTGTGCAAGAGAGAAAACTCGTAAACAGCAACAGCCCGTATAGTTTGAAGAATTCCGACTGCGGAGGTCAGTTTTCACAGAAGAATAGAAGGGGTATGCGCGGGTGCAACTCACGCGGAGCTTTGCGGTACATGCAAGAACATTTTTTTTGCGTGTGTCTGTGTAAAGTAGGTAGTAAGACGAAATGCCGAAGGTCGCGGGAGGCGCGTGCGCGTGGTATGTCGAAATCGGCTTGGAGCAACAAAGAAAAAAAAGGGGGGGGGGGAAAGAAAAGCACAAGAATTGTATTCAAGTATCAGCATTGGGGATGGGCAGGCAGGAATATTGCGAATGGAGAGGCCCACTTTTTGTAAGAGCATTATTTTTCTGTTCAATTCAGATACCGTAAGGTTTCTAAGCTGCCTTTCGAAGCATTGATTCCAGCCGCCTCCAGGCAGTTGAATTTATGGATTAAGTACGATTCTCTGTATTTCCGGTCCATTGGAGACTTAAAGTTTGACTGCAGAATATAGAGCTTAACATCATCGAAATTGTGGTTCGGCTGGTTGAAGTGTCGCGCGAATGCTATGCAGGCACTGTTATGAGTGTCGGCCCGATGTCCATTCAGGCGAAAGTTCATAGGTTGACTCGTTTCTCCAATGTACTGCTTTTGACAGAATGAGCATTCTAGCATATACACAATGTTAGAAGAATTGCAAGTGAAGCTGGAATTAATCTTGTGAACGTATTGGCTGGCAGTGCTATTGACAATGCAATCTGTCTGCAGATGTTTGCAGGTCTTGCATCTAGGGCGGAGGCAAGGGCTGATGACTGGTTCTTGGGAAGCGCTAATTTTGGCATGCACTAAAATGTCTTTAAGGTTCTTGTTTCTTCTGTAGGTAACTCTTGGGGCTTCCGGAAACGTCTTTTTAAGTCGGTCATTACTGGCTATAATGGGGTAGTATTTCCGCAGGATGTTGTTTATGTTAGGGAGCGCGTTTGAGAATTTGATTATTAAGGCTGGTGGTCGGGCGCTTTCGTTTCGACGTTGTTGCTTGAGCACTTCGTCTCTTTCTAGCTTGAACGAAGTGCTCAAGCAACAACGTCGAAACGAAAGCGCCCGACCACCAGCCTTAATAACCAAATTCTCAAACGCGCTCCCTAATATAAACAACATCCTGCGGAAATACTACCCCATTATAGCCAGTAATGACCGACTTAAAAAGACGTTTACGGAAGCCCCAAGAGTTACCTACAGAAGAAACAAGAACCTTAAAGACATTTTAGTGCATGCCAAAATTAGCGCTTCCCAAGAACCAGTCATCAGCCCTTGCCTCCGCCCTAGATGCAAGACCTGCAAACATCTGCAGACAGCTTGCATTGTCAATAGCACTGCCAGCCAATACGTTCACAAGATATTTTCCAGCTTCACTTGCAATTCTTCTAACATTGTGTATATGCTAGAATACTCATTCTGTCAAAATCAGTACATTGGAGAAACGAGTCAACCTATGAACTTACGCCTGAATGAACATCGGGCCGACACTCATAACAGTGCCTCCATAGCAGTCGCGCAACACTTCAACCAGCCGAACCACAATTTCGATGATCTTAAGCTCTATATTCTGCAGTCAAACTTTAAGTCTCCAAGGGACCGGAAATACAGAGAATCGTACTTAATCCATAAATTCAACTGCCTGGAGCCGGCTGGAATCAATGCTTCGAAAGGCAACTTAGCAACCTTACGGTATCTGAATCGAACAGAAAAATAATGCTCTTACAAAAAGTGGGCATCTCCATTCGCAATATTCCTGCTTGCCCATCCCCAATGCTGATACTTGAATACAATTTTTGTGCTTTTCTTTCCCCCCCCCCCTTTTTTTCTGTGTTGCTTCAAGCCGATTTCGACATACCACGCGCACGCGCCTCCCGCGACCTTCGGAATTTCGTCTTACTACCTACTTTACACACACACACGCTTAAAAAAAAAAGTCCTTGCATTAACCACAAAGCTCCGCGTGAGTTGCACCCGCGCATACCCCTTCTATTCTTCTGTGAAAACTGACCTCCGCAGTCGGAATTCTTCAAACTATAGGGGCTGTTGCTGCTTACGAGTTTTCTCTCTTGCACACAGTTCAGTAACCTTGTAATTGCACCCCCAAGACGCCCCTCTCGTCCCCGATCTTCCCGGAAGCTTCCTTTGAGGTCGCCCGGCCACACCACAGCCCAGCTTAAGCCGTTCCCCCTGGTTTCTCCGACTCTCGCGTAGTCTTCCCTCTTTCTCTACTGCAAGGTCCTGTCACAAGAACCACACCTCCCTTTCTCTCTCACTATTTCGCCCCTTTCAACCGAGCGTTGACCCACTCTGCTGTCCTCCTTCCGGCCACGCTATTAACGACCTCCCCCTTTCTCTCCAACTCAATCTGGATCTATAAAACAGTGTGCCAGAGATGAACCCTGATGCCTTGAAAAAGACAAGTCTCCTTGTCGAAACGTTGGCAATGGTCTGAGGCCGCTACCTTCTCCAAAGTATTATTCCTATTTGGTGACCATCTTCAAAGCCCTCTCGTTCCCTATATATATATATATATATATATATATATATATATTTATATATATATAGCGAATCAGAATATAAAATGAGGGGCTAACTGAATAAGACAGAAATAAGGGTTGGCAGTCCCGAAAACCTCGGAAAGCGAAGGAGAGGATGTGCTAGGTCATTTAAACAGATAAAAAATTTACAATTTGGACAGAAAGAAAGAAAGTGGAGAAAAAATGCCCGCCAGGTGGGATCCGAACCCACGACCTCCAGAATACCGGTCTGGTGCGATAACCACTACCCTACCGGCGGGACGATTTTCCCCTCCACTTTCTGGGGTATTTTATGTTAAGCTATTTTTGTTTCCTCTGCTTGGGGGTGGTAGCCAGCGCCACTCGGACTACTCGGGGTGAAGGGGACCTCCTTTTTAATCCCCGCGCCGTGACTTGAGTGTCTACGAAATGTCGAGAGTGGTCGACCAGCGTTTAACCCTCTTAAGCTTCCTATGGCACCAAGACTGCCAGAACACAGGCCCTCGCTATGCATGTAGCGAATCAGAATGGGAAATGAGGGGCTGGTTGAAAATAAGACAGAAATAAGAGTTGGCAGTCAAGAAAACCTCGGAAAGCAAAGGGGAGGCTGTGGTAGGTCATTGAAGCAGATAAAGAATTTGGAAAGAAGTAAAGAAAGTGGAGAAAAAATGCCCGCCAGGTGGGATCCGAACCCACGACATCCAGAATACCAGTCTGATGCGATAACCGCTACGCTACCGTCGGGGCGATTTTCCCCTCCACTTTGTGGGGTATTTTGTGTTAAGGTATTTTTGTTTCATGTGCTTAGGGGTGGTAGCCAGCGCCACTCGGACTACTCGGGGTGATGGGCACCTTTTTAACCCCCGGGCCGTGACTCGAGCGTCTACGACATGTCAAGAGTGGTCGAATAGCGTTTAACCCTCTTCCTCTTAGGCTTCTTATGGCATCAAGACTGCCAGAAGAGAGGCCCTCCCTAAGCATGTAGCGAATCAGAATGGGAGGTGAGGGGTTCGTTGAAAATAAGACAGAAATAAGAGTTGGCAGTCATGAAAACCTCGGAAAGCAAAGGGGAGGATGTGGTAGGTCACTGAAGCAGATAAAGAATTTGGAAAGAAGGAAAGGAAGTGGAGAAAAAATGCCCACCAGGTGGCATCCGAACCCACGACCTCCAGAATACCGGTGTGGTTCGATAAGCACTAGGCTACCGGTGGGGCGATTTTCCCCTCCACTTTCTGGGGTACTTTGTGTTAAGGTATTTTTGTTTCCTTTGCTCGGGGTGGTAGCCATCGCCACTCGGACTACTCGGGGTGAAGGGCACCTTTTTAACCCCCGGGCCGTGACTCGAGTGTCTACGACATGTCAAGAGTGGTCGACCAGCGTTTAACCCTCCTTAAGCTTCTTATGGTACCAAGACTGCCAGAACAGAGGCCCTCGCTATGCATGTAGCGAATCAGAATGGGAAATGAGGGGCTCGTTGAAAATAAGGCATAAATAAGAGTTGGCAGTCGGGAAAACCTCGGAAAGCAAAGTTGAGGTTCTGGTGGGTCATAGAAACAGATGAAGAATTTTTTTAGTCAGAAAGAAAGTGGTGAAAAAATGCCCGCCGGGTGGGATCCAAACCCATGACCTTGAGAATACCGGTCTGGTGCGAGAACCACTACGCTACAGACGGGGCTGTTTCCCCACCACTTTATTGGGTATTTATGTTAAGGTATTTATTGTTTCCTGCACTTGGGGGTGGTAGCCAGCACCACTCGGACTACTCGGGGTGAAGGGGACCTTCTTTTTAACCCCCGGGCCGTGACTCCAGTGTCTACGACATGTCATGAGTGGTCGACCAGCGTTGAACCCTCTTAAGCTTCTTATGGCACCAAGACTGCCAGAACAGAGACCCTCGCTATGCATGTAGCAAATCAGAATAGGAAATGAGGGGCTTGTTGAAAACAAGACAGAAATAAGAGCTGGCAGTCAAGAAAACCTCGGAAAGCAAAAGCGAGGACGTGGTAGGGCATTGAAACAGATAAATAGTTTGTAAAGAAAGAAAGTGGTCCTGGGTTCGAATCCCACCTGTTGGGCATTTTTTCTACACTTTCTTTCTTTCTTTCCACATTATATGTTTCAATGCCCTACCACATCCTCCCAGTTGCTTTGCGAGGTTTTCTTGACTGCCAACTCGTATTTCTGTCTGATTTTCAACGAGCCCGTCATTTCCCATTCTGATTCGCTCTATATATATATATATATATATATATATATATATATATATATATATATATATATATATATAAAGATATCTATATATATAAATTAATAGAAAATAAGGGTTGCCAACCCTTATTTTCTGTATTATTTCACGGAGTCCCTCATTTCCCATTTAATGATTCGCTACATGCTTAGCGAGGGCCTCTGTTCTGGCAGTCTTGGTGCCAAAGGGAGCTTAAGAGGGTTCAACGCTGGTCGACCACTCTCGACATGTCGTAGACACTCGAGTAACGGCCCGGGGGTTAAAAAGAACGTCCCCTTCACCCCGAGTAGTCCGAGTGGCGCTGCCTACCACCCCCAAGTGCAGGAAACAAAAATACCTTAACATAAATACCCGAGAAAGTGCTGGGGAAACAGCCCCGCCGGTAGCGTAGTGGTTATTGCACCAGACCGGTATTCTGGAGGTCCTGGGTTCGGATCCCACCCGGCGGGCATTTTTTCACCACTATCTTTTCGACTCAAAAAATTCTTCATCTCTTTTTATGACCCACCACAACCTTCCTTTTGCTTTCCGAGGTTTTCGGGACTGCCAACCCTTATTTTCTGTCTTATTTCACGGAGCCCCTCATTTCCCATTTATTGATTCGCTATACATAAATAAATAAATAAATAAATTAATAAAAATATATATATTTATATATATATATATATATATATATATATATATATATATATATATATTTATATATATATATGTATATGTATATATATATATATATATATATAAATATATATATATATATATATATATATATATAAATATATATATATATATATATATATATATATATATATATATATATATATATATATATATATATATATATATATATATATATACAGAAACATAGGTCGGCAGTCTACAACGCCAAGGGAGGCATAGGGGTGTGGTTAGGCTCTATTTTTTACCTTGGGTAATGAAGTTAAGATTTTTTTTAATATAAGGAAGAAAGAAAGAAAGAAAAACACGCGGCCAGAGTGGGGACCGAACCCACGCCTTTCGATTAGATCTCGAATGCCTTACCAATTCGGCTATCTGGGCTACTGTGTTCTCCTTCACTTTGTGGGCTATTTATATTTACTAGAAGTGTATCTGACGCTTGAGGGTGGTAGCCAGCGCCACTCTGACTACACGGGGAGAAGGGGACCTTCTTTTCAACCCCCGGGGCGTGACTCAAACGTCTACAGCCTGTCATGAGTGGGTAACTGGCGGGAAGCCCTCTTATGCTACCTAGGCATCAAGGCTGCCAGAACCGAGACCCTCGCTAGGCTTTCGCAGAAGAATTGTAAGGAAATGAGGGGCTCGTTGAGGAAATACAGAAACATAGGTCGGCAGTCTACAACGGTTAGAAAGAGAGAGAGAAAGAGAGAGGTGGGAAGAGAAAACTCACAAAGCACGAAGAAATAGTGTAAATATTCAGTCGGATACACAGCAAGAACAATAACCAAGGTTTACTCCCGTAACGGCATTGGGACTTGCCTTCATCAGAGTAGAGTTACATAATATTCCTGCAACAACCATTTGGCGCACATTTTGTATATAGCTTTCCGGAAAACTGTGAATGTTTCGGAAACGGAGAGAATGCATACAGTCGAGCTATGCCCGTGGTACAAACACAATAACAAAATGAGAGAGAAATAAAGAGAAGGGGGGTGAATTAACAAGGCAGCTCTCAAGATTGCCCGACGACGTGGCAACGCATGTGGCGTGAGCCAACGTTAGCATGGGCTGCAAGCTCAGGCAGTGCGGAAGCGTCGACAATCGCGGTTTCAAAAAGAAGGCGAAAGAACACCATAAGGTATTCAGAGGATGGAGAGACTGGTTCGGACAGATCCATACAGACATGAACGAAGACAGTGTTGTGGGTGTGCCCCACGCGGATGGAAATGGTAGATACGGTGCACAGAGAAGCATTGCACAGTGAACTACCAACCGACCAGGAAATAGGTAGGGTTTATAGTTTTACAAAGGGTTAAATGTTGCTTCGTGGGGGGGAGGAGAACGGGCCTCCTTCCCAAGGACAAATCGCATTGTCGAGCCGGATAAGGCTGATAAACCTACTGCATTTGTAGAATTGGTATGAATTTTGATGGTAAACTGAATGGTAGGATTATGAACAACGTGATGAAAATTTCGAGGTCGCCAATTTAGCAGATTAGTTTTCCGTATCTTTCACTAATACGAAGCTTCGCTGACCCAAACTATAAATGAGAATATTTCCGAACCTTGCGGTAGTCGTGAGTTTTAAGAGCGGGTTTTAAAATTGTTGCTTTATGATGTTCAAATGCATGACAGGGACAGTTCACATGTCTTGAGACGGGCAAATAAGGACAAGTTTTTTTCATGAGAGCGGTGAATATTCAACCGTATTCGAAAGGGCGTTTGAGTTTGGCCGATAGGTAGTTGCCTACAAATACTGCACTATAGAAGGTATGCGACATAGCGGAGCGACAGTTAAATTTACCTTTTATATTTACGTAATAGTCGGAAGCCATGCTGCTGACACGCTTTGTAGTGGTCTTGTGTGGGCATACTTTATATCGAGGTGACTTACAGGGCATGCAAGCAGTAGTTCCCGGTCGGCTGATACGAAGAGTTTGTAAGAAAGTCGCCTAAAATCTTTTACGCCGGTATGCAACGCGTGGTGGTTCCGGGAATATGCTTTCTAAGCGTTCACTTTGAATTAGGATATTGTGATGTTTTCTTCGTACGTTGACACTGCCGGAGCGGAGGCTGAGTGGGTTAAAACTAAGTTTGTTTGCATATGAACGTTCGGCACTTTTTTCTTAATGATTTCTTAATGGTCTATTTGGTTGGTTCGCACAATAGCTTCGTCGACTCCTTTGTCTGGGTACTTGCACATTTTTCCACGTATATGCACATGGTATATTGTGTATGTGCAAGCTGTTCGTCCAGTGCACACTAACGAGCCCATATAAACATTTTCATCCTTTAATCTTTCAGTACAGGCTTTTTCTCACCTGTAGTGCGCATGCGCAAACACAAACATGTGCTAGGACCACTAGCACAACCCAGTTATGAAGACCCAGTGCAAAAAAGCAAGAATATCTATAATTCGCTTTTTTTTATTTCCAGAGACGACTCACTATTCGTCGATTATCTCACGCCGGCCTTCAAACAGAGTCTCGGCGTATTGCGGAACAGCAGCGTGTACCATTCCGGCATGTTAAACATCTACGGCCCCAAAGCAAGAACAGATCTACTTCAAATTATGAAATTTCTTCCGGTATGCGTACCGTGCAACAGTTAATCGAAGCCTGAAGAGCCTTTCAAAATACGTTAATTAGGCACCTTTACAACGAGTGGGCGAGTGTGCGCCGTGGTGCAGAGCAAGCACCTATTTCATAATTACGAAGACTGCACCCCTGTATATTATTTTTTACTGTGGTGGGGAGAAATATATGGGCTGATATTTACTTCTCAGTTACCGCTTTCTGATAACAGGTGAGCCGAGCGTAACGTCTTCTGCTGCGCGCGCTAGGAACTGTGGAATATTTTTATCCGCTACCAGTGCCCCACAATGTCTCTGCCTCTTCAGTAACTAATTTTTGCAGGTCACGTACAATGCCACTGTGGGCTCATTTATTCTCTACGACCGCCTTAAAACTCGCGTTCACACAGTCGTAGGCCTGGCCGCAGACTTCACATTCGACTACGGCGTCATCGCAGAGGCTTTGTGAGTATACGCTTTTCTTTTTTCTGAAATCAGTACCTCATGTAGTACCATCTGGAAACACCTGCTGCAGAGACATTAAGGGCTGCAACTTTTGCTGCATATCCAACCAATTCTTAAAGCTAAGCACCACTTAGACATGTACAACAGCCTATGCACTTACCTTTAGCGTAGAAGAAAGAGAGAAATGCTACTTTATTGAGCTTCAATCTTGTTTGGGGCGCGGTGCGGTCGTCAGTCTGAGGCCGTCAGTGACGTCGGCAGCCCTGATGACCAGAAGTGTCCGGACCTCTGGATACGCGACACCCAGCGCTCTCTCATAGGACTCTTCATTAACTTGGGGGAGAAAGGTATCTTAAAGCTCGCCCACATTGAGTGAATCAGCGTGGCTAGGCCTTTCCAGTGTGGACAGTTGTGTGAGGAATGACTTCCTTGCAATGGAGCTCGGCATGCGATGGCGCTCTTCGGCAGAAGTCGCCCTAAGCACACTTGTCGGTTGATAAGCTTAGTGTGGGCGAGAGGGTATCGACAGCGAGAAAGGCGGTGATGTACGTTATAACTGACCCCTGTCTGACCTGCTGCCGTGGTAGGGGACGAGTATACCACCATGTCGGACAGGGAGTCTTTGGCAGCTTTGTGGGCTGCCTTATTGCCCCCGAACTGGTGTGTGCCGGGGTTCAGGCGATGTCGCCAGGGAATTTGGCAGATTTGGAATACCACGATGAATGAGTACCCGCGTACGAAGTGTTCGATGGCAGTTTTTGAATCAGTGATTACAATTGTGGGTTACTGCTTAGTCGATAGGCCGAAGATGGGATAGTGGCACAGACCCTTAAGTAGTTAACAGTGGGCTCATTTGCGGTATTAACAACTGAGGGGGCAAAAGCGTCGTGGTGCCTATGTTCTGCCGCGTCTACGTATAAAACGTTGGGTTTAATCGGGAATTCTTGGGTGTGCGCCACGCCTGTCTCTCCTTTCTAACTTTGTGGTGGATGGGGTGCATATTACTCGGAAGAGGGCGGACGTACAGCAGTTGCGGATTAGTCGAGGCACAGAAATAACCTGTTCAGGACAAACCGGTGCCCTGATACCAAGGCGGGCTAGTAAACACTGGCCATTGGGAGTAGTTGAGAGATAACGGAGCTGATTGACGGGAAGCACATCGACAAGTTCTTTGTTGGAATTATGTACTCCGAAGCACTCAGGTCTGGCATTGGGTGCAGTCAGAGGTACCGGGAGCGTATCTCTTAGGCCTTTCAAATAAGGCAGGAAATTTTGCTTATTTCAGTGTTGCAAATACGCAGGTAGAAAGGAGATTATACTATGCGACCAATGATAAATGCCCTCATTAGCCTTATTTTCTGTCTCCTCTATTGTGGAGTCCGGTAATAAGTTGGAACAGCCAAATTCTGTCGATAACATGCTAGTTTCACTGCGACAGGCATATATTGCTGTTACGATAATGCTGGATGACGCGATCAAGGACCTTGAGGATCAAACGTTAATTCAGGTAAATTTCGATTTCAAGAGAATCTTTACAGGTCCACCTGGCTTGGAAGAGCATAAGCCCCGATTTTGCGGAAGGCCTATCGGTGCCTGCTAAGCCTAAGCCTTCCATTTAGGATGCAGCATCTTTCCAACGACACGTTTTCGTGAGGAAGCATCCTAGTGGTCGCGGCACTAACTTCTCCAATCAGCCCCGTCGGAGGTTTAGAGCATGCACTCTCCCCTGGAAAGACAAGACGAGGCTAACCAAGCGGGAGTGGCAGCTCTGTCCCGAATTATGAGCAACAGTTTGTTCGGCACATCAAATACCTCACAAAAAGATGCATAAAAAAGGAACACCATAAAGTCCGTCCCCACCAGGTATGGCACGGACGTGTACTGTGACTGCTCACAGTTTATCGAAATGCCAGGTGTACAGCTGAATTAATAAACAGGGGTATTATGCGCGAAAACTCCATTGAAAACGCTGGACCCTGTCCTGCACCTAAGGGTTTCACTTGCATCTGGGGCGTTCAGAACTATTTCAAAACGCGTACGTCGAGTGCGGTCAGTGGGACCGAGCAAGTGGCCAACTGTGCACTTTTGATGAGTGTCCGGAATCTAGCCTAACCCATAGTAACACGCGCCTATTATGAGTGTTCGAAATTTACCTTAACCCGTAATAACACGTGCAATGTAGCCACGAAAGACATGATAGGCATATATTACAGCGAAGCCTTCTATACCTGACTGATGCATCATTCTTCCGAGTAAAATGCAATGCAAGAAAGCCAACGTTAACCTTAATATAGGGAAGTGATGATGGTTAAAACACACAACTGGAGCGCGAACTTTAAACACACTACTCGGAAGCAGAAATGGGGATGAAATGCATTCTAAACACACTCCAAAAAACCGATCATATCAAAAATACACACCTGAAGACACAACATTAAAGAGACTACTGTAAAGCCGTGGTTGGGAGCGAATGCATTTTAAACACACGGCACGAAAGCCAATTTTAAAGACACTGCAAAATAGCGATCATGATGATGAGGTTGATTCTCTAAGAGGGGTGGAACCTTTGCTTTGAGCATTCGTATTGAAGCAGTGTACGTTGGATTTAGACATTGGATGCGTTAATAGGAACTTTGGTAGTCTAGATTTTGCACTTTGGGAGAGTAAATGTTGGCCTTTAACTTTGACTTGGTTTGCATGCACGAAAGCTTTGTGTTTTAACCATCTTTGTATTAAGAATGTGGGTTTGATATTTTGCTTGTTTTAACGTCATTCATTATCCACGTATTTTCCTCTTCAAATAAACAGTAGCCATGGAACAACAAATCATACAACACTTTGTTGCTCCTTGGAAGCTATCCCGAGAGGCCTCTGACATGCCTTTCCTAGCCAACTGAAATTACTTCGCAGCCGTTTCTGGAGCCGAACGCCGTATAGCTACGGAGTGACGGCAGCTCACACCCAAGGCCAATAAACAGTGTAAAAAACTCATAATGACGCCTCTCCGTCTCGCTTTCTGAATTGCAGGAGACACTTCGTTCCGTCCCTCATCATCTTGCACACGCACGTTTCGTTCCCGGACAAAGATCTTCCTGACTGCCGCATCTTACCAGCGTCCATGCTTGGGTTTCCGGTTGATATTCCTAGGGACGACTTCGGCTACGGAACGTCTGTCGTATGTTTGCTTCTGCTTTCATTTTGTTCCAAACAGATACCAGGATATAGAGAGTTCACAATGGAACTTAGTAACACAGGAATGTGTGGTCGCATAGTTACAAACTTAGATGACAAGTGGTAAAATATACTTTGGAGGTCTCGAACACTGGACGGATAATCTTTCCGCCATTTATAACCAGTTTTTTTTTGTGAAGGTACGCTCCCTCGGCCAAAACCCCAAAGCCAAAAAAATAATAAGGCCACGTTCACCCAGGGCAAGACATGCTGAAACAGCGGAGATGTGGGACTCTTGTGTGCGCTCGAATGCCAACGGGCGCTCGCTCTAAAACAACAGCACTCTCACCGCACAAAATCGACGGTTTGCGCGAAGGAATCAGTAGCCAATCATAAACGAGCGCACCAGCAAGCGAGTGAGCGAGCGAACTGAAGAATAAGCGAACGAACGGGCGAGTGCCCAAACGAACGGACGATCAAGCGAGCGAACGAACGAGAAGGAAACGATCGAGCGAACGGAATCAGCGGCAGCACTACCTGAACGCAAGTCACCGGAAGCTCCCACCCCTTCCCCACCCCTATTGGGAGGGAGAGGAACCCTTCCCTTCAAACCACTGCACCCTCAATCTTCGGTTCCACGAACCAGTTATTCAGGGGGATGCAGGACATTCAGCAGAATTACGACAAAAAAAACTCGACTTAAAAGAGTTTCGATGTTAATACACGTTAGGATTTGCGTAGGAGAGGAACCCATGACTCCCTATCTTGGGTCGTGTATAATGCCACGTCGATGTTGCGACACGCTTCCACTATGCGGAACGACAGTTATCCTAGTGTTAACTGCGTGAGAAGTTAGCATATGGCCAAAAGTTAGCACACTTAGCATATGGCCAAAACGCGTATGAATTCTTTGTAGGCTTGGACATAATTTTGCGCCATAAGGTCTGTTAGTGTCTTGGTGCATTTCAGGGGGGCTGGATGGCAAAACTGACTAAGAATTAAAATTTTGCATTAGTGTGCCAAAATATTCCGACTTCTTCGAGAACGTCCACACGAAGTGGCATCCTAAGATCCGCAATAGAAGTCATTTAAAAATGGCGCCAAAGGTGCCACCATGTGGCATTGCCTAGTCACTGAAAGTTTCGAGTGACCCGCAGTAGCATTTAGATTGTTATTTTCTTTTAAAAATGCCCAATAACGTTTTTTTTGTAATAAATTACAAATATAGCCCATAGTTACTGGACATTTCCGGTTGTTCAGTACATGCCGCAAAGGTGCGGCGTTAGTTGAAACTTCATTGTGCATGCGTGCAAACTGGTTGCTTATATCGGTTTGGTCGTGAATATTTCCGTTTGCCCACGAATAATTGGTTTTTTTTCGACAGACTACAGGGAGTGTTCATGACTGAAGTACCCTGTGCTAGCCGCATTCCCTCGCTTTCCTTATAATCCATGCAAGAAGCGACAATTAAAAAAAATGAAACAACTTTGAAGCGTGACTTCTCAAAACTCCATTCCCAGTGAGAAAAGAAACATTTTCTTTTCAACTATTCTGGATTCCGAAACCTTTTTTTGTGACTTCTTTATGAATGCTATATACACATTCTGAACCAGAATGAGTATGTACTCCCAAAAATTTGTTTTTTATTCACACTCTTGTCGGTTGAAAATGAATAACATTTGAGTTTGTGGTATGCAAATGTTTTATTCAATTGTAATTGGCCGTAATATTATTTTGGTTCATATGGAACCATTAGGCATTTAAAACATATTGAATGTTTTTCAGATTTTTGTCTGTAAAAACATCTGTGAAAATGTTTCTTCACCGTAGAAAGAAAACTAAGAACCTCTAGACTTTATTTTAAAAATTATGAATATTTATGTACGAAATTTTTTGCATGGTTAGTCCGTTATAAATCCACATTGCCCCCAAACTTTCAAGTTGATTACTAGAAAAGATGCGAAGTGAGCCGCAGACGTATTTAGAATCCGACGTTCACTATCCATCCCCCGTTGATGCAGGATGGTGTTAGTATGAGCCCGCAATAAAACTTAAAACAGGACTGGACCGCTACCACTTTGTTACGTAATAAGCAGACACCTGATATCAACCACTGAGAGAAACTGCGATTGTCGCCTCATACACAAAAATAATTCGAATCCTTCTAGCCCGTGAAGATGCGAGCGAGTGAATCTGAAGCCACGTGGCAGTGTCGGTATAGAGAATTTATATACTCTTGTTTTGCTCTGGGTCGGCATTCCAAGTGAGCGAGTTGTTGGAACGCCGACAGATTCTGGAGGAATTCCCAGCTACTCGACGAGATGTAATTTAGCCCGAGGCAACGGAGGCTGCACGTTCTGCAGCATCGGTTTTCTATTGTTTTCGTGCCCATTCCCGCTTCTGTGCGCGCAGACGCTCCTTCAATACCCGCGTCACTTCCTCCGAGTATACCTTTTTGAATTTTAAATTTGCCCTGCGGCATAATGGATGGATGCATTCACCGAAACGAACAAGTTAGTTTCGTATATAAAGTTCAGGAGTTCTCGGTGAAACAGTCCATGAACGCAGTGTTGTAGGTAAGGAATGTGGCTTGAGTGGAGACCGTTTGCACGAACGTGCCGCAGGCGAACTTGATGCAATCCCGGGCAGGTCCACAGCAATGGCTGGGCGTTCAGGTCGTGTATGGAAGAGTGGCAGAATAGGCAGGTGGTTCTGTACGGGCAGCGGTATTGCGATGGCGAGGAAGCAGTCACGGATGCCGTAAGGGCACCTCTAACGCGCCGTCTCCCCAGCGCAATGTCCACTAACGAGATAAGTCACCAGCGAGGTTTGAACCACACCGGAGTATGAGGCCTCATGTAATGCGCCGGAGGTTTTCCTTTTTTTCGCTCCAGGTGCCCGAAAGCGTCTTCGAGGAAAGGTTGTAGTGGTCGCATGACGGTACTCGGGCGACTACCTGTTTGTCCCCGTATCGCCGGGCACAGATGAACGGGGCACTCATTCGATGGGTATCTGCAGTTCCGCGCTTCTTGCCAAGCGATGAATGGCGTCTGAGAAGGATGTCAATTGTGCCACGCTATGAATGCCATGTATGGCTTGCATGGATCAGTCCGGATGATTAGTCGGGAGTAATGGCCCGCCTAAACAAAAGTTAGCATTGAGACCAGCCCATCATGTATTGCAGCCAATACAGTAAGATATACGGGTGGCAGTAGATTGCACGCATATGAACACGTTTGTTCAAACTCAGGTGTCTGGAGAAAAACCAGTGCGGTATGTACCAGGCTATTTTTAACACTGGCACCTACATACGCAATGACTGCGTCGGTGTCTACACAGGGAAGACCAGTGGCCTGTGCCGTGCCCTTGCAAGGGACTGGATGACGGAGACGACCGATGGGTTTATTTTCTGTAAGCTCTACTCGCTGCCTTGAGGAAGGTCTTTCTGTTTCAAGGTTGAATCTGCTACAACAAACCCAATGTAACGGGCCAGCGCACCAGCTACAGTGATGTTCGAGGTGGGGGTAGAACGGCGCTGATTTACCACCTGATCGCTAGTGTTGAGTTGGGCCTCGGCCTGCACAGTCTCTAACGGGGACATTCGGAGTAGACCAGTAACAGCCCGCATGGCATCGGGATTGATGGCTGAAATGGCATACCAGTCTCTAATCATGAGATGGTGGAATTATGCCTGATACACGAGTCGGGGCTATAAGACAGACTGCACAAGGAGGTGAGCAATTCAGGTTCGCGAACCGCCAGCCTTCATTGCTATTCGGCGTATCAGGTGTATTGTGCGTGCAGCACTCTGCTCTGCGCGCTTCACCCAAGGTGTCGCAAATCCCAACGAGGCAACGTCGATACCAAGCAGGCGAAGAAATAAAACATTATGTAGTGGATGCTGATCCATAAGCAAGCACACAGGTCGGTTCTGGAGCCGGCGGTGCCGTTGCTATTACCACTGACATATACGCAGTTTCTTTCTTTTGAGATTTCAAGCCCTACCTTGGCGCACCAGGAGTTGGTTATGTTTAACGCCATTTGTATAGCTGTTTATTGTATATATGCCAGGGTACTCAGACCTCAGAGTAATGTCACCGCAATACATTCTGTAGGTTGCGTCCAGAATCCCCGGCAACTGCCAAGCTAAGAAAAGCAGGGTGATATTAAATCATATTGGCGCCAGCACTGAGCCTTGGGGAACCTCTAGATACGAGGTGAATTGGCATGTAGCTTTTCTGGATAAGGAAACAGAAAAGGTTCGGTTCCGAAAAAAGGCGTTCACAAACGTGCATACACGACTTTAAGTTACTCAAGTATCTCAACAATAGCCTCGCGGCTGACGTTGTCGAAGGCTTTCTTGGCATCCATCGCCAGGACCGTTCGAACCAGATAAGAGCGACCTCCTATAAAGTCCATAGAGAAGAAATGCTGCATTCCGTGTTCAACATCCATTTGTGCACTGAATCCGATTTGACCATGGTGGTACCACTAATGGCGCTTCAGCCACCAAGAAAGGCGTGTCGCTAGAATGCGCTCTATCAGCTTGTACATCCTCTATGTAAGAGATATTAGCCGGAGGTTGCAACGATTTTAGTGTGGCAACAAGTATCCGGAATGATGCCTGTATTCCAAGCTGTAGTTATGGCCTGAACTAGTACATTGAAAGTCGTACCTTCAGCATTCTTGAGCAGCCCGTAAGGAACGTCATCCAGTCCCGGTGCTCTTTTGGGTTTGGCATGGTCGATGGCTGCCAAGAGTTCCGCCATTGTGAAAGCAGCTTCCACCCCTGCTATATCTCCACTTATAGGCAATGAACCGGCTCCCGTCGGTAAGATTTTTGCACAGTAAAGGCAGCTGGCGGGGTGTCAAAGTCGGGAAAGAAGCTACTTGCGGCTGAATAGGCGAAAGTGGACGGGTCTTTCCCAGATGCTAGTAGTGCAGTAGCCGCTGGATCCAGAGGACCTTGGCCGCGTTCCATTGCTCGAAATGTTCGCCAGACTGAAGAATCCAACGACCAAGGGCCACGCGAACCCCAATAGTCTAGCCAGCGGTGGCATGCCAGCCGTCATTCATGTGGGCGTGCTGCTAGTGTAAGACATTGACGACACACACGCCTCACCCTCAGCGAGTTAAAAATTTACAGCTGATAACTGCGCTAGCACCTTTGTCAGCCGCTCGTGAAACTTGGGAAAGAAGCATCTCTGGTTAGAAGGGGTACAAAATTTGTGAAAGTGGCATCGATGGTGCCAAGAAATTGTGGAGAAGCTGTGCCAAGTACTGTGGCTTTGCCCGAAGAAAAACAACTCCATGAATTAGTCACATCCACCTGCTCAATTTTTTTGCGAATTCGCTGTTGTTTTCACTGATTTTATGGACGCGTCGGGAAAGGGACTTGTAAGAGTCCTTACCATGTCGGAAATGCAGTGATGGGTTTCCCTGTCTTCACCGACTGCCGGCCACAGCTCTCCCGCAGCGTGGCAGCGATAATTTCGTTTGGACAACGCCTGATGGCCATGCAGTATGAGTTACTAGTTTTATATTATTCGTAGCTATTCCTGCCCAATGGACAAGCTGGAAAGAAACGCCTCATTGATTTTAAATCGCGGGTTATTTGAAAAGAACGACTTTTGCTTTCATCTTGTCACTTAGTAGCAAAGAAACCATGACGGCGGTCCCTGCCGTGCTTGGTACCTCTGTGTACTCCGCGCTCAAAAAGTGGTAATCATTTATCATGCATCAATCTTTATCGTGTAAATGTTAGAATGCCAATTTACTGTGCCACTCATAAGGCCACGTCGAGCAGAGCAGCTGACCAACATGCTGTCACGAGGCAATATGGGCCCGTTAAACCATTGGCTTCACTGCATACCCACCCTTCCAACACACAGAGATCAGAGCAGATGACAAAAAAACTTTATTGTTGACATGAAGGGGACCTTTTCCAGGGGTCGTCTTCAGTGTCCTTATGCATACAGTTCTCCGCACGATCTTTGGCCACGCGGGCTAGTGATGCCTTTGTCAGAGGGTCTGCGCTGAGCAGGAGAGACTCGAAATTCTCCTCCTTCATAATTTCGAATGAAAATCGGATTCTTTTTACGAGTTCTCATAGATTTCTCTTCGCCGACCCGAACCGCACGGGAAAGATCTGCAAATTAATGGCATAGATGGCATTGGTTACAGGGCAGGGGTTGAAAAGTTGGATATTTGAAGTTGGTGCCAAACTGCAGCGTGGAAGCAGTAGAGGGAGTTGTCGCGCAGCGGGAAAGGAGCTCTGAATATCCACTACTCATGCAGTACCGATGGGTAGGTCTAGAGGCGTTCCCCATGAATGAACTGTTCAGATAGTTCTGTGGCATCACTGGACCCTCAGGTCTTAACTCTTCGAGGAAGAGAAGAAAGATTTCTTGCTATGACCGATCATAGCGCCGTTCGCTCACCGAACCATGCAATGGGCCTCTGGGTGCCACGTACAGGATTTCCAGCTTAAGCTCACGAAAAAAAAACAGACACACAAGACATGGACAAGCGCTCTTACTAGAATAGATTGTCAGTTCTCTTTTTTGTGCACTGAAGCTGAAAATATGGAATACCAACTGGTCAGAACCCCACCCTTCGTCACGTGCACGTGTAACAAGAGTCTGCAGCCAAATTTGAAAAATTGTGACCAATCGGAATGTGTGAAGGGGGGCGATCAGTGAAGCTTTTCCAGACAGGACAATGAGGTGACACAGAATTTGTGCAGAAGGTATGAGCAAATAATATTTCCCTCTAACGTGGGTGGTTGTCATCCCTAAGAAGGAGTTTTGTGACTTGGACAAGAAACACACATGCACCCGTGTCCGCAGATTGGGTGTAGCCCAATTGGTCTAGCGAAAGGTTATTATTTTGGCTAGACGGCGCAATGAACGCTCACCAAATGACACAGCAACACAATCAAAGCCGTTAGTCGCCGCAACCGCACAGTAGGGGTGGATGCGCAGTGGGCTGTCATGCTACCCTCGCTTTCATGTAATATTGTGTTTTTTACGCGGGCCCATACTCTTCTCCCTGTGGCTATCTTCGCACCGAAAACTCGGAACGAACTTGAGATTCAGCGCTTTGATGGCGGAAGCGTACGATGTGCTGGCTAGACCGTGGCTAAGCATGTCCATACTCTTACCCTATCCCCCTTTCCGCAGCCCTCCAGCTGGTACGAACGAAGAATTTGAAGTCTTCACTACGGAAACCGTCGGCCGCGCGAATTGGTTCGGTCGGTGGTCAAAGCGTGATCGCTGGTGTTTCTGTCTGCTACGCGAAAATGCACGTGGTGCTCGCTTGACCTTTGTTATACGTCGAAGGTCAGACAAACTCTACCAGGCGTTTCCTGTGTTTTGCCGGGAGTGATAAGCCTCGGTATAATATTTTACATGCATTGACCAGTGAACGACAGGCGTGCACACTCATCTAGCTATCTCGACCGCAGCCACTGGGCCGGAAAGCGTGGCGGCACACGTCTTTGCGAACAGTTTGCTTGCCTCCTTTGTATTGATGCCGCCTGCACAACATGAACTAAATGCAAGCTAAACGTTCTCTGCGCGCTGATTCTTTGCCGCTACAAATCATACAGTAGTGTTTTCCTTCTCTCACTCGATCCAGGAGGAAGCTGCCAGTTTCGCGCAGTCCTTGCGGAGAATGGGCGTTCCCGTCACTATATCATTCACAATGAGAGCTCGCATATATGCTCCCAGAGATATAACGAGCGACGGCAACCTCACCGACCAGCTATTCAAGCCGTGCTCGAACCTCGTTGGATCGACAAACGCTTTTGTAGGATTTGTACGAACAAACCTTTCCTTTGAGTGCACGTAACCTTGTAAACGATTGTCATGATTCACTGCTAAAAGTGTCACTTATCGGTAGTTCTTATTTTGATTACCGTAAAAGGTTTCTTTGGAGAGTCTTTGGACACTGTTGTGTAAATTATAGGTACCAATTTCCTCACACGACCTGCTGTTCAGAGCTCTTTTGTATACACAGTTGCAAAATTGCCCTTGTTCTTCCGGAGCGGAATTTCGCTCCGGAAGGCCGAAAAATTAAATGTTGTATACTTTTTATGAACAGCAATGCTTAACTACATAAACCTGCTTTTAAAATAAAAACATTCAATTAGGGACCACTTACGTTTGCACGGTTTTTGCAACTTACGGCCACAGCGGGAAGAACTTGAATACTACTCAAACTTTCTGTCGACAGATACCAGATTCGTCAACTTGTTCCGTACTTGCACCTAGTGGCTCGGAACCCAGGAGGCCAACCAGAGGGCGGTTTTGATACATGGGGCATATGGACAGTTTGTAAAGGCCCTCTATGTAGTACCTCTTATGCAGTTTTGTTCAACACCACTATTTTGGGTGATCTTGAGCGATCTGGAAAGCAGCAGCGCGTTCGTGTGGTCCAAATTGAGCGCTCCAAGTGTCTTCGACGGGTCTCCCGGGAAATATCTTCAACCGGGCTACAACGGAAACACGGAGTACAATCAGGAGAAGGGAACAGCACTTCCTATGGCGCCAAAATACCGTCACTAGCGTGTGGACAAGGCTTAGCTAGCGGCATCTCTTGCGGGGGAAGGCGGTGCGCGGCCACCTGATCGGTTGTCACTACGCACACCGGGATAAATTTTGGCCGCTACTATTTCGCCCATGACGTGCCGCTGCCATCTTTTCATAGTCGAAGCTTCCAAGCTTTGTGTTGCGGGGTTGTGTTCATTGTGACATTATCTGGTCGCTAGCCCGCGGTTTTCAGAGTGGATCATTTGACCACCTTTATTCTCCGCCGACGGGAATCGTAGATAGTCGTTTTAGTGCAGCCGGTTATTTCGACTGCCTGCATATAGTTCGGCGTAACGTCACAATAAAACATACCCAGGCTCAGTTCCATGTTAAATCGATAGAAGTGTCGCCATCACCAGACCGCAACATAGCCGCTAACGCCGTCCTATTTTAACATACCTCAACTTGGTCTCTTGAATACCTAGAAAACTGCGAGCTTTGTGCACTATTGCATGGATCCGGTCATTTAGATTGTGAGGGAACCCCGCTGGGCTGATGTGGAAAATATTACGTTGTTTATTACGGCACCCAGCATCTTCCCTTCATTGTCATGTTTTATGGCATCATCTCTTAAGACGCCATTTGCGCTTCGTCTGTGTCCTCGCCAAGATACCCACAACAGAGAGAGTCAGAGAAAAGCTGCAGACATCATTATTAGGGATAACGTTGTTTATATAAAGGGAAACGGCTTTCCTGGGTCACTTGCCAGCGCCTGACAGTTGCGTACAGGACTAAGCTGAAGATTATATGGTTGCGCAATAGAAAGCTGGATATTGCACGGTAATTAGGAAGGGTAATTGGTAATGAGACTGCGACTACTGTGCCTGAGGATGCCGTGCACAGCGCCTGGTAGTGCAATCGGTTGCTTTGGCGTCCTCGAGGGCTGCGTGAGGCGGATTGAAGGGATAAAGGATTACTGCGCATATTTTAGATCTTCTTACTGTTTTGTATAGGCAACTGCAAGTTCTTCGTAGGGTAGTGCACGGCAACTTTGCTGCCATTTTTACCTCTGGTGTTAACCGTATGCACTGTACCGGTTGCTCCAGGATGTCATTGCAACAGCACAACCACGCACGGTAGAAATACAAGTTAAAGAGACTGTGAGAGCGTGCTCGCATTCAAGGAGGCTACTTTTATGCTGCTGTCATTATGCTGCTGTTACCTTAGAAAAAGCTTGGGTGTTGACATCGCCAAGGTGATCTGACGTTAAGCGCCACAGCTATCATTTCGAAGATGGTTGATGGTATACAAAAACGGGCAGGTTACGTCGTAAAAGTGCAAATTGGTGCTGAACGTTGCGTTTTACCTTCGCGGTATTATCATCGGAACTTTTGTTTTGAACGTTGGCGTTTGCAGTTGTGATTGTCCAAGCTCGTCACCTTGTTATGTATAAATAAACGAATGTTTCATTACAGCCCTCCAATCGCAGTCCTTGCCTAGTGCTTGTACGGCTGGACTGCGGCAGGGATCATGTTGTTGATGCTTGTATTCACGAATGAGATACTTTTCTCCCCAAAAGTTGGCGATTATGAACAGCCCAGCTTGGCCTTCTTACGCAAAACTGCGGAGTGTTCGGGCCGACATTCCGGTACCTGCCCGGTGTGGAAGCCACGTTCGCATTTAGAACCGGCCCCCTTCCTCAGATCATCACCTTCGAAACAGAGGGTGTTCTCGTTCGTAAGGTATTCTCTCTCCTAAATGGGGGAATTTTATGTCTGGTGCAATTTATGAATTTACCTCAAAAGAGATGACAGATACGACGTCAGTAAACTGTTTTAAACCCAAATTGTGACAAGAAATGCGAAGATAGGTGCTGGGTACACACATAGGTTTCTTGCAACAAAACCAGAGACACCGAACAAAGAAACTCCTAAAAATTAAAAAAAAACAAACAAGAGACGCCTTGCTCTCGCTACGGAAGCCTTCGTACCTTTTCAGCTGCAGTTTCTGCTGGTCAGTGTCTCTCGTTTTACTGCAACGTGGTTCATCCCGACCACACTGGTTTCCGTCCAACTTTGGGCTACACATACAGTTACGCGTACTCAGAAAAAGCTTAGCAGCTGTACATGTGCCTTGGCAACAAGATATATTATGATTCAAGCGAAAGCTTTTTAACGGTACAAATAGCGTCCTGTAAAAAACTAATGCCTTTCTGCATGCACCAGTTGGTATAAAAAAATTCCCTCGCACTTCCCCGAGGGGGAGAGTGTGTAAGTGCGAATGCACGGTTGTTGATTGCGCGATTACGGTGGATATCGTGATCTTAATGAGTAGTCGAGAGATTACACACATGCACACAACTACAAAGAAAGATATTTCACTCGTTACTGCTGGTACCGTTGCCCGGTCCGCCATCATCGTTATCGAGATGCAGGACGAGCGACCGCTCTCGACGACGGCGCGCGCTCGACTAACACCCTCCCGCGCCACGCGGCCGCTACACGAGCGCCCTCACGCGTCGGAATGCGGTGCGCCCGCTACGCGAGCGAGAGCTCTCCCTCCCGAAGTGGAGAGGAGGCACCCAACACCCGCAGTCACTGAGCGGAGAGAAGAGAAGGAGAGTAGCGCGCGCCCATCTCCCCCCGTTACTAGGGAAGACGAGGAGCGCGCGCACCCGCAGCTGTTGCTATGCGGACGACGGCGGCGGACGATTCAGGCTCGCTTATGAAGTGCATTCAGACTTAAAAAGCTCTGATGACATCTCTCGACACACGGCACGGGCATGAAATCGGGCTTCTATTCTGTGTAAATGTTGACACAAAAATTGCGAGAAAGGAACGGTTCTAGATAAGACCAAATGCACGCATTGACAGTTAATGTGTACAATTGTAATCCTTTGTCTCGTAAACCACGTATCGGAAAAAAATTAGCACTTTGATTTGATTGTACGGTTTAACGCGCCTACGCAACGCAGGTGATTAGGCGCGCCGTAGGGGAGGCCGGCGGAATAATCTTGAATACATTGGGGATCTTTCGGTGCGATAAAATCTCGTTCACACGGACATTTTTTTCTTGCCTCTGTCAAAAAAGCGGCAGCCCCGGCCTGGAATCGAACTCCCGTTCTCTTTCTCAGCAGCACAACGCCTTAGCCACTGAACCACCACAGCCGGTGAAAGAAAAGATCGTTTGTGGATGCGTTTACTTAGTGCGCAAAAAAATGGTTGCACGGGTTTTATTTTCGCTTACGATATTCGTCCTTGAAAGTTTGACAATGGTTTGCACGCACTTTTAGCGCAGGTTGGACGCACTTTTAGCTCCCCCGCTTCTGTCAACCTTCTTTAGTAAAGGATGTTAAATTGCTTAAACCTGAACAGGTTTAGGTTAGTGTAATGTAGTAGTGTGGTGAAACCCTTGCTCAGTGCTACTGGAGCTAACAGTAGCACTAACAGTAGCTAACAGTAGAACAAATATTATCTCTGAAGAAATGGTATGTCACCTTTGAGCATATGATCAACCTGACGGATATATCCATGTACAATGACAGGCGGCTGTACGGACGCATATCAGCCGTGCGTGTGTCTTGTGAGAAAACTATGTTAACTTGAACCAATCAAAAGCTCGGAAAACAGAAAACTAACAGCCGTAACAATCGGCGACAATATCATCTGGTGCATATATTTACCATACATTGATTTTTGAAACATATGTGTGCATGTTGGCAACTGTATGAAGGCAGACAAATAATAGACTCACACTGGCAAAGTATTTTTTTAATTAAAACACACGGGGGCGAAATGGCTGTGCTAGGAAACCCCACAAAACGCCTCGAAAGCCATATTTTAACCACAAAATACAAAAATGTGTGGCATTCTTTCCCAGCTCACGGCTCGAACATCAGGACCAACAGCAACAAAAGGTTCGAAGAGATGCCGTGCCAGCAGTGGGAACGTGTAAATATCGAATTGACTTCACCAAATCCCGATCCCGTTTATAATACGAGGAGAGAGACGGGAGCGAGACACCGCGAGAGGTGGATGGGGGAGAAGAGAGGGAGAGACGTGGCAGCGACGGCAGAAGATTGCGTGTTCCGACGACATTTGCACTGAATCAACTAGATTCGCGGCGAATTTTAAAGCGAAGCTTTCTCCGGTTCACATACGGCCATAGAGTGGTGCCAAAAGGCGCTGGAAGAAAGCTGGATTGACAAAATGGGTTTCCACACAGGCACACCACACACATGATGATGTTCAAAAAAAGCAAGCGCCTTCAGCAAAAAAACTCGTTCCCTCGACGGGATCGAACCTAGGTCACTCGAGTTACAGCGCTGATGTCTTTCTGATGGCGCCGTTAGCGCCCCGCAAATAAACGATACGCCATATGCCTCACTGATCGCTATGTAGTTAAGCAAAGACGCACGGCAAGAAAGCCAGCTTACGCGATGGGTTTCCATAAACCTCATCAATCACCCCACACACGAAAACAATAGAAATTTTCGACCCACGAAACACGATACCGTATATCACCGAAAAACACGTTCGAATTGTGATAGACTCGCTGATGATGATGTACGTCCCATCATGGCATTCCGCTCACATTTAGGGTTCGTTGCGTGACCGTTGGCGTTAGACTCTGGCTAATATAAAGGGTGCCTTATTTCTCTTATGAAATGGGCTTTGATGTCTCTTAAAGCGAAGCTTTCTACCTGTACCAGCCAACGGTTTTTTCGCGGCGTGCGGGAGAATAGGCTCCCAACGCGGCGGGGGCAGCGGCGGGGGGGGGGGGGGGGGCGTAGGGAGGCGCTGCGGGTTTGACTCATGGAGCACACTGTAGAAAGAACATGGCGCGGTGAATTTACCCTGCGTTCCCCGCCCGGAAGTGCCCACTCGCAGGCGCGCGCGCCGGTGGTACGGCTTTGTCGTCTGCTTTAGCGGCGGTTGTTTTGGGCGTGTTTTGGCGCAGCTTCGCGTCCATTGCGCGTTTCCTTTCCACGGCTTGATTAACTTGTTCGATAGCACCTCCTGGGTAACCCGGACCCGACGGAATTACGTGGTCGGGCAGCAAAGATACCTTAAGGGTTGCTTAGCAGGGGGGGGGGGGGAGAGAAAATGTAGAGACCACATGCAGACATCTGGCCGCTAGAGAAACGGCACCTTTTGTGCACTGCTTGCCAGAAATGGACTCCTCCGTTTTGTAAATTGCTGAATATCAATTCGGTTGTGGTCATTGAGCGGGGGGGGAGGATGAGGCTGCTTTTTGGCGCGAATCCCTGGTAACGTCTGGCAGAATCTCTGTTTTCACTCTTTGTACAGCCACGTGTGTGAATTTAAGTGCCCTCGCATGGCCAGTTGTTGTGGTGTCGTTTACAGCTTTGCTTTGCAACCACCTTGACAGCCTGGATTGGAACCAACTTTTTTGTCTTTGGTTCTGCTAGGTTTGCACGGCGGCGCAATACCTTGGTCTTCCATTTCCAGTCGCCGTGTATGACATCGAAAAAGACGATGAAGGTGTTTTCGACTGTACGGCCTGGAACATATCACGCAAATCCTTCTCTCGACTGGATTTATTAGCTAAACTTCGAACATTAAATTACGGCACGCAATACTACGCAACGGATATGTGTGTGCCATTATTCCGTAAGTGTGCATAAAGTTTTGGAGCTCTCATTTGTTGCCCGAAGTAAAGTTGTAGCGCTGCCGAAGGAAAGACTGGAAGCGACACACGTGACATAGGATTATGGAACTTGGTACAGTCTGCGTTAGGAGAGTTTATTTCGGGAGTAACTTAAAAAACTAACCCGCAAACTTCTTTTCCGGCCAAAGTTGGCATAAGCCATTTTTTTAGTTCATTCTTTGAGACTGTGAATTACTACATGCTAGGTAACATTTTTAACGTCATTAGTTCATAGTCTACACAGCTTTTCAGACTTTAGTTACCATTTGAGTCCCTGCTGAAAGACCTCCGCCCTGTGTTAGGACAGACGGAATCATGTGCACTAACATGACTGAGAATCCTGTGACTCATTTGGTACGAATGTGCAGGCTCAATGAGCGTGAACTATACAGTTATAACAAAGTTCTACATATAAAAATAAAAACACTCAGTGGGATTATCTGAAGAGCGCTAGGTTACTCTCGTGTTATTGAAAACAAGGTTTTCAACACCTCTTTTTACATTTGTAGTTAGTGATGATGCAGCCATAACATGTGGAAAGCTTAGGCAAGGTAACCAATGCTCACCTATTGGTCCTAAAAGGTAGTTTTCGCTTGTCGTTCTGTGTCTTGAGCTCATCCTGCTGATGACGCTTACCTATTTATTCTCGGGTAGAAGTTTAGAATGACAATATCTCATGTAATGAATCACTAAGCCTAAGGACGGACTCGAATTCAACGAGTGGGTGCATTTTGAAAACAGATTGCGCTTAATGCTTAACATCATCTTCTTGTTCACACCTTGTCGTGTTACAGTCACTGCCGTAATTTTAAGGTAGATTAAGCGCGATAAATCACGCAAACAACTCATGACATGTTCAAGATACTCGCATTAAGGCGATTTGCGCCGCGCGTAGTAACAGCCGGCTACGGTTGTGAGGCGCAGGTTAGACTTCCGTTGTCGGTATGTTGTCCCCGAGTATACAACTCTTAAAGCAAGCTTGCTTGCAAACTTGATTTTTATTTACTTATATACTCTCAGGGCAGAAGAACTATGGAGCTAAGTGGGCGCACAACGTGTCGCAAACAATAAATACAAGAGTTAAAACCATGCATAAGCAAGTTTCCGTCGGAAAACCAACAATATGTCGAAAATAAACACACTGTTAAAAAAACTGCAACAAATAGGTTACAATGCCAGCTTCGTAGTAGTACCACCAACAGCAATCAAACAGTTTTGTGTTTGTGATGGGCCCCTTCACACAAAATAGGCAAGTAGAAAAGGCAGCGAAGTAGAAGTGATTAAGAAATGTTGCTCAGAGCGGAGTTACGATGAAAAATCTTATGGCAATATAAAGGTGAGAAATTTCCGGTGGAGTGAAAAGGCGGTTAAGTAAAAATTAGCTTACATAGAAGTAACCATTGATCTACGAACAAGTCAGACATAATATAGGAGGCGGAAAGATTTTGTATCGACTCGAATAAATAAGCTGTATCCCAGATTGACGACGCATACGCGAGTTTAGTCCTGAGTAATGCGAAAGCTAGAGGTTCAGGGGGACGTAATACAAGATTCTGAGTAGGTAACCTTAAGTTACATTTACGTTTTTTGGAATGTAGCGACATCGGTGTTCGAGGCAAACTTGTTAAAAATGTAAATGCCAAAATTGCTTGCATGACGAAACAGCGTGGGTAACAAGACATGATTAGAAGACCTTTTGCTTAAGCGTGTAGTCGCTTGGCGCGTCATGAGAAATGCAACTGGAAAATCTCATTGCCTTACAATTTGTAATGTCTAGCCCCGTTAGCAATATGCCACGCTGTGATCAAGTGTGATTCAAGCCAGTCTGAAGATCCAGATGATAAGGATTAGTCAGGATTCTGTATTGCGCAATAATAAGCAAAACGTTTATTGGACGACGTAAGGGCGTTTTGTATGCCATTATAATGAAGAAAAATAGTCATGGATTGAGAACTAAACGCTACAGAACACCCGGATGTGTACAGGGTCAATAAGGTAATAGTAGTCCTCATCTTTTACAAACCGAGTGCGGTTAAACAAAACACATTTAAGGTTTCATCAAACCTATTCAGCGCACTGTAACATACTTAAGACCTTCCGGTATGAAAAAGGTCCTCAAGTGTCAATATAGCTGCACGTAAGCCTGTTATATTCACCATGCAATGTGCTGCACAAATTATCCGCGATGATTTTTGCCCCGAGTGTAGTCACCAGCTGCTTTTTTTATTCTTTCAGATATACGCGAGACCGCATATGATATAAAACGCAAGGTAAACGCCTTTGCTTGTTTTATAGCCTTTTTATTCCTGCGTGTCTGGTGTTCAAATTCATGGGACACTTGTTCGCGCGAAATAATTGTTTATTATATATTTCGAATTTTGCTGAGGGAGGCCGACTTTTTCAATAACCCGTGTTTACGCTACATGCCTTTCGTGATAAAATGCTGCTTGTAGCGAAAACACCTGTCTTCTTGTCATCGGTAAAATACTAACGCTCTGTACAAAAGAATTGTGTTGCATTGTCCTAGAGTACAGTTGCAGTACAAAGTCGGCCACATACCGTTCGCAGTGCTTTTTGACGACAGACTAATCACATTCGGCTACTATTCGTTGCACAGTACTGTTCTCAGATCAACCGGTGAATGACAAAGCCTTGTGACAGTATATAGTTCACTTTTCTATTACAAAGGAAACCGAACTATAATATTGAGTTTTAATTATTTTGAGTAAAGAACCTTCGCAACGTCAATAAGAAATTGGCAGTGAGCATGCGCATGTATGGGCATCTTAATGTTCACCAAAAAGATATATACCACGGCTAGGTCAGCTGGTATACCCCCCAGGTAACCGGTAATTGCGCCACTAGCGTCAATTTGTCCCCTAGTGCTTGGTAGGCCAAACTGTCAAACCAAAAAACAACAAAGAAATCGCTGATGCTTCTATGGCAACGCTTTCGTTGATGCGCGAGGAGAAACGCCATGCCGCTTATCGTCTGCTATAGGCTGAACGAGCGCGGCAGTCTTTGTGTGCCGCAAGCGTGAACAAACACCGCTTGCATTTTGCTTTTCAGACTGTGTTGCTGTTGCACATCTTGTTTTCGACAACTGTCAGTTGCTAATTTCTTGGACTTTCAGTACGTGCACAAAACATTTTTTTGGGTATCTTTCTTGTTGAATACGCGCGAGCCAGCACTCCCTGAAGCGTGACAATTTTGTTTTGGGCAGAAAAAGTGGTAGGTGGGAAATGTGGTTTATTCACTGATTTTATTAGCAACGTATCGCAAGTTCAATACATGCCACAATAGCACAGAGCTCTGTATCTCGTATAGTAATGTCCGCATCCTGTGAAAGTTACACAAACATAAGAGACATCTTCGTACAATTCATCGTATACCGAAAATTGCTGCAGAGGTCACCACGTTCATTTGCTGTACACAATGAAATTCTGCAGAAACGATGTTTCATAAAAACACGCGTTTGTGAATAATAAAATGATTATGAAGTGAGCTGACCAGCTCATTTCACCACTATTAACAACCGCTCCATATTCATATTCTCGTGAACTAGCTAGCCCAAAAGACTTTTCATAGCTAGCGAATGTTCTGCGTAATTTCGCCATACGTCACACCTAGTAAATGGAAGAAATACCACCATGGATACCAAAAAACAACACGTAAAAGCGAGACGAATATTGAGAGTGCTAATAAGGTACAAAAAAGGGAAAACCAGCGAGCAGAATGCAGGCCGAGAAGAGGAGGCACACACAGAACACCGCTGGAATAACAACTGCACAATATGTACCAACTAGCCCAGCAATTCACTATCTTGAAGGTACAAAAAATGTGTCGTGGCACAAGTTGAAAAGCGGAGCGCAGCTCAGCCGTTGCGCAGGTAACTCGAACTTCTCGTAACACGGAATGCAAGCGGTCAGCTGCCACGTAAATAATTTTGTGGGCATCTTTTGTGTTAATAAGCACTGAAAGGTGGTAATGTACCTATAAGAAACTGGTTGTCGGACCGCTCTAAACCCAAACTATTTCGTCGAAGAAGCATTTAAGCACACTAGGCACACATATTTTTCAAGCTTTTCTCTGGTGCAAAGAAAATGAAGAGCAACCGCTCACCAAACCCATAACGAAGCGACATTTCCGTCTGCGTGTCCACTGGCATCCATCGGTTCATGAGAAACCGTCGACAAGCAGCTTCACAAGCTTACGACATTACTGACAAATGCGTTGTACCAAACAAAAATATATTCACTGTAAAGCAACAGCAGAAGATTTTTCGGTTCGCCCGGCAGCTTTTTTGATAAGGATAGCGCCTGCTACTTCATAACTTTGACTGAATAAAAAGTGTGCTGACCTGCCGTCCGCTGGGAAGCGGAAATATTTCGCTGTGCTAGTCCTTCCCGATTTGTCGCACCGTACAGCAACGAAGCACGCGTTGTGTCCTTTTCTCAGTTTCTCTGACATTTTGAGCCCATTCGCACTCGCAGACATCACAATTTTCACCTTCAAGGTATACTACAAAACTTTTACACGTGCACACAGTGAAAGCGGCAGGAGCAGACGGACAGGATGGCAGCAGAAGAGATAAGAGCGAAAGCGCCGCCCGTCGGCACAACGAATGAAGCGACTAAATAAATAAATAGGCTGCCAAAAAAGAAATAGCCAAGAACACATTTTATTTCTACGCATAACGAAATCCCCTTAATTTATTTCTGCTTATGTTGAAAAGATAAAGCTACATATGCAAAATTTGCTGAATTTTCGCGTGGCTACCGGCGTCATGGCGGCACTTTATTTTGCGATACCGAAACTAGCCGAAGTGTCCGACCCCTGTTTATACTTCAGCCGCATGCGGGATGGAGCCCGTTGAAATGGGATAAATGAAATGGCTCAGGTTAAGTTCTTTTATAACTAGCTATGGCGAACAAAAGCAAAGAATAAACACGCTGTGTTTCGAGGAAGTCTGCCTTTGGTGAATCGCAGCCTGTCCTCTGCAATAAATACTGAATCATTGAATTCAGCCTTCCGTTGCACACGATGGCATGCGAAGCTAGGCAGCCCAGCCGACACGCCATGGATGGTGATACTGGAAAAACATGCGCCTGCAAAGCAGCTCTTTCGTGTTTCTTCACTATTCATTCCTGTACACTCAGCCACGGCCGGGCAAGAGCAGCGGCGTACAGCGCGCACCGCCGCTCTAGCCCGGCCGTGACACAGCCAACGCACTGTTTGCCTACATCAATCGTTGCGCCCTCGCCTAGTCACGGGGTTCGCGTTCCCTGAACCGCATGCGCTGTCGTCCGAATAGCCACTGGGCGATAAGGCGCAGGTGAAGCTTTCGTTTTATCATCACCAGTCACGTGGTACCGCAGTGGAGAAGCACGAGCAAGCGAAGAGATAAGGAAGGTGCAGCAGCCAGGTGGGCTGGCTGAAGGTCAGTGTGATGCCATGAATGACCTAGAGCTGGGTAGCGTAGTGGAGCTCTCGCTTTAAAATGTTTGCCGTGTTTGAATGCTTCTAAACGAAGTTTGTCCACCGAATGCTAAGTTTTCGCACCCATAGCGCTGTGAACGTATATATAGTTGCATCTCAAGAGAAAACGCAGACGCTTCTCGGCGCAGTTGCCAGTTTAGGCATAAACACGCAGCCATCATGCCTGCAGCCAGTGCCCCTTGCATCATTTTCTGATAAAACGGGCCCTTTCATTTCCCCCTATCCACCTCACCGCTACCATCCCCTGTAACGAACGATCGATTAGATGCGTTCACTGCGGAACTGCCCAAGGCCCTTGCTTGACCTAGGCTGACAACGAAGGACAGATTGACGCTACGAGACAGTTGCTGGGTTTTCATCTAAATATGAACATAGATACAGCGGGATCGATGAAATGTTTGTAAACTAAAACATATACCTGGGAAATATTCCAGCCCGCACCTTCGGAAGCCGTAAAAATGGTAGAAATTCTTAACCGGGAGTCGTTATATAGTGCATAACATTTAGTTCTTTCCAGAAGCTTATCTCCCAACATGCACCCGCTGGCAGCTTTACTACTAATGATTTCATGCCTTATCTCCACGCATGTACCTCTTGGTATGTTTGTCTTCGAGATGCAGGGCCATGTGGCCTAAGCCTTTTAATGAAGCGTTTCGCATTAATTAAGGGCACCTTATTAGTTCCAGAATAAACAAAAAATGCGTGCCGACCTCCTCCCTTTTCCTGTTCATTAAACACAACACTGTGTAGCTGTCCTATAGCATAAAATTCGGTTTTAACTCAGCGCTTGTCCGTTATTTTGTTTTCTGTTGTTGTGTTTCTGCGCGGTTTCTCACTCTAAACGCGTGCCCGATGGGGAAATGTCTTTGAGAGACCGGCGTGTGTTTTCGTTTGAGGGTTGGACGAAAGACCGCGCCTTGCTTTCCAGTGCTTTGCGGTGATGCAACCAAATACAAAATTCAACTGACTGTTCCGTTTTTCTGGTTGTTGTAGGAATGGTCTCATCGTCACTCGGTCCAAAGAGTGGGCGAAGACGATGAAAAGTTAAAGCTTTCGTCAACCCTGGACCCTCCGAGTCTAGATGCGGCTCCCCACACCGTCGTGCTGTCGCAAACACGAAGAAGCGAGCAACGAAGTGGCCAGCCAACTCCATGAAAACGTCACCTTGCCGCCAACTCAGAGATGCTGGTGTCCAAACCGGAGGCAACTCGTTAGAGCTGTCGTCCTTGTAAAGCACAAACGTTGATTTGCCTATTTCGACTTTAGATATGCTGGCCAATGAATACAGCTTAGCTGGTCTGAGCTGGTCAAGCGAATCCAATCAGCAGTATAAGCGATCTGCTGTTAAATCTTAGTACTTCAGGTTACTTTTTCTATTAAATAATAAACACCAAAACGTAAAACCCATTTGGCCTATATCTAAATATGTTCCTCGCAGCAACAGCAGTTGCTCATTAACACGGAGAATTCCAAAAGCATAAAACAGGAATCTCCACCCCGTACACTTCCCCACACAAATAATTGGCCCCGGAAATTGCGAAGCAATAGCGAAGCGCACTTGGTGGAGCTTGCCTAAGCGTTTTCAGAAGTAGACACTGTGGAAGAAACTTGTAAGTGTAGAATAATCGTTTGCGGGAGCTTTTGCGCCTTTTAAAGAACACCAAACCTATCTGGCAAACATTATTAAAGACGAAAAGTTTTATTTCAGCTTTGTATAGTACAAAAACACCGTCGGTGCCATTAGCAATCTCTCTGGAATTTGGGTCCATGCAGTAAAGATTTCAGATTCTGCGACGCAACACAAAATTACTAATAGTAAAATGTATTCAACAAATGTGCAGGGATTGAATTGGTCCAACCAAGCTGCAATGTAAAAAAAGTGTGGGCCTCATAGGGTATTTTGAAGCGTTTGCATGACTTTGAAATTTTATGTGCTAACTGAATGTGCTTTAAGTGATTGTGCACTTATCGCTGTCTCTCCTGTCGTGAAACCAGGGCAGGGGCGAGGTATGCCGCGTATAAGTGTATGATGCAGATTCCATGGATGATGCGGTTTAGAAGTTTTGATGAATTGTGCAATGCGTTTATGATTCTGAGCGGTTTGCATCTTAAGCTTTGGCACCTTGGCGTTTTTGCACACGGAGATGAAACTGTTTGGCGGGTAGAGGTATACAGCTATGCTGTAAAATTCTGGTATATTTGAAGCACGAAGTGTTCAAGCGCGACGCGTTGGAAAGCCAGTGACCCGGTGTGTTCTATGAGTACGCGTTACTTTCTTGCGCGAGTTGTTGGAGAATGAGTGTCCTGGTTGTTTAATACCATGACTGCATAAGATGCCGACAGCCCGAGCCCCTAAGGTTCTTCGCCCCTAAAAACACGATTAGAATGCGGATACCACATGGGACTAATGTATCCCAACACACAAAAAATTCACTACAATCACAAAGAAATCTGAGATACTTTCCGTGAGATGGTAAAGAGGTTACAAACAATATCAAAGGCGAAGAAACGAAAGCGAAGAATGAGGCTCAAATACGACGTACAATGAAGAAATTGGTAATTGGTATCAACAAGATTTCGCCTTCAACGCCCGCAAGCAGACTTATGTTCGACAAATTTTCTTTTCTGACAGCCTAGTTTCCATACTGCAAAACAGGCGCTCTTGCAACATGAAAATATTTCAACTGAAAAAAAAACAATGAAACCAACAGTAACCAAATATAGCTTAACGCGAAAAAAAATGACCGAAAATGCTCAAATTGGTATCTTGTAGCCCTATCTGGTTAATAAAATCACAAAAATTTTCTAACACAACTCTGCCATGCGGTTGACTATAAACTAAAATTATTGCACTTTCAGTTTGTGAAGTAGTATGACCTGCGAACCTGGATACAGTCCTCGGAGTCCACGAAACAAAACACCTTTGTTTGTAATTTGCGATGAAGCATACTTCCTAGCCAATTAGCTGAGTAAAGCATCAGACCATCCAAGCCTTGCTCCTGCGGACAAACATGGAGTTGCCTGCGTCCCTCCCCTGTCGTAAGCATCTTAGTCTTTGTGTAACACACCAACCCACTCCGGTGTGCAGCTAACCACGCGGGCAAGGACCCATTGGGCCGCTTGACGTCGGCGTTTAAAACTCTCTCCAGCACAAAGGAGATGTCATCAATCAGTACGAGCATGAAACCTATGCGTGCGCGAGCACAAGCTCCTCTCCCTTCCCACTATTTCCCACCACCAACCGGTGCACTCATACACCACCAACCGCTCCTGTGGGCGTGCTTAGAAGCGACAGACGCGGGCCAAAGTATCCCTCTCAAAGACCTTAATAAGAAGAAGTGATATTGCCTCAAACAGGCGTTCCAAGCGCGCAAGCTCTTGCTCATCCGGCAAGGCTTCGGCCCTACTCGACCATGTCGAACTTGATGTCGTTATAGTGGCGGGAGCAACTTCCGTTCTTTTTTGTTTGTTTGTTTGTTTGCTTGCTTCGTCGTGCTTCTGTTAGGTTCGAAGCTTCTTCACTTGCAGCTGTTCTTCCTCCAAGCGAACGACATCCGTCCGTCTTATAACGCTTTAAAACCTGGAACCCCTTAACTCTGTTCTGGCGTACAAGAATGCGGATATCGGTTTCCCTTCTCCTTCGTACGCATGCTACTGTCTGTGTAACACACCAATCCAGACCCGAAACACTCGATTAAGGTGAAGAGCTGACAGTTCGCATTTAGCCGTGAGACTTCCACGTTTAAATCGGCCACCAGGACTACAGTAGCGGCATGAATCCTAGCTGTGCGTGCACGCCCCGCTCCTTCCACCCGCAAAGCTTTCATGCATAAATCGCCAACTGGTGATGGCGCATACTGAGGAGTGAAAGACGCCGACACAGATGGCCTTACAAGCAGAAGAAGCATTTTGGGCTCATGCCGATTCAACCTGGGCAAGTTGCTCTTCAACTGGGGTTGGGGGTGTTCGAATCTACTGTGCAAGATAGCATTTCAGCGGAAACAGCGGCAGCCACGTGCTCAGAAGTGGCGAGAGATTTCGGTCGCTTTTATGCCCATCCACGCTTCTGTTTATTCTTTGCGATAATCTGATGACGGCTTATCATCTTACCTCGACACTTGTAAACGAGCGATCGGTGGAGGCGAGGGAAAAAATAGTTGTGAAAGAGTAGCCAGCAGTTGTGAGTAAGAGCCCGGGAGCAGCGCCAAGTAAATGAGTATCACCGGAATGAAAAGAGAGGGGGGTGGGGTCAGATATATACCGCTTCGCAGTAAAAATGGTCGCCATTCCGCCCTGAGAAAGTGGATGTCCAGAGAAGCTGTTGTAAACAACTGCAAATGCTGATGGGAGACGGTATGAAATGTTTCTCGTCGTCTGGGCGGGATTGTCGCTTGCGCTCGCGTCCTTTGGCGGCAAATGACGGGTCCTGCTTAGCCAAGCACATGCGCTCGGGGTCTTTGGCAAGAACAGCCCTTTTTATTCATTCTAGTCGTGCCTAGCTTTCAAACAATCTGCAAACATAACTTTACAAACATAACTTCCCACTGCGCTTACGGTCCATTGGAAGCCACTTTGTTAAACGGATGGTCCACCTGTTTTACGCCACGCGCATCATGTGACGCTCCCATGGCCATTTTTTCAGGTAATTTGAACTAGATTGTCTCCCACTCTAGCCTGTTCCCTAAGCCACGTGACAGGTTTCCTATACCTATACCTATTCCTATACCTATGCATCATCGTCATCACAGTCATTATCTTCATCTCTTCATCGATTTCATTTTTTGATACATCTGGTGTAGCAAGCTAGGCGCCTTGGCCAGGATAACCTCACCAGTAGTATTTAAGATTATTTTCCCTCTATCTATATACCTCAGCATGACCCCTAGAATAACAACCCCATAGACGCTTCAGCCATTCTGAGTTTCCTTTCAAGTTGTCTAATACGACCCCAGTTTCTGTCCCGTACGTCATTACTGGAAGAACGCACTAGTTGAATATCATCTTTTCGAGGGACAGAGGAAGCTTACTAGTTATTATATCTGAATTCTTACCAAAATCAGCCCACCCAGTGTAAATCTGCGGGTAATTTTTGTTAGGGTTTCTATCAGCAGGTAATATTTCCCCTACATGCACGTACCCGCATTCTGTTCCCGACAATTCGTTGCCTACCTTAAACCTTGTGTTGTACTATGCGGATTGAACATTACTATCAATTTGTTTGTTTTTATTTACAAGCCTGCTGCCATACTTTCCCAGTAAAATTGACCTACTGATAGCGTCAAAAAAGACGTCAGCGCTAATACTAAAGTGGAAAAGACTCCCGTGTTCCGCGAGGTTACAGCGGTCGCCACACACTCACCAGAACACATTCTGGATTATTGGAGACATGGCTACCAGTGGGCCTTGCCGAGTTGACTTGAAGATCCCACCACCTCTGCCTCGAGTCGATGACGACGAGCTGGTGGACGTCTACAATTCTGAGGATGAATTTACATTCACCACTCGTGGCGACGAAGACGAAGACCTCTTCGGTGCATATGACGAAGGTTGCTAACGCGTCCACCGGAGGTGCTGAGCAGCTTTGCAGCAGCAGGCGCCGTCTCAGTATTACGATGCTGCAGAACGGTCAACGACAGGAAGGTACCCACAGAATCCGTTATCGTGACTTTCGCGGGCATCTCTTGTCCTTCTGATATTAAAGCATGACCTTTGCTGTTTCGGGTCGACCCTCTTCAGCCGCGGCCGTTCCAATGCCACTGGAGATACAGCCATAGCACCAGAGGTTGTAAATCAAACTCCCGATGTGTGTCGTGTGGAGAAGCTCATGCTGCCTCGGAGTGCGAAGCAGCTGAACCTCGATGTTGCCTTTGTCAGGGATCTCACCCTGCCGATTACTCTGTCTAACCCGTGCCCAGGAAGTCAGTGTGTTGGAAGTTATTGAGAAGAGAAGGTGTTCGCGTGGTGAAGCGGTAGCGGTGGTCAAAGAAAGGGCACGTGGTTATGCTAGTGTGGCCTCCCGTCAAGATGCTGGCAGCGAAAAGTCAATTTCCAACATGATAAATACCTCGGTAGTCAACTCCATGACTTATATTGTACAGCCACTGGTAAGTTCCTTGTACGAGTGTATGAGTCAAATGCAAGCTATGACTCAGAAAATGGCAGAGTTCCTGCAAATGTTCTCGGCGAGTTCCTCGGGCTTTCCTCTTCCTCCTGCAGGCGTTGCATCATCACTGAATAGTCTCGGCCTAGCAGCAGCCGCGCCATCTTCCACAACGTCGGCCCATTTGGCCCCATTACCGCCTACGAATGCACTCCAGGGGACCCTGGGGGTTTCGAGCCACCTCCTCATGCACACATGTCATCTCCTTCTGATGACAAGGCGGCAGCCAATGAGGTAGAAGGACAGTTTCCTTTGCATCCAGATATGCCGTCCGCCAGGGTTGAGGACTCGGACGAGATGGAGGTAGGCCAGTCCACCCCACTGGCACAAAAGCGCAGGCCGTTCCCCACCGAGGAGGAGTCCAGTAAAGTTCCCAAACCAAAGAATAATAAAAATAATTAAAATACAAAAAATTCGGCACAGTCTACCAATCAGCCTCATGACATACTACAACAGGCCATATCATCGGCGCAGCTTGGCTAACAATGGCAAGTATACGAGTACTCCAATGGAATTGCCGCTCAGTTTTCTCTGCTTCTCCTGATATTAATTGGCTTGTGGCTCAATACCACCCTGATGTTATCCTACTTCAAGAAACTTGGCTTTCTCCCCAGAAATCATTTTTCATTCCAAATTTCCGCTCCTTTCGTTTGGACAGGCAAGGTAGAGGTGGAGGGTTATTTTTAGTATCGCTGAAATTCTGCCATAATGCACACATGTCCTTTGTTTCACTTTCATCTGAGAGTGAAATTCTTGCAGTTGACTTTGAATTGCCAGGAAATGTTTCATTCTCCCTTGTAAATGCATACTTCCCATGTGGGGTGACATCGACCGGTTCACTAGATGCAGCTTTCGCTGCTTGTAAAGGTCACGTCATATTAGCAGGGGATTTCAATTCCCATCATGTTGACTGGGGATTCCGTACTGATGCTTGCGGAAGGCGCTTATGGGATTGGGCTAGCGACCACTCTCTCTCCTGTATGAACTCCAGAGTTGCTACATACCTACGCGACCAAAGTAAGTCGGCATTAGACTTGGCGTTTGCAGAACCGGGTCTGGTTTCTGCTTCGTCTACGGTAGACAGTGCAACATCTAGCGATCATCTACCCGTGGTTTTTGATATCAGTGTAAGGAAAAACGTTATCCGCAGGGCATGCTCCTTTGTAAATATGCCTCGGTTTGGAAACCTTATGCGTTCCGCCCTGCCTTCGATACCCACTCAAGATAATGAATGTCGCGCCAAGGAGCTAGTATCAGTGATACAGGATTCGGCCACGCAAGCTAAATTTCCTATTACTTCGGTCCAAGGGAAGCCTTGCAGTCCATGGTGGAATGATGAATGTACGAGGGACTACCGTCGAAGAAAAGCAGCGTGGAAAAAATTGCGGTATAATCAGTGTCCTAGCAATTGGAGCAACTTTAAGTATTTTCGCGCTGTGTTTAAACGTACAGTTTCACGGGCAAAAGAGATGTACAACACAAACCGATTCTCTATTCTCTCAGAAGCTTGTAATGGGCGGGCGCTCTTCAGCTTCTTGCGGATAAGGAAAAACGGCGTTACTGCATCAAACCTTGACTCCTTCATTCATACGCCAACTGCCTTAAAAATTATTCTCGAAAAATTGGCTCTAGGACTGCAGGCACGGTTCACATCTCAATATTCTGTACTGGCCCCCCAGGTGACTGACTCTCCTTTACTGAGCTCGGCTGTAAATTTTGAGGAGTTTACAAGGGGTGCGTTATATGACGTGTTGCAGCGTGTGCCTGATGCAGCACCAGGCCCAGATGGAATTACAGTTCCAATGATAAAGGTCTTGTTCAGTGAGTCACCCGAAGACCTGCTGCATATTGTCAACCACTCTTTGTGTGCCTCCTGGATCCTTTTGGATTGGCGGCTGTCTAAAATTATCCCCTTGCCTAAGAAACCCGGATTAGGATATGCACTGTATAAAATAAGACCGATAGGCTTAACGTCTAACCTTGTCAAAATTATTGAAAGAATGTTATTGGCCAGAATGAGACGTTTTTAACCAGTTCTAACATATTGAGCCCTCGGCAGGTGGGATTTAGGCCAGGCTGGTCGATATGGTCGGCGCACATAGACCTAGAGAGCCGCCTTCATCTGGCTCGACGTTCTAAAGAGGTCGCAGCACTGGTGACATTGGATGTGGCCAAAGGAATTCAATCATATTTGTATGCAGATGATTTAGCCTTTTTTGCATCGTCAAGGAATATACATTCTTTGCACCAGTCCCTGCAGCTGTACCTCTCGATCTTGGGATCGTGGCTAGACGGGCTCTGCCTATCCTGAAATGTCGGAAAGTGTGCCCTCATGGCATTCCCGGTTCAAGACCCTGTTTCCATTTGTCTGACATACCGACAGAAAATAATTTCACAAGTTACTTCCCTGAAATATCTAGGTGTGATATATGAGAGCAATCTAAACTGGCGTCCTCATATTGATTATACTGCGGCCAAAGCGGGGAGGGCGGTTTCACTGTTAAAAAGATTTTGCAACAAGAATTCGGGTATGCGTAGAGACATTCTCCTCATGCTCTACCGCCTATACGTTCGACCTATTCTAGAATTCGGATCCATCCTTTTTTCAAGTTATCCGTTTTATAAGCTACTTCCATTGATTACACTAGAACGACAAGCTTTGCGCTTATGTTTGGGTTTACCGAAGCACGTCCCTATTCGGGTATTGTACTGGGAGGCTCGCATCCTTCCCCTGATTCCCCGATTCAAAGTGTTGACCGTAGAGGCATACCTTCGTGTAATGGAATTGCATATTTCAAGTTCGCAAATGGTCTTCGTTCCCTCCCCAACGCCTTTTTTCGCTCAGCCATGGCCCAGGTACAAACGCCCGCAGGTGGTGTTTGTACAGTCTCTATTAGCCCCATTAAACGTACATTCTCTCGATTCCTTCCTTTGAACCTCGAAATGCGATGGTGGAAATTGATTTTGATATTTTCCCCTCCAATTCCAAATAATTGCCGGAGAAGACTATAGCTGCTCTTCTAATCACCCATTTAGAGAAGTTTCCAACCCATGTGGTTGTAGCCACAGATGCGTCCGTTCAAGAAAGAAAGGCTGGTATTGGTATCTTTTCACCTGCACTTGACTGGGCATTTTCTTTGCGGCTACCCAATTTGAAAACAATATTCTTGGCAGAATTTTTGGCCATTGCCCTTGCTATTAAAAAACTCAATGAAGACAATTCGAAAGTGATTATTGTGACGGACTCGCTTTCAGTCTGCTCCACCCTATCTAATCCAAGATTTACCCCTCTAAGCCGAACGCTCTCGATGCTCCTACCACCCTATGTACAAGAAATCCGCCTGGTCTGGGTTCCAGGACACAGGGGTATCCATCTTAATGAAACCGCTGATTATCTGGCAGGTGTGGCATGGTATGGACCGCTGGTTGATGCTGTGCCCCCCATAGCCCAAGTTGTTGCATCCCGGTTTCGCAGGTATAGCTCGTTGGACAGCCTGCACCGAGACAAGATCTATGGATGCCCCGAAATTGAGCACCTCCGGTATGCGTGGAAGAGTGATGTTGTGCAGTCGCGATTGTGCGAGGTCACATTGACCACCTTTCGCTGCCGAGTGCACAATTTGAATTTCTACCTTCACCGTGCACGCATAGCGCCTTCGGCCCAATGCGAGTTTTGTCTAGAGGAGGAGACAATCGAACATTTCCTGCTGTCTTGCCGGCGGTTCTCCTTTCTCCGAAATCGATTCCTGCAGGTTCCCCTCCGGCGCCTGGGTCTTTCCTTGTCTGTATCGAATTTACTGTCATTTGGGGCATCGGGTTTAGGTTTCTGCCACGGGGATATTTGTCGCGCCTTTCACGCTTTTATTTCACAATCCGGTCGCCTACCTTGTTAAAAGACACTTCGTACTTTCTTTCTCTGGTACGAGTAGTATCTGTTTTTACTTCAGTATGTTATAGTTTTTTCCCCTCAACATTGCCAACATCACTTCCCTCACATTCCACAGCTCTATTTTACCCTTAGTTTAAATTCTTAACCAGTTTCCCCAATCTGACATGGCCAATCCCCCAGAGTGGGTACGCGCCACTGATTTTTGGTTCCAACCAACCAACCATCCTACTAACACTGCAACTATGCAAGTAAACAACGATACTCAAACCTAACAGTGTGTCCGGAAATGCTCACCTACAACAGCTTCGGCATTCAAGCCTTGAGCGAAAGTGCAAGCTTGCCTAAATCTCTAAATGCTTCAAAGAGCCATATAGAAACAGCTCCACTTTGTTCCGTTTGAAAGTACTAGATTTTGGTAACTTACTCAGCTCCCTTCCAGCCTGGAAACACGCTTTTTTAACGGACAAAACGCCAGACTCCTGGAAGAACCTATAAAATTGCCAGCTACAGTGACGTAATGGGGACAGCAGTTACGTCATATAGGCCAGCAGTAAAAAGGTAGTTTTCAACCTGTGAACTCCACGTTACCATTCAAGTGAACCTTTAAATTCCAGGTTTCACACAGTGGAAATACGTATTCTTATACTGTGGCGGAGACACCGATGTCTTGAAGGCATTCAAATGCGGCTTTCCGCAGTGACGAGGGAAATGGCCACGGTAATAAACGTGCTTTTAGAGTTGGAAAACTGCTGTTGAACCACTCGATCATCTGTGCGAGGTCATTCCTTACTTGGTCTTATGCAGGGCACTCCAGTAAGGCATGCTCATCTGCTTCCAGTACCCCCAGTTATCGTAGTAAGGATTCGGTGTTTGGCCAAGGGGATATCAGTAGGCATTGGTGAGAAATGCTTTGAAATGCAAGTAATGAAACTAAGACTCCGAGCATGGAACTCGCTCCCGCAGCCTCATCGTCAAATCAGGATCGACGGGGTGCAGGAAGGGGTGATGGCTGTTCGGCCTCAGTGACCAAGCGGTAGGGTCTTGGCTTCTCCTTACATCCTGGGTTACAGCCATGGCTATTCTACCCATTTTACAGCGAAGATGTTCAGCAAATCGCACTTTTTTTGTAACCGCAGTTTAAAATACCAAGAAATAGCAAGCAAGCGCCCGTGAGGGCAGGCCTTGTGGCGACAGCTTGGCACTAAACAAAACCAAAAAAATGCCTGGTGCTCTGTGTGCGTGCCTCGCAACGAGTATCTAGCGCCCCTGTGCACGTTTGCCAATCCCAGCATACCCACATATTGAGATTGGTCAAGATTGTGGCGACCACCCTACAGTTAACACACCACGAAAATGCCCAACGCTCGTGTTTGCGCGCCTCGCAGCCGCTGCCCATCGTCCCTGGCTCAAGTTAGTTGAGCCAGCATACATACTTAAAGAGACTGTCGCAGATTGGCCCAATGAACTCCAGCATTTGCCCTAATCGTGGCTAAACTTGCTTGGAACGACAGACTTTAGCGTTCGCCTAATGGTGCCAACACTTCCTCGGAACGAGAGAGACACGTTTTAGCGGACGTCCCACCAAACTGACATCTAATGATTATCACTTCCAAAAACTGAAAAAAGTCCAGACTTATAGTCACAATGATAAAGTAAAGTTTGCTGTGCAGCGAAGAAGAAACAAATCGGCTGCAACTTGGAACTTAAACTTTAGTGATTGTTGAGAAGTCGACGAGAAGATTGTCGAGAAGGCTTACGCGTCAGTGTGAGCTTCCCTCATTTTTTTTACTCCCGCTATTTTTCATAGCGAAACTGCCTCTTTCCATCAGTTCTACGCCTTCAGTTCGGGAATAATGGTGCTGTTGTGCCTTAGAGGTTGGTTTAGGTACATATGGGAGCCGATAACTACGTTTATTGAAAGTTTCTACATCGCGCCGGAACTGCCCGTGATGCCCTGACCTGGAAAAGAACTATTGCAGTGGCTGCTGGTATCGACATTGGCCACTCACCTTCAGTGGGTGATGCTTGTGGACAGGAATATTCACGTGGCTAAACTGCAAGCAGTGAATTCACCGCGAACATCACACGACCAGCAGATTTTATCGTCTTTGGCAAATCTTTCAAGTGAGTACGTCCGATTTGGGTCTCGTTCGGCCCCGTCCAAGATAGAGAAATTAGTTAATCAGCCGTGAGCTTTTGACAGGTGCTGTCATCGTCACTGACTATTCCAACCAACAGTGTATGTTAGTATGTATTAAGCCGTAATTTTAGGTGACCATAGCATTGAGCCTTAAGATTTGCCAAGCATCTTGTCAACCTTCGTGCACCGGTCGAACACGTTCGACCTAAATCGTAACAATAGGACTAACGTCGGGCTATCACATTGCAATGGGGAGTTCCGGCCGCCGCATACGATGCACCCTTGCTAGCATGAATTGAGGAATATTCCTCGCGGTTATCGTCGCTGACCAACCCTCCGAAGTCTGAATGCGTTTGAGCCATCGCGGCCAACAGGAATTTTAAAGACACCGTTGTTATATTGTCACCTAGGCAAAGACGACGCCGCTGTCTTGAAGAAAAAACAAGTTTATTGGAGCGAACTTGTGCTACACTAACTACTCGAAGAATACACAGGCGGCGAAACAAGTAAACAAAGTGACGTGCGTAGATTGCTGTCGACGATTAGAATGCCGCGTCATCTGCTCAGCGGGAATTTATCAATCGGCGCGAGGGTTTCTGGAATAGTCAAATTGTATCCAGAACACTGTAGATCAACGAAGATTATTATAGGCTGTTCGCGTTAGTTCGGAACGATCTCCCTATCAGAAGAAATAACACATGCGGCACAGAAAGAAAGAACGGAACACGCGCCTCGCTTGGCACACACAACACTGACAACACAGACAGGCGCAGCCGGGCGGCAAAAGAAAAAAATTAGCGCCAATCCACACTGTGAATGTGGTTGGAAAGCAAAGCTGTAACTGACACCCACAATGATTCCCCATGCGACGTCACTTAAATTCACTCACGTCGCTCTACAAATAGTGAAACCAGACAGAAGGGAATGCACTTAACCACACCCTCTATTACTTCAAAGAGATATTCTTGGTAAGGTTAAATTAATGCGCGGTGCATGAACGGTGGTAGATTGAGTTGCATTGGCGGAGCAAATGAGTGAAAACTCTTTTTTTATAAAATAAAGCTCAAACCCGGTTAGCGACCTGACTTCTCCGTCTCTGCCGTCGCGGAAGGAGGCGATGAGATCGGCTGCAGAGACGGGGGAGGAGCAGAAGGAGTAGGGAGAGCATGAGGAAATACTTCTATTCAGATTTCTGAACGGCACAGAGTGCCGCCCAGGGGAGTGGTTCCTTCTTCACTGTACGGCATATTCAGTCCGCGCCGCCTGTGCTCTGCCCACCAGCTGAAACTGGGTAGGCAGAGAGGGGCTGGACCGCAGCATCTCCCATTGCTCTTCTTCGGTAGTTGACGGAAAGAGAGGAGGGTGCTCAGTGCTAAAGTCGCACAACCCGATTATTGGGCAGAGTGTTCCTACTTCTGAGCAAAATTTACATTCAGCGTCTTAGCGATTCGGGTGCATTAAGTGAAGACGCGTCGTGTGTGGGAAGGAGCCGGATTGTATGAGCCGTAGGCTAGTTTGAAGTTCTATGGAGAGGTAAGGATAAGGCGAAGATAGGGTCTGTCTCAGAATGAAAAAATGCTGAGTTATGTGCCTGAACGAGACAAGCGGGTGACTGTCCCCGTGCAGCTCCATAGCACGAGGGGGAAAGTGCAGGCTTGATGGGCGTATTCGTTGCTCTCCATGGAAGCGTGAGCTGGTGTCCAGATGAGCTGAAGGGAATCATTTCGTGAGCGGTGTTTAGCACGCGCAGTGCAAGTCAGAACACCAAACCTGACTGATTTTTTCCTATAGGCTCGTTGGGAATCGGTGACTACCTTACGAACCACTGTTAGAGTGACAGCCAAGGCGATGGCTGCCTTTTCTGCTGCCGTCATTTCTTCGGTCTCTAGTGAGGCACACGCAAGAAGGTTGGTTCTGGAGGTTGCCACAATGATGTCGTACTGCTGCCCTCAGTGTTGGGGGGCGTCTGTGTAGATAACTGCATGATGCCCACCGAGGGTGGTGTTGAGCGCTTGAGCCCGTGCTTGTCGGCCACACTCGTCGTGTGAGGGGTTTATATTTCAAAGCCAAGGGAGCATCTTTATTTCTTATCCCCAGAAGTCCAGAGTATATCAAGCGGATTGGCATTCTGTGCTGCCCAGCTTATCTGTAGAAGGATGCTGCGACCCGCCGCAGTTCTGCTCATTCGGTGCTTCTGGATAGAAAGATGGCTCTGTAACCGCTCTTCCACCGTGTTGTAGAGCCCCGTGCTAAGCAACTTTTCGGTGGACGCACTCATGGGAAGACAAATGGCTTGCTCAACCGCCTTTCTAATCATTATATAAAGCATCTTAAGTCCTCCTTGCCGAGAAGAAGGCAGAAGAAGGTTTACGTTGACGTAAACGATTCTCAAGAGGACCAAAGCTTGAACTAATCGAAAGGTATCAGATTCCTTGAGGCCTCGCATCTTGGTGTAAACTCGCCTGATCATGTGTATGATTTTATTAATAGTGTGTTTGAGGCGCTGCAAGGATCCGTTACTCTTGGTGTTGGTCTGAAGATGTAGGCCCAGGATCTTGATGCTGGGGCTTGGAGTAATGGCCTCGGTGGCCATCAAGGAGTATTTGAATGTGTTCTTTGGGGTGTCGTTTGTCGTGAGGGCGGACGACAAGGAGGTAAGAATTTTACGTGTGTACTGGAAGCCACAGGCTTTAGTACACTGGGGTACTAGAAGTGAGATGCCATGGGTTGGTGTGAGCTTCCTTTAATCGCTATCGCGTGGCATTCAGCGAGAATGCAGGGGTTAAACCCGTAGATTTGCTTGGTGAGTGCACCACTTTTCTTCTCCGTCTCGCCGTGGGCTCGTAGCTCAATCGGTAAGATAATGGGCTCTTGCTTTGTTACTCTGTTAGTTCCAGGTTCGATTCCTGGAAGTGCAGTGAATTCTTTTATTTGTCCACGAGAGTTTTCTGGTGACACCAACGGTCGCGAAAGAACCCTTGCGGGGTAGAGGTAAAACGCTTTGCTTTAAAACACTAATAAACAAATCCAATGCATGGTCAGCGGTGAAGGCCGTTCCGCGGTCCGTAATTAGGACTTCAGGGGCTCCATGTCACAGCACAGTTTGGTTTATAAAGAACTTGGCGACTTCTTGTGCAGTCCCCCTCGAAAGAGTGGTTGTCACTGCGTAGCGCGTCATGTAGTCTGTCGCTACGACAATACACTTGCTCTGTGATCGCGACGTAGGGAACAGGCCTAGAAGGTCCATTCCGATCTGTTGAAATGGCCTCGACAGGATGGCGATCGGTTGCAGTATTCCGGCGGGTCTTCTCGGCGGCGTTTTTTGTCTCTGGCAGTCACGGCAACTCCGAACGTAGTGGGTGACGTCGGATGTAAGTCGGGGCTAGAAGTACTTCGCCTTGATTTTTGCAATAGAGCGAGCTGTTCCGAGATGTCCGGAAGACGGGTCGTCGTGGCGCACTTCCAAAATTTCGTCACGAAGGTATGCGGGGATGACAAGTAGGTAATTCGTTCTTGTTCCGGGGCTGAAATTCTTCTTCACGAGGACGTAGGCTTTGAGGGTGAGTGCTGGTAAGTTCCTTTTGAACGCCCTAGGCACGGCGACGTTGCGTCCTTCGAGGTAGTCGATCATAACGGGCAGGTCGGGGTCGGCAGGCTGCTTGGCGGCATGGTCGCTCTCTGTCACGACTCCGAAGAACGCGCTGTCTTCATCGGTGTCTTGTGGTTGTTGGTCAACGGGAGCGCGACACAAGCAGTCGACGTCGGAGTGTTTCCTGCCGGATTTGTAGACTATTGTAACGACGAACCCTTGCAGGCGCAAGCTCCACCCCCCAAGACGGCCAGAGAGGCCGTTTAAATTGGCGAGCCAGCACAGCGCATGGTGGTCTGTCACAACCTTGAACGGTCTGCCATACACGTATGGGCGAAATTGAGAAATTGCCAATATGATACTCTTTTTCGGAGGCAGAGAAGTTTTTTTCCTCCTTCGACAGACCACGGCTTGCATAGGCGATTACCTTTTCGCAACCGCTTTGCTTTTGGACGAGGACGGCACCCAAACCTATATCGCTGGCGCCCGTTTCCCTTAACAAATAAATGTTATTCCTCCTCCTCCCGTGTGCAATTCCGTTTCGGCGTTTTCATCGAAATGAGCGAGCACGGGCGGGTTTTGCATGCGTTGTTGCAGCTCACAGAATGCTTTTTCTCGGGCGTTTTCCCAGACGAGAGGGGTGCTATCTTTTGTCAGGCGCGTGCGTGACTCTGCAATGCGTGCGAAGCTTGCGACGAAGCACCGGTAGTATGAGCATAGCCCGAGAAATCTTCGCACGCTCTTTTTGTCTTTCGGTCTTAGGAAGTTCGCTGTGGCTAATGTTTTCGCCGGGTCAGGCAGGACTCCAGCGGCATTGACGACGTGTCCCAAAAACTTCAGTTCCTCGTAAGCGAAGCGGCACTTTTCGGGCTTCAGCGTTAACCCCGACGAGCGAATAGCCTCGAGTACAGACTCCAACCTTGCAAGGTGTTCGTCGAAAGTCCAGGCGAATACCACAACTTCGTCGAGGTATACGAGGCAGGTGTGCCACTTCAGGCCAGCTAGCACAGTGTCCATGACTCTTTGAAACGTTGCTGGCGTCGTGCACAGCCCAAATGGCATCACCTTGAACCCGTATTGACCGTCCGGGGTTATAAATGCAGTCTCCTCTCGGTCTCTCTCGTCCACTTCAATTTGCCAGTAGCCGGTCTTCAGATCCATCGATGAGAAGTACTTCGCGTAGGAGAGGTGGCCGAGGGCGTCGTCGATTCATGGCAGGGGGTACACGTCCTTTTTGGTGATTTTGTTCAGTCTCCGGTAGTCAACGCAGACTCTTAAAGTGCCGTCTTTTTTCTTCACGAGTACGACCGCCGTAGACCACGGACTTTTAGATGGCTGTATTATGTCGTCGCTGAGCATGTCGTCGACTTAAGTCCAGATGGCTTCGCGCTCGTGTGAAGACATGCGGTCCCGTGACTGTCGGGTAGGTCGGGCTCCATCTTCGGTTATTATCCGGTGCTTCGCCAGAGGCGTCTGACGTAACTTTGAGTTTGACGAAAAACACTCGCTTTAGCGATGAATCAAAGTCAATAACTGCTTCCTTTCTTCTTGCGGTAGCGCCTGATTCACATCGAAAGGATGCGGGAGCTTGAAGGTATCTTCGGGTGCGCGTTCAAAGTCGGCGACTGCGATCACGTCACTGGCTGGTTGCGTTTCTTCGAGGAACGCAATTGCAGCGCCCTTGTTTAAATGCTGGTACTCCTCGGTGAAAGTGGTGACCAAAACGTGGGATCTGCGTTGCTTAAACCGCAGAATCCCTCTTGCGACAGACACACCGCGGTCGAAAAGCAACCTTTGGTAACTCTCCACGATAGCGTCGACGTCAGGAGCAGCACTTTCACAGTAGACGATGATCGTCAAGCTTGCGCGGGGTGGCTGGGTGACATGATCATCGGTGATCCTTACAGCTCCACGGTGTTTGGGGTTAGGTTTCGGCGTCATGGAGTGATCGGAGGAAAAAGTTATCGACTTAGTCTGCAGATCAAGTATTGTGCCGTTGTCCGTCAAAAAGTCCATTCCGAGAATTACGTCGCGGGAGCAGTTAGGCAAGACAACGAACGCGGCAGGGTACGTCGTGCCGTCTATGATGACGCGGGATGTGCACGTTCCACTTGGCGTCACGAGGTGGCCTCCTGCTGTGCGTATGTGCGGACCGTCCCATCTGGTCATAACTTTCTTCAGCTTAGACGCACATGGTCCGCTCATTACTGAGTAGTCGGCTCCCGTGTCTACAAGGGCGACTACATCAAAGCCCTCGATGGGCACGTCGGATGCCGCCTTCCTCGATTTCCGGGTGCGTCGGGGCGTCGCATCTGGGCTTGTGCGTGTTGACGGTCGGTCACTGTGCGTCGTCGTTGTCGTCGTCTTCTCAGCGGACGTCTCGGTCAGGTCGGGTACTAGTCGCGCCGTATAGCTGTCGTCGTGTTCGGGAGTCTCGTCAGGGTGTAGGTTGGGTCGTCGGGATGAGGGCATGTCGTGAATCCCGAACTTCGGCACGTCCTTGCGTCGTTTGTGGGTTTCCGGTTTTTCGCCGTAGAGCAACTTCACCTCCAGAAGTTTCTGCTTTTAGTTTCTTCCGCGTGGGCTGGGGGACCTTCTACGGGCGAAGTCAGCGTTGCTACGGTGGTTCGGCGATTGGTATGGGTAGGGCGACGGCGAACGGTAGAAACGCGCTGGGCCACGGCTGGTTTCAGATAGATACTCGTCGATCTCACGTGGTCGTTGGCCAGGGAGAGGGCGAGGTCGAGGTGCGTCGACGGAGAAGCCAAGCAATCCGAGTCTCTTGTATGGGCAGCGACGGTAGATATGGTCGGCCTCTCCGCAGTGGTAGCACAGAGGACGATTATCGGGAGTTCGCCATACGTCCGTCTTCCTCGGCGTCTGGTTTCGGGCTACCGGGGGTCGGGCGGGTGACAGTGGGCGGCGGTACGGCGGGGCCTCTTGACAGCGTGTTGGACCAGGGCGGGGCAAACGAACAGCCGCGAAGTATGTCATAGCTTGTGGCTCTCGGGGTACTTCGGATGGCCTAGAAGTTCCCAACGCTTGTTGCACTTCTTCTCTAATCACGTCGGTAAGCGTAGCGACTTCGGGCTGTGGCGGCGTGGGGAGAAATTTCCGCAGCTCCTCTCTCACTACTGCGCGAATGGTCTCGCGTAGGCTTTCAGCCGAAATCCTCATGTTGTCGATGTAGTTCGCATTACCCGCGCCACCAAAGTTCCGCTCGTACTGCTTAGCATGCATTTCGAGGGCCTTCTCAATTGTAGTGGCTTCGGTCACGAATTCGGCGACAGTTTTGGGCGGGCTTCGGACAAGTCCAGCAAACAGTTCCTCCTTTACATCGCGCATTAAGAAACATAGCTTCTTTTCTTCAGTCATATTGGGGTCCACGTGGCGAAATAGTTGCTTCATCTCCTCAACGAAGATCACAAACCCTTCGTTGGGGTGTTGCGTGCGCGTTTCCAACAAGAGGGCGGCTCGTTATTTCGCACGACGGTAGCGAATGTTTTGAGGAATTCGCTCTTAAAGAGAGTCCAGTTGGTTAGGGAGCTTTCATGGTTCTCAAACCACGTTCGGGCCGTATCTGCTAGATAGAAGAAAACAAGGCGGAAAATTTCTTCTTCATCCTACCTGTTAAAGATGCGGACGCGCTCGACCTTATCCAACCAGCCCTCAGAATCTTCTCCGGGAGATCCACGGAATGATGGTGGTTCCCGAGGCTGCTGCAAGACGATTGGTGACGTTCGTTCTTGCACCATGGTGTTCGTTGCAGCGTTCCTTCTCTTGGACCCTTCTGGCAGAACCGAGCTCGGGTGGCAATCCTTGCAGTCGGAGGCTGGCTCTAGTTGGACTGGGCTGGCGGCTTGCAGAGGTCGTCATAAAGGGTGCGTACCCAGCACCTCCACCAGATGTCACGAAGCCAAGGACAACGCAGTTGTCTTGAAGGAGAAACAAGTTTATTGGAGCAAACTTGTGCTCCCCTAACAACTCAAAAGAATACAGAGGCGGCGAAGCAGCGGTCAACAAAGTGACTTGCGTCGGCGAGCGTCGCAGAATCGAATGCCGCGGCGTCTGCTGTGCAGGCTTTTATCTTTCGGCGCGAGAGTTTCTGGAACCGTCGATTCACAAACATTGTAGATCACAGAAGATAATTCTGGGCTAGCGGCGTTAGGGCGAAACACTCTGCTTATCTGAATGAGATAGCCCGTGCGGCATAAATATAAAGAATGGAACACGCGCTTCGCATGGGACACATATTTATTTATTTATTTATTTATTTATTTATTTAAATACCTTAAGAGCCCAGAGGGCATTACATAAGGGGGGATACATACAGGAGGTTACTAAAGCATCAGTAAAACAACATGTCAGGGAGTAACACTAGTAATCAAACTGACGAATAGCACAAGCAACATTGCTAATAACACTGTAAGTAATAAATACAGTAAGCAGTCCGCCATAACAGGAAAGATATTTCAAGAAATAGCAATAAACATTCTCTACGCATGCGTTACACATTAATTGTCAATGGTGGCTACAAAGTATTTTCCACTTCTAAATAAGTAAGTACTGAAGAATGGAAAAGGGAGGGTTCAGTAATAGCGACGATGTTTGAGGGCAGTGTGTTCCACTCGTTTATAGATAACAGTAGAGGTGAAAATTGATATTTCTTAGTGCGTGAGTGTATAGGATTGACCTTATGTGCATGATCTACGCGATCAGAAACGTAGGGAGCCGGGTGAATGAATGATCGGGAAAATGATAAGTCACTATGATATAAACTATCGAAAAAACAAAGGCGGAACAACTTTCTGCGGAACAACTTCAGATAACAGGTCTGGGCGCTGCCGGGCATTAAAAACAAACAATAAATAAACAAACCCGTGTATGGTTCGCGGCAATATTGTAACAAGTGTTGGGCTATGTACCAAACCAGGCTGGTTCAGTGTGATGATTGGAGCAGTACGTTGGGCTATGTGCCATGAGGCTTTGCCACAAAGAGGAAGCAGGAAAGAGAACGACGACGATGCTCAGATTCGTACTGGGCTAATGCCGAAAACATTCATCCCCGTTTACCTCTAACATATTGGTGGAGGAGGTTCCCCATAACTATAACTGCATTTAATCTCATGGCAGCCGTGTGAATTAGCTCCGGGAAATTTTCACGGCAGTTTCCATAAAAGCTGGGTGGCCTAAAATTCGCTGAATAATATTACGTCCCAACGTAACCTAGCGTAACATAACCTCACCGAACCTAACCGAACGCATCACAGACTACCCAAATCCAGCCCAATTAACTGCGACAAACCTAATTTAACCCAGTCCAACGACAGAGAACACAACCTATATTAAACGTAATCCAACCCATTCTAGAAGTCATGTGCGTCGATCTCATGATATCGTCAAAACCAGAGCAAAAAACAGCTTGAAGAAAATCACGATGACCGAAAAATTGAGAGAGCTAGAAAAAAAAACAACTTCACGAAGTTGGACTTGAACCTGAGCCTTCTCATTTAAAAGCAAGTACCATACCTCAGCGCTACTAAACACGGCAGCTGCTAAAGACACGGTTTTTAGAGAATATTTATCCCATAGAATCTCCGGGCAGCGTTCTTAGCCAATGACTGCCGTGAGAAATTTCTGACGGTAATTTTCACGGTTGCCGTGATAATAGAAACTCCCTAACTACATGTATGCTCGATATAAGAACAGAAGGTTGCACCAGCCTTCACTAAAAATCTGTTGAGTTGACTATTCGTGGCATAGAGAATGGCGTAAAGAAACAGTCAGGTCAAGAAACTTGCACGCAGCTAGCTGGTACATTGCTGGTGGTCAGATGCTGGAAATACTTGTTGCGCACCTCTTCCTAATGTATTTAAAACTTGCAAAAAAAAAAGAATAACAGTGCTCAACATTCTGCATTCCTGCCAACTTCCTTTAAAAAGTTTCCCGATCTGGATCACACAACAGACAAACTCGTCTTGAACACACCACTATGACTCTCGCTAACTTGCGTAAACGTTCCATACAGTTGCACCAAAGATGGCATTCACACTACCTGTAACCCAAAAAACTCATTTGTTTTAAAATGAATAAATATGCAAGCTTTCCACATCATAAAACAAATGCCCATTGGCATTGTACACGTATGTCCTCGTATAAAAAGGTCTTGCCGTTCGACTCAAGACATCTAAGAGAAAAAAACTCTGAATACTGCTTCCAGCTTTGTGCTGCGAGTAATGGTGACTACTGCGCCGCTGTGTGATGCAACGGTTCTTGACATGATGCGTCGCTGCTGTCAAACACCATGCTCACAGCCACAGGCGCATTCTCCGCTTTCTGCGTGGCTTTGCAGAAGCCCAGGCATTGTCTTTGCAGTCCCATGGGAGCAGTTTCTGTGCTTTCAATGGCAGCTTTTGCACTAAACGCGCCATTTATGTTTTTCCCGCAAAAAAGTCGGTGGACGTCACGAGAAAGAGAGGAAGACTGATACAACATACTCTACGATGAGACCAGGGAAATGGGCAATAGAGGTAGTGTCTTTTTAACAGCTGTTATAAGGTTTCGGTTAAAATCCCATTCGAAACTTCCACTGATGATATTGAAGATACTCGATCTACCGTCCATCCCACAAGTAAAGTTACGTTACAAAAGTTATTTGCCAGTGGTGCTCTGGCTTTAATCTTAAAATATTCCCCAAGTCACAATCAGTGCAGTAAAGAGTACGGGAATTCACTAGCTCAGAAAATTATCAAAGATTCGAGACTAGTTAAAGTGTCAACCCAATAGGCTATGTTGAGCATAACAGTTGCTGCTGTGATGTTCGAAAAGTTGCAACAGCTGAACGTAGTTCAGTTTTGAGGCGGGCCATTTGGTATGTGGGCGGGGCGACACAGCGTGAATAATGAGGGTGGTTATTGAACCTAATCTTAGGTGAGCATAGAACTAACAAAGCCAATGCATAGGCACTGCGTGCGCAGATTATCGCCAACACTTCCCCAAACCCGGGACACTTCAGACGAAAGGACGCCACTCCAACGATTATTAACAGATTTGCGAACTTAGCGCGGATAACGCACCCTTGAAGAGCCGGCGGTCCTCGACATAGTCGTTGGAGTAAGCCACGGTCTCCGACTTGATCGCCAACACTTCATCTCGGGACGCGAACACCTTAACTGGCGACTACTTCCACCAAACCGAGACGTAAAGGGCGCCCAACAATGCGATGGGCAGAGCGATACGCAAGGCAATGCGCTTCACGGATAGTATCCGGTGTCCGTCGCTTGACCGGCGAAGGGGCCTCGTTTCCTGAGCGCCATCGCTTCAAAAGCGCCCAACACGTGCAGGTGCCCGTAGGCGCTCGCTCTCACTCTCCGCAAACCACTGTGAACTTTCGCCGAGCGACACGTTCATTACATTCGGTAGCGACACGTGTGATCTGCGCGGTTTTGAGTCGCACGTAGGTGTAAACGTTAGAGACGCTCCGTTACTTCGAATGAAACACGCTTGGTGCCTCAGTGGCGTCAGAAACAGCGTAAAGGAGACGTCATATTAAACAGGAAAAGTTTGGCCGCTATTGGAGGCTGTAATGGATGAAAAGTACGCGAAGAGCCGACATTTGTGGGACTTTTTGCAAGCCACGTACTTTACGTCATGACGAGAGCGGCCATGTTTGAAAACAGAGCGACAGGGCGAAGTGTCGAAGTTTCCATGGCGACTGTATGTGAGGCTCTAAAACCCTCTTTTTGAGACACCAAAACGAAAGTAAATTTTTTTTATTCAACTTTTGCATTTTTAACGCACTAGTTTAAGCAGTACTTTTTGTGTTTTTTAATGTGTGTGGGGTCAACAAAAAGCGCTGCCGTTACACGACTTGCATCGTCTGCTACTGATGGAGATAACGCAGCGCGGTAAAACCGTGTTGATACGCACATTTGCATTAACTTTACTTACATTTGAAAAGTTAAACATTGCAATGGTTCTCTTACAAAGCATTGGTGCTTGTGTATCGGTGAATTTAACTGTGGCGGCTGTTTTATTATTGGCGGTGTAGACTTCTTGTGTACGCTGCAGCCGCTGTTGTGCCACGAATATGCCAAGGTGTGCGCGGATGGCCGGCCTATATATTACGAATATTTGAACGAAAGAAGCCAAAAGAAAGAACTACACAAAGTAAAAACCGCGTTTAACGAAAGCGGTGCCGCTTCAAACTCGTCTTGAAATAGGATTTTATTTGGTGAGAAGCGCATAATGTTTTTGTGACCTAATTAATTGTTATGTAACGTTGCTTTTCGGTTTTCTCAACACTTTGGCCCCATATAACTGCTGTCTGCAGTTGTGTAGTTCTCTTTTAATAAAAACCGACAAGCGGACCAATACAAGCAAAACCACATTTTATTGTGGTATTTATATATAAGCTGGAACACGACTGCAGTCGCTTATGCGAATTTTTACAAGCTAGATGCATGCGCGGCTTTAACCCATTTTTCTTTTTTTTTATCTCGTCACGCGTGTTCCAGCGTATATATAAATACCACAATAAAATATGGTTTTGCTTGTATTGGTCCGCTTGTCGGTTTTGCCGCTCCAGGCCCCGGCAAGCTGCGTCGGCGTACCTCCCCAGGGGGAAAGAGGCGAACCTCTTTCGCGCCTCTGGGAAGGTGATGTTGATGTTGATGTTGATTATCTTTTTTTCAAACTGAAACTTTCGGGAGTATGCAGCATGTGATCCCTGGCAGTTTTAACAGATAAGATTTTGTGAGGGACAGTTGTCAGAAGGATGATCATGTTGTGCACACTTAGCGCATGTTAGTCGACCACGGCAGGCGGTAGTGCCATGCCCAAACCGCTGGCATTTAAAACACCGGCGCGGGTTGGGGATGTATGGCCTGACGGGGCAATGAATAAAACCTGCATTTACTGATTCAGAAACAGTGGAACGGTAAAAGTCAATATTACATGTTTTGTTTGGATTTCCTTGTTATCTCTACGAATCATGATACGCCTCACTGCTGTCACACTTTGGCCTTTAAGGCCTTCCAACAGATTGGTTTTAGTTTCATTCATCAGATCTCGCTCAGAGATCACACCCTGGGAGCTATTAAGGCTGAGGTGGGGTGTGACCCTTATGTCCAGACCTGCAATGCGAGTTTGGGTCAAGACATTTGTAGCTTGTTGCTTATTGTTGACTTCTACAAAAACTTCTTCGGTTCTAAGTTTTTTGGTTTTGTAGGATTGACCAGCAATGCCCTCAAGAAATTTGGAGATCAGAAAGACAGACTTTGTGGCAAGGGGATTCGACGTGTAAACAGATTACATTATCAAAAACCTAGGATAGTTGTCAGGATTTGGGAAACTCGTCGCTGGCAACGGAAGGAAGAGTACGTCGGTGAGGCCATTTTTAGGGGGCCGATGTTTGGATTTGGAAAATTTGGATACCGTACAGCATGGGTAAAAGCAGGAGACGGGGGTACTTTCATTGTCAGCCTTATCCTGATAGCTTAGGAGGTCCCGGAGCTCCCTGCCTGGTAAAAAGACAGGGAGACCATCCGCCGGAGCTTGACCTGGGCTCCGATGGCCACCGTTTGAGGTTTGTACCTTTCATTTTAAAAACACATCGCCACGGTTGGTTCCAGCTTATGCTGGGGGCTCGGGGTCCGCGGTGTCAGTAATACCATCACCAAGATTACTCAAGGTGCCCCGTGCGGGGAATTCTACAATGGGTAGGGAGTAGGATTGCTTTACTTGAATGCCTTCCACATTAAAGCACCTGAAATCTAGAGGATCGACTATGTTTCAAGGCCCGCAGGGAGCCGAAAAATCACCCGCATGGGTTCCCTATTGTGTCTTCCACATCTTTCATGCCCAAAAGAAATCCACATAGGCCTATCAAGACTGGTTGAGCCACTGACTGACAGGAAAAACCCCAAACCTGTCCAGAAGCATACCTGTCGACTTGTGGATTTTGTTTTTTGAAATTTTAATGTGTGAAATTTCATAAAACAAAGTGAGAAAATTGTCAACTTGCTTGAACTGGTTTACAAAATTGTAGACTTGATAAAAAAACTGGTGTCAGATGGTACTGTAAACTAAAGTGTCAACAACAGGCAATCATTGCAAATGGCTTTATGAATGGGTGAGGGCATAATGCTTTGTGCTTATCAACTAGTGGAAAAAAATACACGAACGTGACCGAAAAAAACGTGCCAGAAAGAATGTGACCGAAAAAAATACGTTGTACATTGATTTTTGCAGTCTTTCAGACTCTTGTAATGCTGAAGTATGGTGTGCGCCTTACAGTACGTTTAACAAACAAGTAGCACTAAGCAGCGGCTTGAAAAGATCATATGAAACATGGGCTTATCCACATATTTGAATTCATCGTAACAACATTTTATTCGTTTGGGTAATTCCAAGGGGCAGAGCATCTGTCACAACAGACTGACTGAGCCCGCGCTCAATAATAGCCTAGCATCAGTCAGTGGCATGTCTAATGCCCCGTTCAGCCAACACGTTATTCAACGATTTTGATATTACTCACACCATACTATGGTGGCTAGAAGGAGAGGTGTCAGCATCGGCTCGGCCGCGCTGTGTTCGGCGGCGTGCTGGTATTTCATGCCGTCGCGCGTCGGCGCGCGCGTCGTTTCCGAGATGCCTCGAGCAGCAGACCGCCGTTGCCGTGCCTGCCTCGCCGGCGTAGAGGGCTCGTGTGTTCACGTCTGCAGCGTGCTGCTGTAAATTTTTTAGGAGGAGGAGGAATAAACTTTATTTATGCGAGCCTTACGTGCTGCTGTCTGGGCACCCGCCTAGTGGTGGGTTTCCTCTAGTCCGGGATACCCTGGCCTGCACTGGCCACCCGGGCCCTCTCTACCAGGCTACGCTGGGAAGAGAGGTCGGAGCTGGTCAGTTGTGCACCCACTACTCGTAAGTAGGTTGGGGATTGGGAGTAAGGGACGGGGTTTGTTGACACCCCCATACCAGATGGTATAGGGTGCCAGGATGGGGGCAGTATTTGCAAGATGCAGGGTAGAATGTGGGGTACGTTGCATGGAGTAGGGTATTGTGGGTGTAAGAGTTTGTTTGTAGTTGCCGGAGTATTGTAACTTCGGTTCTGGATAGGTGTGGGTGGGGTGCTGGGCATTGTTGGCGCCCACGCCGGTTGGGCGAGTATATCGGCGTGTTTTCTCAGGGGCGTGGGCTTGAGGATGTCGCCATCTTGAAGTTTGTCACCCTCTCGGGAAACGGCCCCGTGTGAATGCGCGCGGGCGGCGGCGTGTGCCGACTCATTTCCTTTGAGGGTTTCGTGGCCAGATGACCACCCAATCTGTAGTTCAGGAAGTCGCTTAATTTGTTTTAGTATAGCCAATGCTGGTATGGATATTCGTCCGATCAAGAAATTGCGGCATGCAGCTTGGGAGTCTGTCAGTATAACTGTGTAGTTTTCGCAAGTGGTGACGGCTAGGGCGATAGCACCTTCTTCGGCTGTTTCTATAGATTTTGTAATGGTCGTGACTGCGGTTAACTCTTTTCCGTTGGCGTCGGTCACACTGGCAACGTGGGCAGATTTGTGGGGGTATGGAGAGGCGTCTGCATAGCGACTGAAGGGGAGGTGGTCATACTGCACATGGATTGCTCGTGCTCTTGCTGCTCGTCGTGCGTTGTTATAGGTCGGATGCATATTACGTGGGATTGGAGCCACTCTGATGTGTTGTCGAATTGGTCCAGGGATGCGTGTCTTCTCGTCTTGTATTGGGGTCGAATACCCTAGCCGGCGGAGGGTCGCTCTTCTCGTGGTGGTGAGTTGGAAGCGTGTGAATTGAGAAATTTGGTGCGCTTCTTGGATTTCTTCCCACGTATTGTGGACGCCCAGTTGTAGTAACTTGCTTGTTGCCGTTTTAGGGGGCAATCCTAGTGCGGTTTTGTAGGCTTGCCGTATCGCGGTGTTCAGTTTGTTTTGTTCGGAGGGTTTTAGGGCTAGGTAAGGAGCACTGTATGCAATCCGGCTGATAAGGATGGCTTGAATTATGCGCAGAGTATCTGGTTCTTGGAGGCCAAATCTTTGGTGAGAAACTCGATGGATAAGATGCATTAATTGTGAGAGAGTACGTTGGAGTGGCAGAATTGTTTGGGCACCCGACCCGTCTTTGGGAATAGTGAGGCCCAGAATTCGGAGGTGGGGGACGTTAAGAACGGGTTGATTATTGATGCTGAGTTCAGGATCCGGTATAGAGTTAGCGCGCTGTTTAGGTGTTCGTTTACACAGTGTAAGTAAGGTGGATTTTTCGGGGGCACATTCCAACCCGCAGGCTTGCAGGTATTGTTGTACTACTTGGATGGCACTTTGGAGGGCGTCTTGTTGGTCATGTTGAACAGTAATGGAGATATCACTGAGCCTTGGGGGTTTCCTTTAGGCATAGTTTGGAAAACGTCGGAACGGAGGTGCCCGATTCCCGCTGTTGCAGTGCGATTGGTTAGGAATGAGGCAACCTAGTCGTAGAGACGTTGGCCGCAGTTAGTAGAGGCGAGACCTTGGGGGATTGCTTGATGAGTGATGTTGTCAAATGCTCCTTTGATGTCTAGAGCCAGGATCGAGAAGTTGTGGTGATTGGTAAATTTGTCAATGATATCTTTTTTCAGTTGAAGTAGAACATCTTGGGGTGAGCGATGTGAGCGGAATCCATACATCGTATTCGGGAAGTAACCGTTGTCCTCTATGTGGGTTGAAAGTCGGTTGTGGACCATGTGTTCGAGGAGTTTTCCAACACATGAGTTTAATGAGATGGGTCGCAAATGTTTTGTATTCAGAGGTTTTCCCGGTTTAGGTATGAGGGTTATTTCTGCGTGTTTCCATTGTGGTGGTAGGGAGCCAGATGCCCATTGATTGTTGATGTACTGTAGTAGGCTTTCGAGGGCTATTGGGTCGAGGTTGCGAAGTAGTTCGTTCGGAATTTTGTCTTTTCCTGGGGTGGTGTTTCTTGTGAGGTTACGCACTGCGGCTTCCATTTCGCCTATTGAAAAAGGTTCATGTAACTCTAAATTGGGGGTACCGGTGTATGGTGGGATAACTTGCGTTTGGTTTGCCGATGTTGCTTTGAGGGGTTTCTCTAGTTCTTGTATGAGTTTTTAGCTCAGTGCCTGGATGGTTGTGTATCAGTATACGTATTTGATGCGCCGTCGTCGATTTAGATTCTTTTGTTCCCATGAGGGAGCGGAGGTGCGACGGGTTCCCAGGGTTCCTTGAAGTTTATTGCAAAACTCCGACCAGTTTTGTTACCTTAATTTACGAGCGTAAGTTTCTGCTTCGACCGTGAGTTTGGCGATGCGAATCCGGAGCTTACGGTTTGTCTTGGATTTTTTCCATCGTTTAAGGAGTCCGTTTCGGGCTTCCCAGAAGTGGAACAGGTGGGCATCAATGGCTGGGTTATCTTCAGTTAGCGTTAACTCGTTGGTATGTTTGGAGGCTCCTGTGAGGAGCTGTGCGGTCCATTCTTCTATATCGTCGATGGGATCGGTGAGGGAGTTTTCACGAAATTTTTTCCAGTCTGTTAGTCTGGCCGTGCCGATTCGCTGCTGATTGTTTTTGCGATGTGAGATTTGAAGTTGGATTATGTAGTGATCGCTGCCTAAGGTTTCTTCCAGGCAGGACCACATGGCATCGTTGATGTTATAGGTGAACGTGAGGTCAGGGGAGGTGTCTCTTGAAACACTGTTGCCGATGCGGGTGGGGGTGCCGTAGGTATTGTAGAGGTAGAGATTATTTTGTTGAGCGGCTTCTTGAAGCCGAGTTCCTTTCCGGTTATTTCTCAGATAACCCCAAGCTGTGTGCGGAGCATTGAAGTCTCCGAGGACAACGAGTTTATGTCCTTTGGTGCGTTGGCGTACGTGTTTTAGTAGTCGGTCAATTCCAGACAGGGATGAGGTGGGTGAGCTGCATATATTTAGAATGTAAAGGCTGGTATGGGACTTCCGGCGGGGCAGCAGTTCGATAAGTGTGTAGTCTGTTGTGGTGGGAAGGGTATGTGCCTGTGCCGTTTGGTAAGCTTGGACTAGGATGGCCGTTCTGGATTTGGGGCCTGTGGTGTATGCTGTGTATCCTCATAATGCAATGTTGTCGGTGTCAGTTTCTTGTAGGGCAATGATGTCAGGTGAATTTTGCTGTGTAAGTGGAAGGAGTGAGGCTTGCTTCTTCGGTACGATCGACAGTTCTATTGCCATACAAGTAGCGAGGACGGAGGCGTTGAGTCGTGTATAGGTGGATTAGAAGGTGTCATCGTCGGATGGGAGGTTAGGGGTTGCGTTGTTGGGGTCTTGGGGAACGGTGTGTTGTTTGGGCTTTTTATGGGCTTTGCGTTCCGTTTCTTCAATGGCGACTAGGCGTTCTTTTAGGGCAGCAAAACGGCTGTTGAACTGGTTGCCTATTTCACGTATAAGTGTTTCTATGCGTCCTACATCCGAAGAGGGAAGGGAGGGGCCTTGCATGTTGGCAGCGGTTGTGGGTATGGGTACTTGTGGTGCAGAGGGTGCTGCTGTGAATTCTTGACGTGGTAAAGTCAAGAGTTCTATTTTAGTTAGCAGCTCGTTAATGCGCTGTTCTAAGGTGGCAGTGCGCGTTTCCGTATCTTCCAGCTGTTGGCGTAGGCGCGCGTTTTCTTCTTCGAGGGTGTGGATGCGGGTGTCCGTAATGGAGGCGGGGGGTTGGTTGGGGTGTGTGGGACGGGAGGGGAATTGGTCTGGAGCAGTGGGCTGTGAGGTGACAACAGCTGACCTGCTTACCTGGATTTGGGCTGGGCGATGAACGTTCTGTGGTTGAGGCATCGACTGGGTTTGACGATCCGGCGGGTTATGGAAGGTCTGCTGCCTGGCGGATGCTCGTTCCCGGACCCGGACAGGTGGAGGCGGAGGGCGGAGTTTTCTTCGGCAGTCCTTGCTGGCCATGGGGTGATCTAGGCCGCAGAGTTGGCAAGTAGGTGTACACTCATGACCAGGTGTGGGGTTTTTGGCGTGGCACTGGGCGCATACAGGCGCAAAAGGGTTAGGACAAACGTCCTGTCTGTGTCCAAGTTCACGACACAGAGAACAGCACTGCACAGTTTGTCGATACGGGCGGCATCGCGTGAAGAGAGCGTACGTAGGCCTTGATGTAGAAAGGTACATGTGGTCGTTCAAAAGTTACGACGGCACAGGTGGAGGCACCCAACATTCGTGCATGCAGTATACGGGGTCCATTGGATGCGAGAATGTAGGGTAACTGTTCCGTCGTGGTCCCCTGGTCCAATCCATGAATCACTCCACGGACCGTACCTGGAGGTGGCTTTAGGTAGGGTAGCACTTCGTAGGCTGCTGCACCCAGCTGTAGTGTATTAACTTCAGAAAGTGCCATGGCGCAGTTTTCGTCGACCGTGCTCGCGACAATTAGATTTTGCAACGCTTGCGGTTGTATCGTTACATAAGCGTTGAACACGTGTTTCGGGAGTTTACTTGCCTGTTGTATGCTTTGGGTCATTTGTCGGCCTATATAGGCAGCTACACGAAGTCCTGTGCGTGGTCGGTAGATCACTTTATAGTCTTTTTCAGGCAGTCGTGGCGTCGGTGTGCTTCTTGGAGTGGTTTGTTGGGTGTATGGTACAGGAAACGGGAATGTGGGCGGCGCTGCTTGTTGTTTGAGGGTTCGGCGCTCTCGTAGAATCTGCTTCCAGAGGCCTCGTGGCGGGATTGCGCGTCCGCTGAGAGTGTCGAACTCCATCGCGGTTTCCGTAGCCGTGTGCGTGGCGGCAGGTGCGGTGTTGATCTGTGCCGGATGCATGGTGGCAGCTGGGTGGTGGTTCTGCGCCGGCAGAACCGGCGCGGCGGCGGCTGTGGCGGTGTTGATCTGCGCCGGGTGAATAGTGGCAGCTGGGTGTTGATTATGCGCCGAGAGAACCGGTGCGGTGGTGGAGGGGGCGGTGTTGATCTGCGCCGGATGCATGGTGGTAGCTGGGTGTTGGTTCTGCGCCGGTAGAACCGGCGCGGCGGCGGCGGCGGCAGCCAGCTGGGCGGCAGTAGGCCTCGCGGAGGCCGCCGACGGGGTCAGTTCTTCCGCTGGTGATTTTGGCCGAATATGTGGACCGAGGTCGACGTGGGTGGTATCAACGTGACCGGCGTGCCGGTAAGAAGCCGCTGATAACTATTTAGGCGTTTGACGTGCCCTTGGACAGCCAAGAACGGTCGAAGAAGCCGGAGCCCATGCAAGGTGCGCGCGTTCGGCGTGGCCCCCTGGTCGTAAATTTTTTACATCGAAACTGTTTATGGATATGGGTCCGCGAATTTTAAAAAGCTGTTTACTGCTTGGGTTGCATGCTCTGGGGCACCGGGGAGCGAAAAAACGCATTACGGCAAAGCCAACTTTATCGTCAACTTTAGAACGGCTGTAGCTCTTGTTTTTCGGACTTAAGCGAAAGTAATAATATGACGATTGGCCGCGCGGACAGCTTCACCATTACTTCGAGTTTTATTTACTTGTGGTAAATTAGTTCCCAGTGAAGTTCTAATCCTTACAGAATTCACGTCTGCTGTCGATACACAGGCTGTATGGTTATATATAAACAGCCTCAACTTTGTTTTATAGATATTTGCATGAGAAGTTATGTAATAATTGCCGCTAGAATGACTGTTACATTACGCCGAATTTCAGTTACTTGTGATAATTACTTATCCGAAGCTGTAAACGTACGCGTGGTACAGAAAGCGGCCGCAACCGTTGCTTTTTGAAAATATCTAGCAAAAATGTATGAGACAATTAGCCGCTGAGAGGACCATATCAATACGGCGAGTTTTATTTTATTTACTTAATTTGTTAGTTACAGAAAATTGCAAATGATACATAATTCCTGTTTGCTAGAAATACATGCCCTCAAGAGGGTGAACCAATTTGCTTGTCTGGTAGGATGAAACTCCTGTATTTGCAAGTTTTATGAAGTAATCGTAAAGCTATAGTCGCTGCCGTTAACCAATAATGAACAAAATAGATACGCAGAGACTTCGGGAGTGTTTATCACGTGAGGGGGGTACTCAAGTCAATTAAACAATGATGAAGATTTCGTGGCTCTAGACACTAAAGCGCGTTCTAGTTATCTGCGTCTGGAGTGCTCAGTTTTCTCTTTTTTTACATTCCGTGGATTTTCAAACTCAGTCTTGAACCCAAAACCAATTATTTTAAGTAGCAGCTCTTTATCTACTTCAAACATATGCTATTGTAATAATTAAATTTATTATATGTTTGGTTAGGGAAGCTATCAATCGTACCCTCTGCGTGAAACTTGAACTGCACTGTATGCCATCACGCGTAATACAGTCGACATTCACATAAAGAATATTAATTAAATTACTGTAAGGAAACAATTTGCTCGTCGTTTCTAAACTACAATACGTAACAAGTTCCAAGAAGAACACAAGCAAGACGAATAGGAATTTACGTACCAATTAGCCTTTGCAGGCGGGTCGGATGTCCTTGCAAAATGACTCGAATGGCGCCCGGACTCAATAGAGTCTAACACTTTGTCCCACTCCAGACAATTTTTTGTTTTGTCTTATTTCCAAATCGTGCGAGGACCAGAAGGGGGGAAGCTAAGCCCCATCATTTCAAAAAGCGTGGGCGGGGGGCTTCAGCCTTTGTCACACCCCACCACCAACCCCACTTAATTCCGGGGTCTCTGTAGATATGCACGCATTATCTAACCATGCTCGGGATGTGCATTGCATACAGCTTCACTGGCCACTCATCCACCTTCACAGAGGGAAATATTGGCTCGTAATTTCTTGTGTCGTTATACAGTCGGTAAAACGCTTGCCAGATAACACGCGTACTTTCCGCCTTATCCTGTGTCGCCGCAGCGGGCTTTGAAGAGAACTGCTGCGGTGTTCTGAAGTCTAAGCCCTCCCCTTTTTGTATCCAGTCTGTTTGTAAAGAGAATGCCTCAGCAGTTCTTAAATGTACCTAGTTTCAGTTTAAATATCGATGTTAGCTAGACACAACCTCTTTTCGACTACACGATTCCTACTATGTGGCTTATATCCTCATCCCTTCTTAACTATATATTATAACGGTCTTATTCGCATATTTGATATCCCGATCTGGTGATGCTTGAAATAGGTAGCAATAAGTTTCCGGACACTGAATGGTATGACTTTGTCTGTGTTTGCTAATTAAATACTGACTGTGTCTTTACTTGCTATAGCATAGTTTGCTACAGCTTGTACAGTTCACCATAATGTTGATGGACATTTTCTAGCTGCCTTTCCTCCTGAGGGTATTTTTAACCAATCAGTCTTGGGAGTCCCTGTCAAATATACATGAAAGCTTGTACAAAAGAGAACTTATTTTTCGACCTACAATTGCTTCAAACGAACCGTTTCTAGTATGGTTTGTGCTGCGTGTTTATCTAAACTAAGACATTGCGAGAACACTTCGGCACCAAAGCGAAAACGGCCCGGATGTTGTTTTGGTGTCAAGCTCACGGCAAGTCACTTGATTCCCTATCCCCCAGCGCTTCACGGTGTGAGCGTCGCACGCAGCTAACATACAAGGAAGAAGTTCAAGACGTTAGTTTTCAGGGCCAATACACGTGTTGCAGCAAGCAGTCAGGAAAGTGAGCCAACTAGCCTTTGGTATAGAACCCGCTACAACCACATTACTGTGAAATAGCAGCGGCGAAAGGTGTCGGCTGCACGCAGGTATAGGGACCCGGCAGCTGGACGGGTGGCGCCACCACTCGTCGCTCCCCTCGTTAGTGGAATGGTGGTGGTGTTGTGAGCGGATATATGCCGTTAAACGAAGTCTAGACTGATGTGTTGGGTTCTTAGATGCCGTAACGGCTACGTAAACTTACTGTACGCTTCTAAGGTTGGGAATGGGCTACATTGACATGAGCGGGTTTCGCCGCGCTCTAGACCTGACTCCGCGCTATCCGACTGGGAATAAAACTGTTATTAGTAGTACTAATTTCTACCATTTTAAATTATCTTCACTGGTGTCAATGACTAGGGTTTCCACGCCAGCATTAACGGGGGGATACCTCGATACGTGTTCTTTGAAGAGAAAGACACTTATGTGCGAGATCCATTGCCGTGTGGCCGTGGAAACGTCGTGGCAGTTTACACTTTTTTTCTGTAACTGTGAGCTTTGTGCCTTCGGTTTTCGTGTGTGACAGCATGCGGGCCTGAGAGCTGAAGGGGAACTTCCACGTTTGTAGTGGTCATTTTGCAAAGAGCCAAAAATATTCAACCACCCCACAGCCCAAGCTACGTACCAACCCTCCTCCCTTTTCTCACTTTACCACCTGTGTGGAATAAAGGCTGGCACCGAGAGTTAAAAAACGTGGCAGTATTTTTTATGCTTAAGCATTCTTTACCTATACCTCAACGCAACCCGGGTAATGCCTTGTAATGAGACCAAAAACGCGCGTACAGTTTCCTCAAATAGAGTTCGTCAGCATGAGTCCTCCAGCACAGACGCATTTCCGACACGCTGGAAGCAGTTTGGATTTGGAGAGGGGTGCGTGGATGCGCACCTTGGAAGCTTTCTTTGTGCGACATAACACGGGAAAGGGTCAAAGTAAAACACGCTGTGATCAAAAGGCCAAACTGCGTGCTGGCCAAATTTAAAGCTCAACTAGCCAAAGTTTAAATCGAGAAGGCAACTAACGAAACCCACACGAGAAGCTTTGCGATAAACCATCATCGTCGCTAGACGGGGGAGAGCATGGTATTTCAAGTGTAGGTGGCACCTTGTAAACCTCGACCACAGCATTATGCTGTGAAATTGAGGACAGGTTTTTGACACCCTCCTGCTCTCGTCCTTCACCCACTCAGGTATTGTTTTTTGAAAAACCATTTCCAACTAGCCAGCAACAACTGCAAGTCTTATAAAGCAATGCTGTGCCATGGCAAGCAGTAACGTTCTATTATATTGAGGTAGTTATTCTGTAAATGATTGCTAATGGCTGTAGTAAACGTGGATCTGTGAAATTAAACAAATTTCTACCATAGTTAATGAAGTTACGGAGCGTTGTCTATCACAACTTCTGTTTTGGGCTAACCCCCAATTTTGTCTTTCGCTTGTTCCCGACGCCGTTTCTTCAGCAGCAGCAGTGTCCCCAGAAGCTAGTGACGATGCTTCAAACCAAGCCTGCATCTGTGTTCGTCGCGCACTGTGTGCACACCGAACCGACCTAGGTTACGGCCGATGTATGCGCTGCTACACCACCCCCATGTGTGTTGGTGCTGGGAACTATTCGCAAGAAAACCCCGCCGCAACCATTGAGGACTCAATGGACGAGATGGCGCTCCTCAAGCGCCCGCGGGACGTCTCGGATGGCTCGGATGACGAGCGCGGGGCCAACGACGCCATGCTGAAGGAGAATGGCCAAGTGAAGGCCATTGCTCGCTCCTACAAGCTCCTGGGCCGGCTCGGGGAAGCCGTCGATGCGTCACGAGCCCATGTGACCAACGCGGCCATCCTTGCCCCTGTCCCGTCAGACGACATGGCCACACGGCTCGCTTGGATGAGCTTCCGCCGGCTTCCGCTCACCCTCCCAATGGCGCCACGAGCCACCGTGCACCGGCGGTCGCCTCTAGTACTACCTCCGCTTCCTTCCCTGCTGATCCGGTTGACGCGCGAGATGGCCCAGGACAACACCCAGGACAACACCCAGGACAACAAACAGCCACGCGGGCCCTTACCCATTGAGATCGCGACCTGCGGCGGTTCTTCAGGCGACTCCTCGGCATCGGGACTTGCCCACGCACATCGCGAAGGCCTGTGGACCATCGAGCAGAGCAAGGCAGTACTGCGGAAGACCAGGAAATTGGCCGCGCGGCGCCCGATTGCACAGCTCGCCACCGGCACCTGCCTGTTCCGTTCCACCGCCTCCCTCACGGCATCGAGGGAAGTCATCGCCCGTGAACTCGCCGCCACCCCCTGGATGTCCCATGTTAGAGTCAACACCCGGTTGAACGTGGTCGCGGTTGACGCTTAGACGCTTAGACGAATGAGTCTTCGGCTGCCCTCCTGGCCACTCAGAGTGTGGCTGGGGTTGCTATCCCAACCTGCTGCCCTGCCAGTGAGGCACGAGCCGTGGTCTCGATTTTGGTGTTGACCGTCAACTCACTGTTGAGGAGATCCAGATCAACATCGGCTGTAAGGTGGCGGGGAGGGGTGTGGCACGGAAGGCTGACAGGGCTGCGCTGATCACGTTTGCTGCCCCTTGCCCTACCCTATTTGTGGCTGTGTACAAACTTCTGCTGCCTGTGCGGGGTTGTCGGCCGCGGCCCACGGAACGTGCCCGCTGTGGTCGACTGGACCATGGGGCAGCCTGCTGCAAGAACAGAGGTGTGCTCGCTGCGGTGGAGGCCACACCGCGCAGCAGTGCCCTGCCTCTACCCCACGCTGCACCAACTGCAGTGGCTCGCACCCGTCACCGACCCCCGCTGCCCCCGCTGGCAGCACGAACGCAAGGTGGCCACAGCCAGTACCCACAGCGGAGACCGCAGCGTCAGTCTGCACTGAACATCCACCAAGCTATGCGGAGATGGCCAGGTGACGTTCTAGTAGCAGCAGCAGCAGCAGCAGCAGCAAGCAGCAGCACAGCAAGCACCAGCAAGCAGCAAGAAGCAAGCAGCAGCAGCAGCAGCAGCAAGCAGCAAGAAGCAAGCAGCAGCAGCAAGCAGCAGCAGCAGCAGCAAGCAGCAGCAGCAGCCAACCTCCAACTATCCAAGGATGCCAACAGCAATCACGCAATCCACCCGGGCGCCCACCTGCGCTGCCGTCTGCACAACCAGGGGTGGAGCAGCTGCCTGTAGCTTCAGCCACAACCGTTCAGGACCAGTTGGTGCCCATCCTTCTTGCCTTGGTGCACAGCCTGGTGGGTCACCTGCCTACTGAAGACCGCGCACGCCTGGCGGCCACTGCTGCCCTGGCACACCTGCGCCCCCCGGCCCCAAGCATGGCTAGTAGGCCGTGTAGGACCGGCCAGCGACCACGCATCTTGCAGTGGAACTCCAACCACTTGGGGCCTCGTTACGCGCAATTGGCAGAACAGCTGCTTCTGGAGCACTTCGATGTACTGGCGCTGCAGGAGATCAACGTCTGTGGCAGCACCCTGCGGCTTCCTGGGTATGTGTGTCATTGACGTCCCACTGGTGTTCCAGCGGTGTGGATACACCTGGGAAGCCGCCACCAGCACCTGGTGGTCGGACAACTGTCCCATCCTGGTCACTCCCAGGGATGGTCGCAGGCGATCAGACACCAGGGTCTAGGCCGTTACCAACTGAACCACCTACTGCAAGGAGATGGCAGAGCGTCTGGAGGACCGAGAGCCTGATTTCCTGGCAGCTGTCGGGCAGAGCGCCAACAAGGCGACACTGTCGGGGGAGGTACCCCTTTACACGGTACTACCGGACATGGAGCTCCTGAGACTCCGGGCCAGGAACAACCAGCTGCAACGCCGGGCCATCCGGAACAGGCGTCTGGAAGACTGGACGGCGTACCGACAGGTGAATGCACACTGCAGGAGGAGGGCCAAGCAGCGGCGGAGGCAGACTTGGGATTCGCTCTGCTCCTCTATGGACTCGCGTAGGACTCTGGCCAAACCTTGGATAGTCCTGCGGGCCCTTCTCCAGCCTGCCGTCACCAACCGGCGTCCCCTGCTGGCCTCCGCCATTTCCATGGGCATCACTGAGGAGGCCTTTGCAGAGCGGCTAGCCGACCAGTGCACCCCGCCTCTACCTGCCGCGGAAGCCCAGGTGCACGTGTTGCCGGTGCCCCTTCAGGACCCGCAAGTGGTGGCCATTTGCAGTGGCGAGATCACACTCCGGGAGCTGCAGGCCGCCCTTGATCGATGCCCCAAGCGGCGGAGCGCGCCTGGTATTGACGGGGTGACGTACCAAATGCTCCGGAACCTGGACATTACCAACCTGCAGCCGCTTCTACAGCTCTTCAGCCGGGTGTGGAGAGAGGGCAGCTTTCCACCTACTTGGCGGGTGGCACTAGTCAGGCCGATGCTGAAAGTCGGTAGGCCGGCCACCAAGCCTGCATCGTACCGGCCGATTTTCCTGACGTCCGCAGGGGGTAATCTGATGGAGAACACGATCTTGGCCCCCCTCCTGTGGATTGATGATCGTCGGGGCGTCTTCAAGGAGCAGCAAAGCGGCTTCAAGCGCCGCCACTGTACGGCTGACTCCCTGGGAGATGTTTCTATGCTGGGGCAGGCCCACCATGACAACAAGGTGGCCTTCTTGCTTCTGCTGGACATGAAGTCGGCCTTCAACTCTGTCTCCCACACCGCCATCCTGGAGGCCCTGGACAGCATGGGTGTTTCGAGGCACCTCCAGAGATACTCGAGGGCGTTCGTGACTAACCGGACCCTACGAGTCGGGGTGGGCCGAGCAACGAGCAGCCCAAGACACGTCATCTCTGGGGTTCCCCAGGGGAGTGTGCTCAGCCCATTCCCTTTTAACCTCGTCCTGGCTCCACTCCCGGACTGCATTCCAGCTGGGCTTGCATTTCCATTGGAGATGGCAGTCTATGCTGACGACATCGCCATATAGGCGAACGGACCAACGAGGCTACTCTCCAAGGTGAAGGCGTGTCTCCAGGGGGTGCTGTGGGCAGTCGCCGCCTTACTGACAAGCCGTGGCCTGCAGCTGTCCGAGACGAAAACGCCGGCCATGATCTTCCGCCTGAGGGGCTACAGGGCACGCAAGACGGCACCACCGCTCACCTTGAACGGTCAGTCCCTTCCGTGGTACACCAGCGCCAAGTATCTGGGGCTCCTGTTCTACTGCCAGTTGTCCATGCATCGAAATGCCCGAGTCTTCAGTGGCCAGGCCCCACGGGTCTTGCCTGGACGCATTAGCAGAGACGCCTGGTCGCTCCTGATTTGCCTGCGGCTCAATTGCTGCAACGTGAGGGCGCGCTTTCCCCACCAAGGCCACCGGGCGTGCCCCACCTGCGCCGACTGTCCCGAGCCCGAGACGCTCGAGCACATACTGTGCTCTTGCCACCAGCACGACACCGCGAGGGCAGAACTCCGGGCCGCACTCCAGTCACTCGGTGCCCCAAGCCACAAGCTAGAAGACTTCCTGTTCCCCACCGGACCGGATGCCATCCGACGGGAGGCCTTACAGCACCTATTCAACTTCCTGGTTACTACAGGACTAGCGCTGCGTTTGTAGCCATCGAGTCATGGACGAAACGAACGCGATAGACTATGCCCGCTCTTCTCTTCCCCCTTCTCTCTTCCTGTCCTTTGAAACCCCAATCTCCTTCCCTGGACTGGGTTGTATGAGGATGAACTCCCCGTTGAGTTTAACAATATCATCAGGCCTCTTCTCTACCCTCCTTTTTTAATTATTAAAATCACCACCACCTCCGGATCACGCACACACATCGCTAGGCGTTTTCTTGCTTTTGTTAAGTGCCACGCCGCCGCCACGAGCCCGCCCTCACGTGCCCGCGCTTCGCTATTTCTTGGTATTTTAAACTACGGACACAAAAAAGTACAATTTTCTAATCATCTTTGCTGTTAAAATCGGTAGAATAGCTATGGCTTGAACCCAGGATGTAAGGAGGAGCCAAGACGCTACCACTTGGGCACAGTGGCCGAACAGCCAGCACCCCTTCCTGAAGCCTGTCGGTCGTGCTTTGACGATGAGGCTGCGGGTGCGAGTTCCATGCTGGGAGTCTTAGTTTCATTACTAGCATCTCAAAGCATCTCTCACAAATGCCTACTGATATACTCTTGGCCAAACACCGAACCCTTACTACGATAACTGCGGATTTCTGCAAGCAGATGAGCATGCCTTACTGGAGTGCGCTACATAAGACCAAGTAAGATATGACCTCGCACCGATGATCGAGTGGCTCAACAGCAGTTTTCCAACTCTAAAAGCACTTTTATTACCATGACCATTTCCCTCGTCACACCGGAAAGCCGCATTTGAATGCCTCCACGACATCGGTGTCTCCGACGCAGTATCAACATACCAATTTTCACCATGTGAAACCTGGAATTCAAAGTACACTTGAATGGTAACGTGGAGTTCACAGGCTGAAAACTACCTTTTTACTGCTGGCCTATACGACGTAACTGCTGTCCACATTACGTCACTGTAGCGGGCAATTTTATAGGTTTTCCCAGGTGTCTGGCGTTCTGTCCGTTAAAAAAGCGTGTTTCAAGGCTAGAATGGAGCTGAGTAAGTAACCAAAATCTAGTACTTTCAAACGGAACAAAGTGGAGCTGTTTCTATATGGCCCTTTGAAGCATTCAGAGATTTAGGCAAGCTTGCACTTGCGCTCGAGGCTTGAATTCCGAAGCTGTTGTAGGTGAGCATTTCCGGACACACAGTTAGGTTTGAGTATCATTGTTTACTTGCATAGTTGCAGTGTTAGTAACCATCGTCATATGCACCGAAGAGGTCTTCATCTTCGTCGCCACGAGTGGTGGATGTAAATTCCACGTCAGAATTGTAGACTTCCAACAGCTCGTCGTCATTGACTCGAGGCAGCGGTGGTGGAATCTTCAAGTCAACTCGGCAAGGCCCACTCGTAGCCATGTCTCCAATAATCCATAATGTGTTCTGGTGAGTGTGTGGCGACCGCTGTAACGTCGCGGAACCCGGGATTCTTTTCCACTTTAGTATTAGCGCTGACGTCTTTTTTAACGCTATCAGTAGATCAATGTTACTGGGAAAGTATGGCAGCAGGCTTCTAAATAAAAACAAACAAATCGATAGTAATGTTCAATCCGCATAGTAGAACACAAGGCTTTAAGGTAGGCAACGAATTGTCGGGAACAGAAGGCGGGTACGTGCATGTAGGGGAAATATTACCTGCTAATAGAAACCCTAACTAAATTACCCGGAGATTTACACTGGCTGTGCTGCTTTTGGTAAGAATTCCGATATACTAACTAGTAAGCTTCATCTGTCACTCGAAAAGATGATATTCAACTAGTGCGTTCTTTCAGTAATGACGTAGGGGACAGAAACTGGGGTCGTACTATAGACAACTTGAAAGGAAACTCAGAATGGCTCAAGCGTCTATGGGGTTCTTATTATAGGGGACATGCTGAGGTATATAGCTAGAGGGAGAATAATCTTAAATACTACTGGTGAGGTTATCCTGGGCAAGGCGTCCAGCTTGCTACACCAGATGTATCAAAAAATGAAATCGATGAAGAGATGATGATAATGACGGTGATGAAGATGATGCATAGGTATAGGAATAGGTATAGGTATCGGAAACCTGTCACGTGGATTAGGGAACAGGCTAGAGTGGGAAACAATCTAGTTCAAATTAACTGAAAAAAAATGACCATGGGAGCGTCACATGATGCGCGTGGCGTAGAACAGGTGAACCATCCGTTTAAGAAAGTGGCCTCCAATAGTCCGTGAGCCCAGTGGAAGTCGGCCGAGGACACGATGGAGAAATGACCTGCGAGATTTCGGCGGGAAAGTATAGACTCAACTAGCACCCGATAGGCGTGGTTAGAGATCTTCGGGAGAGGCTCTCGTTCTGCAGTGGATACAACCAGTGTGATGATGATGATGAGGAGAAGGAGATTGAAAGAAAAAATCCCGGAAGGACACGGCAGTTCTCGCCTAAGACTGTCAGCGCTAATCAGGCATACAGCATATAGCTCAATATTCGTTTTAAAAAACCAGAAAACAAGTAAACGAACCGCATTGCGGATGACGAGGCACCGTTGAACAATGTGACCCCTCCCACCGTGTGATCCTGGCAAAGTTATGTTTGCAGATTGTTTGAAAGCTAGGCAGGACTAGGGTGAATAAAAAGTGCTGTTCTTGCCAAAGACCCCGAGCGCATGTGCTTGGCTAAGCAGGACCCGTCATTTGCCGGAAAGGACCCGAGCGCAAGCGGCAATCCCGCCTAGACGACGAGAAACATTTCATACCAGCTCCCATCAGCATTTGCAGTTGTTTACAACAGCTTCACTGGACACCCACTTTCTCAGGGCGGAATGGCGACCATTTTTACAGCGAAGCGGTATATATCTGAACCCCCACCCCGCTATTTTCATTCCGGTGATACTCATTTACTCGGCGCTGCTCCCGGGCTCTTACTCACAACTGCTGGCTACTCTTTCACAACTATTTTTCCCCTCGCCTCCACCGATCGCTCGTTTACAAGTGTCGAGGTAAGATGATAAGCCGTCATCAGATTATCGCAAAGAATAAACAGAAGCGTGGATGGGCATAAAAGCGACCGAAATCTCTCGCCTTGTTCTGAGCACGTGGCTGCCGCTGTTTCCGCTGAAATGCTATCTTGCACAGTAGATTCGAACACCCCCAACCCCAGTTGAAGAGCAACTTGCCCAGGTTGTATGGCAGCATGAGCCCAAAATGCTTCTTCTGCTTGTAAGGCCATCTGTGTCGGCGTCTTTCACTCCTCAGTATGCGCCATCACCAGTTGGCGGTTTATGCATGAACGCTTTGCGGGTGGAAGGAGCGGGGCGTGCACGCGCAGCAAGGATTCATGCCGCTACTGTAGTCCTGGTGGCCGATTTAAACGTGGACGTCTCACGGCTAAATGCCAACTGTCAGCTCTTCGCCTTAATCGAGTGTTTCGGGTCTGGATTGGTGTGTTACACAGACGGTAGCATGCCTACGGAGGAGAAGGGGAACCGATATCCACATTCTTGTACGCCAGAATAGAGTTAAGGGGTTCCAGGTTTTAAAGCGTTATAGGACGGACGGATGTCGTTCGCTTGGAGGAAGAACAGCTGCAAGTGAAGAAGCTTCGACCCTAAGAGAAGCACGAGGAAGCAAGCAAACAAACAAAAAAAAAGAACGGAAGTTGCTCCCGCCACTATTACCACATCAAGCTCGACATGGTCGAGTCGGCCGAGGACACGATGGAGAGATGACCTGCGAGATTTCGGCGGGAAAGCATGGACTCAACTAGCACTCGATAGGCGTGGTTAGAGATCTTCGGGAGAGGCTCTCGTCCTGCAGTGGATACAACCAGTGTGATGATGATGATGATGAGGAGAAGGAGGATGAAAGAAAAAATCCCGGAAGGACCCGGCAGTTCTCGCCTAAGACGGCCAGCGCACTCGTTAGGCTAATCACGCATACAGCATATAGATCCGGCTGAAGCCTCGCCGGATGAGCAAGAGCTTGCGCGCTTGGACCGCCTGTTTGAGCCAATATCACTTCTTCTTATTAAGGTCTTTGAGAGGGATACTTTGGACCGCGTCTGTCGCTTCTAAGCACGCTCACAGGAGCGGTTGGTGGTGTATGCGTGCACCGGTTGGTGGTGGGGAATAGTGGGAAGGGAAAGGATCGTGTGCTCGCGCACGCATAGGTTTCATGCTCGTACTGATTGATGACATCTCCTTTGTGCTGGAGAGAGTTTTAAACGCCGACGTCAAGCGGCCCAATGGTTCCTTGCCCGCGTGGTTAGATGCACACCGGAGTGGGTTGGTGTGTTACACAAAGACTCAGATGCTTACGACAGGGGAGGGACGCAGGCAACTCCATGTTTGTCCGCAGGAGCAAGGCTTGGGTGGTCTTATTCTTCAGTCAGCTAATTGGCTAGTAATAATGCTTCATCGCAAATTAAAAACAAACGTGTTTTGTTTCGTGGACTCCGAGGACTGTATCCAGCTCCGCAGGTCATACTACTTCACAAACTGAAAGTACACTAATTTTAGTGTAGAGTCGACTGCATGCCAGATTAGGAAATTTTTCCGATTTTATTAACCAGATGGTGCTTTAAGAAGGATATTTGAGCATTCTTGGTCGTTTTTATTACGCGTTAAGCTATATTTGGTAACTGTGGTTTTCATTACTTTTTTTTCAGTTGAAATATTTTCATGTTGCAAGAACGCCTGTTTTGCAGTATGGAAACTAGGTTATCAGAAAAAAAAATTTGTCGAACATAAGTCTGCTTGCGGGCGTTGAAGGCGCAATCTTGGTGATACCAATTACCAACTTCTTCACTGTATGTCGTATTTGAGCCGCTTTCTTCGCTTATGTTTCTGCGCCTTTGGTATTGTTTGTGATCACTTTACCTTCTCACGGAAAGTATTTCAAATTTCTTTGTGATTGCTGTGTTTTAGTGAATTTTTTATGTGTTGGGATACACCAAACCCATGTGGTATCCGCATTCTAATCATATTTTTAGGGGCGGAGCACCTTAGGTACTCGTGCTGTGGGCGTCGTATGCAGTCACGGTACTAAACAACCACGACCCTCGTACTCCAACAACTCACGCAAGAAAGTAACGCGTACTCATAGAACACAATGGTACACTGGCTTTCCAACGCCTCGCCCTTGAACACTTCGTGCTTCAAATATACCAGAATTTTACAGCAGAGCTGTATACCTCTACCCGCCAAACAGTTTCATCTCCATGTGCAAAAACGCCCAGGTGCCAAAGCTTAAGACGCAAACCGCTCAGCATCATAAACGCATTGCACAATTCATCAAAACTTCTAAACCGCATCATCCATGGAAACCGCATCATCAAAACCGCATCATACACTTATACGCGGCATGCCTCGGCCCTCCCCTGGTTTCACGACAGGAGCGACAGCGATAAGTGCATAATCACTTAAAGCACATTCAGTTAGCACATCAAATTTGAAAGTCATACAAACGCTTCAAAATACCCTTTGAAGCCCACACTTTTTTTACATTGCAGCTTGGTTGGACCAATTCAGTCACTACACATTTGTTGAATACATTTTACTATTAGTAATTTTGTGTTGCGTCGCAGAATGTGAAATCTTTACTGCATGGACCCTAATTCCAGCGAGATTGCTAATGGCACCGACGGTGTTTTTGTACTATACAAAGCTGAAATAAAACTTTTCGTCTTTAATAATGTTTGCCAGATAGGTTTGGTGTTCTTTAAAAGGCGCAAAATCTTCCGCATACGATTATTCTACACTTACAAGTTTCATCCACAGTGTCTCCTTCTGAAAACGCTTAAAGGAGCCATGAAGACAAAATACAAGTTGGATTTATTAAAAAGACGGCTTTGTCCCGATAACAATGATACCAATATCGTCGCGATCTTCGAACAAATAACGGAGATATTAAAGAAAACGTGTGAAGCAGTCGCGACCCCCTAGCCAATTTCCCGCAACTTTTCTATGACGTCACAAAACCTTGTTTGTGCGATTGGCGGCCTCCTAACTGACCTGTCGCGACGACACATGACTGGACGTCTGTAATGGGGCCTCTAGTTCCATTTGACCGCATCACTTGAATGCTAACGTGCAGTTAACGCACTGAAAATTATGTTTTATTGTTGGCCCGTATGACGTCATTCTTGCTCATAACACGTCACTGTGGCGAAAAATCTGAAAGTTTTTAAATACTTCTTGCTTTTTTTTCGTTAAAAAGCATCTTTTGTGGCTGTAATGGAGCTGAGTGAGATACTGAATCCTAGTTCTTTCAAATTAAACGAAGTTGTATTTTCTCTTCATGGCTCCTTTAAGCAAGCTCCTCCAATTGCGCTTCGCTATTGCTTCGCGATTTCCGGGGCCAGTTATTTGTGTGGGGAAGTGTACGGGGTGGAGATTCCTGTTTTATGCTTTTGGAATTCACCGTGTTAATGAGCAACTGCTGTTGCTGCGAGGAACATATTTAAATATAGGCCAACTGGGTTTTACGCTTTGGTGTTTATTATTTAAATAGAAAAAGTAACCCGAAGTACTAAGATTTAACAGCAGATCGCTGATACTGCTGATTGGATTCACTTGACCAGCTCAGACCAGCTAAGCTGTATTCATTGGCTAGCATATCTAAAGTCGAAATAGGCAAATCAACGTTTGTGCTTTACACGGACGACAGCTCAAACGAGTTGCCTCCGGTTTGGACACCAGCATCCCTGAGTTGGCGGCAAGGTGACGTTTTCAAGGATTTGGCTGGCCACTTCGTTGCTCGCTTCTTCTTGTTTGCGACAGCACGACGGTGTGGGGAGCCGCATCTAGACTCGGAGGGTCCAGGGTTGACGATAGCTTTAACTTTTCATCGTCTTCGCCCACTCTTTGGACCGAGTCACGATGAGACCATTCCTACAACAACCAGAAAAAGGAAACAGTCAGTTGAATTTTATAATTGGTTGCATCACCACAAAGCACTGGAAAGCAAGGCGGCGCGGTCTTTCGTCCAACCCTCAAACGAAAACACGTGCCGGTCTCTCGAAGTCATTTTCCCGTCGGGCACGCGTTTACAGTGAGAAACAGTGCAGAAACAAAACCACAACAAATCAAATAACGGACAAGCGCTGAGTTGTAACCGAATTTTATTCTATAGGACAGCTATACAGTGTTGTGTTTAATGAACAGGAAAAGGGAGGAGGTCGGCACGAATTTTCAATTTATTTTGGAACTAAAAAAAGAACAAGAAATGAAAAGGGGGCTTGAATGAGGCCGCATAAATAAGGTGCACTTAATTAAGGAGAAATGCTTCACTAAAACGCTTAGGCGACATGGTCCAGCATCTCCAAGACAAAAATACCAAGAGGTACATGCGCGGAGATAAGGCACTGAAATCATTTGGAGTAAAGCTGCCAACGGGTGCACGCTGGGAGATAAGCTTCTGGAAAGAATGAAATATTACGCACTATATAACGACTCCCGGTTCAGAATTTCTACCATTTTTACGGTTTCCAATGCTTCGGGCTCTAATATTCACCACGTATATGTTTGAGTTCACAAACATTTCATCGATCCCACTGTATCTATGTTAATGTTTAGAGGAAAATTTAAGGTACCAACCGAAAAAATGCCTCGCAGCGTCAATGTGACCTTCGTGGTCAGCCAAGGTCAAGCCAGCGCCTTAAACAGTTGCGCAGTGAACGCGTCTATCGATCGTTCGTAACAGGGGGCGGTAGCGGTTAGGTGGATAGAGGGGAAATACAAGGGTGCGTTTCATCAGAAAATGATACAAGGGGCACTGGCTGCAGGCATGTTGTCTGCGCGTGCATGCCTAAACCGGCAACTGCGCCGGGAAGCGCCTGTGTTTTCACTTACGATGGAACTGTGTGCGCGCACCCAGCGGTAGGAGCGCGAAAACGAAGCTTCCTCAACACAAACTTCGTTTAAAAGCATTCAGCCACGGCAAACATTTTAAAGCGAAAGCTCCACTACGCTACACAGCTCTAGGTCATCCATGTCATCATAATGACCTTCACCCAGCACACCACAAGCTGCACCTTCCTTATAGCTTCGCTTGCTCGGAGCTTCTCCACTGCGGTACCACGTGACTAGCGATGATAAAACGACAGCTTCACCTGCGCCTTATCGCACAGTGGCTGTGTGGCCGTCAGCGCATCCGGTTCAAGGAACGCGAACCACGTGACTAGGCGAGGGCTTAACGATTGATGTAGGCAAACTGTCCGTTGGCTGAGTCACGGCCGGGCTAGAGCGGCGGCGCGCGCTGTACGCCGCTCCTCTAGCCCGGCCGTGGCTGAGTATACAGGAATGAGTAGTGAAGAAACACGAAAGAGCTGCTTTGCCGGCTCTTGGTTTCCCAGTATCACCATCCATGGCGTGTCGGCTGGGCTGTCTCGCTGCGCAAGCCATCGTATGCAACGGAAGGCGGAAATCAATGATTCAGTATATATTGCAGAGGACAGACTGCGATTCAGCAAAGGCAAACTTCCTCGAAACACAGCGTGTTTATTGTTCGCTTTCGTTCGCCATAGCTCGGTTTAAAAAGACTTAACCTGAGCCATCTTATTTATCCCATTTCAATGAGCTCTAACCCGAATGCGCCTGAAGTGTAAAATTTTTTAGGGAACATTAAGATGCACATACCGGCGCATGCTCACTGCCAATTTCTTATTGACGTTGCGAAGGTTCTTTACTCATAATAATAAAAACTCAATGTTATATTTCGATTTCCTTTGTAATAGAAAAGTGAACTATATACTGTCACAAGGCTTTGTCATTCACCGGGTGATCTGAGAACAGTACTGTGCAACGAATAGTAGCTGAATGTGATTAGTCTGTCGTCAAAAAGCGGCGCGAACGGTATGGGGCCGACTTTGTACTGCAACTGTACTCTAGGATAATGCAACACAATTATTTTCGACAGGACGTTAGTATTTTACCGATGAGAAGAAGACGGGTGTTCTTGCTACAAGTAGCGTTTTATCACGAAAGGCATGTAGCGTAAGCAGGGGTTATTTAAAAAGTCGGCCTCCGTGAGACAAATTCTAAATATATATAAAAAACAATTATTTCCCACGATCAAGTGACCTATGAATTTCAACATTGGAAAAACAGAAACAGAAAGCTATAAAACCAGCAAAGTTTACCTTGCTTTCTATATCACTTGCAGTCAGGCGTACATCTGAAACAATAAAAAAACAGCTGGTGACTACAGTCGGGGCAAAAATTATCGCCCATAATTTGTGCAGTACATTGCACGGTGAATATAACAGGCTTACGTGCAGCTATATTAACACTTAGGGACCTTTTCTAAACCGGAAGTTCTTAAACAAGCATATTACAGTGCGCTGAATACGTTTGATGGAGCATTAAATGTGTTTTGTTTTACCGCACTCGGTTTGTAAAAGATTAGTTTTACAATTCCCTTATTGACCCTGTAACGTCCGGGTGTTCTGTAACGTTTAGTTTTCAATCCATGACTATTTTTCTTCATTATAATGGCATACAAAACGCCCTTACGTCGTCCAATAAACGTTTTGCTTATTATTGCGCAATATAGAATCCAGACTAATCCTTATCATCTGGCTCTTCAGACTGGCTTGAATCACACTTGATCACAGCGTGACATATTGCTAACAGGGCTAGACATTACAAATTGTAAGGCAATAAGAATTTTGAGTTGCATTTCTCACGACGTGGCAAGCGACTACACGCTTAAACAAAAGGTCTCCTAATCATGTCTTGTTACGCAGGCTGTTTCGTCATGCAAGCACTTTGGCATTTACATTTTTTACAAGTCTGCCTCGAACACCGATCTCACTACATTCTCAATAACGCAAATTGCACGTAAGGTTACTACTCAGAATCTTTTATTACCTCCCCCTCAACCTGTAGCTTTCACATAACTCAACACTAAACTCGCGTATGCGTCGTCCACCTGGGATACAGCTTATTATTCGAGTCGATACAAAATCTTTCCGCATCCTATATCTTGTCTGACTTGTTCGCAGATCCATCGTTACTTCGATGTAATCTATTGTTTACTTAACTGCCATTTCCCTTCCACACGAAATTTCCCCCTTTTCCTTTTCCATAAGATTTTTCATCGTAACTCCGCCTTTAGCAACATTTCTTAGTCACTTCAACTTCACTGCCTTTTCGACTTGCCTATTTTATGTAAAGGAACCCACCACCAACACAAATACATTTGATTGTTGTAGTGGTACTAATCCGAAGGTATCCAATTGTAACTTATTTGCGTCTGTTTCTTTGAACAGAAGGTTTACTTTTTTATATATTGTTGGTTTTCCGCCGGCAACTTGCTTATGCATCTTTTTATCGCTTGTATTTATTGTTTGCCTACACGTTGGAAGCCCACTCGGCTCTGCAGTTATTCTGTTCTGAGAGTATATAAACAAATAAAAATCAAGTGAGCAAGTAAGCATCACGAAGAGTTCTATACTCGCGGACAACATAAGTACAACGGAAGTTGCTCCTGAGCTTTACAACAGCAGGCGGCTGTTACTCCGCGCGGCGCAAATGGGCCTTAATTCGAGTATCTTGAACATGACACGAGTCGTTTGCGTCATTTATCGCGCCTAATCTGCCTTAAAATTCCGGGAGGGGCTGCAAAACGACAAGGTGTGAAAAAGAAGATGATGTTACACATTAAGCGGAACCTGTTTTCAAAACGCGCCCACGCGCTGAATTCGAGTCCGTGCTCAGGCATAGTGATTCATTACATGAGATATTGCCATTCTAAACTTGTACCCTAGAATAGGTAAGCGTCATCAGCAGGGTGAGCTCATGATACAGAACTATAAGCGAAAACTACCTTCTAGGACCAAAGGTGAGCATTGGTTACCTTGCCTAAGTTGTTCCAGGTGTTCTGGCCGCATCATCTTTTACGATAAATGTAAAAAGAGGCGTTTACAACTTTGTTTTCAATAACACGAGCGTAACCTCGCGCTCTTCAGATCATCAAACTGAGTGTTTTTCTTTTTATATGTATAACTTTGTTATAACTGTGTAGTTCATTCTCATTAAGCATGCACATTTGTACCAAATCAGTCACTGGATTCTCACTCACGTTAGTGGCCATGATTCCGCCTGTCATAACACAGAGCGGAGGTCTTTCAGCGGGACTCAAACGGTAACTAAAGGCTGAAAAGCTGTGTACACTATGAACTAATGACGTGAAAAATGTTACCTAGCACGCAGTAATTCTAAGTCTCAAAGAATGAACTAATAAAATGGCTTATGCCAACTTTGCCAGCGAAAGAAGTTGGCGGGTTAGTTTTTAAGTCATTCCCGAAAAAACTCTCTTAAATTTAAGGCAGACCGTACCACGTCCCATATTCCCCTGTCCCGTGTGTCGCTTCCAGTCTTTCCTTCCGAAGCGCTACAACTTTACTTCGGGCAACAAACGATAGCACCAAAACTTTATGCACACTTACGGAATATTGACACACACATATCCGTTGCGTAGTATTGCGTGCCATGACCTAATTCTCGCGGTTTTCCTAATACATCCAGTCGAGAGAAGGATTTGCGTGATATGTTCCAGGCCGTACAGTCGAAAACACCTTCATCGTCTTTGTCGACGTCGTACACGGCGACTGGAAATGGAAGGCCAAGGTATTGCGCCGCCGCGCAAACCTAGCAAAACGAGAGGCAAAAAAAAAATGGCCCATATCCAGGCTGTGAAGGTGGTTGCATAGCAAAGCGGTAAACGGCACCACAACAACTGGCCATGCGAGGGAACTTAAATTCACGCACGTGGCTCTACAAGGCGTGAAAACAGAGATTCTGCCAGCCGTTACCTGGGATTCGCGCCAAAAAGCAGCCTCCCCCTGCTTACCGGCTGAATGAACACAACCGAACTGATATTCAGCATTTAGAAAACGGAGACAATTTCTGGCAAGCAGTGCACAAAAGGTATCATTTCTCTAGCGGCCCGATGTCTGCATGTGGTCTCTACGTTTTTTTCGCGTCCATGTCTGGCAAGCAGTGCACAAAATGTATCTTTTCTCTAGCGGCCAGATGTCTGCATGTGGTCTCTAGATTTTCTCCCCCCCCCCCCCCCCCTTCTAAGCAACCCTTAAGGATCTTTGCTGCCCGACCACGTAATTCCGTCGGGTCCGGGTTACCCAGGAGGTGCTATCGAACAAGTTAATCAAGCCGTGGAAAGGAAACGCGCAATGGACGCAAAGCTGCGCCAAAAGACGCCCAAAACAACCGCCGCTATAAAGCAGACGACACAGCCATACGACCGACGAGGGCGCCTGCTAGTGGGCACTTCCGTGCAGGAAATGCTGGGTAAATTCACCGCTCCATCTCCTTTCTACAGTGTGCTCCATGAGTGAAACCCGCAGCGCCTCCCCGCGCCCCTCTCCCCCCCCCCCCCCCCCCCTCCACCGCTGCCCCCGTCCCATTGGGAGCCTATTCTCCCGCACGCCGCGAAAAAACCGTTGGCTGGTACAGGTAGAAAGCTTTGGTTTAAAAGATATCAAAGCTCATTTCATAAGAGAAATAAGGTACGCTTTATCTTAGCCAACGGTCACGCAACGAACCCAAAGTTTAGCGGAATGCCATGATGGGACGTACATCATCATCAGCGAGTCTATCACAATTCGAACGTGTTTTTCGGCGATATACGGTATCGTGTTTTGTGGGCAGAAAATTTCTATTGTTTTCGTGTGTACGGTGATTGATGAGGTTTATGGAAACCCATCGTGTAAGCTGGCTTTCTTGCCGTGCGTCTTTTCTTAACTACATCGCGATCAGTGAGGCATATGAAGTTTCGTTTATTTGCGGGGCGCAAACGGCGCCATCAGAAAGACCTCAGCGCTGTAACTCGAGTGACCTAGGTTCGATCCCGTCGAGGGAACGAGTTTTTAGGGGCGAAGCTCCTAAAGCCATGGGTCTGTCCATCCATTGCGTCTCGTGGTACGTGACCGCCGCATGCTTTCGGAGATGTCGCAAAGTGGGCCGCGTTGCACGCGCAAGAACCGGCTGCAACCGGCAGCGCAAACTCGGCACCGGGAGCGCGAGCTTGTCTGTGTTCGCCAACGGAGGCGCGAGCGCACGTGCACTGCGAGGGGGAGATCACGCAAGAGATCACGCCACGAACGCAGGCAGTCGTTCTCGGAGATCGAACGAGACGCAAGGACCTTTGCTCGTTTCCTCTCGTCTTGTTCGGGCACAAGTTCGCCCTAAATAAAAGTTCTTTCTTTACCGTTGTGTCCCATCCTACGTGACAAATTGTGGTAGAGATGCGGGGTAGTACTCGATGGCGCGGGGTCTTTCACCAGGTCTGGGCCTGGGAGCATTGACTCCGAAAATAAAAGTTGATTTGTACAATGTACGCACAGTCTTACGTCTTTCTTAATGATGTAATGATGACGGGAGAGTTATGATGACGGGAGAGTTACGGTTACCGATGATCTCCCCCTCTCGAGCTTCGCCCCACTTATCATCATTCCTTCTGTGGATATGGCGTGATTTTTTTTCTGAAGGCGCTTGCTTTTTTTGAACATCATCATGTGTGTGATGTGCCTGTGTGGAAACCCATTTTGTCAATCCAGCTTTCTTCCAGCGCCTTTTGGTGCCACTCTATGGCCGCATGTGAACCGGAGGAAGCTTCGCTTTAAAATTCTCCGCGATCTAGTTGATTCACTGCAAATGTCGTCGAAAGACGCAATCTTCTGCCGCCGCTGCCACGTCTCTCCCTCTCTTCTCCCCCATCCACCTCTCGCGGTGTCTCCCTCCCGTCTCTCTCCTCGTATTATAAACGGGATCGGGATTTCGTGAAGTCAATTCGATATTTACACGTTCCCACTGCTGGCACGGCATCTGTTCGAACCTTTTGTTACTTTTGGTCTTGATGTTCGAGCCATGAGCTGGGAAAGAATGCCACATATTTTTGTATTTTGTGGTTAAAATATGGCTTTTGACGCGTTTTGTGGGGTTTCCTAGCGCAGCCATTTCGCCCCCGTGTGTTTTTATTATAAGAATACTTTGCCAGTGTGAGTCTATTTGTCTGTCTGCCTTCATACAGTTGCCAACATGCACACATATTTTTCGATAATCAAAGTATGGTAAATATATGCACCAGATCGTGTTGTCACCGATTGTTACGGCGGTTACTTTTCTGTTTTCCGAGCAATTGATTGGTTCAAGGTAACAAAGTTTTGCCACAAGACACACGCACGGCTGATATGCGTTCGTACAGCCACATGTCATTGTAAGTACATGAATATATCCGTCAGGTTGATCATATGCTCAAATGTGACGTACCATGTCTTCAGATATAATATTTGTTCAAAGGTGAAATGCCAGAGTAGTTCAAGCCCGCGTTTTGGGCAAGTATACTATGACCGCCTATCGTTGAATACGCGATCCTCTTTTACCCTGGTTCATCTCCGTTGTGCCTCCCTCACTTAACGCTACAGGCATTTTGTTGCAATCACCGTCTGCATTGATGCAAGCAGTGCAACATTTGTTCATTTTTTTACTAACTGTTAGCTCCAGTAGCACTGAGCAAGCTTTTCACCACACTACTACATTACACTAACCTAAACCTGTTTAGGTTTAAGCAATTTAGCATCCTTTACTAAAGAAGGTTGAGATAAGCGGGGAGGCTAAAAGCGCGTGCAACCTGCGCTAAAAGTGCGTCCAAACCATCGTCAAACTTTCAAGGACGAATATCGTAAGCGAAAATAGAACCCATGCAACCATTTTTTCCGCACTAAGTAAACGCATCTACGAACGATCTTTTCTTTCACCGGCCGTGGTGGTTCAGTGGCTAAGGCGTTGTGCTGCTGAGAACGAGGACGGGAGTTCGATTCCCGGCCGGGGCTGCCGCTTTTTTGGTAGACGCAAAAACAAAATGTCCGTGTGAACGAGACTTTATCGCACCGAAAGATCCCCAATGTGGTCAAGATTATTCCACAGACCTCCACTACGACGCGCCTAATCGCCTGCGTTGCGTTGGCGCGTTAAACCCCACAATCAAATCAAAATGCAAATTTTTCTCCGATACGTGGTTTACGAGACAATGGTTTACAATTGTACACCTTAACTGTTAAAGGGACCCCGAAAAGCTTTGTGAAGGTGGCAATCAAATGCATTCAGGTGGTAGAACACATAACGGGGGATTTTTTAGCCAAGTGTGAGCCCCATACGTTGTACAGATAATTTGTAAACAATTTTTGAAGATCGCCTTTCTCAGCCGATGAGCGCGACGCCGCAGCGAGCCGACCGCGGCTGACGCAACGGCGACCGCGGGTGACGCAACGGCGAAGGCGCCCCCTGATTCGCCCAATCGCCGGCAAGGTCGGCCGCCGGCGGCGTCACTGCCATTGGCTTCCGGCTGCTCTTCCTCCTTCCTGCGCGATCCCGAGGCAAAGGCGGCAAAGGCGGGTCCGCAGTGATCGACGCGAGCCTAGGCGCAGGAATGTAGCTAGCTGCTTTGAAGGAGGCAGAGAGGGAGGAGGAGTCGATCGGCAAGTGGGGAGAGGTGCATTTAATTGCTTCTGGCGCAGCTAATACTGAATGTAGATCAATAATTCCAACGGCATTGCATCGCTATATTGGTGCTACGTGACAATACAGGCATTTTGTAACTTTTACAGAAGGCTTTTCTGGGTCCCTTTAATGCGTGCATTTGGTTCTTATCTAGAACCGTTCCTTCCTCGCAATTTTCGTGTAAACATTTCCACACAATGAAAGCCCGATTTCATGCTCGTGTTGTGTGTCGAGAGATGTCATCAGACCTTTTTTTATACCAGTATAACTGGTGCATGCGGAAACGCATTAGTTTTTTGACAGGACGCCATTTCTACCGCAAAAAAGCTCTCGCTTGAATCCTAATATATCTTGTTGCCAAGGCACATGTACAACTGCTAAGCTCTGTCTGAGTACGCGTAACCGTATGTGTACCCGAGGGTGTGACGGAAACCTGTGTGGTCTTGATGAACCATGTTGCAGTAAAACGAGAGACACTGACCAGCAGAAACTGCAGCTGATAAGGTACGAAGGCTTCTGTAGCGAGCCCAAAGCGTCCCTTGTTTGTTGTTTTTAAAGTTTTAGGAGTTTCTTTGTTCGGTGTCTCTCGTTTTGTTGCAAGAAACCTATGTGTACACGGAGCGCCTATCGTCCCATTTCTTGTCGCAATTTGGGTTTAAAACAGTTTTCTGACGTCGTATCTGACATCTCTTTTGAGGTAAATTCGTAAATTGCACCACACGTAAAATTTCCACACATAGGAAAGAGAATACCTTACGAATGAGAACGCCCTCAGTTTCGAAGGTGATGATCTGAGGAAAGCGGCCGGTTTTAAATGCGAAAGTGGCTTCCACACCAGGCAGGTACCGGAAGGTCGCCGCCCCGAATACTCCGCAGTACTGCGTAAGAAGGCCATGTTGGGCTGTTCATAATCGCCAACTTTTGGGGAGAAAAGTATCTCATTCATGAATAGAAGCATCAACAACATGACCCCTGCCGTAGTCCACCCATAAAAGCACTAGGCAAGGACTGCGATTTGAGGGCTGTAATGAAACCTTCGTTTATTTATACATAACAAGGTGACGAGCTTGGACAATCACAACTGCAAACGCCAACGTTCAAAACAAAAGTTACGATGATAATACCACGAAGGTAAAACGCAATGTTCAGGAACCACTTTGCACATTTACGACGTAACCTGCCCGTTTTTGTATTGCATCAACGATTTTCCAAATGGTAGTGGTGGCGCTTAACATCGGATCACCTGGGCGATGTCAACACCCAAGATTTTTCTAAGCTAACTGCAGGATAACAGTAGCCTCCTTGAATGCGAGCACGATCCCACAGTCTCTTCTACTTGTGTTTCTAGCGTGCGTGGTTGTGCTGTTGCAATGCCACCCTCTAGCATCCGGTGCAGTGCAAGCGGTTAACACCAGAGGTTAAAATTGCAGCAAAGTTGCCCTGCACTGCCCTACGCAATACTTGCAGTTGCCTATACGAAACGCTAAGAGGATCTAAAAGTTGCGCAGTAGTCCCTGTGGTCTCTCTACCTCACAATATGCATAACCCTAGCATTGCACAAGGCAGGCATTCATGCACACTGCGAGGAACCACCGTGGGTTCGAGCTAGTTGAGCACGCTCACGATACTGAAACGCCGTCGCGCCAACTTAACACCGCCTCTGTTGGGCAGGTGGAGAAGGGGGCGATAAAGGAATATGCCCCGGGTACGGCCCTCAGGGAAGACGTTTATTTTATACTAACATTCTAGTCACATATTTTACAGTCCCAATTACATAATTTACAGTACAGGTACGTACTTCCCGTTAGGTGAAAGGGGCGATGGGGCGCCACGCACAATTGCGCGCGTTTCGTCGGCGCAGAGCCAGTGGGCTCTTCTGTCAGGGCAAATTCCGGGGTGCGCGCATCGCCGTGCTGGCCATTTCGGCTCGCAGCAGCGAGGGAGACGGGGCCCATTCGCTCACAGGCGCGTACCGCACGGCGTGATCGTCGAGTGGTAGGTACGGCCTTACTATATGCAAGCGTAGGGGCGACAGGAGCAGCCTTAGGCACGGGCCGCAGCCGGAAGGGCTGGTGGGCTTTCACCGGCGCAACAGAGTTGCAGCCGGCTAATAAAGAAAGCGTCACATACCTTCGGCCAACGCCTTCGGCGTCCTGGAAGCGTCTCCCCGAACGGCCCCCCGCGCAGGGCGCTCGTTCGCGTCCCGGCGAGAGTCGGGTTCGGGCATCGTTCAAACGGACCAATGAGGTGAGGTTAGCTCCGCTACCAGGGCGGAGCGCCCGCTGCGTGACAGTGTTTTATCGCAGCAACGGTCGCTGGAGCCTTCACCTCAGGCAGGAGTTCGAGAGGACTGCTCGGCTCTAAGCAGTGGCGCCGAGACGAGCCGGGATTTCGGGGAGAGAGGGGAAGAGCGCCGCGCAAGGGCACAAACCTAGCGATCACGCAATGGCTCGGGCGCCAGGATCCCCACATCCCTTATCCCTTGGATCCGCCTCACGCAGCCCTCGAGGCCACCAAAGCAACCGATTGCGCTACCAGGCGCTGTGCACGGAAACTTCAGGCACAGCAGTCGCAGTCTCATTACCAATTACCCTTCCTAATTACCATACAATAACCAGCTTTCTATTGCCCAACCGTATACTTTGCAGCTTAGACCCGTACGCAACTCTCAGGTGTTGCCAAGTGACCCAGAAACTCCGTTTCCCTTTACGTAAACAACGTTGTCCCTGCTACGTTATCCCAACGATGTCTGCAGCTTCTCTCTTACTCTCTTTGTTGTGGGTATCTTAGCGAGGACACAGACGAAGCGCAAATGACGTCTTAAGAGATGATGCCATAAAACATGACAATGAAGGGAAGATGCTGGGGGCCGTAATGAACAACGTAATATTTTCCACGCTTGCCCAGCGGGGTTCCCTCACAGTCTAAATAAGCGGATGCATGCAATAGTGTACAAAGCTCCAGTTTTCTAGGCATCCAAGACACAAAGTTGAGGCATGTAAAGCTACGACGGCGTTAACGGCTATGTTGCGGTCAGGTGATGGCGACACTTCTATCGATCTCACATAAAACTGAGTGTGGTTATGTTTTATTGTGACCTTGCGCTGAAATATTATGCAGGCAGTAGAAATACCCGGCTGCACTAAAGCGTCTGTCTACGATTCCCGGCGACCGAGAATAAAGGTGGCCAAATGATCCACTCTGAAAAGCGCGTGCAAGGGACCAGATAATGTCACAATGAACACAACCCCGCAACACAAAGCTTGGAAGCTTCGACTATGAAAAAGATGGCAGCGGCACCTGATTGGCGAAATAGTAGCGGCCAAAATTTATCCCGGTGTGCGCAGTGACAACCGATCGCGTGGCCGCGCAGCGTCTTCCCCCGCAAGAGATGCCGCTAGCTAAGCCTTAGCCCCACCCTAGTGACGGTATTTTGGTGCCCTAGGAAGTGCTGTTCCCCTCTCCTGATTTCCTGATTTTACTCCGTGTTTTCGTTCTAGCCCGGTTGAAGATACTTCCCGGGAGACCCGTCGAAAACACTTGGAGCGCTCAATTTCGACCACACAAACGCGCTCCTGCTTTCCAGATCGCTCAAGATCACCCAAAATAGTAGTGTTGAACTAAACTTCATCAGTCGTACTCAGTAGAGGCCCTTCATAAACTCTCCATATGACCCATGTATCAAAAACCACCCTCTGGTTGGCCTCGTGGGTTCCGAGACACTAGGTGCAAGTACGAAACAAGTTGACGAGTCTTGTATCTGTCGACACAAAGTTAGATTAGTATTCAAGTTCTTCCCGCTGTGGCCGTAAGTTGTAAAAACCATGCAAACGTAAGTGTTTAATTTATTGGTTTAATTTTAAAAGCTGCTTTATGTAGTTAAGCATTGTTGTTCATAAAAAGTATACAACCTTTAATTTTTCGGCCTTCCAGAGCGAAATTCCGCTCCGGGAGAACAAGCGCAATTTCGCAACTGCGTATACAAAAGAGCTCTAAACGGCAGGTCGTGTGAGGAAATTGGTACCTATAATTTACACAACAGTGCCCAAAGACTATTCAAAGCAACCTTTTACGGTAATCTTTGTAAGAACTACCGATAAGTGACACTTTTGGCAGTGATTCATGACAACAGTTTTTAAGGTTACGTGAACTTAAAGGAAAGGTTTGTACGTACGTATCCTACAAAAACGTTTGTCGATCCATAATAGTTAGAGCACGGCTTGAATAGCTGGTTGATCAGGTTGCCGTCGCTCGATATATCTCTGGCAGCATATATGCGAGCTCTCATTGTGAATGATATGGTGACGGGAACGCCCATTCTCCGCAAGGACTGCGCGAAACTGGCAGCTTCCTCCTGGATCGAGTGAGAGAAGGAAAACACTACTGTATGATTTGTAGCGGAAAATAATGAGCGCGCAGAGAACGTTTAGCTTGCATTTAGGTCATGTTGTGCAGGCGGCATCAATACAAAGGAGGCAAGCAAACTGTTCGCAAAGACATGTGCCGCCACGCTTTCAGGCCCAGTGGCTGCGGTCGAGATAGCTAGATGAGTGCGCATGCGTGTCGTTCACTGGTCAATGCATGTAAAATTTTATACCGAGGCTTATCACTCCAGGCAAAACACAGAAAACACCTGGTAGAATTTCTCTGACCTTCGACGTGCAACAATGGTCAGGCGAGCACCACGTGCATTTTCGCGTCGCAGATGGAAACGCCAGTGATCACGCTTTGACCACCGACCGAACCAACTCGCGCGGCCGACGGTTTCCGTAGTGAAGGCTTCTAATTGTTCGTTCGTCCCACCTGGAGGGCTGCGGAGAAGCGGATAGGGTAAGAGTATGGACATGCTTAGCCACGGTCTAGCCAGCACATCGTACGCTTCCGCCATGAAAGCGTTGAATCTCAAGTTCGTTCCGAGTTTTCGGGGGCGAAGATAGCCACAGGGAGAAGAGTGGGAGCCCGCGTAAAAAAAATGGTGCATGAAAGCGGGGGTCGCATGACAGCCCACTGCGCATCCACCCCTACTGCGCGGTTGCGGCGACTAACGGATGTGATATTGTTGCTGCGCCATTTGGTGAGCGTTCATTGCGCCGTCTAGCCGAACTTCCAACATTTCGCTAGACCAATTTGGCTACACCTCGCCAACAACGCAACATCTGCGGCAACGGGTGCATGTGTGTGTCTTGTCCAAGTCTCAAAACTCCTTCTTGGGGATGACAACCACCCACGCTCGAGGGAAATATTATTTGCTCATACCTTCTGCACAAATTCTGTGTCACCTCATTGTCGTTGTCGGAAAAGCTTCACTGACCGTCCCCGTTCACACATCCCGATTGGTCTTAATTTTTCAAATTTGGCTGCAGACTCTTGTTACACGTGCACGTGACGAAGGGTGGGGTTCTGACCAGTTGGTGTTTTATATTTGCAGCTACAGTGCATGAAAAAAGAGAACTGACAATCTATTCTAGTACGAGTGCTTGTCCACGTCTTCTGTGTCTGTTTTTTTCGTGAGCTGAAGCTGGAAATCCTGCACGTGGCACCCAGAGGCCCATTGCACGGTGCGGTGAGCGAACGGCGCTATAATCGGTTATATAAAGAAATCTTTCTTATTTTCCTCGAAGACTTAAGACTTGAGGGCCCAGTGATGCGACAGAACCTTCTGAACGGTTCATTCATGGGGAACACCTGTAGACCTACCCATCGGTACTGCATGAGGAGCGAATATTCAGAGCTCCTTTCCCGCTGCCCGACAACTCTCTCTACTGCTGCCACGCTGCAGTTTGGCACCAACTTCAAACATCCAACTTTTCAGCCCCTGCCCTCTAATCAATGCCCTCTATGCCATTAATTTGCAGATCTTTCCCATGCGGTTTGGTCCTGCGAAGAGAAATTTCTGAGAATGCCTAAAAAGAACGCAATTTTTATTCGAAATTATGATGGAGGAGAATTTGGAGTCTCTGCTGCTCAGCGCAGACCCTCTGAACCAGGCATCACTAGCCCGCATGGTCAAAGATCGGGCGGAGAACTATATGCATAAGGACACTGAAGTCGACCCCTGAAAAAGGTCCCATCCATGTCAACATAAAGTTTTTTTTTGTTATCTGCTCTGATCTTTGTGTGTTGGAAGGGCGGCTTTGCAGTGAAGCCAATGGTTTAACAGTCCCATTTTGCTTCGTGGCAGCATGTTGGTCAGCTCCTCTGCTCGACGTGGCCTTATGAGTGGCACAGTAAATTGGCATTCTAACATTTACACTATAAAGATTGATGCATGATATATGATTACCACTTCTTGAGCGCGGAGTACAAAGGGGTACCAAGCACGGCAGGAACCGCCATGATGGTTTCTTCGCATATAAGTGAGAAGATGAAAACAAAAATCGTTCTTTTCAAATAACTCCCCCTTTAATAGCAATGAGGCGTTTCTGTCCAGCTTGTCCGTTGGGCAGGAACAACTATGAATAATATAAAACTAGTAACTCATATTGCATGGCCATCAGGCGCTGCCCAAACGAAATGATCGCGGCCACGCTGCGGGCGAGCATTGGCCGGTAGTCGGTGAAGATTGGGAAACCCATCGCTGCTGTTCCGACATGGTAAGGACTCCTACAAGTCCCTTTCCCGACGCGTCCATAAAATCATTGACAACAACAGCCACTTCGCACAAAATTTAGCTGGTGGATGTGACTAACTCATGGATTTGTTTCTCATTCCGGCAAAGCCACTGTACTTGGCACAGCTTCTCTACATTTCCTTGGCACCATCGATGCCACTTTCACAAAATGTGTACCCCTTGTAACCAGAGATGCCTCTTTCCCAAGTTTCACGAGCTGCTGATAAAGGTGCTAGCGCAGTTATCAGCTGTAAATTTTTAACTCGCTATGGGTGAGGCGTGTGTGTCGTCAATGCCTCACACTAGCGGCACGCCGACATGAACGACGAGTGGCATGCCACCGCTGGCTAGACTATTGTGGTTTGCTTGGCCCTTGGTCGTAGGATTCTTCAGTCTGGCGAAAATTGCGAGCAATGGAACGCGGTCAAGGTCCTCCGGATCCATCGGCTACTGCACGACTAGCATCTGGGAAATACCGGTCCACTTTTGCCTATTCAGCCGCAAGTAACTTCTCTCCCGACTTTGACACCCCGTCAGCTGCCTTTACTGTGTAAAACTTCTTACGGACGGGAGCCGGTTCATTACCTATAAGTGGAGACATAGCAGGGATCGAAGCTCATTTCACAATGGCGGAACTCTTGGCAGCCATCGACCATGCCAATCCCAAAAGAGCACCGGGACCGGATGACGTTCCTTACGAGCTGCTCAAAAATGCGGAAGGTACAACTTTCAATGTGCCAGTTAAGGCGATAACTACAGCTTGGAATACAGGCATCATTCCGGATACTTGTTGCCTCGCGGAAATTGTAGCAACCTCCGGCCAATATCTCTTACATAGAGGATATACAAGCTGATAGAGCGCATTCTAGCGACACGCCTTTCTTGGTGGCTGAAGCATCATTCGTGGTACCCCCATTGTCAAATTGGATTCAGGGCACAATTGGGTGTTGAACACGGACTGCAGAATTTCTTCTCTATCGGCCTTATAGGAGGTCGCTCTTATCGGGTTCGAACGGTCTTGGCGATGGATGTCAAGAAAGCATACGACAACGTTAGCCGCGAGGCTATTGTTGAGATACTTGAGTAACCTAAACTTCCAAGTCGTGTATGCACATTTGTGAACGTCTTTTTTCGGAACCGAACCTTCTCTGTTCCCTTATCCGGAAAAGCTACATGCCAATTCACCTCGTATCGAGAGGTTCCCCAAGGCTCCGTGCTGGCGCCAATATTATTTATTAACGCCCTGCTTCTCTTAGCTTGGCAGTTGCCGGGGATTCTGGACGCGACGTACAGAATGTACGGCGGTGACATTACTCTGTGGTCTGAGTACCCTGGCATGAATATACAATAAAGAGCGCTACAAACGGCGTTAAACATAACCAACTCCTGGTGCACCAACGTAGGGTTTGAACTCTCAAAAAAAAGAAACTGCGTAATAACAATAACAACAGTGGTAATAACAACGGGCGCCGGCGGCTCCAGAACCGACCTTTCCGCTTGCTTATGGATCAGCATCCACTACATAAAGTTTTATGTCTACGCCTGCTTGGTATCGACGTTGCCTCGTCGGAATTTGTGACTCCTTGGGTGAAGGGCGCAGAGTAGAGTGCTGCACGCACAATACACCTGATACGCCGAATATCAACGAAGGCTGGCGGTTCGCGATCCAGAGTTGCTCGCCTCCTTGTGCTGTGTCTTATAGCCCCGACTCGTGTATCAGGCATAATTCCACCATCTCACGATTAGAGACTGGTATCCCATATTAGCCATCAATCCCGATGCCATGCGGGCTGTTACTGGTCTACCCCGAATGTCCCCGTTACGGACTGTGCAGGCCGAGGCCCAACTCAACACTAGCGATGAGGTGGTACATCAACGCCGTTCTACCCGCACCTCCAACATCACTGCAGCTGGTGCGCTGGCCCGTTACATTGGGTTGTTGTAGCAGATACAACCTTGAAACAGAAAGACTTTCCCCAAGGTAGCGAGTAGAGCTGACAGAAAACAAACCCATCGGTCGTCTCCGTCATCCAGTCCCTTGCAAGGGCGCTGCACAGGCCACTGGTATTCGCTGTGTAGACACCGACGCAGTCATGCGTATGTAGATGTCAGCGTAAAAATAGCCTGGTACATAGCGCACTGGTTTTCCCCCAGATACCCGAGGTTGACCAAACCTGTTCATATGCGTGCAATCCACTGCCACCCGTATATCTTACTGCATTGGCTGCAATACATGATGGGCTGGTCTCAATACTACCTTTTGTCTAGGCGGGGCATTACTCCCGACTAATTATCCGGACTGATCCATGCAAGCCATACATGGCATTCAAAGCGTGGCACAATTGACATCCTTCTCAGACGCCATTCGTCGCTTGGCAAGAAGCGCGGTACTGCAGATACCCATCGAATGAGTGCCCAGTTCTTTGTGTGCCCGGCAATACGGGGACAAACAGGTAGCCGCCCGAGTACTGTCATGCGACCACTATTACCTTTTCTTGAAGACGCTTTCGGGCACCTGGAACGACAAAAGGAAAACCTCCGGCCCATCACATGAGCCCTCATACTCCCGTGTGGTTCAAACCTCCCTGGTTACTTATCTCGCTGAGAGGAGGTCGCGCTGAGGAGACTAGGTGTTAGAGTTGGCATTACGCCATCCGTGACTGCCTTCTGGCCATAGCAATACGCCGGCCTATACGGGCTCACCTGCCCATTGTGCGACTCTTACATACATTACGTGAACGCACAGCACTTGCTGTGGACCTGCCCGGGATGGCATCAAGTTCTACTACGGCAACTTCGTGCAACCGGACTCCAATCTAGCCAGCTTCCTGACCTACAACGCTGCGTTCATGGACTTTTTCACCGAGAACTCCTGAACTTTATACACGAAACTAACTCGTTTGTTTCTGTGAATGCATCCATCTATTATGCCGTAGGGCAAATTTCAAATTCAAAAACGTATACTCGGAGGAAGAGAAGCGGGTATTGAAGGAGCGTCTGCGCGCACAGAAGCGGGAATGGGCATGAAAACAATACAAAGCCGATGCTGCAGAACGTGCAGCCTCTGTTGCCTCCGGCTAAATTCCATCTCGTCAAGTAGCTGGGAATTCCTCCAGAATCTGTCGGCGTTCCAACAACTCGCTCACTTGGAACGCCGACCAAGAGCAAAACAAGAGTATATAAATTCTCTATACCGAAACTGCCACGTGGCTTCAGATTCACTCGCTCGCATCTTCACAGGGTAGAAGGGTTCGAATTATTTTTTGTGAGGCGACAATCGCAGTTTCTCTCAGTGGTTGATATCAGCTGTCTGCTTATCACGTGACAAAGTGGCAGCGGTCCAGTCTTGTTTTAAGTTTTATTGTGGGCTCATACTTCCACCATCCTGCATCAACGGGGGATGGATAGTGAACGTCGGATTCCAAATACGACTGCGGCTCACCGCATCTTTTCTAGTAATCAACTTGAAAGTTTGGGGGCAATGTGCATTTATAACGGAATAATTATGCACACAATTTCATACATAAATATTCATTAATTTTTAAAATAAAGTCTAGAGATTATTAGTTTTCTTTCTACGGTGAAGGAACATTTTCACAGATGTTTTTACAGACAAAAGCCTGAAAAACGTTCAATATGTTTTAAATGCCTAATGGTTCCATATGAACCAAAATAATATTAGGGCCAAGTACAATTGATTAAAAAAACATTTGCATACCACAAACTCAAATGTTATTCATTTTCAACCGACAAAACTGCGAATAAAAACAAATTTTTGTGAGTGTATACTCATTCTGGTTCAGAATGTGTATATAGCATTTATAAAGAACTCACAAAAATAGGTTTCGTAATCCAGAATAGTTGAAAAGAAAATGTTTTTTTCCCGTCCAAGGACAGACGACTTGGCATCCGCACCATCCCTCCACCCTCTGCCGCTCAGATACACCGACCTGCTTGCCCACTACCGCCACAATCGTTTCTACTACCCCCCTCCCTACCCGTCGCTCACTACAGCAGAGGCCCGGACGTGGCGCCGGCTACAGACAGGCACATACTTCAACTGTACCGTACTGTCGCACATCTCCCCTACCAGATTCTCCTACTTCTGCCATTCCTGCAACCTCTCCGCCACAACAGCCCATCTTGTATGGTTCTGCCCGCACCATCCCTATCCCCTCCCTTCCCCATCCCCTGAGCGATGGGAACGCGCGCTGACCAGCCTGCACCCGGAGGACCAGCAACGCCTGATCAACCGGGCCACCCGGGCTGCGGAAGCGCGCGGCTTCCTGAAGTGAGGACGCCACCCACCTTCTTCTTTCTTTTTTTTTTATTGCTCAATAAAATGTTTTGCCTCCTCCCCCTCCTTTCTCACTGGGAATGGAGTTTTGAGAAATCACGCTTCAAAGTTGTTTCATATTTTTTTTTTAATTATCGCTTCTTGCATGGATTATAAGGAAAGCGAGGGAATGCTGCTAGCACAGGGTACTTCAGTCATGAATAGTCCCTGTAATCTGTCGAAAAAGAAACAAATTATTCGTGGGCAAACGGAAATATTGACGACCAAACCGATATAAGCAACCAGTTTGCAACGCATGCACAATGAACTTTCAACTAACCATGCACCTTTGCGGCATGTACTGAACAACCGGAAATGTCCAGTAACTATGGGCTATATTTGTAATTTATTACAAAAAAAAAACGTTATTCGGCATTTTTAAAGGCAAATCACAATCTAAATGCTACTGCGGGTCACACGAAACTTTCAGTGACTAGGCGATGCCACATGGTGGCACCTTTGGCGCCATTTTTAAATGACTGCTAATGCGGATCTTAGGATGCCACTTCGTGTGGACGTTCTCGAAAAATGTCGGAATATTTTGGCACTATAATGCAAAATTTTAATTCTTAGTCAGTTTTGCCATCCAGCCCCCCTGAAATACACCAAGACACTAACAGACCTTATGGCGCAAAATTATGTCCAAGCCTACAAAGAATTCATACGCCTTTTGGCCATATGCTAAGTGTGCTAACTTTTGGCCATATGCTAACTTCTCACGCAGTTAACACTAGGATAACTGTCGTTCCGCATAGTGGAAGCGTGCCGCAACATCGCCGTGGCGAAATACACGGCCCGAGATCGGGAGTCATGGGTTCCTCTCCTACGCAAATCCTAACGTGTATTAACATCGAAACTCTTTTAAGTCGAGTTTTTTTTTTCGTAATTCTGCTGAATGTCCTGCATCCCCCCTGAATAACTGGTTCGTGGAACCGAAGATTGAGGGTGCAGTGGTTTGAAGGGAAGGGTTCCTCTCCCTCCCAATAGGGGTGGGGAAGGGGTGGGAGCTTCCGGTGACTTGCGTTCAGGTAATGCTGCCGCTGATTCCGTTCGCTCGATCGTTTCCTTCTCGTTCGTTCGCTCGCTTACTCGTCCGTTCGTTTGGGTACTCGCACGTTCGTCCGCTTATTCTTCAGTTCGCTCGCTCACTCGCTTGCTGGTGCGCTCGTTTATGGTTGGCTACTGATTCCTTCGCGCAAACCGTCGATTTTGTGCGGTGTTTGTGCTGTCGTTTTAGAGCGAGCGCCCGTTGGCGTTCGAGCGGACAGAAGAGCCCCACATCTCCGCTGTTTCAGCTGATCTTGCCCTGGGTGAACGTGGCCTTATTATTTTTTTGGGGCTTTGGGGTTTTGGCCGAGGGAGCGTACCTTCACAAAAAAACTGGTATATAAATGGCGGAAAGATTATCCGTCCAGTGTTCGAGACCTCCAAAGTGTATTTTACCTCTTGTCATCTAAGTTTGTAACTATACGGCCACACATTCCTGTGTTACTAAGATCAATTGTGAACTCTCTATATCCTGGTATCTCTTTCGAACAGAATGAAAGCAGAAGCGAACATACCACAGACGTTCCGTAGCCGAAGTCGTCCCTAGGAATATCAACCGGAAACCCAAGCATGGACGCTGGTAAGATGCGGCAGTCAGGACGATCTTGGTCCGCGAACGAAACGTGCGTGTGCAAGATGATGAGGGACGGAACGAAGTGTCTCCTGCAATTCAGAAAGCGAGACGGAGAGGCGTCATTATGAGTTTTTTACACTGTTATTGGCCTTGGGTGTGAGCTGCCGTCACTTCGTAGCTATACGGCGTTCGGCTCCAGAAACGGCTGCGAAGTAATTTCAGTTGGCTAGTTTCTTTTTCTTTTGTGTATATCTTCGAAAGACATGTCAGAGACCTCTCGGGATAGCTTCCAAGGAGCAACAAAGTGTTCTATGATGGTTTGTATGATTTGTTGTTCCGTGGCTACTGTTTATTTGAAGAGGAAAAGACGTGGATAATGAATGACGTTAAAACAAGAAAAATATCAAACCCACTTTCTTAATAGAAAGATGGTTAAAACACAAAGCTTTCGTGCATGCAAACCAAGTCAAAGTTAAAGGCCAACATTTACTCTCCCAAAGTGCAAAATCTAAACTACCAAAGTTCATATTAACGCATCCAATGTCTAAATCCAACTTACACTGCTTCAATACGAATGCTCAAAGCAAAGGTCCCACCCCTCTTAGAGAATCAAACTCATCATCATGATCGCTTTTTTGCAGTGTCTTTAAAATTGGCTTTCGTGCAGTGTGTTTAAGATGCATTTGCTCCCAACCACGGCTTTACAGTAGTGTGTTTAATGTTGTGTCTTCCGCTGCGTATTTTGTTATGATCGGTTTTTTGGAGTGTGTTTAGAATGCATTTTAACCCAATTTCTGCTTCCGAGTAGTGTGTTTAAAGTTCGCTCTCCAGTTGTGTGTGTTGACCATCATCACTTCCCTATAGTAAGGTTAACGTTGGCTTTCTTGCATTGCATTTTACTCGGAAGAATGATGCATCAGTCAGGTATAGAAGGCTTCGCTTTAATATATGCCCATCATGTCTTTCATGGCTACATTGCACGTGTTATTACGGGTTAAGTTAAATTTCGAACACTCATAATAGGGGCGTGTTATTAGAGGTTAGGCTAGATTCCGACCACTCATCAAAAGTGTACACTTGGCCACTGTGCTCGGTCTCACTAACCGCACTCGACGTACGCGTTTTGAAATAGTTCTGAACACCCCACATGCAACTTCAACTCTTAGGTGCAGGACAGGGTCAAGCATTTTCAATGCAGTTTTCGCGCATAATACCCCTGTTTATTAATTTAGCTGTACACCTGGCATTTCGATAAACTGTAAGCAGTCACTGTACACGTCCGTGCCATGCCTGGTGGGGACGGACTTTATGGCGTTCCTTTTTTATGCATCTTTTTGCGAGGTATTTTATGTGCAGAACAAACTGTTGCTCATGATTCGGGACAGAGCCGCCGCTCCCGCTTGGTTAGCCTCGTCTTGTCTTTGCAGGGGAAAGTGCATGCTCCAAACCTCCGACGGGGATGATTGGAGAAGTTAGTGCTGCGACCACTAGGATGCTTCCTCACGAAAACGTGTCGTTGGGGGAGATGCTGCATCCTAAATGGAAGGCTTAGGCTTAGCAGGCACCGATAGGCCTTCCGCGAAATCGGGGCGTATGCTCTTCCAAGCCAGGTGGACCTGTAAAAATTCTCTTGAAATCGAAATTTATCTGAATTAACGTTTTATCCTCGAGGTCCTTGATCGCGTCATCCAGCATTATCGTAACAGCAATAAATGCCTGTCGCAGTGAAACTCGCATGTTATCGACAGAATTGGGCTGTTCCAACTTATTACCGGACTCCACCATAGAGGAGACAGAGAATCGGGCTAATTAGGGCATTTATCATTGGTCGCATAGTATAATCTCCTTTCTACCTGCGTATTTTCAACACTGAAATAAGCAAAATTTCCTGCCTTATTTGAAAGGCCTAAAAGATACGCTACAGTTACCTCTGACTGCACCCAATACCAGACCTGAGTGCTTCGGAGTACATAATTCCAACAAAGAACTTGTCGAAGTGCTTCCCGTCAATCAGCTCCGCTACCTCTCAACTACTCCCAATGGCTAGTGTTTACTAGCCCGCCTTGGTATGGGGGCACCGGTTTGTCCCGAACAGGTCATTTCTGTGCCTCCACTAATCCGCAACTGCTGTGGGTCCGCCCTCTTCCGAGTAATATGCACCCCATCCACCACAAAGTTAGAAAGGAGAGACAGGCGCGGCGCACACCCAAGAATTCCCGATCAAACCCAACGTTCTATACGTAGACGCGGCAGAACACAGGCACCACGACGCTTTTGCCCCCTCAGTTGTTAATAGCGCAAATGAGCCCACTGTTAACTACTTAATGGTCGGTGCCACTATCCCAACTTCGGCCTAACGACTAAGCAGTAACCCACAATTGTAATCACTAATTCAAAAACTGCCATCGAAAACTTCGCGTGCGGGTACTCATCGTTCGTGGTGTGACAAATCTGCCAAATTCCTTGGCGACATCGCCTGGACACCGGCACACACAAGTTCGGGGGCAATAAGGCAGCCCTAAAAGCTGCCAAAGACTGCCTGTCCGACATGGTGGTATACTCGTCCCGTACCACGGCAGCAGGTCAGCCAGGGGTCAGTTATAACGTACATCACCGCCTTTCTCGCTGTCGATACCCTCTCGCCCACACTACTAAGCTTATCAACCGACAAGAGCGCTTAGGGAGACTTCTGCAGAAGAGCGCCATGGCATGCCGAGCTCCATTGCACAGAAGTCATTCTTCACACAACTGTCCACACCCGCCGCGGTGGCTCAGTGGCTAAGGCGTTGCGCTGCTGAGCACGAGGTCACGGGTTCGATTCCCGGCCGCGGCGGCCGCTTTTCTGATGGAGGCGAAAAGCAAAAACACCCGTGTGTACGAGATTTCGGCGCACGATAAAGATCCCCAGGTGGTCAAAATTAATCCGGAGCCCTCCACTACGGCGCGCCTCATCGCCTGCGTTGCGTCGGCGCGTTAAACCCCACAATCAATCAATCAAACGCAACTGTCCGCACTGGAAAGGCCTAGCCACGCTGATCCACTCAATGTGGGCGTGCTTTAATACCCCTTTCTCCCCCAAGTTAATCAACAGTCCTATGAGAGAGCGCTGGGTGTCCCGTATCCAGAGGTCCGGACACTTCTGGTCATCCGGGCTGCCGACGTCACTGATGGCCTCAGACTGACGACCGCACCGCACCCCAAACAAGATTGAAGCTCAATAAAGTAGCATTTCCCTCTTTCTTCTACGCTAAAGGTATGTGCATAGGCTGTTGTACATTTCTAAGTGGTGCATAGTTTTAAGAATTGCTTGGATATGCAGCAAAAGTTGCAGCCCTTAATGTCTCTGCAGCATGTGTTTCCAGGTGGTACTACATGAGGTACTGATTTCAGAAAAAAAAGAAAAGCGTATACTCACAAAGCCTCTGCGATGACGCCGTATTCGAATTTGAAGTCTGCGGCCAGGCCTACGACTGTGTGAACGCGACGGTATGAACGCGTGTGGCGGTCGTAGTCCGGAACTGAGTCCACAGTGGCACTGTACATGACCTGCAAAAAATTAGTTACTGAAGAGGCAGAGACACTATGGGGCACTGATAGCGGATAAAAATATTCCGCAGTTCCTAGCGCGCGCAGCAAAAGACGTTACGCTCGGCTCACCTGTTATCAGAAAGCGGTAACTGAGAAGTAAATAACAGCTCGTATATTTCTCCCCACCACAGTAAAAAATAATATACAGGGGTGCAGTCTTCGTAATTATGAAATAGATGCTTGCTCTGCACCACGGCACACACTCCCCCACTCGTATGTAAAGGTGCCTAATTAACGTATTTCGAAAGGCTCTTCAGGCTTCGATTAACGGTACGCATACCTGTAGAATGTTCATAATTTGAGGTAGATCTGTTCTTGCTTTGGGGCCGTAGATATTTAACATGCCGGAATGGTACACGCCGCTCTGCCACAATACGTCGAGACTCTGTGTGAAGCCCGGCGCACGATAATCGACGAATAGTGAGTCGTCTCTGGAAATAAAAAAAAAAGCGATTTATAGATATTCGTGCTTTTTCGCACTGGGTCTTCATAACTGGGTTGTGCTAGCGGTCCTAGCACATGTTTGTGTCGGCGCATGCGCACTACAGCTGAGAAAAAGCCTGTACTGAAAGATTAAAGGATGAAAATGTTTATATGGGCTCGTTAGTGTGCACTGGCCGAACAGCTTGCACATACACAATATACCATGTGCAAATACCTGGAAAAATGTGCAAGTACCCAGAAAAAGTTATCGACGAAGCCATTGTGCGAACCAACCAAATAGACCATAAAGAAATCTTTAAGAAAAGAAGCGCCGAACGTTCATACGCAAACATACTTGGTTTTAACCCACTCAGCCTCCGCTCCGGCAGTGTCAACGTACGAAGAAAACATCGCAATATCCTAATTCAAAGTGAACGCTTAAAAAGCATATTCCCGGAACCACCACGCGTTGCATACCGGCGTAAAAGAATTTAGGCGACTTTCTTACAAACTCTCGTATCATTCAAATTCAAATTCAAATTTATTCATTTATGTAGTTACATGTCACGTTGCAAGGAGAGGGTCAAAAAGCCAGCACAGGCGCTGGCTTCACGAGGACCCTACCCCGTGTACACACGTTGACGGCAGCGCAGCACTGCCGTTCTCTAATTGCAAAGCAAGTGCCATATGTTAAAAAAAATGAAAAAAAAATGAACAGAAAGAAGTCGAACCTCAGTCGACCAACCAAGTGCGAAAAACGAAAAAAAAAAACAGATGAAACAAAAAATGAGCAGAACAATTTCTAAATGGTACAATATACAATGCATATTTCATACGAAACAAATATGCACCTTATTTACATCCTAGAGCATTTCACAACTTGCGCCATGGTACAACATAAAAACAAGCATGAATGAAAGTACAGATAACACGTATGCACATTTAGCGCAAGAGCGCCATATCAATATTGTATTGCTTCCACGATTTAAGCGTTAGGTTTTCTGGCTGTACTTTACATAGGTATAGTTGGTTTAAGTGGTAAGGTAGCTGATATTGCACTCTTTGCTTTCCGTAGTTTGTCCTGGAGAGGGGGGTAAGCCAATGTAGGATGCGCCGGAGCGTTCGAGTTATTGTGTTTTTTGTTAATTTAGCAGTATCCTCCAAGAACCTACTACCAGTCTTCATTTCCTTTACGTAGTGTCGTACAAGTATGTATGAATATAGGCTTTTGATTGGAATCATTTTAGATCGAGGTATAGGTCTTTAGACGGCGAATCACCACAGCGGTTTGTTACATTTCGTAATACCTTGTTTTGCAATGTTTGCAGTTTATTTAGATGGCTTTGTGCAGTCGTCCCCCAGACCAATAGAGCATAGGTTAGTTGACTGTAAAACAATGAGTTGTAAATAAGCAATTTCACATTTTGCGAAAGAAAGTACCGGACCTTGCCGATAACCCCACACGACCTCGAAAGATTAGTCTTTATTTGATCAGTGTGTGGGTCCCAAAATAAATGCTCGTTAAATGTAACACCCAGGGTTTTGACATTCAGAACACAGGGTATTTTAGAGCCACCAAGGAATAAATTCACAGGGCCGCGCAATATTGTGTTTCTAGTTCTGAAAACAACTGATTTAGTTTTCAATGCGTTGATAGCTAGGGTTAGCCTTACTCCATTCATGCAGTTAGCCTTACTCCATTCATGCAGTTTTTCCAAGGTAGTATTTGCTGCACGTGTTAATTCTTCAGTGGTATTAGCAGTGAGGAAAAGGCTGGTGTCATCCGCATATATTACATATTTTGCATCAGTGTTGATTTTGATAATGTCGTTGACGTATAGATTAATTAGTAACGGCCCTAAAATGCTGCCCTGCGGGACCCCTGCACTGATAGAAAGAAAATTGGAATGGGCTTTGTTAATGACAACACACTGACTACGAAATTGCAAGTAACTTCTGATTAGGTTTAAGGCCGTCCCTCGGATACCATATCGTTCAAGTTTGGTTAGTAAAGTCGCATGATTAAGTCTGTCGAACACTTTCGAAAAATCCACAAAAATTCCAAGAGTTAGTAGCTTTGACTCAAAACCATCAATATGATTTCTTTTTGTTGAAGTAGCGCATGTGTGGTAGACTATCCTCGTCGAAATCCATACTGGGCGTCCGAAAAAATGAGAAACTTATCACAAAAGGAAGTAATTCTTGAAGAAATTATTTTTTCTATGCCTTTAGAGAACGTTGGCAGCACTGATATGGGTCTATAGTTTGTAAAGTCGTTTTTGTCACCACTTTTAAATACCGCGCTGACTTTTGCTACCTGAAGCTTTTTTGGAAAAATTCCAGAGGCGAAACAGAGGTTGCATATATACGTTATAATGGGCATTATTACATCCAGCACAAATTTAACCGGTCGAAGCTGAATGCCATCAACATCTTTGCTGTTCGTGTTTCGGAGAGTTTGGTAGGCTACAAATACTTCTGCTTCAGTGGCACGATGGAGGTGGAAACTTTTCATGCTATGTTCAGGAAGATAGTTGTTTGGTGTTTTGCTATTGCTTTGTTGTGTCCCGTTAATAAAATGTTCGTTAAACATGTTGGCAAGAGTCGCATCTGGTACCACATCCCCATTCTGAATTATCTGAATGCCGTGCGGCACTGAGCGACCCAGCAAACTATTTATATTTTTCCAGGTTTTGTCAGGACTAGACAATGTGGTGGGGGAGAAAATATCACTTAGGTAGCGTTTCTTGGAAAGGCGGATGGCTTTGTTTAGTTTGTTTCTATATTTTCTGAATCGTTTAAGATCGTCTGTGTCTCTGTTTTTTATAAATTTTGCAAAAAGGGCGTTTTTTTCTTGTATCATTTTTACGCATTCTTTGCTAACCCAAGGCTTCTGTGCTTTACGACCTTGTTTAAACATTTTTACAGGGAAACATTCGTTGTAAATGGCTTCAAATTTAGCGAAAAATATGTTATAGGCACTTTCAGCGTCACTTGTGCGGTAAACATCTTCCCACCCTTCATTCGCTATTAAGTTCCGGAAACGAGTCAGCGTTGCCTGGGTAATATTTCGATAGGGCACAGAATGTCTTTGCTTACGGTTTACGGAAGCTTTTTTGATGGAAAAATATTTAGGTAAATGGTCGCTGATAGCACAATTTATTGTTCCAGCCGATACATTATCGAGTTCAATATTGGTTAAAAAAAGATCAAGCAGAGACGAGTGCGAAGCTGTGATATGTGTAGGACAGTGAATTACATTGCTCAAATTATTCACCCCCAATACATTTAAGAACTCGGTTCTAATAGTAGAAGGTGCGAGTAGGTTAACATTGAAGTCACCACCCAGGATAAGGTCACATTTGTATCTGGTTGCATACTCGGAAGAATGGTCTAGAAATTCAAAAAAGGGTGCAACATTACCCTGAGGTGGGCGGTATACGACAGATATCAAGTACGCTGCGTGCTGGATTGTGAGTACTTCAAAATCATCCGTTATCAAAGACAATTCAGGTACAATATAGGCAGGAAGGGCGTCACTTATTTCGATAAAAACACCACCACCTCTCCTTCCTGAGCGATTTAGAAAAAAGGACTTATACCCTGATATGATAGCTACTTCAGTCTCACTTGCGTACCACGTGTCAGTAAGCATGATGATGTCAAATTTGCGTGTAAAGCTATGCAACAAGTCAACCAATACTTCGTATTTGTTCCGCGCTGACTGCGCATTAACGTGAAAAATTGTTAGCGAGGCGTTATTCGGACTTATATTTGAAAAAGGGAATGTGTCGGGAAGTTGTGAGGGTTCCGCCATGGCAAACATTTTTTATACGCATTACTTCTACGCCACTTTAGGCAATTTTCGCTAAGTCCTGCTCGTTTACGATGCGGACCTTGTTTGAGTTATCTTCTTTTTTGGCGAAAATTTTACCGTCCCGACACCAGGCATGCTTCCAACCAGCTTGTTTTTTTGGGACACTGTCATGCCCATCAGCCGTTTCAACTGCGGGCAGAGGTGTTCATTGACGAATACTGGGGCTGTTTCGGTGAATCCAATGTCAACTGTGCTTATCCGCGCTTCCCGTGCTTTTTGCAAGATCGAGTTGCGCTTGCATCGGTTTTTAAGTTGCAGGACGATGTTAGGGACAGATGTGACATTTTTTGTTGGTACACGGTGACATATTTCAACATCCTCAGGTTTGATCGGTTCAGCAATTGCTTGCCCAATCTTTTCAACCAAGCTTTGGAGGTTTTCCTTTGAACTGTGTGGAAGGCCCTTTATTTCTACGTTTTCAACCGACCGGAACCTACTGGTTGCATGCCCTGCAAGTCACCTCGATCTAAAGTATGCCCACACATGACCACTACAAAGCGTGTCACCAGCATGGCTTCCGACTATTGCGTAAACATAAAAGGTAACTTTAACTGTGACTGCGCTATGTGGTATACCTTCTAGAGTGCACTATTTGTAGGCAACTACATATCGGCCAAACTGAAACGCCCTTTCGAATACGGTTGAATATTCACCGCGTCCTTGTTTGCCCCTCTCAAGACATGTGAACTGTCCCTGTCATGCTTTTGAACGTCATAAAGCAACAATTTTAAAACCCGCTTTTAAAAATCACCACGACCGCAAGGTTCCGAAATTTTCCCTCATTTATGGTTTGGGTCAGCGACGCTTCATATTAGTGAAAGATACGGAAAACTAATCTGCTAAATTGGCGACCTCGCTTATTTTATCACGTTGTTCATAATCCTACCATTCAGTTACCATCAAAATTCATACAAATTCTACAAATACAGTAAGTTTATTAGCCTAATCCGACTCGACAATGCGATTTGTCCTTGGGAAGGAGGCCCGTTCTCCTCCCCCCCACTCAGCAACATTTAACCCTTTGTAGAACTATAAACCCTACCTATTTCCTGGTCGGATACTAGCTAACCGTGCAATGCCCCTTTGTGCACCGTATCTATCATTTCCATCCGCGTGGGGCACACCCGCAACACAGCCTTCGTTCATGCCTGTATGAATCCGTCCGAACCAGTCTCTCCATCCACTGAATACCTTACGGTGTTCTCTTGCCTACTTTTTGAAACCGCGATTGTCGACGCTTCCGCACTGCCTGAGCTTCCAGCCCATTCTAACGTTTGCCCTTGTCACGTGCGTTGCCACGTTGTCGTGCAATCTTGAGAGCTGCCTTGTTAATTCACCCCCTTCTCTTTCTTTCTCTCTGATTTTGTTGTTGTGTTTGTACCACGGGCATAGCTCGACTGTATGCATTCTCTCCGTTTCCGAAACATTCCCAGTTTTCCGAAAAGCTATATACGAAACGTGCGCCAAATGGTTGTTGCAGGAATATTATGTAACTCTACTCTGATGAAGGCAAGTCCCAATGCCGTTACGTGAGTAAACCTTCTTGGTTATTGTTCTTGCTTTGTATCCGACTCTTCATTTATACTATTTCTGCGTGCTTTGTGAGTTTTCCCTTCCCTCTCTCTCTCTCTGTATATATATATATATATATATATATATATATATATATATATATATATATATATATATATATATATATATATGTAAGCAGTAAAAGAAACTTCTCGAGGAGCCAGAAGAAATACTTGAGAAAATGGTAGACGCACGATTAAAAACAAAAACAGTGGTTTACTGACGTTTCGACTGGAGGACCAGTTTTCATATATATATATATATATATATATATATATATATATATATATATATATATATATATATATATATAAATATATATATATATATATATATATATATATATATAGAGAGAGAGAGAGAGAGAGAGAGAGAATTTATCTATGTATGCTGTTTCGAGATAACACTTGAAAATATTCTTGACAAACCTTCTATTTAACCCCCGGGACGAGACTCAAGTGTCTACGACATGTCGAGAGTGGTCGACCTGCGTTGAAACCTCTTAAGCTACCTTTGGCACCAAGACTGCCAGAACAGACGCCCTCGCTAAGCATGTAGGGAATCAGAAAATGGGAAATGAGGGGCTCGGTGAAATAAGACAGAAAATAAGGGTTGGCAGTCAAGAAAACCTAGGAAAGCAAAGGGGAGGTTATGGTGGGTCATAGATACAGATGAATTTTTTTAGTCAGAAAGGAAGTGGTGAAAAAATGCCCGCCGGGTGGGATCCGAACCCACGACCTCCAGAATACCGGTCTGGTGCGATAACCACTATGCTAACGGCGGGGCTGTTTGAGGAAGAAAGAAAGAAAAAAAAACACTCTGGGCGCGTGTTTTCCTTTCTTTCTTTCTTCCTCATATTTAAAAATGTTAACTTCATTAACCGTAGCAAAAAAAGAGCCTAACAACAGCCCTATGCCTCCTTTGGCGTTGTAGACTGCCAACCTATCTGTCTGTGCTTCCTCAACGAGCCCCTCAAAATCTAACTATATATATATATATATATATATATATATAGATAGATATATATATATATATTGTTCTATTTGTTCGTTTAGTACCGGCCAGCAAAACCAGCTGCGCGCGCACCTTTTCTTTTTGGCCCTGTGCGCCTTGATTCTCCCTCTCTCCCCCTCCCTTTACCCTCTCTTGATGGCAACGTATATAATCACCGTTCTGGCAATAAACGCCGTCGTTGACTGCCCGACCATCGTTCATGCTGCTGCGCTGCGCGCGCCTATGTTACTACATATATATAAGTATATATATATATATATATATATATATATATATATATCCTAGGGGTTTCACTCCTAGGGGTTTTTCTTCCGTTTTTTTTTTTTTTCTCTCTCTCTTTTTACAGTACGCGGAATGCGCCACGTCACGTCATTCTGAGCCGCTGAGCGCTCCCTCACTCTACCTTTCAAGTTTCCGCTGTTCGACCTTCGTATTCGTCAGTGTCTGCTTCTGAGAACCCCCCTTTCTTCTGCCTCTCCTTTTCTCCCCTCTTTCTCTATTTCTAATTGCCTCCTTCTTTATACTCCTTTTTTCTCCTGTTTTCCTTTTCCCCTCTCCTTGCTTTGTATCGCCGCTCGCCTGGGGAGAGACGTGTATATGTGCCGCTGAGATTATTGTACATGTTTGCTTTCATTTATTTGGTTTCTTTTCTGGCAAGAAAGAGAGGTAGAGGGCAAAATTCCCCTCTCTCGTGAAGTGTGTATCGTAGAGCATTTTCAGTCACTTGTAATTTTCCCTGAAGCAGACCAGACCACTGGTCGAAACTGTCGAAATAAAGTATTTGTTAGTGTTTTCCAAGTGGTCGCACCCAAGTTTTTGAATATTTAAACAGTAGCCAAGAATTCCTTCTCTGCTATATATATATATATATATATATATATATATATATATATACAGAAAGAAATGCGGGCAGTCTACAACGCCAAAGAAGGCATAGGAGAATGGTTGGACTATATTTTTTTTTACTGTTAGTGAAATTATATATATATATATGTTTTCATATTAATTGAAGCGAGAAAGTATGAAAGAAAGAAAAACACGCGCCCAGAGTGGGGACCGAACCCACGCCTTTCTATTAGATCTCGAATGCCTTACCAATTCGGCTATCTGGGCGACTGTGTTCTGCTTCACTTTCTGGGGTATTTAAATTTACTACAACTGTATCTGACGCTTGAGGGTGGTAGCCAGCGCCACTCAGACTACACGGGGAGAAGGGGACCTTCTTTTCAACCCCCGGGGCGTGACGCGAACGTCTACAGCCTGTCATAAGCAGGTAACTGGCGGGAAACCCTCTTATGCTACCTTGGCATCAAGGCTGCAACAACCGAGGCCCTCGCTAAGCTTTCGCAGGATAATATGGTTAGGAAATGAGGGGCTCGTTAGGAAATACAGAAAGAAATGCGGGCAGTCTACAACGCCAAAGAAGGCATAGGGGAATGGTTGGACTATATATATTTTTTTTTACTGTTAGTGAAATTATATATATATATATTTTTTCATATTAATTGAAGCGAGAAAGTATGAAAGAAAGAAAAACACGCGCCTAGAGTGGGGACCGAACCCACGCCTTTCGATTAGATCTCGAATGCCTTACCAATTCGGCTATCTGGGCGACTGTGTTCTGCTTCACTTTCTGGGGTATTTATATTTACTACAACTGTATCTGACGCTTGAGGGTGGTGGCCAGCGCCACTCAGACTACACGGGGAGAAGGGGACCTTCTTTTCAACCCATGGGGCGTGACGCGAACGTCTACAGCCTGTCATAAGCAGGTAACTGGCGGGAAACCCTCTTATGCTACCTTGGCATCAAGGCTGCCACAACCGAGGCCCTCGCTAAGCTTTCGCAGGATAATATGGTTAGGAAATGAGGGGCTCGTTAGGAAATACAGAAAGAAATGCGGGCAGTCTATAACGCCAAAGAAGGCATAAGGGAATGGTTGGACTATATTTTTTTTTACTGTTAGTGAAATTATATATATATATATTTTTTAATATTAATTGAAGCGAGAAAGTATGAAAGAAAGAAAAACACGTGCCCAGAGTGGGGACCGAACCCACGCCTTTCGATTAGATCTCGAATGCCTTACCAATTCGGCTATCTGGGCGACTGTGTTCTGCTTCACTTTCTGGGGTATTTATATTTACTACAACTGTATCTGATGCTTGAGGGTGGTAGCCAGCGCCACTCAGACTACACGGGGAGAAGGGGACCTTCTTTTCAACCCCCGGGGCGTGACGCGAACGTCTACAGCCTGTCATAAGCAGGTAACTGGCGGGAAACCCTCTTATGCTACCTTGGCATCAAGGCTGCCACAACCGAGGCCCTCGCTAAGCTTTCGCAGGATAATATGGTTAGGAAATGAGGGGCTCGTTAGGAAATACAGAAAGAAATGCGGGCAGTCTACAACGCCAAAGAAGGCATAGGGGAATGGTTGGACTATATTTTTTTTTTACTGTTAGGTAAATTATATATATATATATTTTTTCATATTAATTGAAGCGAGAAAGTATGAAAGAAAGAAAAACACGCGCCCAGAGTGGGGACCGAACCCACGCCTTTCGATTAGATCTCGAATGCCTTACCAATTCGGCTATCTGGGCGACTGTGTTCTTCGCTTTCTGGGGTATTTATATTTACTACAACTGTATCTGACGCTTGAGGGTGGTAGCCAGCGCCACTCTGGCTACACGGGGAGAAGGGGACCTTCTTTTCAACCCCCGGGGCGTGACGCGAACGTCTACAGCCTGTCATAAGCGGGTAACTGGCGGGAAACCCTCTTATGCTACCTTGGCATCAAGGCTGCCTGAACCGAGGCCCTCGCTAAGCTTTCGCACGATAATAGGGTTTGGAAATGAGGGGCTCGTTAGGAAATACAGAAAGAAATGCCGGCAGTCTACAACGCCAAAGTAGGCATAGGGGAATGGTTAGAACATTTTGTACCGTTACTGACATTACATTATTATTATGTTTATTATTATTATTAATTACATGAGAAAGAAAGAAAGAAAAACACGCGCCCAGAGTGGGGACCGAACCCACGCCTTTCGATTAGATCTCGAATGCCTTACCAATTCGGCTATCTGGGCGACTGTGTTCTCCTTCGCTTTCTGGGGTATTTATATTTACTACAACTGTATCTGACGCTTGAGGGTGGTAGCCAGCGCCACTCAGGCTACACGGGGAGAAGGGGACCTTCTTTTCAACCCCCGGGGCGTGACGCGAACGTCTACAGCCTGTCATAAGCGGGTAACTGGCGGGAAACCCTCTTTTGCTACCTTTGCATCAAGGCTGCCTGAACCGAGGCCCTCGCTAAGCTTTCGCACGATAATAGCGTTTGGAAATGAGGGGCTCGTTAGGAAATACAGAAAGAAATGCCGGCAGTCTACAACGCCAAAGTAGGCATAGGGGAATGGTCAGAACATTTTGTACCGTTACTGACGTTACATTATTATTATTTTATTATTATTATTAATTACATGAGAAAGAAAGAAAGAAAAACACGCGCCCAGAGTGGGGACCGAACCCACGCCTTTCGATTAGATCTCGAATGCCTTACCAATTTGGCTATCTGGGCGACTGTGTTCTCCTTCGCTTTCTGGGGTATTTATATTTACTACAACTGTATCTGACGCTTGAGGGTGGTAGCCAGCGCCACTCAGGCTACACGGGGAGAAGGGGACCTTCTTTTCAACCCCCGGGGCGTGACGCGAACGTCTACAGCCTGTCATAAGCGGGTAACTGGCGGGAAACCCTCTTATGCTACCTTGGCATCAAGGCTGCCTGAACCGAGGCCCTCGCTAAGCTTTCGCATGATAATAGGGTTTGGAAATGAGGGTCTCGTTAGGAAATACAGAAAGAAATGCCGGCAGTCTACAACGCCAAAGTAGGCATAGGGGAATGGTTACAACATTTTGTACCGTTACTGACGTTACATTATTATTATGTTTATTATTATTATTAATTACATGAGAAAGAAACAAAGAAAAACACGCGCCCAGAGTGGGGACCGAACCCACGCCTTTCGATTAGATCTCGAATGCCTTACCAATTTGGCTATCTGGGCTCTATATATATATATATATATATATATATATATATATAGTGAAAGAAGTCGACTGACACGTTTCCCGTTTTTGTTGCCAACAGTTTCGGAGTTAGAAACTGTTAGGAAGAAGGAGTTTTTAACTCCGAAACTGTTGGCAACAAAAACGGGAAACGTGTCAGTCGACTTCTTTCACTATTTTTATACTGGCCCATCGAACCTCATGATCTATATATATATGCACTGGCTGTTATAGGGGATATGACCCCTGCAAATTTATCGCATGGCCGCCCGAGTCATGGAGACAGGGATGCACGCAATAAATAAGAAAAATGTGACAACACGTAACTGTTTTTTTCTGAAACCAACTGCTCTTCTCTATATGATTCTGACCTGCGAGCTTTCATTGCGGTTCTAAGCATTATTTTGGGCCCTACGATAAATAGGTACCTACTCCACGGAGAAGGACATTCCTTTTTGGGTGACCTTGAATTGGTGCTTCAAGAACGACTTGACGTGTCGGTCAATGATGTATGCAGTCAGGTCGATTCTCTGCTCTCGGGAGAGTGACTCGAAAAAGATGTAGTCGCAGAGTCGGTCTTCCGGGTACTTGCTCTCATTGGTGACTGTCTTGCCCACCGTGCACACCAGCTTGTCAGCATGGATGGGTGGTGAACCTGCACGTATTGCTTCGTTCAGATGCCCAGCACACTGATTTTAGTGAAGGACACACTCTCCATACGAAACGAAGCATACCTTTAAGTGTACGCGAGGTGAAAAGAGGTAATTAAAGGTTTTTCCTCTGTTGAAACAATAATAACAAAACGCAGTCTTCCTTATTCATTTGTGTGGTTTTTTTAATTACGCACTGAATCAGACTGAGCTATTTCTATACATACGGTGGTGTCACCTTTAATACTCCATGGTGCCCCATTCAAGATTTACAAAAGTTTAATGCCAAATTACAATTATTCCCGCCAATTTATTTCAAGAAATTTCTCGTGGTTACCCTAACATAACAACGCTGGCTTTAACTTGAGTTGTAGGACATAAAAATTCCACCATTTTTCCGAAGAGAACTATGTGGTGATGCAAAGCATGGGGGTTCCGTGTAGGTTCCACACCTGAGCAGAACCGGCGCAGGCGGTGTGTCGGAGCAGACTGAAGGCCGCGCAGCGTGCGCACCTGCTTTTATACAGCTGGAGGATAGGAGAATGGAGGAGAAGAGCGCATGCGCAGTGGGGGTGTGTACGGCGCAACAACAAGGAAAGGATAGCCTCGACCATGAGATGGCTCTTGGAGCGACAGTGTCGCCGGTGTCTTCCTGGGCCGCCATGAGAAGAGCACGCTTCCCCTTTAAGGGCTCGTGGAGCCACAGTGTTGCCGGTGTTTTCCTGAGTCGACACGAGACGAGACGAGCCTAGCGGCGAGGAGGAGAGCGGTGTTATCACAGCTGGTTAGGGCTCCTGGAGCGACAGTGTTGAAGGTGTCTTCCTGAGCCGGCAATGACCAGCCGAGCGGCTAGGAGGAGCGGCTAGGAGGAGAGTGGCGTTATCACAGCTGGTTAAGGCTCCTGGAGCGACAGTGTTGCGATGTCTTCCTGACCCGGCACGAGACGAGCCGACAGGCGAGGAGGAGAGCGGCGTTATCACAGCTGGCGTGAAGAGGGTGACGAGCAGGAAAGGTGTGGACGCCGGACGCCAACGGACGACGGATAGTCGACTAAAAAATGCTTCGCATCTAAAACGCCATAAAAAACGATTGGATGCCCCTTTGAAAGGCTGCACCAATGGAAATGACGAGGATGATGATGAGTGTGGCGGGGATTTTGTTGAGGCTATCCCCATTGTATAGGGCGGGTGCAAGTTTCGAACCCTAGCCATCGCTTCAAACTAACTACAGGAAGAGGAGATTAGAAGCATAGCAACGATATATGACGGGCGCTCTCTCCGCGAATCACGCGGCCCCCTATGAGTCAGTGTCCCTGTGTGCCACACTCATGTCTCTCTCGTTTGTGACCCCACGTCCTCAGGTGGTGGGCAAGGAAGGGAACGCAATCGCTTGGTGAAAAAAATTATTTGCCCCACCGGCCGCCATTTGTCCCATTTGAGGCCTTCCCCTTGGAGTGATATTCTACCACTATGAGTTCGCATCATACGAGTAAGGAGCTTTTCGAGAATAGGCTCCCCAATTCAGGACGCCTGGTGAAAAAATTTCTGAAAGCACTCTAAGGCGCATTTCCAGAACATTTCCCGCACCAGCCTGCTTGCAATGCTTCTCAAGAACAAGGACCAGTTAAGAACAATGGAAATTATGAAAACACTGAACGACGTGCGTGTCATGCCTAGAGCCTACTGAAATTTTATTTGTTTTAAACCCGAACAGATTCTTGGTTCAGCTGTCCTTGTTTGGTTCATTTTTCTGCCACTTTTTTTCGTTTTATATGTATTTATATCTCCCTTTATTTTGTGACCGGGCCCCCCCTACACTAATCAAATACTGCGTACACCACTACACTGCATTTCCAAGTCAGGGCAGGACGGGCACTTTCTGTAACAACTACCGACATCTAGTGGTTAGTTCTGAAGTCTAACAAAATGTCTTTGGCCAACTTCTAAAACGGGCTTTCTATTCGGCCTCTGTGGGGTACCAAGTTGCACCTCGTTTGCGGATGAGTTAAACGCATTCTTTTCGTAAATAAAAGTAGTTAAGATTCTTTTGGTTGGTATGGCGAGGAACCTGTGAATACGTTCGATTAACGTTCTGCACTGCACCGGAAGTGCCTGGCGAGCACTGACTTGTAAACGCAGCATCGGGTTTACGCAAATATTTTTGGGGGATGAGCTTACAGCCACGAAGTTGAGCCCAAAGCTTCGATTGGTATAGTGGCACGCACGGAAAATTTCCACCTTCGAATGTTCATGAGAAGTTCACACACTCATAACGGCGGCCGCGGCGCGACTGGCATTCCACGATTGTCCAGCTCCAACTTTCTCGAACCTACGAACGATAACGAAGTACGGGGCCTTATCAGAAAAAAAAATTATGCAGCGGCAGGAGTTGACGGGTTTTTATTTAGTGTGATTAAGCGCGTGGCGCTAGAAGTAAGTATTTGTTAGCGTACATTGTTAATTTATGTCTGTCCACCGGTGTTTTTCCAGTGGAACTTAAAGTTGCTTGAGTGAATCCCATTTATAAAGGGGGAGCACATGACACCGTATCAAATTACAGGCCAATATCTGTCCTTAGAGTTTTTTCGAAGTATTTGAGGGAGTAATCTATAATAAACTATCAACTTTCTGAAACATAATGTTTTTTCGAAGTATCAATGTGGTTTCCAAAAATTTAAATCTAAAAGATGAAATAATTGCAAACTTTGAAAACCTAAGTTCATAATTGGACAGTTTTTAGAGCCTGAAAAGCATTTGATTCAATGGATCATAATATTTGGCGAGAAAAATTACAGAAATATGGAATATGTGGCATGGCAGGTAACCTTCTGAAAAGCTATTGGACTCAAAGAAAGCAGTTTGTCCAACTAAACTCCATTGCATCAGACATATTAGAGCTAAATCAAGGTGTCCCGCAAGGGTTCAAGTTAGGTCCGTTACTGTTTATAGTTAATGTAAATGACATCATAAATAGAGAAGGTGCGGAAGAACTTGTAATGTATGCGGATGACACTAACGTATTCTTCACACCTGATAATATAATTAAACTTCATTCAATAGTAAATTTTTACTTGGAACAATTAACAAATTGGTTATTAGATAATAAACTGCAACTTACGCTACAAAGGCACCTTACATGATATTTACGCCGTGGAATAAAAATGTCGAGAAAGAAATTCCGACTATATTCAACGGAACCAAGTTAAAGCGAGTGACACAACAAAAAGTTCTTAGGTGTTTGGTTTCAAGAAGTACTTTCTGTGAAGGTGTCGTGGTGTCTAATGGCTCTGCAGATGGCGTGGAGCTCAATGCCTGTTGTGTTGATGTTGGCGCCACTTTTGAGAATGCAGGCTCTTGCCGGATGAAGGTCTCTGTTCAGCACTACGATGCTGTGCTTTCCTGTGCTGGAACTAATATCTACATAGTATATTGCTTGGCTTGTTGGAGATCTGTTCACAATTTTCTGTAAAAATGAACTCTTTGGCGTCTTCTGTCCTTATTCCAGGAATATGGATCCCGAAAGGAATGAGGACAGAAGACGGCAAAGAGTTCATTTTTTATAAAAACTTGTCAAAAGATCTCCAACAAGCCAAGCAATATAATATGTAGATATTAGTTCCAGCAGAGGCAAGCACAGCATCACAGTGCTGAACACAGACCTTCATCCGGCAGAAGCCTGCATTCTCAAAAGTGGCACCAACATCAACACAGCAAGCATTGAACTCCACGCCATCGCCAGAGCCATTAGATACCGCGACACCTTCACACCGCATAGTCCGCATGGTACAGAACTCCCGGTGATTATTTTCACAGAATCCCAAGAAGCATGCAGGCAAATTATACTGAAGGACATGAATAAAGATACAGCGGATGTATTTAATAGTCACTGTCATCATCACTACGATATTATTTGGACATCTGGCCTCGCGGAGATGGTTCGCAACGTTCGGGCAGACACGCTCGCCAGTGAGTTAAGAATCAGGGCACCGAACATTTCCCTGGAGAGACCCAATTGTCGTGGCATCATGAACAATACACTAAGGGACCTTAAACTTAAAGAGAAGAGAATTACCTCCACCTCACCCTAACCTAGACCGGCAGCAATCAGTATTACTGAAACAAGCACGGACTAACACAACATGCACCCCAGCTAGACGATATCTTTTGTCTAAAGGAAGAGCCCAAGAACCACCACCGTGGTGGATATCCTAATCAGCAACATGTCCTATGGGAATGTCCTTACACTATTCCGAGCATTCTACACTTACACACACCGACGCAGCTGCAATATCCCATTGACCCAACCTGGCTGACCCTCGCCTCCACTTTCGAGCAGAAACTAGCTCTAGTGCAATACATCAAAAACGCACTAGAGCTGAGTTCAGCATTCACTGAAGACTACTTGTAATTAGTTTGTCTGAACCGCCTTTGGTTCTAAATAAAGTGTTCTCTCTCTCTCTCTCTTTCTCGTGGAATACGCATATTGCTCACCTGTCCACCGAACTCTGTAAAAGCATAGGTCTCACATATGGAATAGGGCATTTGATACCACTATAGTTGAAACAAAACAATGCTCTCCTTTATTCGAAACTATGCTACGGGGTTTTGGTGTGGGTGACCACAACTAAAACTAATTATAACCGGCTCATTGTATTGCAAAAAAAAGAATTTTGCGCATATATTTAGATTATCATCGCTGTTACGCAGATTTGAGGACAAGTCCTTTATTTACTGAATATTCAATGATTCGAGCTGACCAGCTTTATTACATGAAGGTTCTGCACAGCATTTATAAGCTAAAGACCCACAATCAAGTTAACAATACATCTTCTGGCTATCATCTCAGGCATACAATACGAGACACTCCTAAAGTAAGAACGAACTGTGGTGAGCAATCTTTCCTGTACCAAACAACTGAAATATTCATATAAATTGAGAGAGAAATTAAACTTCTACGCAAGTGAACTTACGTTTAAAAAGCAGGTCAAAGAAGGATCACTTAAGCAAAACGCTTGCAATACTGATATAAAATTAAGGGTTTGAAGTATAAGTCTTTGTTTTCGTAAAGGTAGAAATTAAAAACAATTACAAACCTAAATACATTAATACGTAATTGTGACAATGTGTAATTCATGAAAGGTAATGCGTACGAATTACTGCTTTTTTGTGTACATTGAGATCCTTCTGTGAATTTTAAACTTATTCTTTGTATGATACGCAGGAAATGGTTAATCACATTCTTTTGTTCTATTTTTCTATTAAGATTGTGGTATTATGCTGAAATTTGTGAACAGCGGTGTTATTATGTACACTGTAAATCGGGTGGCTGAGGCCTCTGTCAGGCCAAGTTCACCCTTGGTCTCACCCTCCCCTTGGTTTTGCAAATAACTAAAAATCAAATACTCAACAATCAAACACTCAAGTTAGATCAAAACGCAAAGCTTACTGGGTGTGTGAATACTTTCTGCTGTCGCTGTAGTAGAAAATTCAGAAGAAAAGGTTAGTTATGTACAACAGACGTCTTACAGTCTGCTGCATAAGAATGGTCTGAACGCAACACTGCTTGATGAGGCCCCGTCCCTACGCAATTTGCGGCAGTTGCAGGTATTTATTAAAAAACAATAGAAACTGCATAAAATTTCACCAACTTTACACAGCCACATAGAAAAACTTGCATGCGAAGCAACTTTAAGCGGGTACGTAATCACTAGTTCCGCGAGGTAACGTTGTACCATGGTTTGTGCTTGTATGTGGAACAAATACGCTGGTCCACATAAGTCTGCTTGCAATGCCTCTCAAGAGCATGGACCTCTCAAGTACAATAAAAATTATGAAAACACGTTGAACGACGTGCGTGCACGCCCACAGCCTACTGAAATTGTATTTGTTTTAAACCCGAACTGAGTGTTGGTTCAGTTGACGTTGTTTGTTTCATTTTTCTGCGACTTTTTTCGTTTTATATGTATTTATCTCTGTCTATATTTTGTGACCAAGACCCTCCCTCCACTAATCAAATACTGCGTACTACGCTACACTCCATTTCCTGTTCAGCGCAGGTCAGGGACTTCCGGTAACAACTTTCGACATCTAATGGCTAGTTCAGAAGTCTAACACAATCTCTATGGCCAACTGCCAAAACGGGCTTTCTATTCGATTAATGTGGGGTACCGAGTAGCACTTCGTGTGCGCATGAGTTAAACGCATTTGTTTCGTAAATAAAAGTAGCTAAGTATTTTTTGGTTGGTATGACGAGGAACATGTGAATACGTTCTTTATCGCACCGTAAGTTCCGGGCGAGCATGGACTTGTAAACGAAGCGTGGGGTTTACGGAAGCACTTTTAGTCGATGAGCTTACAGGTACAAAGTTGAGCCCGAAGCTGCGATCGGTATAGTGGCATGCACAGAAAATGTCCACCTTTGAATGGTCATAAGAAATGAGATCAAAACGCAAAGCTTACAGGGTGGGTGAGTACTTCTTAAGGTCGCTGTAGTAGAAAATTGAGAAGGAAAGGTTAGTTATGTACAACAGACGTCTTACAGTCTGCTGCATAAGCAAGGTATGAACGCAACGGTGCCTGCCGAGGCCCCGTCTGTATGCAGTTCGCAGTGGTTACAGGTATTCATTAAACAAACAAGAGAACCTGTGTTAACTTTCACACACTTTACACAGCCACATAGAAAAACTTGCATACGAAGCAACTTAAACGGGTACACAATACTTACCTCGGCAAAACTGGGGGCTACACACTCATACTCACACAGAAAAATATATTTTTCCTCACGCACTCACTCACACTCGCCCTCACCAGTCGCCCTGTCGACTCGTACTCACTCGCACTCAGGGTCACTACCCGCCCTACACCACTCGCATCCACTCGCGCTCCCGCTCACCATTCGCCGTGACCACTCGCACTCACTTGCCCTCCGGCTCACCGCTCGTCGTCACCACTCGCGCTCCCTCGCGCTCACGCTCATCACCCGCCATCACCACTCGCACACACTCACGCTCGTCATTCGCCGCCACCTCTCGCACTCACTCACGCTCGCGCTCACCACTCGTCGTCTCTCCTCGCACGCAAGTGTTTGCAGCAGAACCTCCATGAGTCATTTAGTTCATTACGCCATCAGAAGTCCATCCAAACCGTATTTCTAAATCAACACGCCACCAGACAGCTAATTATATGGTGCCGCATACCAGAAGCTCAGTGACGACATATTTCCCGATCTAAAAGCAATACCGCCATCAACAACCATCAAAGCGAGCGGCTTCTGCGACGAGTTGCAAACAGCCGGTACAAGCGCAATGGTGGTGCTCACCGCGGTAATCCCCGCAAATGGCGCGAGTAGCGCGAGTACACTCGCGAGGGGTGAGCGGGGCTCACGGCGAGTGGCATTCGCACTAGCGAGTGCTAAGCGGGGCTTTTCGCGAGTTGCTCTTGCACTCGCGAGGGGTGAGCGGGACTCGCCGCAAGTGGCGCTTGAACTCCCGAGTGGTTAGGGGGGCTCACGGCGTGTGGAGCTCGCACTCACTCGCACTCCCACTCGCCAATCCAAAACGATTGCGAGGCTCACTCACCAGTCAATTATGAGTGGTGATTAGGGGTTGGATGAGTGCACTTGTGAGTGAGCCTGCCCACCCATGACGTAATCGATAGTTGCGCGAAGTAACGTTGTACCATGGTTTGTGCTTATATGTGGAAAAAATACGCTGGTCCACATGTCTGCTTGCAATTCCTCTCAAGAACATGGACCTCTCAAGTACAATGGAAATTATGAAAACACTTTGAACGACGTGCGTGTCATGCCCAGACGCTACTGAAATTTTATTTGTTTTAAACCCGAACTGAGTGTTGGTTCAGCAGGCGTTGTTTGTTCCATTTTTCTGCCACTGTTTTTTTCTTTTATATGTATTTATTTCTTCCTATCTTTTGTGATCGAGGATCCCCCCCTCCCTCTACAAACCAAATACTGCGTACGCCGCTACACTCCGTTTCCAAGTCAGTGCAGGACAGGGGCTTACGGTAACAACTTTCGACATCTAGTGGTTAGTTCTGAAGTCTAAGACGATCTGTCTTACCAACTGCCAAAACGGGCTTTCTATTAGGCCTCCGTGCGGTACCGAGTCGCACCTCGTTTGCGCATACGTTTAACGCATTCATTTCTTAAATAAAAGTAGTTTAGTATCTTTTGGTTGGTATAGAGTGGAACCTGTAAATACGCCCTTTATCGCACCGTACGTTCCGGACGAGCAGTGACTTGTAAACGAAGCGTGGGTTTACGCAAGCAGTTTTAGTGGATGAGCTTACAGCTACAACTTGCCACCAGACAGCTAATTCTACGGTGCCGCATAGCAGAAGCTCAGTGGCGACATATTTCCCGAGCTAAAAGCAATATCGAAGCCAAAAGCTTCGATCGCTAGAGTGGCACGCACGGAACATTTCCACCTTCGAATGTTCATAAGACGTGAAATCAAAAGGGAAAGCTTACTGGACGTGTCAGAACTTCCTGTGGCCGCTGTAGTAGAAAATTGAGAAGGAAAGGTTAGTTATGTACAACCGACGTCTTATAGTCTGCTGCATGAGCATGGTTTGAAGGCAACAGTTTCTGACAAGGCCCCATCTCTGTATAATTCGCAGCTGTTGCAGGTATTCATTCAACAAACAATAAAACCTGCATACAATTTCACACACTTTACACCACCACATAGAAAAACTTGCATACGAAGCAACTTTAGGCGGGTACGTAATCGCTTGTTGAGCAAGGTAACGTTGTAGAATGGTTTGCGCTTATATGTGGAAAACATAGGGTGGTTTATATAACAGTCAAAAGTTGTGGGGAATAAGTATGGAAAATGTGCGCCTAGTTGTGATGACACGAAAGGTGCCAAGCGTCAAGATTTCAGTTCAATGCTGCCTATTACTCGCACTGTGTGTATTAAACAGCATATTTTTAATTATTTTTGAGGGTACTGTGCCACTTTTGAAGTTCAATTTGTGTAATTTTATTAGGAACGTGGAGTGTTTTTAAGCAATCGTCTGCTTGCCGTAATTTGTTTTTGTTTGCGGTATTCATCGTTTGTAGAGTCTAGACCTGCAAAGAGCATTCCTTTGTAATTATGCCAATAAAATGTATCTTCATGCAATGTTTCTAGTATATGTTCGCCTTTAACATGTGGGCGGTCTAATTGTGGGTGTGCTCGTCGCAGTGGGCATCGTAGCTCTCCAACAAAGATGCAGAACGAAAAATTGTCGTGCCATGAATATCCCCGAGAATTTCAATCGTTATATAAATCTTACCATTGGTTATGACGGACATCGTTGTTTTAGTTGGCACAATTTCTGTCTCTTGTAAAGTGGGTGCGAGGATGGTGGAACGGGATGTATCGTTCTCGCGACCACGCGTAGCTGCTTTAATCACAGCTGTCGTCAGACCTTCTTCCACATCTGAGAAATAAGAAAAAAATGGGAATTTTTCTTCGGGCGTTGCTGCTTCAAGTTCTCGTATACATAATCAGTAGCGCACCTGCATCAATGGTTAGGGAATATGGCTGGACTGGTTCTAGGGAGGGCTGGGATATTACCGGCAAAAAACAGCTTTTTTCAACTTTCCAACACAGTGTGCCAACAACTGTATTCTTTTTGAACAAGCTTTGTTGTTTTAAAGTTATCGTCAGGAATTAAGGCCACTGCCAAAAGGTTTCGACAGTGTAGGTCAATCGGAGCTCCATAAATATATTTCGGTTCTGTTGTACGTTTCCAATACAAAAGAAAAATTACCTACACTCAAACAATATCTTAGTCATTTGTACAGACCACCTTTCCGACACCGACACATTATCCCTGACAACGCCCCCTGTGGCTCTCTTAAGAATGAAGGTCACAATGCGCAAAACCTTGCGGGATGATGGAGGCAACGAAGAACAATATTTTTCGGTTACGTTCACTTGATGTAGTTTATTTCTACTTGCCGAGAGATTAGAGTAACATCAAAACTTGATGAACCTTTCATGCATCCCGCAAGCGAAAAGCAGGAGAACGTAATCCGAAAGCACGATGACGTCGTCTAAACAGGAAATGACGTCCAAAGCCTGGCATCTTTCATCCACACTTGTAACAAAACAAGCAGATCTGCATGCATTTTTTATTCCAAAATTCCTTGACCAGCCCTTAAATTTCTACGTACATCTGTCAGCCAGTATTTCAAGGAGAATAGGAGTGGGCAAAACAAAAAGTTGCACTGGCCGGTCCTAGTGCGCTAAGATGGCAATACTTGTGAATATCTCTTCAAGGAGTTACAATCAGTGCTACTCACGTCATTGAGAAAAATGACATTAGTACTGCGCAATAAGAGGGCAACAATGTTTGCAAATATTTTCGGAAGCTGCTTTAGGAACTTCTGTTATTCTATCCTAAGGGCTTCAGCTATTGCTTAGCCATTGATGCGCGATGGAATATTAAAAGCTAAGCTTCATATGAGAGGCGAAAGAAAGAGTCATGCAGCCCTGTGTCTAACAGCGACAATGGTTGAACGCGAAGCTTTCTCGTGATAATTTCGTTGGTTTGCCAATCTACGTGCTACTCTGTGGTACGAAACATTTACCATTTTTTTAGAACACCCACGGCAACGCTGGGGTGTGCATTCTGTGGGCCTAACGCTTGGGTTAGGGGTCTACCGCGTTAATCGGTAGCTGCTTCTTTGCGTTCGTTAAGACCATGTCGAAATGGAGAAAGAGGACAGACGCCGCCTTCATAACGCGAAGGACCGGGGTTTGATTCCGGCCACGGGAAGCGCTTCTTCTTTCACTTCATCATCATCATCAAAAAACTTTGGCTTTCCTGGATGGTGTATTGACGTGCAGCGGCATCAGTGAGGACAATAAAGCTTTTCTGAAGAATCCAGGGGTCTCGTCTACGTAGAAAACTCCTCCAGCACAACCCCACGCTCATGCGATTAAGAACCGGGTTGGTGAAGAGGTAGAGGCAGAGGGAGAGGGACTGGCTGGCGTTATCTGTCTTGCATCCAGAGGACACGGCAGGGAGCTACTGCACGAAGCACAAATAAAGGGGCAATGACAGGTAGGGGCGGCTGGGTGAAGCGCGTGCAGGAGCACCGACGTGGCAATTCGCACTTTCCAGCAACGGTGGCGCCGCCGCGCGCCTTTTTCCCGAATCTCTTTGTAGATGATCGTCGTCCCGGGCGAAGGCAGCCGGAGCGTTCGGAAACGTGGGGACTGAGACCGCAAAACCAAAAAGCAATCGAATGTGCTGTGCACCGCAGTATAGAAATCGCTCAGTGCCGGGAAAAGCCAGCGTTCGTACCTTTCGTAGAGATAAAAAAGCCCGAAAGGTTTGAATAACTATGCTCCGCATTGGGAAAGGTGTGAGCAACACAATGGGGCTTGCAGTAGTCACTTCACGAAAGCTGACTTCTTCTGGAGCAATATCCGTAAGTTGAGTTCGCTCTCTCGTTATTGATGGTGTCTTTTTCGTGCAAGTTGAGTGGGTCGTTTATTAATAGATGGTCTGCAGCCACTGAAACCGCGCTTGAAGAAAGGCGCCGTGCCGCCACATAACATTCCTATGCGCACGCACGAGAAGAAAGTAAAGCCAAGAACCAACAGCAGAACGTCATTGTTCTTTCATTAATGTGCTGGTTTCTTTTAATAAATGCTGCAATCCAGTTGCATTTTGTGCTTTGTAGGATTGTTTGCGCTCCGTTCTCTTTTTAGCATTAGGTGTGACTACTGTTTTGAACTTGCTGCTTTTTTTTTCTCAAACCCCCCTCAGGAATGGGCGATGTAGGTATTTGTAATAAATAAATAAACGCGCTACTGCGGCATCGTCGTTTCCGACAGCGCGCTGAAAGCACAGTACAGCTGATGTAAGAAGCCCTGCCGTAGATGCGTCAGTGTTTGATATTTATTTTCGGTATTTTTATTATTACCTGTAACCTGCATAAACGCCATTGGATCCTTCCTTGTAAAAACAGAACACAAAGTTATAATTTACTAGCATTATTCGCACTTAACCCGACACAATTGCGCAAGTGGCAATAACAAACGTTAAATCCTCGGTTGCGTCTGCCGAGGTTTCCTTGGCGCCTAATAAATATTTGTAAAGTGTGCTTGAACAATTTTACGAGCATGGGTGGAAGTGTAGCATCCTTTATAGAACCTGCAGTGCCAACAAACGTTCACGCAGTGCGGTTGGCTGGTCACGCCATTCGGTTGGAGGCACAATCCCTCAATGCTCAGCATGTCATCGGTGGCCTCCCTGACGCTGCAAAACACTGTGTGACTGGCGTTAAAGACTGCTTCGCCTTCGGCAAAGCATCTTCGTGTCTCATCGCAAGGGAAAAGATGGTCTGGTGAGACACTAATGGGCCCGGATCGGCTTTTTTACTCCAGACGCGCGCTCTTACGCGACGTCGCGATCATCGTCCCGTCCTCCATTTTGGATACCCCGTCGCGCCACCTATTTTCGCTGGAAAGTGCGAATGGAGAACACAGGCGGTACGGTACAGCTTTGCTCTGTCACCATCCTTGCGGAGTGCGAGGCGGCATATTTAAAAATTATCGCCTTACTTGGATAATTTGACCGGAAAAGTTTGGTCAGTATGCAGCTCATGTCTGCCTGTCTGTCCCTCGATTCAGTATTCCGGTGAAAAGTAGAAGGTATGCTTCAGTAAGCGCTAGTAAGTAAGCGAAAGTAAGCGCAAGTCCTGTGTGGTCTCTACTTTTGTCCCGTCTTTACCGCGCCACTTAACCATGTTTCACAGTTCGAACCAACTAGCCAACATTCACGCGTGAACAAGGATTATAAAGGCCAAAATATTTCCCAATCACTAAATATGAAAACATACGTTATGCCTTTAGGCCTTGTTCATCAAAAAGAAAACATGAAGCATATTTGAGGGAGAACATTAGAACGTAGATGGTATTTCCAGTGCTATGCATACTTGGGCACTTGTTTTTTCTATAGGATATAAAAAATCGGTAAATAGAATGTTTTGACAAGAAAGCACAAAAGGCCTTGTCGCGAGCTTGGACCCTGTGGCAGTGTTCATGTTCAACAGTAACAAAAGTTTCCCGTTATGAATTGAAAATGAAACTGAATTCCATTAAATTGAAATTGAATACAATTAAAATTTAATTGACTTGGACAGAGGTCAAAAGAAAGGAAAGATCTCGAGGACGGCCGGTGAAGATAATTGATGTATTTACGCGGCAGACGCAGCAAAAGGCCATCGTCTTTCGACAACATTTGCTGCAAAGTAAATCAATACCACGGCCATTATTTTCTAGATATTTTAGCAAAACGTTCTCACCGATATGAGTCAAGGTGACAATGACTGCTAGGGCCGCCACGACAGCACAAATGGCACAAAGACCGCAGGTCGTGCCAGCAAAGAAACCTGGTCGCTCCTCCTCCCTGCGAATGAGATGGCAGTGTGCTTTAGAATGAGCACATCTAATTACATGCGCAAAGGTAAAACGGGAAACCACCGATTGGTTAGGTCTTAATTTCCGTGTTTTTTCAGACATCTTTCACTCACAATGACTGGTGTTTCGATTCTGGTTGAAATTTGGTCTTCGAAGTAATAGTTGCTTTGCAGGGTTATCTACATCCGCGCCGTTTCTCGTTGTAATGGTGCAGCCATAGGGGCATAAGAAGGGGGGGGGGGGTGTTATAAAATTGTCCATGACAAATAGTTTGTGTCTGTGGGGGACTTCTTTGGTCGTTTGGAGACGTTTGACGACGTCCACGAGGGATTTCGATGGAGGGCTAAAGAAATTGAAGATTAGCAAGCGTGGAAAAGCGTTGTTGCGTGGTAGTTGTTTCGACGAGGGCGTGTTCGATCATTGTGTCAACGGAGTGTTGTTGAGAGGTGTGCTGCAGCTTCGTACGAATTGGAGTACGGAGGCGTCTGCAGTGTTTTGTTGGCTGAAGTGGACGGGGGTATGTCGCTTTCGATTGAGAGAGCTATATTTACACGGCCAGACGGTGTGAGCAGGGAAAGGATAAAAGGAAAAATAATCTCCGGATTGAAGGGAAGGAAGACGCTGCTCCATCATCCGTTACTCCCCCTCCTCTTCTCCAGCCCTTTGTTTATGCCGCGAGGTTACTCAGAAATTCTCGGGATGCTGCTGAACGGTGTGCTCAATAACAGAAATAATTGGCTTTCTGAAGTCCCGGTGTTTTTAAAGTACTTACTGCGCTGCTGGTCCACCTGTAAAAGTAGCACATGGCAGAATGACCTTGAGAAAATTTTGCAATAAAATCTTGGAGTGCTGAGACAATTACACGCAAAAATCTCTGCTTGGGTCATGTAGCTTACACCTTTGAGTCATGAAGTGCGGTTGTTTACATATCGCGAAAACTTTAACGTTGCCTATAGTCGCGGTATACAAGCGCCAATAAATAAGCACCTGTGTGATGGCCACATATCTCTCACATGAGCCATAGGAGTAAGCGTATCTAGTTGCATGGTATAGTACGCTACGTTGAGACACACTTTCGCGCTCATCTCCAAAATATTATCTCATTTAAAACCCAGTATCTCTCGTGTTCGACCCCCGTGAATGGCCTACCTCGGGTCCGTTAATGTGGTACGCAGACAACCAGGCATGTACATAACCGTGGTCTTGAAATTTCCTTAAGCGAGAATTTCATAGTAATATGACCGAAAATGCAAATTTGTTCAATTTAGGTATATCTAGATTCGGTAACTGACTCATCTTCATCCAGTTACGAAAGAAGTCTAACAAAATGAAAAACGGAAGAATTATAGAAACACTTTTCTGAAACAGTGACGTCATATGGGCAGGTGTGAGATTCTATTGGCTAGATCTAAAGACAGATGTCAGCTGGTTGAGTGCACGCGAATTTTCTAGCGGCGCTCTAGAACAACTATATGCCCCACTACAACGTCCCAGCCATGTTTCTGGTGGCTGGGGCCTGCAGCCGCCTTCGCAAAAAAAAAAAAAGATTATCATACGTCATAAAGACGTCGCCGGAAAAATACAGGGTAATACCCCCTGCTTTACATGCGTTCTTTAGTATCTGCATTATTTGTTAGAACTTTGCAATAACATTGCAATCGTCAATATTGTGGCAAACAAGACCTTCTAATGAGACAAACTTGTATTTTCTCTTCACGGCTGTGTTGACTTGTATCTAATTCAAAGAAAAACTGCGGGAAAAGCTTTAAAAAAGAAAAGTGGAAACACACGGTGCACAGTACTAACTAGTTTTAATTTGAGTGAAGGATTATGTATGAACTAAAAAATGCGAAAGGCGCATGTGCGAAAAACACAGACTAAGAAATTAATGAAAAGGGAAAGTCGATACGGGGAAGTTGAACTTGTCACACTACGCATTCGTAATCGTTTTTCGCCGGGAACAAAAGGTTGCGCCAACGCTGTTTAAAGAACAGAAAAAGTAACACTCAAGAGTCTTATCCATAAATGCAATTTCGGCGCTGAGTAGCGAAACAGAAGAAGGCGAACAGAAGAAGGAAGAAAGTACGAATAGAAGGCGACGTGGGAGCGAGAAAAGATTAACAGAATTGTTGCGTATCCTAATGTCCATGGCGTTGGCCACAGAACCACAGGCGAGCAAAGAGAAGGTGCTTGTGGTGTTTCTACCACAAAGCTGCACATGGCTAGGATGCAGCAGATAGTTTGCAGAAGCAGACCGAGGGAAAACCAAGCATTTTCACCATATGAGCAAAATTCATGAAATGTAAATACACGTCTTAGGACCTCCATGTTTCGATAAAAAATAGCCTATAGTGCAACTCGACAAATGTCTTCCTAGCAATGTATTCACGTTCCAAAGTGAAGCCACCTTTACGGGAATCAGTTTCAGCTTGGCCTTTATTACCTGCCTTTCCGCCCTTGCAGTTTGCACGCAGGGCCATCTACGCAGAGAGTATGGTTACAGCCCCATTGTATACTCCCCTCCACTGCCGTCGCATCTTACTCGAGCGTGAGTAATCACCATGCGCGGCTCTCTTCTCTCCTGAGATTGCGCAATGGCGTGGCTTATCGGCGGCAGCAAATACCCGATATAGCTGTTCCCCATGCCAGCAAATTCCATGTACCGGTGGCACATCTCGTTTTTTGCGTTGCCCGACAAAGCACCAAAGTTAATAGTAAGCACCGTGTGTGTCTACTCTTATTTTCTCCATGCTTATGCCGCAGTTTTCATTGTCTTAATTTGCAAAAATAGTGTAACTTGAACACTGCTTATATTCAACTTTATGCACTTCCGCATGTACTGTTACACAGCTATGCATGCACGGAGACACGCACGCGCATGCACACATGCACAGACACGTAGACAGACGCAATCGCACACACACGCGCGCACACGCACACATGCAAGCACACACATGTACGCACGCGCATACACGCCATCGCACACACACACGCACGCACACAGACGCACATGCACACACACGCTGGCGCACACGCACGCACACAGACGCACAGGCTAGCGCACGCACACCCACACCAACGTCCCAGTGGCCTATGGGGCACTTTAAAGTCTCAATTATAACATTGTTGGGTTAAATAGGATAAAAACAAACCTAATTCACTTGGCAAGAGTGGCTCACCACCTAGAGAGACAGACAAACAAAGACAATCTTACTGCCCTAAGCTAGACACAGGAAAGTGGGTTGGATATAATAGCCTAGGTAAGCGATGAATTTAGTTTCGCTTGGCCAGCACATAGCAGGCCAGACCGGACATGTGCATAAGTGTTGGCTTCGAAAGGAGAACCCAATCTTGAGGTTACTAAACACACACCGGGTACACTGGAATGTGGCCTCTATTAAAAGCAAAGCCCCAGTGATACAGTACAACACAACCTCCCGGCCGCTCAACTACGTTTAGAGGAAAGCTTTTTTCGCCTGCAAATCATGGCTTCACTCCCATGGTCTTCGGCCTCTCATCAAACAAGAGCTCGAACAGGTCCTGTTTGGGATTACCGTAGGAGGTACCACACGCCACAAATATTCAGGCAAACACATGCACAGAGTTACACTTCAAACCAAAGGCTGCACTTGCCATACTGGATTTCTCTCTATGGTAGTCGGGGAATCGAATCTTCAATACTTGAAGTTACAAAATTAACTATTAAAATGCTTGAGATTAGGTGACCCGGACACCTCAGTGAGATTATGGTTTTTTGGTGTGTTTGGGGGGTCTACGTTACCGGGGTTTGTGGTTTTTTAGTTCATCATAAAACAAAAGCGAGAGTTTATTCTCAGCTGTTCAGTTTGTTTATCAGTGTACATTGGCAGGATGCCATTGAAACTGAGTGGCCACTGGTCACTTACCCTCCGAGATCCGTACTGCAATAAAGATAGAGGACGATGAGGTTACTACCTAACTTTTGTTTCCCTCTATTAGTGCAGGACGAAGCCTGACAATCCATCCGGAAGCCAACTAAAACAGCGCTAAAGGCTCCGCTATGTTCAACGTAGGCTAGCAAAAGGGAAGTTGCAACACATTTCCCTAGGAACATATCCCAATTATCCCTTGCTTTGCGCTGCCGGTAAGAAAGAAAATACGCAGAAATTAAGAAAATTGCTTACAAATGGGGGAGTTTTGTTACTCCGCTGGTCCTTATTTCGAGTTTTATACAACCAGATTTATCTTTGTTTATCTTTATTTATCTTTCTTCATCTTTGCTTCTTTCCGCCAGTGATGTACATTCCAACTAGTGTGACATTTAAGTACGTTAGCGTCGCCAGTTATGCATTTTACAGCGAAGCGTACGTCTAATCACCCTCCAGTAGTCGCGCCCGCGTAAAACGAAAACTCAGCCTGTGGTTCGAAAACCGTTGAAAGTGTTCAGCATTTGAAAAAAAAATCGCGAAGGTAATAACAAAGTTTTCGGGCTTCCATATTTCAATAAAAGATGTCTCGTATTGCTCTTGAAATATGTCGTCCCAGCACAGCGCTTCTGTTTAGAGGTGAACAGAAATGGGCGTAATCGTGCCTATTTAGGCCGGCTTTCCCACATTATGTTTTGAGCTGTAAAACATGGCCATCTGCGTAGGAAATATGGTCACAGCGCCACCTTAAGCTCCTCTACATCCCCGCCGCCTCTTTTCTGCATTGTGTATTGGCGGTGAACGCGACCACGGGCGGCGCTGCGAAGCACGCCTCCGTTGCCTCCGTGACGTCGGCTTAGGGATTCTCGCAAGTGTCGTCTGCTTCGCTCGGGCTCGCTCTCCCTGCTGTTTCTTTGCGCGTGGTTGACGTCTGATGCTTGTCCGCACCACACTTTGCGTGTGCGTAACTTTTTATCATAGGAATAGACTTAAAATTGCCTACACTAGCTCAAGGTGTGATTTGAAGTATAGTTTTCGAGGCCGCAGCGGAAGAAACATTGCCGGCGTTATCACATTCTTTGCGAAGCCGGTATTGTGCGCAGCGCGAAGAGTCGGAGCTAGGCGTCGGCTTCTGTTGTACGCAGTATTTCAAACAAAGTTAACAGCCAGCTGCTAGTAGACGAAAAGAGAGGAAATACAAGACCAACAAAATTTCCAGGCATTCGCGGATGTCGGCTTTGACAGAAGGCATTACGATTTCCGATAATCGTAACATAAATCAATTTTTGCAACATTGACGAACGCTTAAAAGTATTGTATTACATTACGTTGCTATGGCATGAAAATCTGCCGACATGCACTATGAGCCAAAAAAACTATTGGCTAAGTTCCAAATGAACTGGAGGAATATTTCGTTACATTTCCCACAGCCATACCTTCTCAATATTCAGATATACGTTACAGAAAATCTACAGAGGAGAAGGAGGAGAAAACTTTATTTAATCGTTAAATCGAGATGATTAGTGGGCCGAGTCCTCACTCCGGGACGAAAGAGTAAGAGTAATTGTGTTCTTTACGCCTGGAAATAAAAGTTGGAAAACTATAAAGAGCTGCTTGGAAATATTCATTGGTTTCGTTTCTTGTTGTACTATTTATTGCGTTCGTTAACGACTATATCAAGCCTTTAATACCGTAATCATGTCGTAACTTCTCAAGTTGAGCGTCAGTTCGTTTTGATAACGATGGTTACGATAGAAATTCGGAGCACAAAAGCCACCTTCGAGTACTCTGGACAACGTTGTCTGAGGCGTGATCGTGGCGGTGTAACACAAACCTTCTCATTGTATTTGCCTGTGAATAAACAACGCACGCGATGCGGATATGCACTTTCTTGCACGCAGCCGTAACGAAAGCCAATTTGTGAAGAAGGGAATTTATGCCATACAGAGTGAACAGAACATCCACAAGACCTTTGTGAGCTTCCCAAACATCCCCAAACACCTTAACGAGATGTTTGTGATGGTGCCAAAAAATAATGCGTTGGGTACAAAAAAAAACCATTCATCTTATACAAATCAACAACAACGAAAGAAATAGAAGCCAGCCGCCGTATTTCCTGCTGTGCGATGCGCGTGTAGGCGCCCGCTGCTTGGCACGTATAGAAGTGGGCTGTTTAGTCTTCATAAGAGCACCTCAAAAATACTGTAGGGAAGCCTACGCATTTTGAACTTATCGAGGAGCTCTGAGCGCTGAATTTCGCGAGAACGCTAGAAAGGACGAGTTACACATGGTCACCTGACCGATGATCTGAAGAAAGCTGTCTCTCTCCTCGTGTGTTGCAAACTTGTGGGGGATACAGCTTGAAATTATTTAGATGTGTCAGAAGCCGGCGAAAATTACTGAATTACTAGAAATACGCTTTTCAATGCGCTAAAGCATCGAAGCGGGCGATTTGTAGCGCAGGCACTGCTGACTCACACCACCGGAGTGTAACAGACGACAGCGGCGCGAGTCCCTAAGACGACGTCAGAGCCAAGGGGCGCCACTGAAACATCTGACCGCCAATAGATGGCTTACAGAGCCGCGGCCTGGGTGCAGCCATGTTGGACGACGTGACATCACTTGGCATTGCTGGCCTTTTCGGGCGCTGTTGTCGCCGTGCCCTTCAATGAGCCGGGGTGAACAGCGAACGCCGGAAATTCTTTGTGGGCGAATTTGGCATATATTTTCGTGTCTTCTGAATGTGAACTAATCGGACGCGCATACATTGTGCGCCAACCTTCAGAGAATACTTGGTTCTAAATAATGCCTATGAATCTTCTTGAAGAGCTGTCCTCACTGGCCCATCCCCAAACTCCTGTTCACGCGTTTCATATCTGTTTGGCGTCATGTTTTAAAGCAAAGCTTTATACCTCTACTCCCCAACGGTTATTTCACGACCGTTGGTGTCAACAGAAAACTCCCGCGAAGAAATAAAATAATTTACTGGCACTGCCAGGAATCGAACCTGCAACAACTAGTAGCGTAACGAAGTGAGAGCCCCTTGTCTTACCGATTTAGCTGCTAGTCCACGCGGAGACGGGGAAGACAGGTGGTGGACTCACCAAGCACATCTACGGGTTTACCCCCTGCATTCTCGCTGAATGCCACGTCACGCGACCTCACGCGCCGCTGTGCGCTCCGTCCGCGGTATGTCTAGTGGCCCTTGACGCGCCTTGCTCGTGTGCAAGGAGTTACAAAAATGAAAGGAATCTCACACCAACGCATGACATCCCACTTCTAGTACGCCAATGTGCTGAAGCCTGTGGCCTCCAGTGTGCACGTAAAAAATACCAGCCCCTTGTTGTCCGCCCTCACGCAAAACGACACATCAAGGAACACATTCAAATATATATACTCCTTGATGGCGAGGCCATCCCTCCAAGCCCCAGCATCAATATCCTGGGCCTACATCTTTCAGCCACCACCAAGAGTGAGGTATCATTACAGAGCCTCAAACACAGCATCAATCAAACCATACACATGATCAGATGAGTTGCCACCAAGAGGCGAGGTCTCAAGGAATCGATACCTTTCGATTAATTCAAGATTTTGTCCCCTCGAGAATCACTTACGTCAACCCACTGTCTTCTCGGCAAGGAGGAAATAAAGATGCTTTATATAATGATTAGAAAGGTGGTTGAGCAGGCCATTCTTCCCCTGAGTGCGTCCATATAGAGGCTGCTTAGCACGGGGCTCCACAACACTATGGAACAGCTGATAGAGGGTCATCTTTCTAACCAGAAGCTCCGAATGAGCAGAACTGCGGTGGGTTGCCGCATCCTTCACCAGATTGGCTGGACAGCACAGAATTTCACTCCGCTTGATGTACTCCCGCAATCTTGGCGACAGGAACTAAAGATGCTCCATTTGCTTAGAAATATGAACCCCTCACTCTACGAGGGTCGCCGACAAGCACGGGCTCAAGCGCTTAACACCACCCTCAGTGGGGATCATGCAGTAATCTACACTGACGCTTCCCAACATCGAAAGCAGCATTACGCCATCATTGTAGCTACCCCCAGAACCAACCTCCTTGTGTGTGCCTCACTCAAGACCCAACACATGATGGCAGCAGAAGAGGCAACCATCGCCTTGGCTCTCACTCAACCAGGGGTTCAGAAGGTAGTAACCGATTGCCAACAAGCATACCGAAATTGCCAGTCGAGTTGGGTGTCCCGACGTGCACTGCGTGTGCTAAAATCCACTCCGCAAACGGTTGCATTGCGCTCATCCGGACACCCGCTCACGAATCTATAGAGGGCAACGAATACACCCACCAACAAGCCTGCGCCTTTACGCCCGTGCTATGGAGCTGCACCAGGACATTCACGCGCTTGTCTCATTCAGGGAAATAACCCAGCATTATCACCTTCAGAGACAGACCCAACCTTTTCCTTACCCTGACCTTTCCAGAGAAAAAAAAACTACCCTATGGCACATGAAATCTGACTTCTTCCCCTACCCGACGCGTCTTCACTTAATGCACCCGAATCGCTGCGACGCTCAATGTAAATATTGCTCAGAAATAGGAACACTCCACCACAAAATCGGGGCGTGCGACTTTAGCCCTGAGCACCCCCCTCTCTTTCCGTCAACTACCCAACAAGAGAAATGGGAGATGCTGCTGTCGAGCCCCTGTCTGTCTACTCAGCTTCAGTTGGTGAACAGAGCACAGGCGGTGCGGACTGAACATGGGCTCCAGTGAAGAAAGAACCACTCTTTTGGGCCGCACTGCTGGCCGTTCAGAAATCTGAATAGAGGTACTTCCTCCTCCTCTCCTTCTTGTCCTCCGCCTCCTTGTTCTTCTCATCCTCCTCCACCATCTCGGCCACCGATCTCGTCGCCTCCGTCTGCGGCGGCATAGACGGAGAAGTGAGATCGTCTAACACCGGGTTAGAGCTTCCTTTAATTTTATATAAAAGTTTCCACTCATGTGCTACACCAATACAACTCAACCAATCACCATTCTTCATGAATCATGCATTCATTAAACCTTATCAAAGAACATCTCTTGGAAGTAAGGTTAAGTGCATTTCACGTCTCTCCAGTTTCAATATTTGTAGAACGACGTGACTGAATTTAAATGGCGTCGAATGGGTAATCGTTGTGGGTGCCGTTTACAGCTTTACTTTCCAACCACATTCACAGGGTGGATGGGCGCAATTTTTTTTCTATTTCTACGTGCACAGAATCCATGCGCATCAAGGGTGGCATCCTGGGGCTCGCGGGCCACAGGCATGGCAGTATTATACGGCCCCGGCACGACGTCCAAACCCCCCATCCGTTGTCACTTCTGGTGACTGGCACGTCAATTCTAAGCTGAAATTGATTCAGACAGGAACAGAGCAAGATGGCTTGAGTTCGGAATTGCTTCTCATCTTCACACTTAGCCAGATAGCACCCTCAGTTCTCTTTGCACCTACCCTCCAAAACTTAAGGAAACTCACAATAAGGCCACGTTAAGAGTACCGACGTAATATCTATATCATGAGCTATGAACGTAAAGACGGCGTGTCACGCAGTTCGGTTGGCTGAGACGTGAAATGACGTTATCGTTTAAAGATATTACGACAGTTGAGGCAACACTCTGAACCCGGCCTAATGCTAAGACTTGAAGGTAACGGAGCCGTAGACAACCTTCACGACAATCACGGCGGTTTCAGTCCACGATTGCAGCCGATTTGCTGCTTATTCGCTGCCGCTGCCGCGCTGCCGCGGCGGCCGCTTTTCTAGTGTAGGGCGAAAAGAAAAACGCGCGTGTGCACGATCTTTCAGCACACGTTCAAAATCCTCAGACGGTCAAAATGAATCCGGAGCCCTATAATATGGCGCGTCTCATCGCCTGTGTTCCGTCGACGCGGTAAACCCCTGAATCAATCAATGAAATAAAACATCCGCCCTCCTCAAATCTGCCGTCCGGCCGTTGCCGTGCCACCTTCATGTAACGCGTCCTTAAACCCCAAAAGCATGCTGAACCCCGATATAAATGAGACGGCTTTGAGACACACCGGTTGCCGCACTTTTATCTCACAAGCATACAAGGATTCGTTCGCACACGGATTATTAACAGAGTTGAAAATAACGTCGGAGATGTAGCCTCTGGCGCAAGGCAACTTCAGCTACGGCTTAGCTCCGGTTGCGCCAGCGTGTGTAATATAGGCATGAAGTGCAACGAAACACATTCAAAGCTTAGTAAAGCCAGCTTACTGCGCTTGTCACGACTAGGAAGGATGGGTTAGTGGCAGCGCCGAACAGCGCGGCTACGGGGATGCCGGCCGTACGATGAAATGCGTTTAGTGCACTTTAAGCAGCGCTAGACCAGGGCCCGTTTGCCCGTACGCATAAGTTCCCGAATAGGTTCCCGCTTACTAATAGACGCCAATAAGTCGAAGTCGGCCACGGCAAATAAGCCGGCGGCCACAAAACCCGATGGGAACGCTACCTTAACCGAGCGTTCATATCAGTTTCGGGCAAACGACTTATTACCTAGACAGCGCTAAAGTCGTAGTTCAGAACTTATTCCCTCACTTATCGCGGTCGGGCAAACGGGCCCAGATATCCTGCGCCGCAGCGAAGCTGATATATGCTAGCCAAAGCTAGAAAACATATGGGAGTTGCCACTCCGATTGTCTAGCTTAAACAGCCAGGAATTCCGTCGCGACGACACGCACGCAAAGCGTAAGCGCCACCGGGTGCGTGCTTTAGAACAAGCGCGCGAAAGCAGATTAGTGTGGGCTATACTACGCTTGCCAGCGGCCTTCCGTTACGGTCTGAAAAAAGACTCTTGCCGATATTCTCCGAACAAAATTCACGCGTTGAAAAATGGCGGCCCAACGACGCCTGATCTGCGTGTCGCGCTGACAACGCGGAAAGCGGTGCATTGCGAAAGGCCGCACACACGTACAGCCTCCCAAATGTTTAATAATATAGCGGGGGTGACGCCCGACCGGCATGTCAGCGCCTTATCACGGCGTTCAGCAGCGAAATAGGTTAGAGTACACGCATGCGCATCGGACAATCTTCTGTATGAGTGTCGTCTGCTAGGCTGTTTCCTTGAGAGTGGTACACCCTGCTATTGCATCTGAGTGACTTTGTGCCCCACGCTGCTTAGCTACATTTGCGGTAGCGAAACGGCCTTTCAAGATAAGAAAAAATTGACCAAATCTTTCCGCGGGGGGAAAACCATGGGGTGATGCGACGCATCTGGGCGGCGCTTGTTACGGTTGCACCGACCATCGCGGTAGCAGACCTGTTAATCTCCATTCAAATCATCGGTGGTCATCGGATGTCATCGGAGCGGCGGCGGTGGAGCGACTGCAGTTATCGCGTTCATATGTACCGCGCGTTAACGGTGAGGGGAATTAGAGAAAGTAGCGCATGCGCATGTGTTAACCGAGCGCTCACGCGCTCTGACGCACAGCTGGCATGGCGAGGGGAGCGAGCGCTAACGCAAGATGGCGCTGCGGTGAGAGCGGCGTTACCGCGCAGCTGGCGTGGCGAGGAGAATGGGGGAGAGGCCTGTGGATGGACGCCGGATGCATGCATGGAGGGACAAGGCGAGTTAAAGAGATGCGTCGCATATAAAAACCGGGGGATATGCCCTCGCCTATTTTGCCGGTGAACACCGTGATAGGGCACTGACATGCCGATCGGTCGTCGCTCCTGCTATATTATTAAGAATTTGGGAGGCTGTACAATGTGAAGGTGCGTTCATTGAGACGGGCGCTTGGCCATTCGTCCCAGATCTTGAGGTCCCCCCTGCCGCTTCTACAAGCAGCTTTTACAACCGAAATCGCCGCGTTTTAAAGGGCAGTCGAGGCGAGTAGCAGCTAGCGTAACCTTTTGAAGGTCATCCCAACTGTTCGTTGTATAGGGTGTATACTCTTCGGCACGCGCTGTGTTTATCTTCCCCCTAACATCTTTTGTGTGCATTTAGGAAGGGGGGAGGGTGCACATACAGGTGCAGTCCACCTTCCCGCCATCACCGCTACGTGATCCTCTCACTACCGTCCTCCTTGGTCGAATGGTTTAGGTTGGGGTTTTACAGAGATAGTAAGATGCTAGTGACGCGTGAGGGGAACAGACAGCCAAATGTGCACTAAAGTAAAACTCTAGGTCCCTTCCAAGTATCATTCATCTAATTAGCTGAGAAGTATGCTCAATCGCAAATCACCAATAAACGTGCTCTGTTTCATGCACTCCTTACACTGCGCCAAGATTCGATTGTTACAATTTTTGGAAGAGTGGAAAGGCACTAATTCTTAATAGGATCGAAAGCAGAGGAATGCACCAGTCTTGAGACACTACTTCTTTAACTGCGACGGAAACGCTCACCAAATATTCAGTATACGCGAGAGAATAATTTGGTTAATTGATGACCAGATTAGTCGTGAAAAAATAGGATCTAGAAAGACTAGAAAGACTAGAGAGGTGAATCCTTTAACTGATGATGATGATAGTTGGGTTTTTTATGGCGCAAGGCCGACTAAGGGCAAAGAGCGCCAGAAAAGAAGTTATATAATGAAGCGAAGTGATTACCACAAAAAGGTAGGTATAAAAACATGTAAGTAAAATCAATTAAAGGTAATGGTGATCGCTGGTGTATAGGGCCAGATTTGATTATGCGTGATATGAGATAAGGTTTAAAAACTTAACATTTGACAAATACTCAAACACACGTTTCAGGGAAACCATGGCATTGTCACCAAGAAACAGCGATGGATGTAGGGGAATATGTTGTCTGTAGAGTTCTCTGAAGTGTTTGTGTCGTGTTGTGTGAAGTGCCTTGCATGTTATTAGTATGTGCACTACGGATAGGGCCTCTCCGCACCTGCCACACTGGGGTCTAGGAGATCCCGTCAGCAGATACGAGTGAGTTGCATGCGTGTGCCCCATCCGTAGCCTAGCCAAGGCGACTTCTGTGTTTCTGTTGTGTGAGTCAGCTGTGTACCGTCCCAAGTGTGGCTTTATTACATGTAGTTTGTTGTCTGTCTGTTCGTTCCAATGTGTTTGCCATGTTCTGCGCAAGTGTTGTCTTATGTGTGGCTTGAGGTCTGTATATGGTACGCTTGTTATGTCTACAGTGTTCCTGAGTGCAGCAGCACCGGCCCTCTCGTCTGCCAACTCGTTCCCAGCGATCCCAGCGTGTCCTGGGACCCAGCAGAGGAGCAGCCGATGCTTCTCCGCATACACCGACATGATAGTGTTAAATACAAGATTAACTATGTGGTTTTTGGGGGGTGTATGCGATGACAGTGCGCGAACAACACTCAAGGAATCTGTGTAGATGATAGAATTGGGAATTGGGAATTCCATGGGAATTCTATTGGGAATTCTAGAGAGGTGAATCCTTTAACTGAAAGAGCAATAAAATATGACCAAAAGGATAAGCCGTACTGCTACATGAATTCGTTTTGCGGCCTGCGTAACCTAGCACACGCGATCTGCACCAGGCATTCCTTATTTCGCTAGGACCAGAAATGTAACACCCTGTCCTGGCTACTGGGTACTAAAGCTGGTTTTTAAGTGTCCTTACCGGACAATGGTCCAGATGCCATATGTGATCACGCAGTAGACGCCAAGGCAAGGTATTCGCTGAGGTTCGGTGGGAATCTCGCCGCAGGGTCACGCGTGCTTCATCTTCGTTATCGTTATCATCAGTTATTTTCGGAACGTGTTTTCGGCAAACTACTGCTACAATGCCGCAATACCGACAAAAACAACTCCATAATGATTTACCAGAGTGTCTTTTTTGGCACAAATAAAACATTGCTTAAAAATAAGAGTTGTCTTTGGAACAAAGCACTGAAACTTCCTGGCTAGCCCGACTAGATTGTCTCAGAAACAACTTGAAGAGAAATTCAAACGGGATTTTTCGCTTATTCACATAAATGCGTATATTGCGATCCTTCGCGTCTCACGATAAGGTTGTCCTTTAGGCAAGAGAGAAAGAGCAAGGGAGGAAGAAGGCTCTTTAATAATTTGGTCGAGCTGGTGCATACTTTCAAGGGTGACACACACAGTAGCGCACTGCGTGCCTCGGCGTGTTTGTCATTTGTTTTTCCGTAACGATTTTAGACCCTTCAAACTGTATGACTTCGATGCAACGGTCTCCGGAAGGAGTCGCTCAACACAGGCTTTCTTCGTGTGCGCGCTTTGTCGCGGCAGTGGCACGTATTATAGGCAGTACTGGCCGCAGATCCTAGCCCTTACGCCGCACAACTGGCATTATGCGGAGTTACCAGCATAGAGTTTCTTACAATATACACTAGAGAGGAATCTGGCGCTAGCGTCTTTGCGGCTCACATCAAGGCCGTCTGTGTCGTCTCGGACCGCCATTATATCATTCCCTCGCCTTAGTTTCGTCATTGGCTTGGATTAATGGTTACCGCACATTTAAACAAAGTGCCGCAAAAACGCGAAGAATAGTGCGCAATTATGAAAGTGGAAAATAAAATAGGCTGTTTTAAAACTAAGGAAAAAGGAAGTGAAGCGTATTTTTGCCTGGGAAATTGTGCCTACTAGTCTGCATAACAAGCTGACAGTTAACAGCAATGTTCGTATTTTGTGGGAAACTGATTAGAGACTATTACTTTAATAATTGTACCAATATTTTATGCAATGAGTTGTTTGAAGAGCTTGGAAACGTTTTTGAGCGTGTCTGTGAAAACTTCGCTCTCGTGGCGAACCGATGCACCCATTATCAGCTACAGTTTAACCAAATTTGCTGCTGAGCGAGTTGGTTCATACTTGAAGAAAAAAGAAAACGTGGCGTTAAGCAGTCGTGGACAAATACAAGATATGGACGGCCGCTGGGGCCCGTACGTGTCTGTCGTATCTTGTCTTCGCCGAAGTACTTTTTTTTTTTCTTTTTTCGTCAGCTACAAATTTCGCGGCGGCATATTACCCGCTCAGTCACACGCCCTTCTTTTGCGGCATGACCAAACTCGTGTACGGTCACGCACTGCCTGCTGTTTCACCGAGCACGGCTACCACCGAACAGGCAGGATTTCGGCTTCCTCGTCGCTCGTAGACGTGCTAATGCATCGTGAACAAAGCAAATAACAAAAACCGCTTAAGAATCGAATTGTCATGCCAAGACAAGTCAAAAGTGGGGGTCTTCCCATAAGCACCCACGGCGACATGGATCCCGATGCGCGTTTCCTCTCTAGTATACTTACTAAGAAACTCTATGGTTACCAGGACAACGCCTATAGCGCGTTTGCAGGGAAATACTAAGGCCGAGTTCTCACTGCTACCGCCACTGTCGTAATACCTTTAGACAATGACGTCATTTCACGTCTGAACCAAGCAAACTGCTTCACATGCCGTTTTTTTACGTCCATAGATCCCGACATGGCTTTTGCGTCGGTAGTCTGAACATTGCATAAGCTGGTTGAGCTCGCGGTAACGGTAAGCCCACGATTGTGGGTGCACTGATGCTGCGTTCGCACTGTCGTTGTGCCGCGGTTTCCTATGTACCACCACGGCAGGCTCCGCGTGTTTGTTCAGTTAAAAAGCAAAAAAAAAAGGAATGACAGACGCTGCGGCCGGGTCAACTAATAAATATTGTGCAAATGCACGACGTTCCAAATCATAAATCGTGGTACAATCCTCGGAGAGGGTACATATGTATGGGTATTTAGCACTTTAGTAAAGAGCCGGTACACTCGATTTCCCTCCCAGCTGCCTTTAGGAGAACAGACAAATCAGCAAAAATAAATCGGAACAAAAAGAATGCCTACCCCACACCCAGCCTAAGCTGCGAAGAAGCAAGAAATCTTAGAATTATTGAGACAAAGGCCTGCTCACATGAGTCCCGACTGTCAGTTACGTTTCAAGAAAAGTAAAATGAAGACTGCAAGCAATGTAAACAAAAGGCATTTTTTTCCGCACAGTTTAGAATTGGGCAATTACACGGGACGAACATAGATGTAAAAGTTAAGATACCTGGGGGAATGCCCTGTTCAGCTAGGACCGTCCACAGCAGTGTGCGCTGCCTGTTGTGTCAGGGCTGGCCAAGCAGCTTTTGGGCTTCTGGAATTTGGTTACCACACTTCATCTGTTTGCCTCCCTCTTTTATAAAAAAAAATCTTACTACCACTACTACTAATACAACCACTTTGATTGCGTCTACGTACGCATTTCCGGTGTTCCGCTTCCAACCCACTGCGGGCTCCTGTTACTCCTAACAGCGTCTGCTGGTTAGCTTTTAGCACTGCTCCGATCATGGTGTTTGGTCCCGGTGATCTATAGGGTAGCGTCGGGCCTTCTAGAGCGCGTGTACAGCCACGGCTATGCGATGGAAAGGAGGTACCACATCCGCCTCATCGAGCGGCCGCTGCACAGCATTCAAGCCCTACCAGGTCTCCCGTCTTACAGCGAATCTGTCTGTAGGTAGGATCGAGCGGATAATATCCGGGAACAGATCGATGTAGACAAGAATCGCAAGCGTGCGTGGTGCCACCTCGCGGCGCCCTCAAAATCACCGGAATGAGTGATCTAATGCGACCCTACAAGGTAGGAGAAGACATCGGTCTTTTTTTCCTGGTCAATTTCGAGCGTACGTGCGAGAGAGCCCAGTTTTGCCGGGACTCATGGCCGCAAAAGCTGCTTGCGCTTTTGCCAGGTGAGGCATCCGACGTGATGGCCCGCTTGCCAAAGGAAGAGGCGGATGACTACGAGAAAGTCAAGTCGAGCCTCCTGCGTAAGTACAGGCTGTCGGCAGAGGCGTTTCGCCAGAAATTCCGTGAAGCCGTGAAAGCTAAGGGCGAGTCGTACTCGGAGTTCGCCTAAAAGCTGAAGGCTAACATGGAAGAGTGGCTCAAAGAGGCAAAGGCTTTCGGAGAGCACGACAAGGTAGTTGAGTGCTTCGGTCTCGAACAGTTTTACCGCCGTCTACCAGAAAACCTGAGACTCTGGGTGCAAGATAGGCCAGGGGTAAATACTATGGATCATGCAGCTCAGCTAGCCGACGAGTTCGTCGCACGTCGAGGTGCGCAGGCGCCGAAAGACGGCCAAAAAGAGTTTAGGCCGAGGCCTAATAAGTCAGGGCCGAAAGGCAGAGCTTCGCAGGAAGACGGTGGAGCTAGCAAAGTTGTTTTCTCGGGTAGTGAAACCGACCGGGAAAACGAAAAGAGCGCAGACGCTGAGGAGCAGCGCCGAAAGAAAGCTTTTGTTTGAAGCGCGCAAACAGGCTGCGTGTTACAACTGCGGCGAGACGGGGCATTTCGCTGCGAGTTGCAAGAAGGGAAACTCGTATTTCACGTGCTAGATCAGAGTGAGGACATCAGGCAGTTCCTGGAGCCGTACGTGCTTGAGCTCGTGGTCAACGGTAAACCGTGCCGAGTTCTTCGCGACTCCGCGGCGACGGAAGCCGCTGCGGAGACCTCCTCTCTCCCCTCTCTCGGACTCAGTGTGCGCCGCTACTACCGACCGCTCACGAACTCTGGAAAGAGTGTTGTGTGTGTCTGTGCCGTTCGTGTCGTGTTCACAATCTAGAGGGAACGCTTGTTTGACCATTAGCGCTTTAGGTATAAATAAGACCCCCCCCCCCAAAGCGCTGTAGTTCATTCCTGATTGAGCAGTAAATCAATGCTGTCACTCTGCTCGAGTCCTGTACTGTAACCTCGCCCGTCGGGGCATTGCTCTTGCCTGGCTTCGGCTCATCTCTCGCCATGAAGTAAACAAGCTCAGTTTGCCTTCGGCTTCTGCCTTCTTCGAGGCCGCAACATTGGCTGGCCGCTCGCTTCACCACGCTAGCACATGCATGCCGGGCGCGACGGAGCTCGGCTCGGGTACGCCTTCCCATACACAACACTGTCTATCGCTCGATTCCGCCGTACAGCCAGTTATGGAAGATGTCGAACGAAACGTTTATATACCCACAGCCATTTATAAGCATCTAATTCCAGGGGCAATGTTCATACATGCCCACATCGTTGAGCCAATACGAAACATTGCGGATATCTGAGGCAAAGCAAATACACCGGTGACATTTGCGTGTTCCCTTAAGAAAACTGACATTAATGCTTCATTGTTGCGATAGGAAATAAAATACCAGCCACTGCACAGGCGCGACATAGAGTTTAATACAATATATGAGGCGCGAGCCACTCCGATAGACAGATACTTGCGGTCGTTCCCTTTAGAGCGGCCGGGAGTCCAAGAAGAAGTGGATATGGAGCCGTCATCTGGCAGAGGCCGCGGGCGCTTTAATTGCCAAGCCCTGAACCTACAACTAGATCGCACCCCCAATAAATGTAAGGAACACACATAGGTAAATATATACCTGACCAATTACATGTATGTGGGTTTTACACGTACGTGCTCGCGCGCGCGTGTTTGTGTGTGTGTGTGTGTGCGTTGTGTGTGTGTTTGTGCGTGTGTGTGTGTGTGTGTCTGTGCGTGCGTGTGCTTGTGTACCTCCATTTGATAAGATTACCATATGACAAGATTGATGATATTTCGTGAATACCTCCCGTTTGTTTGCGATTTTCATCTTGAACTGCGCCTCCCGCAACGAATAAATCGACTACAGCACACGTGGCGTTACTGTCCCTTAACTGGTGGGAGAAGTTACAGACTGAGCTGCCTGTCTCTGCTTAACGAGTTCCACCTAGTTGAACAAAAGAGCTAGTATGACGAAGAAAAAGATATATATATGGTGTAGCAGCTATAAGTCCATCAGACGATGCCCACACAAGCTCTCCACTGATATGTCACGACGCAACCAGTACCCGCCGCCTGAAGAAAAATGTGGGCAAAAAAATTCCCTCGCACTTCCCCGAGGGGGAGAGTGTGTAAGTGCGAATGCACGGTTGTTGATTGCGCGATTACGGTGGATATCGGGATCTTAATGAGTAGTCGAGAGATTACACACACGCACACAACTACAAAGAAAGATATTTCACTCGTTATTGCTGGTACCGTTGCCCGGTCCGCCATCATCGTTATCGAGATGCAGGACCAGCGACCGCTCTCGACGACGGCGCGCGCTCGACTAATATTCTCCCGCGCCACGCGGCCGCTACACGAGCGCCCTCACGCGTCGGAATGCGGAGCGCCCGCTACGCGAGCGAGAGCTCTCCCGCCCGAAGTGGAGAGGAGGCGCCCAACACCCGCAGTCACTGAGCGGAGAGAGGAGGAGAGTAGCGCCCGCCGTTACGGCGAGGGCTACACGAGCGCCCTCACGCGTCGGAAAGCGGAGCGCCCGCTACGCGAGCGAGAGCTCTCCCGCCCGAAGTGGAGAGGAGGCGCCCAACACCCGCAGTCACTGAGCGGAGAGAGGAGGAGGAGAGTAGCGCGCGCCCATCTCCCCCCGTTGCTAGGGAAGACGAGGAGCGCGCGCACCCGCAGCTGTTGCTATGCGGACGACGGCGGCGGACGATTCAGGTTCGCTTAAGAAGTGCATTCGCACTTAAAACCTAATGCACAAAACAGCAACTAAGAAACAAAAAAATTCAAAACTTGACCGAGTCAGTTCTATCGGCTGCTTCATTGAAAAACGTTAAAACATAGATCGTGTACGTTGCTCAAAGTGCGAGAGCTCCTGTAGTCTCCGGCGATCAAAGAGCTTTAATTGAGTGGCTTTATGGGGCGCCTCGCTTTAGTCACTAAAGGTAAAGCCACCGTGCAACAAGCTATAAAATGCCGAGTATAAAACAGTTGATGCTAATAAGACCACGGGTATGCAAGCATGCGCATTAGTGAGACTAACAGGCTGTCGTTACTCAGTCGCTTCTGCGAATTTTTACAAGCCTACATGCAAACGCGGCTTTAACCCATTTTTCCTTTTTTTTTATCTCGTTACGCGTATTCCAGCGTATATATAAATACCACAATAAAATGTGATTTTGCTTGTATTTGTCTGCTTGTCGGTTTTTATTAAAAGAGAACTGTGCAACTGCAGACAGCCGTTGTATGGGGCCAAAGTGTTGAAAACAGAAAAGCAACGTTACATAGTAAAGATCACAAAAAACACAATGCCCTTCTCACCAAATTAAATCCTATTTCAAGACGAGTTTGAAGCGGCACCGATTTCGTTAAACGCGGTTTTTACTTTGTGTAGTTCTTTCTTTTGGCTTCTTTCGTTCAAATATTCGTAATAATATGAGCCGGCCATTCGCGCGCACATTGCCATATAAATTATGATATAATAAAACAGCCGTCACAGTTAAATTCACCGATACAGAAGCACCAATGCTTTGTAAGAGAACCATTTAAATGTTTTAACTTTTCAAATGCAAGCGAAGTTAGTGCGTATCAACACGGTTTTACCACGCTGCGTTATTTCCATCAGTAGCAGACGATGCAAGTCGTGCGACGGCAGCGCTTTTCGTTGACCCCACTGACATTAAAAAACACAAAAGTTACTGCTTAAACTAGTGTGTTAAAAATTTAAAAGTTGAATAAAAAATTTTTATTAATTTTTGGTGGTCTCAAAAAGTGGGTTTTAGAGCCTGACATACAGTTGCCATGGAAACTTCGACACTTCTCCCTGTCGCTCTGTTTTCAAACATGGCCGCTCTCGTCATGCCGTAAAGTACCTGGCTTGCAAAAAGTCCCACAGATGTCGGCTCTTCGCGTACTTTTCCTCAATTACAGCCTCCGAGAGCGGCCAAACTTTTCCCGCTTAATATGACGTCTCCTTTACGCTGTTTCGGATGCCACTGAGGCACCGAGCGTGTTTCGTTCGACGTAAGGGAGCGTCTCTAACGTTTACAGCTACGTGCGACTCAAAACCGCGCACATCACACGTGTCGCTACCGGATGTAATGAACGTGTCGCTCGGCGAAAGTTCACAGTTGTTTGCGAAGAGTGAGAACGAGCGCCTACGCGCACCTGCACGTGTTGGGCGCTTTTGAAGTGATGGCGCTCAGGAAAAGAGGCCCCTTCGCCGGCCAAGCGACGGACACCGGATCACCGCCGCCGTCGCCGGCGAAGTCCGTACTGTCCGCCAAGCGCATTGCCTTGCGTATCGCTCTGCCCATCGCATTGTTGGGCGCCCTTTACATCTCGGTTTGGTGGAAGTCGTCGCCAGTTAAGGTGTTCGCGTCCCGAGATGAAGTGTTGGCGATCAAATCGGAGACCGTGGCTTGCTCCAACGACTACGTCGAGGATCGCCGCCTCTTCAAGGGTGCGTTATCCGCGCTAAGTTCGCAAATCTGTTGGAGTGGCGCCCTTTCGTCCTAAGTGTTCCGGGTTTGGAGGAAGTGTTGGCGATAATCTGCGCACTCCGGAGATGCATCATTGAGGTCTATCTGGAGCGCAAGCAGTGCAAATGCGCTGGCTTTGTTAGTAGTTCTGTGCCTACCTAATATTAGTTCAATCCCCACTCATAAATTCACGCTGTGTCGCCTCGCCCACTTTTAAACTGGCCCGCCTCAGTACTGGACTACGTTCCGCTGTTGCAACTTTTCGAACACCTCAGCAGCAGCTATTATGCTCAACACAGCCTGTTAGGTTGACACTTTAACTAGTCTAGAATCTTTGCCAAGTTTTGTGAGCTAATGAATTACTGCACTGATTCTCACTTGGGGAATATTTTAAGCTTAAAGCCAGAGCACCACTGGCAGATAAGTTTTGTAACGTTGGTTACTTGTCGGATGGACAGTAGATCGAGTAACTTGCATATCATCAGTGGAAGTTTCGAATGGTGTTTTAACCAAAACCTTATAACAGCTGTTAAAAAGACGCAACCTCGATTGCCCATCTCCCTGGTTACATCTATGAATGTGTTGTATTAGTCTTCCTCTATTTCTTGTGATGTCCACCAACTTTTTTGGTGTGAAAAACATAAATGGCTCAGTTAGTACAAAAGCCGGCATTGAAAGCACAGAGACCTCTCCCACGCGACTGCAAAGCATTCTATGCCGTGAGCTTCGTAGTAACAGAGACACTGCACTGCTAAACAATACCTGGGCTTCCGCAAAGACGCGCAGAAAGTGGAGTGTGCACCTGTGGCTGTCAGCACAAAGTTTGACGGCAGCGACACATCATGTCAAGCACAAAGTCCGCTGACCTCACGCAGCGGCACAATAGTCGCCATTACTCGCAGCGCAAAGCTGGAAGTCTGGATTTTTTCCTTTTAGATATCTCGAGTTGTACTGCAAGACCTTTTTACACGAGGACATATGTGTACAATGCCCATGGGCGTTTGTTTTATGACGGGGAAAGCTTGCAAATTTATTCATTTTAAAACGAACAAGTTTTTTTAGGTTTTCTCAAGTTTTCCTTTTTATGTAATATACATTGCAGCTAGTTAGGCACCATGTATACACAACACAATGAGCACCCTACACTGCAGGGGTTTTAGGGGAAACTAGCTGTCATGGATTATGAGGTATAGATTGCACAGTGGGTGATGGCGCCATTAATGGTGCGTCATTTGAACTGTTTCGTGTGAAAAGGTTGTAGCAGTCAAGTGTTGTACGAAACTTCAGCTACTCGGAGTTCATATTTTGAGGTGTAAAGTCACAGCTACTGACCTAGTTAAAAACAAAATATTTTAATGGGTCGATGACTGCGATTTTATGCTTAAAGAAGTCAATAGCTTTTGTCGTGACAGCGTCAGGGGTTTTTGTGTTTCCCTGGCAATGCAGGTTGTGCGCCTCTGAAATGTGGACGGGTGGTTTCGGATGGCGTTGTGACCGCTGAAGAAAGCAACGCGTTGTTAAGGTAAGCTCCTGTCACATTTGACAGTCTTAGCAACTCCATTATGCATCAAACGAAAGGGAAGCGATGTAATGAACGCGTGATTCAACTTCTATAGAAGTTAAATTGATGCTAGAAGCGTCGTCATTGAGGTACACGCAAGAGCAGAAGTTTACGGACCACGAAAGCATCAATTTTGAGTTATTTCTCTGCCGCGTGGCAGTCTGGAGTACTATGTGCAGTAGTTTTCATTAGTTCAGTACTTATACGACATCTTGTGTGCATTTGACAGCTTGTGGGGCTGCTATAGGGAGAGCAATAACCTAAGATTGTCATTTCCTTGGTCCGTAAAGTTTTTATCGTGGCTGTACATACATGCGTCATGGTCCTGCCTTTAACGAATGAAGAGTTGAGTAGAAAGCCCCCGATAGCACATTGGCTGTTTTGCATCAATCAGGCGAGGTCGCGGGTTCGATTCCCGGCCGCGGCGGTCGCTTTTCTGATGGAGGCGAAAAGCAAGAATGCCCATGTGTACGAGATTGCGGCGCACGTTAAAGATCCCCAGGTGGTCAAAATTAATCCGCAGCCCTCCACTACGGCGTGCCTCATCGTCTGCGTTGCGTCGGCGCGTTAAACCCTACAATCAATCAATCAATCAATGCATCAATCAGGCATTTATTTCATTCTGAAAGGCCTGTAGTGCTGGAATTTGCTGATGCCATTAACCCCCTTGTAAATGTGCATTAGCAGAAATCAAATTTTACTTTAAGATTTTGTCTCCTTGTTTGTGGCGCTGTTGAGATTTTTAGATTTGGGAAATGAGACGAGCCACTTACTGCAGTTACTGGTGGAGAAAAAAATGCCTAAAGAGGATGGAGGCAAACAAGTGGACACAAAAGACAAGTATTCTTGCTCTAGGCAGTTAGGCTATCCACATGGCCATACAGAAACTTCTTTTATACGGCTTTTTCAGCTACAGTAAAATGCGAACAAGACTGGAATGCACATATCTATTTCTAGGGGCTGCAAGGCTTGTTTCGTGTGTTTTGAGCGCCAACTTTTTTTTAGTTTTTGTTTGGATTTGTGTCACAAAGGCACTGTAGTGTGCTTAAGACTCAATGCGTGTTTGTATCCTTTCCTCGTCTTTATGGTTGAATGGCCAGGAGGTGCAGAGATTGCGTTTCACTGTAAGAAAACTGGCGAAATATGTGCGCTGTTTAAGCAAACCTGACAGCCTTTGCTTTTATTTTGTCATGATTTATCCACGAACCCTGCACTAGTGATGCGATGCCACATTGTCTTCTTTCTTGTTTCTTATGAGGGCTATTTAATTAGTGCAATTATATTAATTGTGTTTGTAAATATTGATCAATTACTGATTGCAATGATTGATTAGAACCTTGCAGGTCTGATTTCCCTTCTCTAAAAGGCCTGATTTAGAGCTTCTTTAATCTCAAATGTGACTAGGCATACTGGTTGATAAGCTGACGTCACAAAGGACTTGCAATTTTTTCACAAAAATAAAAATGAATCCGGACGCTCTTAGGTTCTGTTTGTTTAGTTTGCTATGAAAATAACGTAATAACAGTCGGGATGGCCTTTTTGTTTTTGTAGGTTTGCGAATTATGGAAAAAAGTACAAAGCAGAAGTCAGTCCTGCCATGTGTAGCAGAGAAACATGCACAAAAAAAAAAAACTACCAGAACTTACCTGATTACAGCAAGGTTAGGAATGTTGGCTCTTGGACATTGTGAGCCTGCCTTCGCAGCTTGCTGCAGGTTTGAATAGATACGTGACGACATGAGTGAACTGCACCACCACTACTCCATAGAACCGTCATAATGTGTAGCTGCACAGTAGCACCCAAGCAAAGCTGAAGGCTGCCATTGCATAAACTGGTTTTCGGGGGTATGCAGTCAGTGTCTTCACTGTTTTTTTTTTTTTACATTGTCGCTGTTGCTGTTTTGATAGAGAGCTGGGCGGGTAATTTCACACTGCTTGCAATCAGTCATTGGGAGTGTTTTTTATTAAACCAAAGCGTTCTATGTCTCACTGATAGCATACTATATCGCATCGGAAATGCACTGCAGGAAAGCCAACTTTCCATGACGATAATGATGATTGTGGGTAAAGTGAAAAAAAATAAAAATGCTTCTTGTGGTTGGAATTGAACCTGGTTCCCTCGTGTTATGAAGCAGTCCACCTAATCGCACCATTCCATCACAGTCGAGGCAGTTTGGTTTTGGGAAGGGGTGCATGGACGTTCAGAATGAGACAAAAAATCATGCACCCCTCTGTCTAACGACAACAGTGGTTGAACGCAAAGCTTTCTTCTGCGAAATCAAATGGTGAAGGGTTAATAAAGTTAAAGCCGCTGCAATCAGAAGTCCATCTGCGAGTCAAAGTCCAAACTCAGAAGACAACCAAGGAATCCCTCTTGAGAAAGCTTCGCGTTCAACCGTCGCCATTGTTAGACAACGGGGTGCATCATTTTTGACACGCATTAGATTATGAGGACACACTGTCAATTGTGCTTTGCAGTCTAGCCAAGAGGGGGCTGGCCTTGAGTCATTCCACTGGTGGAGCATCCATTCTGGACTTGCACTCCGGGTCCATTTCGCTCGGGGAGAAATTCGTCAACGTCTACAGGTGAGTTGTGCTGTACAATGGTACAAATTTTTCGTGGCGGTTGCCTGGTTGTACGTGCGGGAAATATTAACTTGTGGTTGCAAGAATATGTGTACGTGGAGTGTGTGAGGGCCACGGAGCAGGAATAAAATAGGAGGGGAAACTGAGCTTCCTGGGGAGCCTGATAACGTCACAAGCACTTGGCGAACGTCAAGTTTCCGGCATCTGGCGGCAAGCGAAGGAAGTGCGCGGTCATCGCCACGGCCGGCGCACGTTCTGTTCGTGCTCGCCCAGTCCAACCCGGCCGCGGCATCGCGGTGACATTTCGCCGGGCCGCCGAAACATTCCGTTGCCAAAGCAAGAATGTGCGCGCTCTTCTGCGCTTTCGTTGGCTGAAGAGCCCGCCTTCGCGATTAATTTTCTGTCAAATTTAAACCGGCAGTACGAGCGAATAAAAGGGACATTTTCTTTTAATGCGTAAGCAATCTTGCGCGAGCACCAAGCCCAAAAAATATAAAACCTGTAAACGCACGGCCTTATCTCGCGTGTGATACGCTTGAGACGAGTTTAGTGCACTGGCCAATTTATGACGCGCGCGCGCTACGTTCAAGATGAACGCGCGTTCCGTCACCGCGTCGCGCAGCAGCTCGAGCGCATACCGATTCACGCCTTGTGGCGAATGCTGCAAACAACAGTATTGCTTTTAATACATTCAACCAGGGGCCGCTGTCAAATTGTTCGCCGCCGCAGCTGCGGAGCTCCGTAGGTCGCCGTAGTTATCATTGTGACATTATCTGGTTGCTCGATCGCGCCGGCCGCAATGGGCGTTTCCTCTCTTATCTATTCTTGCTCCGTGGTGAGGGCACATGTAATAAATTGAGACTGTAGGCTGATAGCGTTGATTTTGCTTTGGGATACAGCACCTAATTCTTGCGTCAACTTGTGTGGGTTTTTTTTTTTTTGTTTTGTTTTGTTTTTTAAACTGGTTTTTCTGGTTCCTATGCACCAGTTGCTTTTTTTGTCTGAAGTGGCCAGATACAGAGATGTGCTTTCGTTCAGCTTTGTAGGTCTTCAGAGATGGGAGGTATTGGTCTCCTATGTGGGTGGTATAAAACACACGAAGCCGAGCGGCAGAGAATCAAAGTAAGAAGAGCATATGCTGCCTGTTTGGGGAATTTATAGGGATGTTACTCCCTCCTAGGAGATTCTGCAGTGGCACTTCCCTACTACTTTACAGTCTACCGTGACAGGCATTCTGCATTCATGTCCCCAGTGAGCCCCGGAGGTCTAAGTAAATCTTTAGCCCACAACAAATTGTCCCTCATGGACCACTTCGCAGGTAAAACGAAGTGGTTTGCCACTTTGATGGCCACAATGCTTGTATTGCTTAGTGCCAGACCACTGGGCAGGTTTTTCAAAAGTTAAAAAGGATAAAAACAACAGTTATGACATCATACATCGTAAGAATCTCGGTAAAACCCCGCAGTTTATTTCATCTTGCCTTCACGCACTGGCCTTTACCTACTGCACTGTTACAGAGGTCAGTGGTCTTTGGATCCTCTGCTCGGTGGCCAATCCCTTAACGGAGCTGAGGGATAGTGTAACCCAGTGCTTCTCAATCAACCATGGATGTGCCGAGGACCCCTTTCGGGTTTGCAAAAGTGGTGGGGGACCCCACGAGAGTGGTGTAGCCAAAATGATGTTCCGAAAGGGGGTGGGGTGTATATGCCATCAGTAAAAAAAAATCTTAGAAGGTAGGGAGCCTGTCTCAAACATTGTTTGAACCATTTTTTATGCTTGTCATTTTTGTCTCGTTTTTGCATATTAACATATCGATTCGGCGTGTAAAAATGAAAAAAAAAAAAAAGAAAGACTGAAAGTGGTGGAGATGCGCCGATTAGGGATGTTCTGACACCAACATAACCTGGCACCAATATAACCCCCTCCCTCCCCCCGCCGTCTTGTTTCTTGCTACGCCCGTGCCCCACGATGAAGTGCTGTTGAACGTCTCATAATGTCAAACAATTGGCATTTGCAGCTAGAGTTGCCAACATACTTATTCAATGCCTGCCTGTTGTGTCGGACTTCTGTGCTTATGCGCGTAATATTTCCGAACAATTTCCACTCGCAACCAAAAGACACACAGCTTTTCACGTGTCTGGCTTTCCCGCATAGCTTGCATGTCGTGAAAAAAGCCAACCTTAAAACTTGGCCTACGCGGAGAAACTAAATACGCAATTAAGTCATGCAGTGGCGGCACCTTGCTGCATTTCCAGCAAGGTTTAGCGAAAAAAAAAAAAAATGTGGTGGGAGGGCTGTGGGAGCGCACTGGGGAGGGCTTCACAGACGCCTAAAATGCCCTCGCGGAACTTCTGGGGACCGCGGACCCCTGTTTGAGAACCACTGGTGTTACCATTCCTGGCAGCTTGCGCTTTCTACTACTGAAGCTGGCATCACAACTGCCGTCTCACTCCTACAGAGAATTATGGGAAGGAAAAGTATCGTTATGCACCCTAGCACCTGCCTTTAACCCTTTGTTGTCCGTTGTTGGGCCCTGCCAGCAACGCAACACAACCGTAGTGGTCCGCTGTCGGGCACCACCCGACAAGTGTGTTCAGGGATAAATTTCGTGGTTTCTCTGACTGCAATGCGGAGGCATTTTTTGTATACATGATGCACCATCTCTTGAGGGATAAGTGAACTTTGTTTGTAGAAGTTTACTTCTTTTTGCACTAGGGTGCAGCGCAGTGTGTTCAGCACGGGCTTTTGGTTTCCAGAGCATTCTCTGCTGAGGAGCATGGCTGCTTTTCACCGCGTGCGTGTTGCGCTGATGCAGCAAAAGTGATGTTGACTTAAGTGAGGGAGAGAATTCATGCTTCCACCAGATAGTGATAAGAGTGATTCGACAGAAGCGAGTGGCGAAGACTGTGACGGCAGTGGAGACAACACCTCTGTTGACAGACGCAAGAGAAAAAATTAATATCCTGGGTGTTTTTCTTGCACAGTTTTTTTTTTTTTTTTTTTGCAGTGCCATAAATGTCGAAATAGTTTTGGACCGGGGCAGCCGGAAAGTGGGTAAAAGTAGCAGACCACGAAGGGTTAAGCAATCAGTGACCAAAAACGGAACTGATTTGAGCTAATGCCATAGTAATATGTCACGTGTGACTCTCTGGCAAGTCAGAAGTTGAGCATTAAATGTAACTTTCCACTTGCAATGTTCTGGCTAGCAATAGATTTTTATGCCAGCTAACACAGATGAGATTAATGTTTTTCCCCCTGCAGGCTACTCGAGAAGAAAGGCACCACGCTGTTTTCCGACCGAGACCTGAAAATTTACAAGTAAGCTCAAACTCTGTTCATCTTTTTGAAGTTGAACCTGGTTTTACGCTTTCGTACACGAGGAAAATTCTGTGTCTGGGGAGTTTGAGCCAGCGCAAGTGGCACACATGCACATCTACTGTACCATTGAAGGAGAAATGTTTGGTATACTGCTGCTCCCTGCTGCATGCTGCTGGTGGCAAACTTTTTACAAATGTAAACTGCAGGTTGTCCTAAAACAAATCAGTTATTTTTATGAGATAAAAATGTCAAAATGAAATGAATTCAAGAGGTGACGCAAAATGGCATGCCAAGAGATAATGAGTGTTGTGAATAAAAGGTTTGCTCTGTACCATGAAGCCACAAAAAATGTTTGGGGTAACCAAGTCAGCATATTTTTGAAAAGCGGAGCTGTTGTGCAAGCGGTGAATTCAGTTTGCCATTGTAGAAATAAATACCGAGAAAATGCGGAGCACTCGTGAGCGCGTGCCTCACAGCGACCGCCGAGCGTTCTCGGCACATGCAGTGGTGGCTTTAGCAAAAAAAAAAAAAGTCTGGCAAAAGAGTTGAGGAGCAAGAAAATGGCGAGCGCTCCTGAGCACGTGCCTCTCGGCTACCGCCAAGCCCCCGGCTCTCGCAGTGGCTTTAGCAAAAAATAAAAAATCCTCCAGTGCTCTCGTCAAGGGCTACTGCACATGTAATGCTTGGTATGAAGAACACGACATTATCGATGCATATGATGGTGACTACTACTATACTCGGTTACAACTCAAGAACGGCACCAGCTCATGTAGTGTATCACTCCGCCAAAGCGCCGGACCCGTGACGTCAGTGCTTGCGCGTTTTGAAAGGGGTTTGCTATGAATCCGCGATATCGTCTGCCTTGTCTCACGCAGTTTGTTTGTCGTCACTGGAGTCGTTTATAAGCATATTAGGTCCAAAAAGTCACGGGAACGGCTCACGCCATATTCAAAATTTTCCCAGTAACGCCCTACTTGCGCCACGCGGGGAAACATCCGGCTACGGTGATAAGGCACAGCGGAAACTTCCGGTGCCGTTCTTAAGTTGTCACCGAGTAAAGCACAGTGCAAAGCAAGGACGGAACTTGCAAACAAACAATTTCAAACTTGTAGATACGCGTGGTGATGTGTTCGTCAGTGTTTAAGTATAAAGAAATCCTGCAGCTTCGCTATGGTTCAAGCCTTGCGCGACTTAGTGCAAGCTTCGCCGGTTGAGCTGGTGGGAGTCAACAACGCTGAGGATGACTTTGCATCCACCACTCTCCACGAAGAAGACGACGGCCTCTTCGATGCATATGACGACGATTACTAGCACCAAACTATGCGAATAAACAATGATAGTGAAACTTAACTATGTCTGCGCCAATGCTCCCCTACAACAGCGTCGCCATTCAAGTTTTGCGCGAGTAAAAGCTTCCCTGAATTTTTTGAACCTGTGATTGCGTGAAGGGCTTCCTTCAAAATTAGCTCACGTAATAAGTGAATGATAGCAAGAGTGGAAAAGCGATGTGGTTTGATTATTTAATCACGACATTACATTGAGCGGGGACAGTAACGTTACGTTAGCTGCTGAGCTATGCGCATTGAGTATTGTTGAAGCCCCCTCACATTTTTGCGCATCTGCCCGCCAGTGGTTAAAAATCCTTCCAATTGCTCTTTAGGTTTGCCCTGTACAGTCAAACCCATTTATAGTGAACTGCAATATGCACCGCGATTAGTTCGATATATCCAATAGTTCAATATAGCCGAACCCGCCTATAACGAGCTTATTGTTACGAATTCGCAATCCGCGGGAGCCCCCCCCCCCCTCTTCCCCCCTTTTCACCAACTCCGCCATCCGCGTATGCAGAAACAAACACAGTACAGTAGCCATTATCATACCAAAATAATCCATTTATTGCTAGTAATAAAGCTACTTTCCGCCTTAACTGCCCACGTTGCAAAACAAAAAAAGCGGCTATTTTTGTTTTCACTTTCGTTTTGGCGGCTTCAACTAGCAATTTTCTACACGAAACATTGTTTGCACCAGTTTTAGTCCGCGTCCTAAAAAATCTAAGAAGCATTGGCGGAGCACATCGACTGCCGAAAGCGCTTCATTATAGGCGTCGGACGGATTTCACTCGCGACATCATCGGGAACGTTGGCGAACTCTTCCCGCAGTTTACCGATGCTGCTGTCTTGGTCCGGACTCGCTGACTGGGCGCGTTCCATCACGAGTCCCACGCGTCGGAAACAGTTACGGAAAGTATTGGGCGTCATGTCGCTCCGTGCGAGGCGCAATGTCTCAGTCACGGCTCTTGCTCCGTGGTCGCGGCCAATCCACATCTCAATCGCCGCTCCGAGATCATGCATTTCGGCGGCCATTCTAGGCGCCCAGAGTTCGATATATCGGATGTGAACTTCGTTATAAGGAATATGTTTCCCATGTATTTCCGAAACTGAATTATTTTTGTTCGATATATAGCATAATTCGCTCTATCCGGGTTCGTTTAAGTCGGGTTTGACTGTATCCAGCTGTTGATCCATAAAAACAGTTGCGTAAATGTTTACATGTCATTGGGTTCTGGCAGCAAACTGGGCGAGTTGGCTATTACTTGAATGCATTTCACTAGCGAAAACAAGAGGAGGATGAAGAAAGATGCGCACAGGAGGCTCACTAGACCTCAACTGCAGCTTCAACCTCTCAACCTTCCTTCTCTGGTGCTGTGTGCAGGCAGGTGAAGGACAAGATCCGCAGCCTGATCGCCTTCCAGTTTGGCGTGAAGCCGGAGCACCTCCACCTGACGCACCCGACGTTCTTCTCCGAGATGACCGTGCGGCCGGCGGTCACGGTGCACGACGAGTACTGGCACACGCACGTCGACAAGGTGACACTCCCTCTACTGGCTTAATTGAGTGACTTGTCATAGCAAGCAGAGTGTAGTATTGGGTGAGTTGGTGATTCTTCTTGACAATACAGCGCAACAGAAACAAAGATTTCAGCTGAGGCTCGCAGGACGTGTGCTGACTTCCAACTGTTGATATAGATTACTTATCGGGTCAAATGTTTTATCGTAGGTGCGTGCACGCGTATTTATAAATACGACATGTTTCTGTAATAAAAGTTCAGTTGGAAGTTAGAAATAAAGAAAGGTCAGGGCGAGGTGGCGAAGCAGTGTAAAAAAATGAGAAAAACGCTAGTTTATTCCCGCCAGGGTCCGTCGTATGAAGCATACCACGTGCGCCCGAGCTTTGTATAATCGGGGTTTTTAATGCATTGTTTCTGTGCGGAGTCCGCCAGGACCACAGTGATCCATCGTAAGAAGCGGGGCGTTGTAAGACCGGGAAACGTGTCATCAGGGTTCCACTGTACTACAGGTCAACTACTAATAGCACACCACCGCTTGCCACTCTTCCCCCCCTAATTATAGTTTGATTCTACCTTGGCTGCCAACAGTTTTACATCTCAAGTGTCTGCTCTACCTGGTTTATGTCCGCATATTGATCGGGCCTGGTCCAAGTGCTTTAAAGGGACCCTGCAACACTTGCCATCGACTACTAGTACTGTATTTTGGGATAAAGTCTATTGTCCCAGAAATCTCCTCCCGCAAGAATTATGGAAATCCGTTCACAATTAACGAAACTACGCGCGATGAGAAATCGCGCATAATCGTTCCCTCTCAACTCGAGCGCGGACAAGGCGACGAAAGCTGCGCGCTCTCTCCTGGAGAGGGGGGCGGCTCGCGGCGTTTTTTTCGGCGGCCTTCGATATATCACATGCCGGGTAGTTTTCTCCTTTTCTCCGCAACGCGGAGGGGCCTATTTCCGGTCTGGTGCCACAAAAAAGCAGGTATGGGTGCCTGCTCGCAAGTGCGCGCTCGGGCTGGTAGGGCGTTTTTGAAGCAATAAACGTTTGTAGTCGAGTGGCCCCGTTGAAAGGGAAGTATTGAGCTCATCACTCAAACTCCGCGTGCACTCAAAACACAAAATAAACAGCAAAACTGTGCCTACAGGTTCAGGCATAGAAGAGGTTCGTACACAGCGATGACGACGACGGAGATGGGAGAATCTATCCGCGAAGTTGACCAGTGACAGCTGATCGGGCAGCCATGGCCTATGTGACGTCCCTTAGTCCATGCATAATGAGGACAACTGAAGAGAGAGCGGTTTGTTTTTCCGCGTCTTTCACATCGATTTGCGCGCTCATCGCTTCCCGTGCACGTGTAATATTTGGCTCAGGTATTCCTGGCAGTGTAATCTAAACGTCGCGCAGGTTTACTTGCACTGCTCGAAGAGTGTTGCAGGGTCCCTTTAAGTGTAAAACATCAATGGCATCAATTTCATAACTTCGTGGTTATTTTTTTTGTTGATGTCGCTGGCCGGACGGGCCGTAGAAAGCCTTGTTAGCAATGCAAAGATGGCAAGGTTGAAGATGTTTGCCATGTGCTGCCACAATACAGGACCTCGCCATGTGGTCTCACCAAGAGAGAAAACAGTCCAAACTAGCCTATTGTGTTCAATTTCACACCAAACAGAGTACTTGCTTTGCTTCCTTTCTTTTTTCTTCACGAGCAGATTCAATTACTCGTTAGATTGCTCAAATGCAGGTGCATAACTGCCGCGCAGCAGTCTTGAAGGTAGCACAGGAGCAACACATGTGTAAATAGATGTATTGTGGAATTTATTTCTCCATTTACGTCCCTGCTCTGATAGCAACTTATTGATTAGAGTTCGAGTCATTCCACTGCAAAGGCTGGGTGTTTGTTACCTGAAGGAAGTGGTAGCAACGTTGAGTCCAAGACTGACCGACTTCTGGAGCCTACTGTGTGTATCAAGCGATCATTGAGTTGCTACAAATGCTACAGAACCAGGCACATCTTCTCACCCATTGCCGTTTATCTACTTTGAGGGGTGAAGTTGTGTAGAAACTGCATTTTAGACATCGGACATTCTTGTGACATTTGAGGTATAGTAGCATAATGTTTTTTCCTTTACATTTTAACACGAAAGTGTTTTATGCCCGGGTACACCAAGATCTCACGGGCATCATATCCGTCACGGAAATGACATCGCCAGAAAAAGTTCCACTGACGCGGCTGCGCCCGGATTCGAGCCACAAACTCTCTCGCCGCAAGGGGAGGTACACAGCGCTTGGCCCACTGCGCTACGAATTCAAGCACAAGTAGGTCTACGAACGCAGCTTATATCTTTCCCACTACCTTATTCATTCAGATGGTGCTGCCGTCTAGGAGAGGCGAGGCGAAGTAGTTCATCATGACGCTAATGAGCGCTGACTGTTGGCGCCTCAATGCCAGCGTCTTCGTGTACGCGGGACACGGGTGAATTGAGGCACCCTCCGCCACCTACTGCTTTCGGTTTCGGTTTCGTTTGCATGGTTTTCAAGGGGCTGTGGTTTAAGTCGGATTTACGCAATGTTCCGGCACGTGCAATCCAGTATCTAACGTTGATGCATCTAACGGTGCCATACCGACGTAATATAAATAGCGATGTGCAAGTTCATATCAATGCACAGTAAACATTCAACTGCTCCTGTGAAGGCGCATTCCACTTCGTGTTTTACCGATTCCTATGAAAGAGGCATCAACCACAGTTTTTCATCCTAACACCATATCTGTGCATGTCTTCCTCCTTGCCCACTGCAACAGGAGCAGTACGAGTCATTCCACTACACATCACTGCTGTACCTGTCGGATCACGGATTAGATTTCGGGGGAGGCCGACTGTTTTTCGTTGACGGAGACAGAGGCAATGCTACGGTGGAGCCCAGAAGAGGTATGTGCTTTATGCCCGCCATAGGCTTGCTGTTTTCTTGTTGTAGGATATGGAATGTGCTTGGCTGAAAGCAGCGATTTATTGGTACGTACGTGTGTATGCCAGATTTCATCATCATTACCATCACTCATGATAAGAGGTATCACAGTCTCGCTTCTCATATGAAGCAGTGGCTTCTCAGAACACTAGACGGACAGGCTTTACCACATTTACTGCAATGCAGATCACTGAATTCTTGTTTAACTCTTCTATACGGTGCCAGTTGACCAACGGCCCACTAGCAGTCGATTCAAACCACAGGTTGTAAAACCACCTGCAGCACTTCCAGGCCCATTACACCATCTACAGTTGTCAGTTGTTGTTGCTTTTTTTTAGTTTATAGTATTTTGAATTCACCAGTTTGTGCTGCAGCATTCATTGCTGCACAAGCAAGTTGGCAGATTGTGTGCAAACTGACACTTCCATGCTGGCAAGTTCTCATTCACATGGTGTGTACATAAGCACCAACTGCATGTGGGCACAGTGCCAAATCAGCTAACCCTCGGCCTGGTGCGAAACACACTCTTGTGACACAAGAACGAGCCAGGCAGGCTTCAAAGAAGGGGGGGGGGGGGGGGGGGGGGGGGCGTTCAACCACTTTGTACGCCTTGGCTAGAGAACGTCATTATTCGAAGCGGTGCTGGCAGGCTTATTTGATGCATTTTACAGCCGACAACATGGCAGAAGCGCAGTATGCCAACACTGAAATATCGGAAATGCCTAGCCAATGATAACACTGGATGCCAAGCATGTTGTTTCACAGAAATGATACCGAAACTGGTTTGAATCCCATTCTTAGTCATCGTCCAATCACGTCACTGCCGTTAGTTGTTGCGACCACCACAAATGTCACACGGTGTTTTTTTCTTCTTTCAGGATTTGTAAATAAATACTCTTTTATCGAGCAGATAAGGGATGAAAAGTGTGCTTATTTGAACCAGTCTATGCTATGCAAACAAAAACAGGTTTGACGAATTCACTTAAGGAAGCTTGGTATACAATGCTGGTAACGAGGGGTACAAGAGGATCATACGGAGGTATTTAATAAAAGGCCCTAGGGTGTTTGTACAGCTCAGGATTTAGATATATTTAGATAGGAGCTCAGTGTATTACAGAGCAGAGCAGCTCAAGCATTTATTCGACAATTCCCACTTAGAAGTTTCTGCAAATGTTTTTTAAGTGACATTCGCTTGGTGGTCAGATCAAACACCTCGTATGTGCACAACATTTTCAGGTCGGGTGCTGGCCTTTACTTCTGGCTCCGAGAACCCCCACTTTGTGGAGAAGGTCAGCAGGGGTGTCCGGTACGCACTGACCGTGTCCTTTTCCTGTGACCCCTCCAAGGCCATTCGGGACCCCGGAAGGCCACGACCAGCCGGGTTTGAGTCGAACACTGCGGCCACATCACCGTGATATAATTACAAGTCCCCCCCCCCCCCTCCCCCTCCAAAACAGCTCCTATACCAAACATACCAGCTCCCGTATAAGCTCCCGTACCAACCATACGGGTCTTTGGGGCTGCTTTCTTCTCCCGTATGCAGAGATTCATGCGCAGGCCAATCTGCTTGGCTGCGGTGGTAGTTCGACATGTTTCATCACTCGATTGGCCGTTTACTTTTTTGTGGAATTGAGATGAGTGTGTTCATGTTCCTTCACGTGTACATTGTTCCATACGCTACATTCATCAAAGTTATTGTTCTCAGGTTATCTTGTTTTGAAGACAGCCCAATTTGTTTGTTAGGGCTTTACTTTTGTGAAGCGATAGTGACACAGAAGGTTACACTGTGTGACTTTTTTTTTTCGTGATCTTGCACTGTGTAGGACTGTTGTCGTCCCGCATACTGCACAGCAAAATGTGTTGAGTTTGTTATTAGTGCTGGAGTGTTTATTCATTATATAGCACTGTTTGGGAGAACAGAGATGACATATACCAGGCTGTGCTTCGTGTCAATTCTCTGAACCTACATTGGACGTTAAATTGTTAATGATCTCTTAGTATTAACTTAGTATTGACTGCTTTATTTTTAGTAAGCCAGGGATTGTAAGTGCAATATGCAAAGGGTACAGCGTAATGCAACCTGGAGCTTCAATTACCTTAAGCAATGCAAGCACTATGAAACTGATACCGGTTACCGTTTGTGTTGTTAATCTGTCACTTTGTTGCAGCGGCATCTCCTAACCCAACCACTGTCTCAATTCGTTGTGACTAGCAACGTCGCACTGTAAATAATGGCGTCCGCTTTTGCCAAAGTTGGCGTAATCTTATGCCAGTTGCAGTAAATTTTTGTAGTTACTCCGTAGAAAACAATTGAACATATTGTAGAGTTAGAAGCATATGTGCCATGGGTTTTCTGCCATGCTATATGACAACTGAATTGAACTCGTTTAGCGTTTTGTACAACTAGAGATGTGTGACCTTGTAAAGAAAGTAAAGACACCGTTTATGTTTACAATAAACGCATTACAAAAAAATCGACTCTGTCTAGTTCGTATGGAAGATGTTTGACAGTTCATGGTGAGTTGCTTTTGTTTACCGTACAAAATTGGCTCTTATGGTCAACTCTTCATGTTGTCATTAAGGTATTTTTAGGTAGGTGCAAAGAGCTAAATGGCTAAGGAACATTGCTGGCAGCATGTTCTTTTTTCACCTTTATTAACTAGACTGCTGAACAAAACAAAAAGTATTTACTGTCTTAGAGGCAAAGCCCCTTAGGGGCTCAGGCTGTCGGCATCATCATTTCATGTAGTCACGGTAGTAAAACAGCGGGACACTCGTGTTCCAACGCCTCGGGTTGGAACGTAACGCGTACTAAAGAAACACACCCGGACACTCGTTCTCCAACACCTCGAGCTAGAACGCTTTTTGCTTCAAAGACACGAGACTTGCAGCAAAGCTGTATACCTCTACTTTTCAACAGTTTCGTTTCCGTGGGCAAAAACGTCAAGGCACCAAGAATGCACTTGTACACTGCATGCTTTGCCCCTCCACAGGTTCCACATTAGAAGAAATGACCCGGGATTTTTTTTTTTTTTTCGTCTTTCAGCAGCGATGTGGCTTTGTGTAGTTTCCTGCTGTAATTCTGCATACAGCTCAGTGTGCAACTTTAGTCATAACAAAATTTATTAATTAGAAAGCACTGTACCTTCTAAAATTTCCTCCCACTATTTTTACACCACTGATGGTATCCCAGCTTGCTTAGTCTGAAACTCAGTTTTAATGTTAATCAGATGTTTCAGCTCATCGGACGCTTGTGAAATTAAGGCTTGATGTGCGTGCTTTTTGTTTTCTCTTTTAACAGCGGAGCTGTTTTAGGACTGGCACTGATGACAGTCTCTGCTGGTATCGTGTCACGCGCTCTCTGCTGCAGGTTCCTCCACTGCGCAAGACTGGTTCCCAGTATAGGAAAAATTCATAAAAAAAAGGACACCCATGACGAGCGCTGCCATCCTGTTAGTCTTCTGTCTTTAGTCGAGTGCTTACCGCTTTGGTTCGCCGGATCTCGCTACATGCATCACAGGGCCAGTAGGCCAAAACATCCCCCTCGCGAGGGGCACGATCAAATGCAAAGCATTTCCGGGGGCGCACGACGTTAAGTAGTTTGCGTTACGTTAATGTTGTTGCACTTGTGGCAACTGCTGACGAGAGAGCGCTCGTCAGCAGCAATTTGAATGAGTCAAGGATATAAGGCGCGTGCGTAGCCTCCCATTCTGTGTCGGCTTTGTGGCGCAGTGGGTAGAGCACCATGTACATTGCGTTCTGCCCGCAGGGTCGAGGGATCGAAACCGGGCGCCGGATGGTTTTTTTTTTATGTAGTAGGGAGGGGTGTGGTGCGGACTACGGACGTCAACGCGGGTGACATCGTGAGTGACTGAAATGCTCTGCATTTAAAATAAAAAAGGTCCTAGGGCCTTCATATTTTAATATAAGGCAGCTTATATTGCCCCTGAAAAGTTTTCTTGTCAGCAATGCCTTTGTGTGTAGAGGTAAAGCCGACTTTAAAGAGATGGGTGTAAGCGTGGAGTTCGTAAGCTGGCTTTTCCACATTGTGTGTTGCGCAGTGAAGTACGGCTATCCACGGAGGGAATATGATAACGGAAAACGACTCTAACTTTTTTCTTACCGAAAGTACTCCAAAACATATTGTTACATGAATGTTACATGAGTGTCCACCGAGAAAGCTACAAAGCAACACAGAGACGTCGCGTGACGATGTAGATGTATTTCCAAATGGTAAAGCGATAAGAGGTAGTGTCGCAGCAAGCGGTTTGCCCAACCGAGCACCCAGTGTTCTCTTTGTTGTCGTTTTCGAGCGATCACCGCACGCACTTCAAGATTTCTTGTCTTCGTTGTCTGCGATGCTTCCTCCAAAAGGGTATGTTACAATATTGTAAGTTTCATTTACTTATCATAATTTTTTAGCCCACAGTGAAGTTGTAAATGTTGCATAATTGTACTGTCTGCTGTCAATACATGTCCACCTACGGAAGGAGCATGGTTACAGAAAACGGCTGTAATTGTTTTACTGAAACTATCCAAAAAAACGATATAACAATTAGCCACTTAGATGACTCTAAAGTTATGCACAAGAAAGAAGCCGAAGATAAATGGAATCAGAACACCCACAGCTCCACTGCTCTGGCACTGGGTATAACTTCTTTTCTGATTTTCTTCATAGTAATCTACTTCCTTGGCTTACCTCATAAGACGTCTTGCTAGAATGCTTGCTGTGTTGCTTTTAAATGCAACATGCCAAAGACTGCAAATTTTTTTCGAGGGCTTGTCGAAAATGCACATTGCGAAATGAACCCGAAGAGGTTCCAAAGTAAAATCTTTCAGTTGTGTTCTTGTCTGGCAACTTGGTCGAAAACAGCCTGATGAGCAAGATGGACCACAGCTTGCCTTTTTTTTTTTTTTTTGTTCCCCGACGCGGTTTTTTGTTGTTGGAGGTGAGATTAAGCCTTTAATGTGGCAGATAATACAGCCACTGAGGTATCTGAGTGGGTATGGCACTGGGCCCTACCCTGGGTGTGTGTTTTTCTCCACTTCCGAATTTTTCAAACAGTGGCTGTCTTCATCTGAAAAAGAGTCCCAGTACCTGCCCTATGTTTTCCTGAGCATGCACGGCTGCTGGCTTCCCTTTCTGCGTTCATTTAATGAGTCCGTCGTTCCTGATTATTAGGCACTGAGTTTTGGTCTCAGAATGGACATGAAGCGAATAATTTAGCTTGAATATGTTCAGAGCAAAAACTAATGAACGGTATACTTACTCAAGCAAGCTTCAGTAACTAGCCCATAGAAAAAAAAAAGGCTCATTTACAAAGGTTTGCTGAAATATTTTGTGGAGTAACACAATCATACAGAGGCTATAGTGATGCTTCTAGCTTTATTTATGACACAATATTTAATGTCGGGTCAACTTTGATCTTATATAGTGACCTACCCACAAATGTTTCACCAGATATTCACCTGCAAGTACAAGGGCACACTATTCCTCGAGTCCCGTGCATCAGGGTACTAGGCCTCAGAATACAAGCTGATGGCTCCAACTCAGAAACTATTCGAGCACTACACTCGAGCGCGACACAATAAGTCACCTCATCTCTCGGATTGCAAATAGGCATCATGGGCTCAAAGAAGTAAACCTCGTACGGCTTGTACAGGCATTTATTATCAGCCGAATTACTTATGTCGCGCCATTTCTGGCTCTCAAAAAAGCTGAACTAGATAAACTTAACTGCATTATTAGGAAAGCTTACAAACAGGTGGTTGGGATTCCCATCACCGCATCTATTGAACATTTCGAAGCAATGGGTATCCATAATAGCCTTGAAGAGCCTCTTGAGGCGCACAGAATAGCACAACGTCAACGGCTCTCCAGTAGCAAAACGGGGCGCACTATCCTTCAACAGCTCCACATTCCTTATGCCTCCCAGCATGGGGAAAAAGTGATTCTTACTGACTCACAGCGTACATCTCCCCTTCCTCGAAATATGCACCCGGTATACAACGTTGATCGGCGCCTAGCTAGGGCGGCCGCGGAATACCCAGACAAAGTGGCCATGAGCATAGTGGCAGTGGATCAGCAGGGTAATTCAACTGCCTCTGGTTCAGTTTGTACAATTCACCCAGAGACCGGGGAGGAAGCAGCCATTGCACTTGGCATATCCTCCACACCCGCAAAAATAATTGTGACTAATTCGAAAACAGCCATTAAAAACTTTGAGAAAGGTAGAATTTCACCCCAAGCGCAGCGCCTTCTTCAACCCTTTACTGGGTCTAAACTCCGCGAGGTCCTTATATGGACGCCAGCACATTCGTCATTGCCAGATAATGAGCATGCTCACGAAGCGGCCCGAGGTTCCAGCTACCGGGACCGCCTCGATCTTGATGAGCAATCGCTACATACGGGGGGCAGGGACGTACAGGCTTGTGACATATAGGGACATCACCGCTCACTATCGCTAATACCCGGCGGCGCATCCCTCCCTCAGTCGGTGGCAGTCCAACACCTTTCCGAACCCCGCAGCCTACAGCTGTAGCAATGTAGATGGTGCTCGGAACGAGCAAACCTGCGGCACATGGTATGGGCCTGTCCCGAGAAACCACAACACACATTACAGACAATAGTGATCAGAAATCTGGAGCAATGGGAGGCCGTGTTGCTCAGCTCCGACCAATTAAGACACTCGACGCAGCCTTGTCCAACTGGCCGAAGATGCCGCTTGGTTCACGGCATGGAGGGAAAAAAAGCTTTTTTTTCCTCCATGGTTCGCGGGCTCCTGGCCGCCATCTGACGGGGAAGGACCGCCGAACGCTCCCTTTCGTCGCCTTCCCTCCCCCAGTTTGAGAAAAGTAAAGTTTTCTTATCATCATCACTGTAATGAGGGCTGTAAGCTGGGATTAATTACGTATTTCTCCTTGGAAAACGGAAATGGCAGTTATATGGGTGGTCATGTCAGTTCTGAGAAGAAAACTCGATGTATAGGGCAATGCAAAGCACAAAAAAAAAAAAAAAGTCGCCCGTCATGATATCATCTTCTCGTTTCACTTGCTCGCAGGTTCCTTTCTCAGTACAAACGATGCGTAAAGTGTATTAAATTTTTAAGAAACACGTGCGCCGTGAGTGTCCAATATGCACGCACAAGAATATATGGGTTCCACTTAATTGAGGCCAAATGTGCAAGTATGGCTCAAATGTGTGACATTACGTTTGGCAAATTATCTGCCCGACCGCATGGCGTCAACGTCATTTTGTCAGGAAAATTTTATCTCGGTGTTCAAAAACACGAAGCTAGAAAAGGTCTTTTTTTCTTTCAGTGCTGTATGTAAACAGCAGTACAGGTTCTTAAAAATATCCATTTCTCGCATCATTCCATAAGAAAACCGCGTACTAGGGGACTATTTCAGCAGATGGCTAGGCTTTTTTATCTAGGTAGTGTTGACCGGCGCAGCTTGAGCGCAACCACGTATGAGAATCCGAAAAAGGAAGCCGGTGGAGGGCCGAGTTGGACGGTTGCCAAGGGGGATAACTTGTGTAGCCCCGTAAGATACCTTCCTCTGGTATCTTCTATCCCCGTACTGCAAAAACGGGCCCGAAAGGACGATAATACGTGAAAAGTGGCGCCTACACTGATGTCCTGTGTTCCGTGCAACCTTTTTGTGGGAGAACAGAACCCCTTCCCTCAACGCCCGTCTTTTGTCAGCACGGAAAAGAAAGCATGCTTTTGTCGCACGTCACCGGCGCATTGCAGGAAAGCCAGTCGCCGCTAGCTCAGGAAGCCAATGCCTGTGAGCGGCGCTCAAAGTGTGATACATACGGTGCCGAACTAGTTCAAACTCATTATATACAACGCATTTTAATTTGCTCCAGCGGGGCAGTTCTCGTTTTCAACAAGGCAATTTTATATAACAGTCCGTTGGAACAACTGTAGGCGCTTTAAAACTTCGGAATGTTTCAGAAATATTTGGAGTTTTGAAATTCCTCGCGCGTTCTTCTCTGCTGCCAATGCATAATCTTCGTCGGCCACAATTGCGGAGCACTAGAGCATGCACCGTGTTTACCACCGCCGCGCTGTAATAAAATGTCATTGTCACTACCCACGAATACTAACCTTAGGGAACTGCAACCACTTCCCGTCTACCACAGTGATCGAAAGGAATTTATTAAAATGGTCGAGAAACAAATTATGACAATGGGGATTTTTGAGAGCGCGGAACAGGGCTCCGGCTCGAGCTGCGCCTCGCTCGTGTTGTTTTTGAGCCCGTTCCAAATGCCACGAGCTAACCCGCTTTGCCTCGCTTCGTGTCTCCCAATGTGCAGTTAGACATCATCTGCTAACCGTACAATAATCAACTTATAATTGCCAAATTCAACATAATCATTCCCCACTATAGCTAAACCCCAACAGAAAATCCCACCAGAGTTCGCTTCCCAGCCACGGCAGTTGCTTTTCTAATGGAGGCGAAAGTCGAAAACGCCCTTGTGTTCGAGATTTCGGCGCACATTAAAGGTCCCCGGGTGGTCATAATTAATTCGGAGCCCTCCACTACGGCGCGCCTCATCGCCTGTGTAGCATCGGCGTGCTCACAATCAATTAATCAAATCCCACCAGAGCGCTAGACTCCCCTCTTAACAGGGCGGAAGGGCTCTGGTTTTTAAATGCGAATGCATTTCTTAGTCGGGGGTTGTCGTGCTCCGTCGGCGTGCGCCGGCAGGTGTTATCTCTCCGCGCGACCTAGCTCGTGTCGCGCCACATCTTCCTCTTCACCCGGCACATGTCCATCCTTAGGGATTGTCCCCCGCCACTGTTGCCCAATTACCACAAGCTATAACTTTAACTTCCACGCAGACTCTCCCATAGCAACAGCTGCGAGCGCGCGCGCTTCTCCTCTCCCCTAGCAACCGGAGCAGGTGGTGCGGGCGGATCAGCGGCGAGTGAGTGGAGAGGAGGAGCGCGCTCGGGCGTGTGAGGGCGCTCGCATCGCGGGAGCTCGCCGGAGCTCCCGCGTGTGTGGGAGAGTGTAGGCGAGGGTAGGCGCGGTGCTTCGGTGCTTCTCCTCTCGACGCTCGCCCCACTCTCCCACGCCCGCATGCTTCTCAAAGACCCTTTGACTGTGCACTTTACCGACCACAAGGCAGTGATCGTGGCCGTCAAGTACAACGACAACACAAACAGGTGTTAAATAAATGGTTACGCTACGAATCACCGTCTCCTCATTAATTATAAATTCCGCGCACTCTCGCGCAAAAGAAATGCATTCGCATTTCCTCACGATTCCCTTCGGGGAGGTGGGGTGATTTTTTTGTGTCCTTGCCGTATCGTTCGGAATAGGGTCTGGCCCCAGAACTAGGGGCATATTTAGCGCGAATGTGTCCTATGCCCGAAAGCAGAGTAACGCATTTTTTTTTTTCTTCCTCCGTACAGCAAAAATGGGCCCCAGAGTAAGCAGTTCCGTACTTCCAAAAAGCGGTCATACGGATGAATTCGGTCGAGCAGCGACTTTAAAAGGCAAAATCCTTATATCTTTATCGAATAAGGCCGAGTTGTGATGGTAAGGAAAGGCATTGTGAGGAACTAAACATAACGCGCAGAAAATCGGACCGCGCTCCGGGAAAGGGAAACAGCGCCGGAGGAAGGTTTTGAGAAATGGCGACAACCGTAGCGTGTTCTGGACGCTCCGCTTAGCTTGTCCATTTTAAAATAATTTTCGCCCTTAAGGGGTCTCTTCTCTGTCTATAAATATTACACCCTAGCAAAAGAAACAAAGGGTGTTTTGTCGTTTGTAACACCCTTACACCCTCGCAATGACACAAGAATACACCCTTGTAAATGGAGTGTTTACTTACAAGAACTCCGCCACACTTTCGATTACGCCCTAGCAAAAAACAAAGGAAACACCCTTTTAAGGGTGTTTTGTCGTTTGTCACACCCTTACACCCTCACAAAGACACAAGAATACTATACCCTTTTAAATGAAGTTTTCACTTACACGAACTCCGCCACACTTTTCGATAACACCCTAGCAAAAACAAAGGAAAACACCGTATTAAGGGTGTTTTGTCTTTTGTAACATCCTTACACCCTCGCAAAGACACAAGAATACACCCTTTTAAATGGAGTTTTCACTTACACGGTCTCTCCTACACTTTCGATAGGCGCTTTTACTCTTTCCTTCCTGTCTGGAAGCACTGCGAAAGCTATAGTTATCGCCAGCACGGAGCGGCACTGCGTTATTTTCTCGTCGCTGCAGGTACGCCTTCCGTTTCTGCTCTGCCTTTGAGGCGATTTTCTTTAAAAGTGGCCATCGAGTCTGCGCACTGCTGCAGCTGAAGGAAAGCCGGCCAATAGCCGTTGAATAGCTGAAGGCTGCGCTTCGTTAAATATGCGCCCACTCGCGCCCTATAGCAAAAACCAGGAAAATTAATGAAACCACGGAAAAATAAATGGTCTGCAAGTCTAAAAGAAACAGAATAGTTCGTATACGGGAATTAAAAAACCCAGAGCAGCTTCGGAAATGCTAGAAACGTTCGCAGCGAAATCAAACAATGAACGTTTCAGTAACCACACACACAAGCTGCGCGTTCACTTTTCTTAGTTTTTCGACTTCAACGCACAGCTGATCACTCGGTGGGCGCATTTTTTAAAGTATACAGTTGAGATATAACGTGCCGTTGGACGAATGCGGTACAAGCCCCTCTGATTTCAGTTTGTGCTAGATTCTGCAGGTTCCCTGTCTCATATGATAATGTTTCGAAGAGGCGTTTAGTCGCGGACGCGGATTAATTTATAAGCCCGTCTCCGCGCTGCTAGCGGAGGATATATGAATGTTTGCGAGCGCTCACCTCGCGACAAGACCACCCAGAATTAAATTTTTTATCGTGTGCTGATTCCCGAGTATAATTTTGCATTATCCAATCCACTTCTTCCGTAGAATGTTCGTGAAATCTATGCCACATTGGCTTGCCCAGGGTAGTGATCAATATCTGAAGTATAATATTGGCAAGCGTAACTGGCGTGCTGTCAGGTATATGAGTGCTCCGCTCGATTATGTAAGCACGCAAAACGATTTACATCGTAGTGTATAGCCGTAGCATGACCAAATGAGGAAACGCTGCTTACAGAGACACCGTTAGTAGATTTCAGAGCACTGGAATGACAATCAGCTCCATGCATATGCCGGTTTCGCGACACCGGCCTGTGACACGCTCCTGGCTCTTATACAGACCGAGTGTACCACACTAAGATCGCGTCAGTGACATTTACACTCTCGTAAATACACTACATTTGCGAACAGAGTGACTGCTCCACATAAATATGTATTTCCAACCTGTACAAGCGGTAAATCTCAGTCGTGAACGTTCAGCAAAAGCAGCGGCGACAGTGGGGAGCGGGCCGGAGCCTCCCGCGGCTGCTTTCGAAACGGGGCGCTAGGGGGATTTCAGTGGCGCCCCTTCTGAAGTTCTAGTGACGTTAGCCCCTACAGGCAACGCTCGAGGAGTATAGATGAAGCTTCGGCGTAGGCCAGACGAGGGAAACGTGCAAGTTCAACAGAAGGTTCAACAGGAGGCTTTCCAATCAGGCTTTCGCCTTCGCCTTTACGCATCCTCCGTAATATTTAACTGAACCCTGCTTCTTGAGGTTCGTTTTCACAGACAGCGATTCTGGTGCCGACTGAACGCACCGACGTATGACCCAACAATAGAGAGCTTTAACATTTCTTGTGTTCCGTACGTTCCGTACCGTGCGTATACCCGACTGCGCCTGCGCGCGCGGTCACGGCGTGGAGGGCCGCACCCCACCAGAACGAATGCTCAAGTTCTCAGTCGGGCCCCGGTACATACAGTACACACGGATCGTAATGAACACACCGAATGCTAAAACTCCTTAATACATCGCTCCCACTGCTATAATTAAAATATACTCCATGAGTTAACTAAAACTTCATTATTCCGATCATGCATGCGTTTTCCGTGACACGTAAGTCCGGAAAATGATTCTGCAGCATTGACTTGTAAAAACGCAGCGTCGTAATTACAGTGAAAAGAGGAGGGGCCACGGAAAAATAAAGGACATAATATAAACCCTTATCGTCAGCCGCTACGTAGCAGCGCGGACAATGCTTACTTTCGATACCAGTGCTCCATCGCACCTCTCCCGGAAGTTTCACCAATAATGTCGTATTCCGTCTGGTGCACGCATAATGTGAAAATATCTCGACGGTTAAAATGTAAAAGAGGGTTGTTCATGACGATACAAAGCGAAAGGTCTTCTGCTTCTTTGAGGTGTTTGTTCTGTTAGCGTTTTATGCACGCAGTTTGAGCAATAACAGAAGATCTCCAAATGCGCACAGTGGGAGACACGAAGCGAGGCACAACGGGTTAGCTCGTTCGTTCCGCTTGGAACGGGCTCAAGAACAACAACACGAGCGAGTCTTCGGCTCGGGCCGGAGCCCTGTTTCGCGCTGCCAACACAACGCACAGTCGCTGCCTTTCGCCCTGAATCGTTGTCTTTGAAACGGTCCTGTAAGGCCTGACCTATATTTGCCTACCACGTGCGTGTCAAATGACAGCCGACACTACGGCGCGCTCCGTACAGACGACTTCTAGCGTATAAGAGCCTAATGCATTCACAGAAGCGCGGTGTTACGAGTTATACTTGTGCCGTCCGAAATCCCGAGAAGGAGCTGTGAAATCTCAAAAGAACCTCCTGCTGCTCTCAGCGCACTTTTTCGGTCCTGCGCCCCGTGACGTCGAAATAAACACGAACGACTTCCCGCGCTAACATGGCAGAGAGAAATCTCCTGTAAGGCTAGGAATAGAATCAGGATGCGTGGTGCTGTGTGCTCAATGGGAACGGAAGCGGAGTCCACGAGACATTCGTCGAGATTTACGCAGTATTCGTGGTCAAACTGGGTTACTTTCTCCGAGCCTGCCTGTTGATTTACCACACTGAAGTACTTAGGGGACCCCTGTCAAACCCGTCACCGCCGGAGGACCGTTGAACACCCCGTTCCTCCGAGGACGCATAATAATAGAGAGTTATAGCAGAGCGGAAAACCGGTCCCCGTACGGTACCTGGTACATCTGCGCGCACAAGTTTTTCCGTCTCTGCACACACGCAGCGCTGAGTGCAGCCAGTCGTGTATACCGTATGGAACTAGTCCTTCGCTCTGCTTGTCTATATTAATAGAGAGTTATAGCAGATCGGAGAACCGGTACCGGTAAGGTACCCGGTAGGCAACCGCCGGTACTGCTCATGCTCAGAGGCGGAAAAACTGTTCGTGCGCATGAGCAGGTGTGCCGGGTACCGTACCGGGACCGGTTCTCCGATCTGCTATAACTCTCTAATAAGCAGAGCGAAAAACCGGTCCCGATATGGTACCCGGCACGCAGGTGTGCCAGGTACCGTACCGGGACCGGTTCTGCGCTCTGCTATAACTCTATTGTCGGGGCTCGTATTTGAGTCGCTGAATAGTTTATCTCTCTCTCTCTCTCTCTCTCTCTCTCTCTCTCTCTCTCTCTCTCTCTCTCTCTCTCTCTCTCTCTCTCTCTCTCTCTCAGCACTTCTTGCGAGTTGTGAATGCCCAGTTCAACGCCCAAAGCGCCTTGCTTCCGCCTCGCGTTGTCCAAGAGCTTTATAACTTTGCCGCTTGAAACGCTTCGCTTTGGGATTTGCCTAAACGCTTACGAGTGGCTTCGATCTGCCTCCTACTGGTTGCGCCGCTGCTCGTTCATGACGCCGTGTAATGGTTAAAGCTGACGACGACGGTGGACTTTGTTGCTTATGTGTTCGCTCGTTTCGCTGCGTTCCCACGCTCCTTTCATCTGGGGTGTACCGGCATGGACGGTCACCACTAGCTCTCTCGCTGCTAAAGAGGAACGCCTCGTGCTATGGTACGTTTCTGAAGGAGCCGTTTTTCTGTGCCAGACGCCGATGCTGACGCCGGCTGTCTTTTTTTTTTTTTTTTTTGCCCAACTGGGCATTTATTGATTTCGCAATAAGAACTTAACCAGCCTTTCTGAAGAAAGTTTGAGAGAAGCGCGAAAGAAAAGTCAAGAAAAGTCAACAATCCAAGAAAAGTGCTTTAAAACGATAGTAAAACCTTCAAAGGGCGAAATAGCAAGCGAAGAATAAACCCATGCAACGATTAAGTTTTTGCACACTAAGTAAACGCGCCTACGAACGGTCTAAATTTATACCGATACGTTGTTTCTGAAATAAAGGTATACTGTTGTACTCCTGCTTCATTATTGACGCGTGTGTTGTCTCATCTAGAACCGCTCCTTTTTCGCGATGTTAAAGTAACCGTTTTGACACAATGGAAGCCAGATTTCACGCATGCGCTGTGTGTCTTTTCGGTCGACCAACCGGTCTATGGGGAAACGCATTAGTTCTTTGACAGGACGCCATCGGTCCCACGTACAAAGAAAGCTTTCGCTTTAAAAACGTTGTGCGGCATCACACTGTGACTCATTCCTTCGCAAGCAGATTGAGAGGCTGCAGAGCACTGGCGAGAAAGTTGGCTTTGCCGCCCTACGTATTCTGCTGACGGACCGCGAAACGAAGAAATCCTGAAGAGTGAGCCACGTACAACTTTGCTCTTATGTTTGGCGGCGTTTACACTGCAGGGACAAATGCGCGGCGAATACAGTTTGGGCAGCGTCGACGTAATGAAAACGACAGGATTTGATAAAGGAAGGTGTGGCGCGACCACTGTTCCAGCGGCCGTTGGGAGGGCGCAAGAAGCGAGAGGCACAGATATAGGAGTCCTGGATGATTTATTTATCACCATGAACAACACAATTTATCAATTTTCTACCAGAAGCTTTAGTAATTCAGAGATTCGTCCTGAAATGAACGCTTTAAATTCGTCTTCATTTCGTTCAAAGCCTAGCTATACGGACCGGTTCTAATGACGCGTACCACGCGACGATTTAGGGCGGTTGCCTCCACAACCGTTTGTTTCAAGGATTCATTACAACCGCTTCGTTGGGCACCAGCACATACTGTGCGAACGAGTGTTTTATGTGCTGGGTCTGGACAAAACCTACATCAGTGCAATTTGGCTCAGTGACCAGAGGCCCGACTGCGCAGGCGCAATTGCATCCAGAATTACAGGTCCGCCCACGTGCTGTCGTGTCTATGAGGCGGCAAGTAAAGAAAATTAGAGCGCGTTCAGCGAGCCCGTTCTGCAAAAAAAAAAAAAAAAAAAAATCGGGCCATTTTCACTAGCATGAAGCCTGGAGAGGGGTGAAGCATGCAGTGTATAAGAGTATTGAAAGATGGTAAGTCTCTCTCTTGCCAAACGGTGCGCTCGGATTGGGCACCGGAGAAACGCCCGTGGGAGGAGCAATCGCGCGCTTACTGAGGCGGTGGCGCCCTCTGTTACATTGAAACGGATTTAGGCAATTAAATTATAGCATCCTCGATTAACCGCACCGGTGCACACCGGGGCACACCGGTGCGCCTTTTCATCCTCGATAAACCGCACCGGTGTGCACCGTCCGTCCTCGATAAACCGGGGTGCACCGTCGCGGGGCAATTTTTGGTTGCACCGCCGCGCACCGAGAGAGTCGACGGTGCGCCGGCGTGCAGTCCCGAGATGCATCGCGGACGATGCCGGCGAACATGCCGGCGAAGGAGCTTCCTCCGCCGTCTGCTGCAGCCATGGATCCTCCATGGCTGCAGCGACGGCGCATCGCCGCACTCGTGTCAAGGCGGACGGAGCTGTGTATTGTTGCTGACAAGGATGGCGTGCTTGTGAATTCATCGGGCAACGATGCGACAGTCTCCTAACGGGCGGTAACAACGGCCAGTGATTGTAAATGAGGACGCGAACTTTGTGTACTTCAAAGGCGGCTGCATGCATTGCCAGAAAGTTGGGGATTGACATTCGTTTCGTTCGATCGAATTATCATGAACTGTTACCGGAGTGCCTAGACGATGAAGACGTACTTTTTTTGCTGTAACGGAAGGGCGGAACAAAACAGGCACTCGCATTGTGGCTCAAACGAAGATTAGAAGCAGTTTGTATGTAGCTGTTTAGTGGAAGCGGTGGCAGTACGTTGTTACGCATGTGTGACGGATTTAAGTTGTGCGTACATATAATCATTGGCCTTCAATAAATACCACTTTCAAATAGCGCTGTGTCTCATTACAGTGCTGTATTGTTACTTGTGAACGTTTTTATGAGTTGATTTCTTAGATTAAGAGATGGCGCCTGGGTAGAACCGCCCCGTTTGTCCTCGATCAACGCTCCGTGCCGGTACGCACCGTCGTGGGGCACTGTGCACCGCGCCGGTTTTGGGGGCAACACCGGTGCGTGTTTATCGAGGACGCTATTAGAGACCGACTGGCCGTAAGTCATCTTCGGGTCACACGCCGCAGCATGCTAAGAAGTATGCTTCACAGGAAAACACCGGGCGTTTGAAACCAATGTCGAGACAGAATTTTACAAATTTCTGTTATTAATGCAATTAAATCCTAATTTTTCCTGTGCTTTTAAAATTAATCAAAATCCTTTCAGTTTATTTTGAGCCGGTTTTATCCGTTATACCCGTGTTTTTTGACCATCGTTTTACAACTTGGTTTACCGTGACGACAGGAAACGCTGACAGCCCGGCCCCTGGGGTGCTTCGCCCCTAAAACGGGCCCCGGATGGAAGGGGTCCCGACACTCTAAACAAATTCACTGCTCAAACTGGGTGCTCACAATACCCGGAGCTCCTTGAAGCACAACGCACACCTCAAATCCATCGCCTTCGGCGTACTCCAACAGGACGACACCTGCTTGATCTTCTGGGACATGAAACCCCAAAAGCTCACGACAATCCCAACCCGATCCCTATTTCCGTACGTCAACGAATTCGCATTGCCCCTATGCACCCAACACACCAACAGGGGCAGCAGACTAGCTCGTGTCCGAACGCTGCAATGAAGACTTCCGATATACCGACATTGGTTCGACGGTCAACATGAGCGCCGCACCACATTGGGGCTCTCGACACGACGGGTATACCACGATGACTGCTACCATGTATCGTGGAATCTCTGCCACTACCGCGGAATCCGTCGCCATAGCTCATACCACGCACCGCAGTCAACACCCCCTCACGATTGTTACCGACTCTCTCCAGGCCTGCCTACACAGCCACCGTAGACAAGCTCCTCTCGCAGCGATTCTCCTTCTGCAAAACTTCCCGCTCAATTATCCACGACAATTAAATGGACCCATACTCACACCGGCCTGCTGGGGAGCGAAGCGGCCCATGCGGCCCGCGAGATCCGCAATCCTCAGCATCCGAATCGTCAGCCACGGAAGACATCACCACCGACCCCCTGACCACCACTGAAGCATGCATTCTCACGCACTACAGGCACCTACGCTACGAATATTCTCTGCTAAACGCCTCCCTCATGCACGCCCAAGCATAATCTTAATTTGGGAATCCAAACCGATGCTACATTCATTGACTTTTCGAAAGATTTCGATACAGTGCCCCACGCAAAACTCATCTGCAAATTAGAAGCCATATTAAAATGCACAAAAGCCGTTAACTGGATCGCAAAATTTCTCTCCAACCGCTCGCAGTTTGTCGTATTTAATGGCACAGAATCATTAGTATCCAGTGTGTCGTCCGGTGTTTGTCAGGGGTCAGTGCTGTGACCTTTACTATTCTTACTATACATAAACGGCTTGTTAACAATATTAACTCGAAGATTCGCTTTTACGCGGATGATTACATCCTGTACGATGCAATTACGTCGCAAGAAGATCACCGTCGTCTTAACGAGTCATTTCCTGCATTTTGCGCACGGTGAAAATCAGCGCAATTCTGTAGTCATGTCTTTTACAAATAGTGCATCCCATGCAATTCCCCCTATCGTTCGCGTAATATTCAACTGCAAAATGTTCCGGAATTAAAATATCTTGGAGCTTCCTTCACATGTAACTTATCTTGGTGTAAACATATGCATTACATTTCGGCTAAAGCTAAAAAATTGCTTGGACATCTGAAACGTACACGGACCCATGCCCCACAAGACACAAAGCTACTCATGCACCAAACACTAATACCACCGACACTATACGTCTCCGTCGTATGGAACGCACACAAACAATGCGACTCCGCCATTCTCCGCTATCATTCTCCGCCACGCCTTGGCGAGTCACTGGTCCCGCCCTCACAATCGTCATAGAAGACTACACCGCCTGGACCCCGACTGCAAGTTTCGGTTACCTCCTGGTATTCAGCGAAACTACGCCACGCTGTTTCACCGACTACGGCTTGCCGTAGCCTTTACCCGTCGCTACAAGCACCTCATTGGCTTTACGAGTGACCCCGACTGTGAGACATGCCATGTACCAGAGACTATTTCGCATGTTCTCTGCCACTGTGCACGCTATGCGCATCCTCGAGAACAATTAGCGAGAACATTGGCCCATTTGGACTGTCGTGTGGTGTCGGAGGAAGTGCTGCTGGGACCTTGGCCAGACTCGAAGCGTTCCCACAAGGCATTTGAAGCTGTGCTGACATTTCTGCGCAGCAGCGGCCTCTCAGAGATATTTTAGTTGAGGCCCGTCCGGCTTAACTTTAACACATGCACAGTATCGGTATAGGCATCTTCTATACATAGCCCTGCATTTATTTCTCCGCCATCTTCATCTCTCTCGTCCTCTATCCACACTCTTTCCTCCCCTTTCCCTTTCCACACACCGAATAGCTGGCCAGATATACTACCATCAGGCCGACCTTTCTGTGTTTTTTTTTTCATTTCAATAGAATTCCCTCTCTCTCTCTTCCCCAACTTCAGCCCTCTCATCGTTGTAACAAACAGACCTTTCTGCGCGCCGACGCATCGAATCACTCAATTTTTTCCACCGCATCATTAATTCTTTGTATCGCTTATCATCTGCCGACTACATAACACTAGCTAAGCCGTCAACAACAAGAAGCAATCATCACTTGAACGTCTCCCCTTATCACGCGCGCACTGATACATTTAAATTTAGTTTTTTTTTTTTCGCGCACAATAAACTTTGGAATTCCTTCCCAGGCCACGTCCGTTCCCTCCCATCGAATAAACTTTTGCCTGCGCTTCGAAGGGCTAACCAATGCCCTATTTTTACAAGGATTTTGTATTTTTAGTGATTTCTGCCTGGTCTATATCTGATATGTGTGGGCTCTTTGATGTGCCTGTACCAACTGCACAGGGTATTTAGTCTATGGTGGATAAAACGTGCTTGAAAATGTAGTATAAAAACGCATACTTTGTTTATTAGGAAACGAGCATATGTCTGTTTTATTTTTTGTTTCCTTTGTTTTTTGTGCGAACGCTGTACACCCGTGCACGCACAGAAACGTTGTACAGTCTCCCTACTCGTGCTATAGCCGCACAGGGGCTGCAGTATGTTCAAATAAATAAATAAAATAAAATACTCCTAGCGACGCCTACAAACAAATACCTACTACAATTGTACACGACTCCACCACACTGCTCCTGCGTTCTACCCTAACACCTGCCAACCACGTAATACCCCACTAGGGCGTCGTATACGGTAGAGAAAGGAACGAGCACTCTGGTGGGGTATCGCATGGTTGACAGGTGTTACGGTTCAGCGTAGGAGCAGTGTCCCAATTGTCCCGAACGCTAATTTCCCGATTTCCTGAACGCTAATTCTCCCCAGCGCATTGTATTTACTCCTGCCTCATTGCAATTCAGTTCCCACATTTTCGCACCCTCCTTCTTCAACATGGCAGACTTGGCTATAGCCTCGGACCAGCTTCTTCGACCATGTCGGAACGCCGCAATCGGATAGACGTCGGCTTCATAACGTGGGGGACCCAGCTTCGATACCGACAACGGGAATCGTTTTCTTTTCCTTGGAGCGCTTGATGTGCTTTCACTTATCATCATCATAGTTTTGTGAAGACCATCGTTTTAATATTGGCTTTTCTGCAGTGCGTTTTCGCGTTTTGACGCCATCAGGCATAGAAAGCTTCGTTTTAAAACGCGCCGTCCCCTCCGCCGCGGTTGGGGGTCGAACCTACAACCTCCTGCTCCATTGCCCTATAGACAATTTCATGTGTTAATCTTTAATAAGATCAGAGCATGTCCTGGGCTGTATTGCGCATGCGCAGTTTCATCTTCTGTCGACTGCGCCAATTGTAGGCCCGCTAGCACAGCCCACTGGTAAAATGGTTGCCCCCAGGACGAAGAAATTAAAAAGGTCTCTAGCCACAGCAAATTTCAACGCCTGACGCTGCCAATGAACGGGGGCTTTTTTCAAGAAGCCGTTCAAAACGCGCTGCGGTCAGCCCGGATCAGCAGATCGGCGCCACGGCTCCTTGAAGAGCGCCCGGAAATAGCAGGCCGGACTGCCGACTTGGCCAGCATTGGCCGACGTCGGCAAGTCTGATGACTCAACGGGGCGCCGTTTCCGAGAGTCCGTGTGGGAGCGCTTAGAAATAAGACCGATAGGTGGTGAGGGTTTACTGACAGAGGAAAGGCATTGACGCCGCCGTTTCGCGGCTCGGGCGCTCTGAAAATACACAGCCATTGTTTTGAGTTCAGCAGCTATAGGCGCCGATTATCAACAAGAAGGATTCCGGGAGGCCTTCCTTTCTTTTGTCCGCCTGAAAAACCCGCAGCGAAATAAATGGCAACGATCGAGGCCTGGTGCTGCAGCTCCTCCGAGAAATTCTCGCCTGCTGGGAGGCGCACTATGACAGAATGATGAATAAGGCCGTCAAAGAACTCGCGTTGAACGAAGGATTGGTACTGCAACGGAATCTCTTTCACGCGATAACGCCGCGTCATAGTGATGTATATATATATATATATATATATATATATATATATATATATATATATATATATATATATATATATATATATATATATATATATATATATATATATATATATATATATAGTTATATATATATATATATATATATATATATATATATATATATATATATATATATATATATATATATATATATATATATATATATATATATATATATATATATATATATATATATATATAACACAGAAATAAAGTAGTTTGGCAGTCAAGAAAGCAGATAAAGAATTTGGAAAGAAAGAAAGTGGAGAAAAAATGCCCGCCAGGTGGGATCTGAACCCACGACCTCCAGAATACCGGTCTGGAGCGATACCCACTACGCTACCGGCGGGGCGATTTTCCCCTACACTTTCTGGAGTATTTATGTTAAGATATTTTTGTTTCCTGTGCTTAGGGGTGGTAGCCAGTGCCACTCGGACTACTCGGGGTGAAGGGGAACTTCTTTTTAACCCCCGGGCCGTGACTTGAGTGTCTACGACATGTCAAGAATGGTCGACCAGCGTTGAACGCTTCCTATGGCACCAAGACTGCCAGAACAGAGGCCCTCGCTATGCATGTAGCGAATCAGAATAGGAAATGAGGGGCTCGTTGAAATAAGACAGAAACAAGAGTTGGCAGTCGAGAAAACGTCGGAAAGCAAAGGGGAGGCTGGCTACCACCCCCAAGCACAGGAAACAAAAATATCTTAACATAAATACCCCAGAAAGTGGAGGGAAAAATCTCCCCGCCGGTAGCGTATAGTGGTATCGCACGAGACCGGTATTCTGGAGGTCGTGGGTTCGGATCCCACCTGGCGGGCATTTTTTCTCCACTTTCTTTCTTTCCAAATCCGTTATCTGTTTCAGTGACCTACCACATCCTCCCCTTCGCTTTCCGAGGTTTTCTTGACTGCCAACTCTTATTTCTGTCTTATTTCAACGAGCCCCTCATTTCCTATTCTTATTATATATATATATATATATATATATATATATATATATATACATATATATATATATATATATACATATATATATATATATATACATATATATATATATATATATATATATATATATATATATATATATATATATATATATATATATATATATATATATATATATATATATATACATAGAAAATAAGGGTTGGCAGTCAAGAAAACCTCGGAAAGCAAAGGGGAGGTTGTGGTGGGTCATAGAAAGAGATGAAGAATTTTTTGAGTCGAAAAGAAAGTGGTGAAAAAATGCCCGCCGGGTGGGATCCGAACCCACGACCTCCAGAATACCGGTCTGGTGCGATATTTCCCATTTTCTCATTTCCCATTTTCTGATTCGCTATATATATATATATATATATATATATATATAGTATAAGTAAAGAGTCGGATACACAGCAAGAACAATAACAAACAATGTTTACTTACGTAGCGGCAATGGGACTTGCCTTCATCAGAGTAAAGTTACATGATTACACCATAATCATGTAACTTTACTCTGATGAAGGCAAGTCCCATTGCCGCTACGTAAGTAAACATTGTTTGTTATTGTTCTTGCTGTGTATCCGACTCTTTACTTATACTATTTCTGCGCGCTTTGTGAGTTTATCTTTCTCTAGATTTATATATATATATATATATATATATATATATCTTATTTAGAAAGACCGGTTCTCTGTCGAATCGTTAGAGTAATCTTTTTTGGCTGTGACTATAGAATCGTAGAAGTACGGCGAGTGGGCAAGTTTAAGATATCTTTGAGGTGAGTAGCGGTTCATTTTGAGTGAAACTACGAGAACTCTATTGCAGTAACAGATGGCTTGGGGGCTTTGAATGGGGCATCTATTGAGACGGCTTATTTTACTTATCGTAACATGTGGAGTGAGTGTGAGTAACTTTGTGCATTTCCTCCTTGATCTTCTGTATGTCTTGTTTCAGGGTGGTAAATTGTCCCTGAAGATCTGCTAAATTGCTGAAAGCCTTTTTGCCATTTCTTGGATGGTTCAAACTTTCGTTGTGCTTCCCGTTGCGCCAACACTCGTTGGGTAATGAACGACGTGGAGCTGAAACCTGTCGACTGCAAAGATACATCTGCTTTTATGCGTGAAATGCGAGAGCGGCTCTGTCGGGCAGCCTTAGGTCCAGATTGTGAAGCGGAAATAGTAAATAGATTGACGGCGCGTAGCTGCTCTTCGGAGGATGGCAAGCTCTTTGCGCATCACCTCGAGCTCCGAGCGAAGCTCCTGAAAGTTTTGTTTTAGCTATGATTTTTCCAGCACTATGGGATGGCCATTCGGTAGCGGCGTTATGTGGTTATGGTCGGTTTTTTGGGTGGATCCTGTGAAGGTGGTAGCCCAGAAGACAACCAGCCCATGAGGAGTGAAGAACACGCGTACAGAGTGGGAGGGAGAGAGAGAGAGAGAGAGCAATCTTTAATGAAGTCTGGCGATATTAGCCGGGCGCTAAAATGCCTAACTTGCTACGCCAGTTGATGACGTGATGAAGATGATGGCGATAATGTTCAAGAACTTGATGCGCACAGAGACGGCGAGCTATTCACTGCGACTGGTCTAGACCTGTAAGTTGAAGGTACTCAATCGGAGCTTCGGTAGCCCGTAAAGCACGTTTGGGACAAGCCCATGGTGCTAAAACGATTCAAAGAGTGCCCCTCGCAGTGGCTTTGGGACTGCCGCTTTCCAGAGTAGGGACTGAAATCACGCCTTGCGATTAGATCTGGGATGCCTCGCCAACCCGGCTGCCTGGGCGACTGGGCTCTCCGTCACAAAAGGCGGTGGTCGACGGGCTTGCAAATGCTATCTATTTGAGTTCTGCTGGTGCGCCGCCGCACAAATTTCTCCCCTCATTCCCGGCATCCCCCAACCATTGAGCGCTGTTCAAATCTCGCGCGTCATCTCGGAGAAGCCATGTATGGCCCGGCGTACACCCAATCATCGAACGCACTGCAAATCTTGCGCGTCACCACTGGTACAGTGCGCAGAAATATATCAGGGCCCATTGTGTCGTCAAATTGTCTTAACGAAAAAATACATGTTGTACACATTGACATCGCGACGCTCGACTTCCGTTCTGCGCTAACTATATTCCTGCGCCTAGAGCTCACAACTTCAGAGCTCACAATCAGAGCTCACAACTTCAAAATGACTTTTTTTCCGATCTGCTGGAATGTTCCGCCTTCCTCATGACACCGGACAGGCGCCATCGTCAGCGATAGCAGCAACGTGTCTCAGTAGAAAGCCGAGAAATCTAATCCAATCCAATCCGCCTCAAACAGCGAGCAGCAGCGTTCCTCAGTCGCCGCGTTCCACGTGTCCCTGCACTGTCAAGCTGCGTTGCACTTCTTCGGCTGCTATTCCTCAGCCCTACCAGTCGTATATCCATGGCTAACGAGCGCACCTTCATTATGATCAAGCCCGACGGCGTGCAGCGCGGTCTCGTCGGCGAAGTGATCAAGCGCTTCGAGAACCGCGGCTACAAGATCGTCGGCCTCAAGTTCATGGTGGCCTCCGAGCAGCTCCTAAAGGAACACTACGCCGATCTCGCGGGCCGGCCCTTCTTCAACGGGCTGATCAAGTCCATGCAGACCGGACCCGTGGTGCCCATGGTCTGGGAGGGAGCCAACGCCATCCTCACGGGAAGGGACATGATCGGCGCCACTAACCCGCTTCAGGCCAAGCAGGGAACGATCCGCGGTGACTTCTGCATACAGGTGGGACGCAACTTGATTCACGGCAGCGACAGCGTCGAGAGCGCCAAGAACGAGATCGCGCTGTGGTTCAAGAATGACGAGCTTGTCGGCTGGAAAACCCCGTTGCACCCACTCTTCTACGAGTGATGCGGACTCGGCCTTGTTTTTTCTTTTGCGTGCTCTTAATTTAATCGTTGCGACCTGCTAAGCGCGGTTCAACAAACAAAAATAAAGTTGATCTTTCATTTCACGATGCGTTGCGTCTCCTTAGTGACAGTTTTCGCTGTAGGCTGCCAGCGGACGCGCACGTCGTTACTCGGCCTGTTGCTTCGGGTGCAAGCGTCTCATTTCACTGTTTCTTTGATTGGCAGCGTCCGCGGTATACGCGCAGTGTCTGGCTCACGCCGCGTATTTCCGTCACAGCCGAGTAGGCGCTGTAGGCACGTGCAGGATGGCGAGAGCCCGGCTGCTAGTTTCGCGCTGTTTTCTTTGCAGCGCCGTCGTCTTTTTAATTTTGTTTATTACCGCTTATTTCTTTATCCGAAGGAGCGCAACCCCTTCGGTTGTCTGGTAGACTTCGTAGACGAGGAGGGCGCGAAGATGCGTTCTTTCGTGGATGATCCTAAAGTCACTGAAGTTTATTTAGTGACACTAGGTGATATTATGGCCTTGCGAGGCTGTGCCTCCACATCGAGCCCGGTGATAGGAGCGCATGGCGTTGAGAACAGAGCTTACATAAAGGGCGGCGACAGTAACGGCAGAAGAGGATCCCCTGACGGACTACGGCGGAATCCTCAAGTGGCACCGCGAACAGCGACGCGGCTTCCCGCCCCCACACCGGGACTTAACCAGGTGGGAGGCGGTGAGGCTGCGCCAACTGCAAACAGAGGGTCTATTCGTTTCACCTGCACCGCGTGAACCAGTTCAGGCGGTGCCGCACTTCGCCGTTCGTTTCAGCGGTGCAGCTCGCGGCACCTGAACCGCGCCGTTCGATTCACCGGTGGTGCCGACGGGTGCAGGACGGGTTCATGGTTTTGCCTGCACTCCCTGCCGAGGAGGTGCAGAAGCAGACGACAAAAGTGCAGGGCTGGTTCCGCCGATGGCGGAACCCGCTTTGCACCACTGTGAACTGGTTCAAGAGGTGCAGGCTGAATCGAATAGACCCAGAGACGGTGTTGACCCCGGCGCTCGCGCGCCACGTGTGCCCGGAACTCTTCGAGAGTGAGGTGTGCAGCATGTGTGCGCGGGCGACGGCTACCTTGGCCCACATCATGTGGGGCTGTGACAGTGTTGAGGACGGTGCGTACCCGCCGCGTGTGAGACAGTGTGTGGGCTCTGCGGAGCCCAAGGACCAGAGATGGGCCGTCCAGCAGCTCGAGGCAGCTCTGGCCCTGCAGAGACGAAAGGGAACCCCTAGAGGGAGCCCGAGTAGTCCGAGCGGGGCCGGGGCACGGTAACCTCGGGATCTAGGCCCGACACACGCCTATAGGACTGTAGACGTAGTGTAAGACGGGGGAGCACCGCGCCCTGCGTGGCCGGATTTGCTCCCTCCCATGCAGGACGCTTTGAATAAAGTCTTTTCTCTCTCTCTTACATAAAGGGTACGAACACGTTTGCTGTGACTTTTTGTAGCGTAAGCTACACTGGCCGAGGTTGAGCAGTTTCGCGTGAACCTTTCCGTGCTGCGCAAGCGCGAGGAGTATTGGATTGGATTGGATAGGACTGGATTGGATCCGATTGGATTGGATTTGGAGTACGGGTGTGTAGAGAAATGGGTCTGCACATTCCAGAGGAGTGACGTTATAGCCGCGGCATACGCACTGGCGCCGGCGCGTGCCCAGCTGTGCACCTCCGTTGCGCAGTATCCAAGTCTGACGGTGCGCCGGAGCCGCTTGATAGCCGTTTCGCATGGCTCCTGGAGAGCTGTGCTGCGCATGCGCGAGGAGCAGTGACTGGACTGGACTGGACTGGACTGGACTGGACTGGACTGGACCGGACCGGACCGGACCGGACTGGACTGGACTGAATTGGATTGGACTGGACTGGATTGGATTGGATTGGATTGGAAATCGTGTTTGCAGCAGTAAGCATGATAATCAGCTAATCCTAGACAACCAGGAATCCTAAGAATAACCAGGTGAACCTTAGCTCACGCTACATATATCCTAGCATAGCAGAGCTAAGCCACTCCTAATTTATTTTTATAAAAATTGGCACAGCTTGCACTAGGTTTTCAAGGCTGGAGAAGCAGCAGAGCTGAGGGCCGAGCTAGCTTCTCCTCACACTGACAGCGGATCCCAAGAGAGAGGGAGCAGAAAGAGCAGTTATATGCACGTTCCTCGTACGGCAAAAACTGCGCGGGGTGACGGCGAAGTGTTCGGACGTGTCTTACGCGGCCCCGCTCTTTCTCCTGCTTTCCGGAAGCTTTACTCAACCTGCCTGAGTTGCGCATACAGCCACAACTCTGCTGCGAGCGCGGCAGCCCTTCTGGGGGCTCCTGTCGCTGTATTCTACCCAGCATGGAGCCACCAGTCCGAATCGGCCATCGGCGCTCAAGCAGCTACACCTGCTCACGCTGCCTCCAGCTACTCGTCCAGTCCTGTGACCGCATTATCACGGAACAGGAACGTGCAGCGGGCTTGTTGCGGGACTATCACCGTGGAGGGTCCCTACTGGTGGCTGGCTTCCAAACACCCGCCACCTGCCACGCACTTTCCTCGTCGCCCCAACAGATGCCGGCCGTTCAGCATACCCTCGGAGGTATGACTGCGTCCCTGAACGCCTCGTATGAACACGTCAATTTCTAGCCCTCATCATACCCAGGAAGAGGTTGCTGAAGAAGAAATGGATTTGACCCAGCTACGTAAGCGCAGTAGCAGCGGCAAGGCTGGGGATGACACATGTGCTACGGGTGACGACGTCAGCGACGTGGACATTTCCGACTGGCCAGCACCGCCTCCCTCTCCTCCGCGCATAAAGCAACGTCCCAAGCGCACGCGCAAGCTGCAGACAAGCCAGGCCACGGCGCCCGGGTCAACAGTGGTATTCACACACGAGACTTTCGCCTCTCAGGAAATGCTTCCTCCTTTCCTATCCTGAACAACCTCGGCATAAGCTTCCACGAGCAACAAGGGGCGAAAAGCTCGATTCCCGACGACGTACGACGAAACCTCAGAGTAGAACCTATTCCAAAGGATGTACACCCGGAGTAAACAAAGGCAGAAGAAGAGCGAGAGCCAAAGCGCTAACAGACATACACGCCAGCGACACCAAGGCCAGATACGTGGACGCGGCAGAGTATGCCGGCCGCAACGGTTTCGCCGTCGCCGTGGTCGACGCCGACGGAAACACCCGCACGGCAGCCAGCACGTTATGCACTCAATCCGAAGAGGCCGAGGAGATAGCAATCGCTCTGGCCATCGCAGACCGGGATTGCCAGACCGTGCTGAGTGACTCCAGACAGGCTGTAAGGAACTTTTCCAAGGGCAGAATCGCACCGACGGCGGTCCGCATACTACAAGAAGTGAAAGGAAACAAGAAGGTACGCATCAAGTGGTTCCCGGAGCACTTGGGCGAGGCGTCGGAAAGAAACGCAAACCGTAACGAAACGGCACACGCTAAGGCGCGAGCACTAACCGACCGGGCCCACGGCGACCGTCCGCTATGGCTTAGTACACGAGACAGGATGACAAACTACAACGAGATAACCAAGGCCTTCCGTCTGACCCGCAGACTTCTCCCGCCGCCCTGCACGGTGCTAAACAGGTCGCAGGCCGTTGGCCACCTTTGCACACATGTTGTGGGATTGTATCAAGAATCCAGATGAGGCTAAATCAGGACGCATACCGCCGCGACTAGAGGCCGCGACGATGAGCAACAACCAAGAAGAACAACTACGGGCCGTCCAGCAGGACCTCGAGGCGCTGGCCAGGCAGGAACCCGGGGAGCCGGCAACGGCCAGCGGGGATCCGCGCCGCACGCCCGCCACGAGGACGACGTAGGCCCAGTCTACGCGCGAAAGCGCGCACTGCAGGCATCAATAAAGTTTTTCCAATGCAATCCAATCCTCCTTTCCTGCCAGTTGAAACTGTTGCGGGCACGAGCCAGCGGAGCCAGCTCGCGAAGAGCGTGCCTCTCCCAGCCACCACTGACCGCCACGGCGCGGCTGAACAGCGCATCCCCTTCGAGTCGTCTGCTGCGCCGCTACTTCACGCCCCTGCTTCGTGAGGCGCTGCAGACAGGAGCGTTCAAAACTCGTTGTCGGCTAGCGTCGTTCCCACTGCCACTGCTGCTTTGCCCAGCACTGCGGCCGCTATGGAAGTATCTAAAGGGGCTGGATCAGTGAACAATGGCAGAGAAAAACAGAACTATCCACGCAACCGTAGGCAACGCGCCCGGGCTCCAACTTTTCAGAGAGCTCACAACATAGTAGGGACTGCACTCTTTCGACCAACAGACAGAGGTACGAGCTTCCCAGCCTCTCAAGAACGGCCATCGCTCTGGAACTGTCAAGCATACCTGGTGTAGTAGAGGTCCGTGTTAACACCCGCCCAAACATAGTTGCGGCCGACGCTGCCACTGCCGATTGCTTGGCCAAACTTTTAGCTACCGCACACATCTGCAGACCCGAACGTGAGCCACGGGTTCATGTACGGTGTTGATTCGGAACTACAAGTGTCCCAGATCTTGGAAGGACTGTATCTCTCCGTACAGTAGAAAGGAGGGCAGAGCGCTCCATACTGCTGCACTTCCTGGGCCCGACCCCGCCTCCTACGATGTACCTCTTCAGGATTCGGCTATAAGTGAGACCATGCCGGCCCCGCCCCGTATAATGCAGTCGTTGTGGACGCCTGGACCACGTAACTTCGTGCTGCCAAAGCCCGTCGATGTGCTCTCGGTGTGGTGGTGGCGGCCACGAGCGCGCGTCATGTTCAGCTGCTGCCCTCCACTGCACTAACTGCGGTGGGAAACACGCTGTGGACAACCCGCGGTGCCCTCGCTGGCAGCAGAAGCGTCAAGTGGCAACGGCGCTACTGCAGTCAACAGAAGACGAGCCTAGGCTGGCAGTGCGTGCAAAGATTCGGGCAAAGAAAGCTGCAAAGCAGCCCATGATTGCACCAGCAAGCAACAGGCAAAGAAGAAGCTATGCTGATGCCGCCAAGCAACGAGGATCCTTAAACAGCAGTCTATGAATGCCGAAAAGCAGGGCAGCCAGTCGGCAATGGGCACCGCTAACGCAGGCCAAGGCGGGGCTTCAATGGATCTGCCCGGAACCACTAAAGTGACAGGCGCGATGCAGTGCTGCTTCTGCTGCCAGACCGCTGCTTCTGAACACCGGGGCACCCACCTTTGTCCGTCGTAGTACGCGTGGCCCAACATGTGTCGACCTCTCTCTTATATCGGAGTGTTGCAATTACTCGTGGTCTACCGCAGCTGACACATGGGGATCCGATTACTACCCCGTCTTACTCACTCCAGAGGAGGCCGTGCGATCTAATGCTCGCACTGTTATGATCTTCAAGTGGCCGCTCTTTAGGAAACTGACCAAAAACATGGATCAGAGTGAATATTTCCTCGGACAACTCGCCGGGTGTGCCACCGCAGCTTCGGTCCCTTACCGGGTGAACTTTGCACAGCCCGTACCAGATATGAAGCTTCTGAACCTTCGGGAAGCCCGTCGACGTGCGCAGTGACAAGCCATGCGCACAAACTCTGCTGCCTACTGGACAATGTACAACCGACTGGATGCTGCCTGCCGTCGCCACACCAAGAAACGCCGACGATCTAGTTGGGAGTTCATCTGCCAGTCGTTAGAAACCCAACGACAGCCTCGACAGGCTTGGGGATTGCTGAATGGACTACTACAGCCGCCATTTCCGTGACAGCCAGTGCATGCCGTTGTCATTTGAGAGGGTATTAGTGCAAAGGAACTCGTGGAACTGCTTGCAGATAGGTTCGCTCCACCACCCCCTGCATCCTCGCAGCAGCCTCTACCCCACGCGCTGAGAGAACAGCTGCCATTAGGACCGTATGGTTCTCAGATCTGAGCGCTCTGCCACGAAGACCTTTCAATGCACGAGCTTAGGAATGACCTGCAGAGGACTAATCGTCGTAGCACTCCTGGCGCTGATGACATCACCTACCAAATGATGCGGAAATTGGACAGCCCGGAGCAACAACGCCTTCTAAGCGCCTTCAACATCGTGTGGCACTCGGGGGTACTGCCAATTTTCTGGCTCCTCGCCCTTGTTGTCCCACTCCTAAAACGTGAACACCACCAACCGCAGCCAGCTCATACAGACATGTGTCCTTAGCTTCGGCTGCGGGGAAGCTCTTTGAGATGATCATTCTATCTCGCCTAGAGTGGATCGTCCGAGCCTTTGGAGCTATTGCCGAGATATCGACGAATTTCGTCAACTCCTCTGCACTGCCGACAGCATCGCTGATGTTGTATCTGCACTAGAAGAGGCCCAACACATGGACGAAGTGGCATTTCTGGTTTTGGTGGATATTGAGTCGTCCTTTGACCGCCTGCCAGACCCAACCATCGAAGCTGCGCTGGACCGCATTCATGTCATTGGAAGATTGCGGAACTACATCCTGGCTTCTTGTCGGGTCGCCAGCTCAAAGTTCGGGTGGGCAACGTCCCCAGCAGTCCAAGAGGTGTCAGTGCCGGAGTGCCCCAAGGTGCAGTGCTTAGTCCGCTGCTCTTCAACCTCGCGCTGTCGGGCCTGCCTGACAGCATACCAATAGACCTAGAACACAACGTATGCATTTCCGTTTATGCTGACAATGTTGTGCTGTGGACCCGGGGACCAAAGCGTCAGAGTAGCCACATCAGTAAATCTCTGCAAAGAGCCCTGGACGCTATTTTGGAGTATATCACGGCAATCGGACTGAAGCTTTCTACTACCAAGTCAGAAGCTATGATATTCCACCCCAACCCCAGAGCACGGTATTGAATCCCCCCTTTGGAAGTACACGGATCACAGCTCCGGTGGAAGACCCAGGTCAGATATCTCGGACTTACTATTGACCATCGCCTCACCTGGGGCCCAGAAATCAAACGCTACTCGGCCGGTCCAGTCGTGTCCTGAAAGCCGTCCGTAAACTCTTGACCAAGGAGAGTGGGTGCTAACACACTTGGGCACTTCGAATTTACGATGCTATGGTGTGCTCCGCAGTCCTCTACCGCTATGTCCCTTGTCACCATCAAGCCAACATGGTGGAGGAAACTGGAGACCGAGCACAGGAATGCACTTCGGACCGCTCTAGGCTTGCCACGCTCGTCGCAACGCGCGGGCACTCTAGCTGAAGCCGGTGCCTGGCCCCTCGCACTCCGCGCCCTACAAACTCCACTGTGTGAATTATGGAATGAAGCAGCGGCCTTCTTGGAGAACCTTGAGGGGCACGTGCTATTCACCGATGGGTCCGTGCTTCCAGAGAGAGAGAGAGAACAAGACTTTATTATCACTATCCGGCGTGTGAGGGAGTGGGTCATGCCGCGCAGGGCTTCGCCACCCCTCTGTCTCGCTAGACCTCTATGTTGCCTGACTCATCATTGGCTACTAGGAGGAGTCTCCGTTCGCCTCTGCCGGGCCAGCGCAGCATCGAGCCGCTGGATAGCTTGGAGTTGCATCGCCTGATGGACGCACTGTTCAATGTCATGTGGAAACGAGTCCCAGGTATTCCCCTGCACGGGAACACCACACCCCCACATCAAGTGGGCTAAGGTAGCCGGTCCGTCCCCGCACGCACTGCACATTACACTCGCAAACAATCCGGGGTTCACATGTCGAGCGAGTGCCGGTGTGAGGACAGTCCTGGTTTGTAGTTGTCGTAGAAGGACACCTTCTCTTCTGCTTAAACCTGGATGAGGCGTGGGTAGTTGTCGGCGGGTCTCCCGGTACCAGCCGAGTATCTTTCCGAATTCCATGAGTGGTTCGAAGTTAGCTGTGGTCCAGACAAGAGGGCGGCCGCTGCAGCATCCATCGCGCCTACCTTCGCTTCAGTCAGGCAATGTCGCCTACCAGTGGCCAACAGCTCCACAACGGCAGAAATCGCGGGCCTTCACTTGGCTGTGGGCATCATTGAGGAGTGCGAACAGAATCTCATCAACCGGAAAGTAGCCATCCTCTCACATACGAAGGCTGTCCTCCTGAGGTTCGACCAGGCCCACCTCAGCCGTCTCGCTGTACAAAGTCTTGCCAGCAAGCTGCACATCCTCAGCGCCAGAGCCCTCAGCATCCACCTGCAATGGCTACCTGGTCACGAAGGCATCAAGGGAAATGAGAAGGCTGATCGCCTGGCAAAAGAAACGCATCATCCATCCACTTAGATGAGTGAGGCAATCAGGCCCCTGGACGTCGCGCAGTATCTTATCCGAAGGGACCTCCAGGCCATGCACCCTGACTCCCGAGTTGCATCCGGCAAGCCACCGCACGCGCTTCCTTCGAGGGGACTGACCCGAGCTGACCGTGCTCTCCTTCTTCGTCTGTAAATCGGCTGTCAACGCTGCGCCGAAACAAGTCACAGGCTCGGCATCGCTAGTTCACCCGCCTGCTCACACTGTCCTGCAATAGGGACACTCACGCACGCACTGTTCGAGTGTCCACAACATTCGCAGGCTCAATCAGCGCTGAGAGGGTCGTATGCGACACTGGGACTGCCGTCATGCACCTCATCAAACCTGTTGTTCCCGGAATGTCACACATCAAATCGCGAAAAAGCGTTCCGTGCCCTGCTGGACTTTTTAAATGACACTGGACTCTCGGACCTGCTATGATGCTGCCAGTGCTGTCCATGCTGCGCGGCTTGTGAACCGTCATCTTATTCTCCTTTTCTATCTTTTTTTCTGTCCATCCTCTTTTCTGTCTATCCTCCCAGACTCAGTCTTGATTGAGGTGCCCTCAACCCGAGAGGCAGTTATCGGCTGAGTCGACTTTCGTTTCTGTTTCAATAAAGCAACCCTCTCTCTCTCTCTCTCTCTCTCTCTCTCTCTCTCTCTCTCTCTCTCTCTCTCTCTCTCTCTCTCTCTCTCTCTCTCTCTCTCTCTCTCTCTCTCTCCTCGAACGGCGAGCGGCAACCTGAGACTGTCACCCTCGACATTAACGGTCGCCAAGACGACGTCGCCGCCGACCGAGTAAAGCCCGCTTTCGTCGCCTCCATCCGGCTTACCCAAAGCTTTCCTGTCTCAACGACCCCGCCCCGGAATTCCCAATCTGAACCGACTAAAAACGTCACGTGGGCAACACAACGAGCTCCGGATCTGCGGGAAGGGGGGGGGGGGAGCCCTGTAACAAAAAGGAGGAGGAACAACTTTATTTCGTCAGACTAATGATGGGCTTCTTCTTGACTCAGTGAGGTGGCCAGAAACCTTGCTTCGACTTCCAAAGTCCAGTCCACGGCCTGGATTTGGTTATCACGCGAGGAGCTGGTCACCGCAGTCTCCCATTTTATTTGGTTAGAGAGGGGCCATTCGGCTTTAGGTTGGAGCTCAGGGCATTCATATAGGATGTGGGCTATGTCGGCTTTTCTGGCCCCACACATTCTGCATTTTGGGGCGTACAGTCCTGGATACACCAGCGTATGGGATTGGAGTTGACTCCACGTCGCTTGCTAGATTTTTGTTAGGGAATAATGGGGAGCAGGGTAAACTAGCCTTTCATTTCTGTAGGGATATGCAAGCTCTCGGTAAGTAACCATGCGTTCCTTAGACCCTCACAGGCACGATTGGCCCACCGTCCGGTTGACGAGTTCGCGGGCAGAACTGTGGGCAGCTTCGTTCCCTTGATAAGACGAGTGCGCAAAAATCAAGAACTAATCTGTATCTGACGGGGGGCGAACTCATTTCTTATTAGAATTGTTTTATTATTAGGCTTATTAGATGCCTCTTCGTGGATTTTGTTATTCGCAAAATTACGCACAGCCGCTTTAAAGTCGCCGATGATAAATTTTGCTTTGGTACTAGTGATTTCAACAGGGGTGGCCGCCTCTTCCGACCGGATGCCGTAACCAGTGGCTGCGGTGATGCTCCTGAGTTTGTTATCGACGACTGCAAGTGCAAAGGCATCCTGCACTTCCTATTCGGCTGCATCCACGTAGACCACCTCCTCGCGGTGTTTAAACAGTTTTTCGAGTGCTTTGGCTCTGGAGTTCTTTCTTTCCTTCTGATGAATAAGGTGCATTCATTTAGGAATTTTTTAGATGCGACGCATCTCTTGCTTTGAGGCATGTCCCTCCTGCGTCGGCGTCGGCGGCGTCCGCACGTCACCTGCGCATGCGCGCCTCTCCTCCGCTCTTCTCTCCGACAGCTGTTCGGAACACTCACTCCGTCTCATTATCATAAACAACAGCTGCGTGCGCGCGCTTCGCTCGCTTCGCTCGCTTTGCGCGCATGCACGACTCTCCTCCGCTGTCTCCTCTCCTTCGGGCGCTGTGGAAATTACCCCCATCGTCCCGCGTATGAGAACACCCTCATGTGATGGAAAGGCATCCTACGCGTTCACAACACGTTTCACCCGATTTAGAGAATCAACGCAATGGAAACGCCAATTGAACCCCCAGATGCGTCGCATCACACCAGGGTTCCCTCGCGGGGAGATGGGGGTAATTTTTCCTTGTTTGTGTTCCTATGTTTGTGTGCTCACGTGCGCTCGGTATTAATGCCTAGCATTCTGTGCCGGGTACCCCCACAGCCAGGACCGTGCAACGCCCTGCATTTCCACAAAAATGCATATATCGCGGAAGTTCCACCCGTAATCATTATAATAGCGTAAATAAAATCGCACGAAATTTTGAAAAACTAAAAATAAGAAATATCAAAAAACACGGAAATTGGCGAATCGTGTGACGCCCTGCATTTCCACAATAATGGATATTTTGTAAACGTTCCTCCTGTAATAGCGTGAATGGAAATAATTGGTCAAACGAAATTTTCCTAAGAAAACTATAAAAAATCACGGAAAACGACGAAACGTGTAATGCCCTGCATTTTCACAATCATGCAGATTTCGCGAAAGTTCCACGTGTAATCGTTATAATGGCGTAAATCGAGAAAAACTGGTCGAACAAAACTTCGGTCGAAATTTGGTCGACCTCACGGTGCTCAGCATTTCCGAGTGCGAACTTGTCTCCAAGCAAGGGATCGCTCTGATCGCGGCTCATCTACGGAGACTGCGCGCAATCTACCTGCGACTCTGCACGGGTTTTGACGAACGCTGCACTCAAGCAGCTCTCGCGGGTGCCCGGCCTGGAAGTGGTCAACTATAACTGGCCGGGGAATGGCGCTCATGGCCGCTGGTGAAAGGTCATCCAGTGTCTTGAAGGTGGACATAAGATTCACCAATATCGGGGACAGCGGACTTCGCCACATCGTGCAGGTGAACATTGCGTAACCCTAGCCTTTCATAACCCTTTCAGTCACCGTGTCTCCATATAGAGACGCGACTTTCTTCGTCGTTTCCCGCGTGAAAAAGAAGAGTTCATGCTGCAGAGCGGTGCGGCTGATGTTATAAACCTACGGAAGTGAAAGGTAGCACATGCGATGCGGAATGGCGGAACCGCACTCATAAACATCGTTTCAAAATGGACGCCACCAAGTTTTGTGGGAGCTCCGGTGTGTTGCCGTCCCAAGTTCTCTTTTACTGCGGCATAAATTATTTGCAAAGGCTAACAACACATCTGTCATGTGCAGAAATTATTTCACCTCCTTGTTTGTAAGCTGCCTCAGGATATTTATTATTTTTTATAGAGAGTGAGTGAAACAACTTTATTGACGATCCGGCATAAAGGGGGGAAGGGGTAGGGGAATTAAAGCGAGACACTAGCGTGCTCGGACGTCCCGGAGCAGCAACCTACTCGCGTCAAACCCGTGGGGGCGCCGCTTTCGGCCGCTGGCGTTACAGGATGCTAAGCACGTGCTGGACCACGTCTCTTTGGTTGCCTAGCTCTCGGCTGATGATCTTGCTGCTGATGGCAGTTGGCATTGCTTCTTCTTGGTTAACCGGCGGTGGCGCACAGTCCCAGAGGAGGTGTCTCTGGGTGGCTCGCGCCTTCTTGCAGTGTTGGCATATATCCGTGGTGTATACCTCCGGGAAAACGTGCTTTGCCCAGACGGGGGTCCATATGGCTTGTACTTGCAACTGCCGTAGTGTGGTTGCTTCGCTGCGTTGTAGGTCTCGGTGAGGCGGTGGGTAGAGGCGTCTGCTCGTTCTGTACCACTGCAGAACGTCGCCGTAGGTTGTGATGGAATACTCTTCGTCTTCGGCATCGGGTCGTTGCGGCTCCAAGGAATGCGTTGACGGAGACCCGCGGCTAGTTAGCGCGTGTGCCTCCGTGTCTGCCTCCTCATTGCGGTTCGGGCCCGCGTCCAGCTCACCGGCGTGCGCAGGGAACCACTTGACGGTAACGTTGGTTTCCGGTCTGGCTAGCGTTGAACATACTCTTGCAGTGGTTCCATGGACGTTGTTTGTAGCAAAGTTTACTATTGCCGGCTTCGAGTCGCTGAGGACCGTGCGGCAATCCGGGATCGCTAGTGCCAGTGCGATTGCAAACTCCTCGGCTTGCACGGGCGACTTGCACCGTATGCTTCCCGACGTTGTGAGTACTCCGGTGTCTGCTGCGATGACTGCTGCTGCGTACGTGTTTGGCCGGTGGGGATACTCCGCCACGTCCACGTAGTACGCGCGCGGATCGTTGGCGTGACCCTTTGTGAGGGCCGTGGCTCTCGCCTTTCTTCTTTCTTGGTGTACTTGCGGATGCATGTGCTTCGGTAAGGGTGGAACCCTCAGTCTTTGGGGAACGTCCCGGGGTAGCTGCTTTGCTACCTCCGGGGTCGTCGCTGGCGCGTTTATTCCGATGCGTTGTAGTATCGTTCTTCCCGTCCTGGTCTGAGACAGGCGGTGATACTGCGCCGTTCGCTGGGCTTCTGCGACTTCTTCCAGCGTGTTGTGAACGCCCAACGCGAGCATGCGTTCCGTGTTGGTGTGGGGGTATAGGCCCAGGGCCGTCTTGTACGCCTTTCTGATCATCGCGTCAATCTTGATCTTCTCCTCCGCTTTCCAATTGTGGAACGACGCTACGTAAGATATGTGGCTGACTGCAAACGACTGGGTGAGTCGTAGTAGACTGTGGTCTCCGTATGAGGACGCGACGCCATTTGCGTAATAAGTATTCCAGAGAGACTGAACTTTTTTTTTCTTACCTCTAGACACTTGACACTGCTAAACCTCCAAGTATGGAATTTTTCTGCAGTGAATATAATAATTCGTGACTGAAAGGGATAAAACGCCGAAAGCTGGAATTGCTTTGCGACCTGCAGTTTAACCTTTAGGTGCGCTAGCATAATTGAGAGGGGTGGCTCTTTAAACGAGGTTTTAAATGTATCGTGGATGCCAAAATGACGACTGTGCAGATGAGTTAAGAAGTCATAAAAATTTTTGGATCCAGCCAGATTAATTCCCGTTTTCCTTTTTCAGGCGAGATTACGCACTTCAGGCTTTTCTTTTTAGAACCTAAACTCTCAAGACGTGAAACTTAGCAGCTGATGGCCTCCGAATATGTCCGAGCAAGCGAATAACAAACTCTGCTTTAACAACAAACGTGCTCCTGGACTCTTTCCGTGCCATAAGCAGCGTTAAGCTATTTTATAAATACAATTTGCATACCTTTAGCAGCGTGGCACGTTTTTACTCCCGTAATGATCGCACTTTTTTTTCCAAAAAAATTGACGCAAATTTCGGGGTGCGTTCATTACGCGGGGTAAATTTTTCGCGAAAAACTTTTGAGCACAGCCAGTTGGGCAAGCAAGTTGCGGGTCAAAATTTTTACGGTAGGTCTCATGAACATAATAAAAATAATAAATAAAAACATAATAAACTTCTGCACACCACCGCCAGCCGCTTTGCAAGGTGACTCAAAATGCAGTGTTTCCATGAACGCGGCGCAACGAGTTTGCTGCGAGGTGACAACAAGGCGACCTATAATTGGCTGCCGCTGTCACAGTGCGGGACATCAAAACAGAGATGGGGGCCGACGCAGCAAGCTGAGCGCATTTTTTTAAATGCAGAGCATTTCAGTAACTCACGATGTCACCGGCGTTGACATCCGTAGTCGTAGTCCGCACCCCTCCCCCTACACTATATATAAAAAAATACTATCCGGCACCCGGTTTCGATCCCTCGACCCAGCGGGCGGAACGCAATGTACATGGTGCTCTACCCACTGCGCCACAAAGCCGACACAGAATGGGAGGCTACGAACGCGCCTTATATCCTTGACTCATTCAAACTACGTCAAGAAGCTGCTGACACAACGCATTCACTACCACCAACTCCCCAAACACTAAACGTTAACGCAATACACCCACCCCCTATGCGACGCATTTACTCGAGTCCCCCTCGCGGGGAGATGGGCCAGATTTTTTTCTTCGTCGTCTGAGTACATTATGTGCATTTAGTGAGAGTTTCTTGAACGCAATATTGAACGCATATTGAACGCATGCTTGCCGATATCGCTAATATCGGCAAGTCTGCGGCAATAACATAGTCATGTCCACTTGAAAGGGAAGGAAACAGAGGTAAGCACGATCATCATCAGCTAGACTTGGCACACATATGAGATACTGCTGCGTCAAGTTCAGGGCGCGTTCATTGCGCGGGAAATTAAAAAATCGAATTTTGACGACAATCTTCAGGGGTGCAATCATTATGCGAGTAAATACGGTAATTTACGCGGACTTGGAGAATTCAATGCATTCTTACTGGAGTTCTGGTACTGGAGTACTAGAGTACTGGAGAAAAATACCGGTGTATTCTTACTTGATTGATTATAGGGTTTAACGTGCCGACGCAACGCAGGCGATGAGGCGCGCCGTATAGTGGAGGGCTCCGGATTAATTTTGACCACCCGGGGATCTTTAACGTGCGCCGAAATCTCATACACACGGGCGTTTTTGCTTTTCGCCTTCATCAGAAAAGCGGCCGCCACGGCCGGAAATCGAACCCGCAACCTCGTGCTCAGCAGCGCAACGCCTTAGCCACTGAGCCACCGCGGCAGGTGGTGTATTCTTACTATGTCACTAGCTAAGAAAAAAATTGCTGCTTTTATGGAATAAGTAGCCAATTTCATTTGTAATGAACCCACTTTGAACGTGTCAGAATGACGCAATCGGATCGACGCCTGCTTCATAACGCGGGGACCCAGGTTTGAATCAGGCCAGAGGAAGCGTTTTTTTTCCCCTTGAGGAGCTTGATGCGCCTTCACTCATCAGCATCATCGCGTTGTGAAACCTATTGCGTAAAGGTGGCTTTCCTGCAATGCGTTTTGGCGTGTCAGCGAACGCCATCGATGAGGCACAGAAAGCTTTGCTTTAAACGTTCCACTGCGTGCAAGAACACAAAATTCTGAAGGACAAACATTACTTGAACGGGAAATATTTTATTGGGAAAGAACTCCACGAAACGGTCCCGGCTGACGTGCGCGGCAGCAAGCGCGTTAATTAGTATCCGTTTGGGTTAGTTGGTTGCATGACATGTCGGTGAAAACAGCGCAGAGCAGGGGACGAAAGAAAAAGACGGTACAGGCGCTAACTATGAATATTTATTGCGGTCTTCATTATATAAAAGAAACACGCATGACGTCACAACCTTAACATAAAGTAAAGATCGTAAGAAAGAGCTAGAATAGAACACGATGTTAACGATGCTGTAGGCAACACCACTCCGATACTGCAGTCACTGTCGTGCGCCATTAGTGTGTTCGAGTTTCTTCTGAAGTGGCGCAACAGAGGCTGACTAACGCAATTTTCGCCTTTCTTCGCTATTATGAGGGCTTAGGGGAGTGGAGTGGAATAAACGTTTATTTAGCCTGCGAAACCGACGCGACGCGAGCCGTGGCCCGCGTCACGCCCGTCGACCGGGCCTAGGTCACCTTTGAGGGAGCGTCCCGATCCTGTCGAGCCGCTGCCTCTCGGGCTTGCTAGACGGCCCAGAGCTGGTCATCTTGATCGTACGACGACAGCGCTGCTTCAAGTCACGGCGTCAGAGTTCGTTTTTGCCTCTTCGGCATGCTTCTTGCAGTCCCACAGCATGTTCGTGAGAGTCACCGTCTCCCTGCGGCAGACCTTGCACTTGCTGTCGGGGTAGGTTTCGGGATACATCTTGTGCAGGAGTAGTGGTGTCGGGAAAGCCCCGTTTGCAGTTGTCGCAATTTTACCCAGGGCTCTGTCCAGCTTTTCGCTGGGTGGAGGGAGCTTCTTTCCAGCCAGTCGGTACGCCTTCGTGATCTCGTTGAAGGTGACCATTCTGTCCTTCGTGCTGTACCAGAGTCTTTCGGCGTCTGCCTCGTTGCCGGCGGCGCGGAGAGATAGTGTGCGCGCCGCGGCGTGGGCAGACTCATTTCCATTTTCCTTTTTTTCCGACACAGTACCCTCGTGTGGTGGAAACCAGACGAGGCGCTTCTTGAATCTAAGGTCGGCCCGCTCCAGGATGCGGGCGGCGGCGGGTGATATCTCGCCTTTGGCGTTGGCTTGTCGAGAGTCGCTGAGCACCGTAGCGCGGTCCCCGTCTACGAGCGCCAGGGCGATGGCCACTTCCTTTGCCTCTTGCGCTCTGTTGCACTTGATGCTTGCGGCCGTTCTCGTGACTCCGTACGCGTCTACCACCGCGGCTGTATAGCTTGAGCTGCTCGGGCATTCCGCCGCGTCGACGAACCGTGCGCCGGGGTCCTCCCCGAACTTATGGCTCTGGCTCGGCGTCTGCCCTTGTTGTGTTCCTGGTGCACGTTTCTCGGGATTGGGTCCACGCGTAGGGCCCGACGGACGTCTTCGAGCAGCGTGGTCTTGACTCCTTGCTGATTGTGGTACCCGATTCGTAGCTTGTCAAGGATGTGGCGGCCGGCCTTCGTCCTCTACAGTCGCTCGAGCTGGGACCTCTGCTGTGCTTCGATGATTTCTTCGAGCGTGTTGTGAATTCCCATCTCAGGCAGTTTTTCGGTGCTTGCCGTGTCGGGAAGACCGAGTGCCGTCTTGTACGTCTTTCGTATGAGAATGTCAATCTTTTTCTTCTCGCTCTGATGCCACTGGTGTAGGCCGCCACATAAGTTACGTGGCATATCACGAAGGCTTGTATTAGACAGACGAGGTTTTCCTCCTTCATACCCCCTCTTCTCGAGGTCACTCTTCTGAGCAGCCTGCAGGCGCTCGCTCGCCGCTTTGCTCGTCAGACGGTTGATCGTCTCCGTGTTTCTTCCGCTGGCCTCTATCATCATCCCGAGTACCCTTATCTTGGGTACCGTGGGTATGACGGTGCCGTCCCCAGTCCGGATCGTGATCTGATCGCAGTCTGTGTGTGTGGCGTCGTTGCATTATCGATGGTTGGTACACGAGCAGCTCGGATTTCTTTGGCGAGCACCTGAGCCCCGTGTCTCGAAGGTAGCCTTCTATCTCTTCGATCGCTCTCTGACGGGTCGTCTCGATATGGCCATCGTTTCCTTTACACACCCACAAGGTGATGTCGTCGGCATTGATCGTGTGTTCGACGTCTTCTAACTTCTCAAGTCTTCGTGCCACTCCAGTCATGACGAGATTAAACAGCATCGGGGAGATCACAGACCCTTGCGGGGTGCCTCTGTTTCCCGTGCTACGTTCGCCCATCTTGAGATCTCCGGCCAGGAGTTCGGCGGTTCTGCCCGAGAGGACGTCTCTCACGTAGTTATAGCTTCGTTCCCCGAGGTCGAATTTCGAGACTTGTCGCAGGATCGCGGCGTGGTCGACTTGATCGAAAGCGCTCTGTAGGTTCAAGCCCAGTATGGTTTTGCTGCCGACAGTTTGGCTGTCGATGACTTGGTGCTTGATCTGAAGCATGACGTCTTGAGTGCTGAAATCCTCCCTGAACCCGACTACAGAGTGTGGGAAGGCCCCCGTTCACTCTAGGAACTTCTGCCATCTGTTGAGGAGGACGTGCTCTAGGGCCTTGCCGATGCAGGACGTCGGCGAGATGGGTCTCAGGTTGTCTGGGTCTGGCGGCTTTCCCGGTTGTGAGGGCCTAAAAAATCTCACGCGAGCGCGAGTACAAGTAGCGACAGAGTGCTTTCGTGCTCTGAAACCACATCGATCATAGACCACGTTGTCTGCAGCGACAACGTGGTCTACGAAATCCCCCTCAGATGCGGTGCCGTGTACATTGGACAGACGGGAAGATGCCCAAATGAACGCCTACGAGAGAACTCGTATTTTTGACGTGTCGGCGCTAAGGCCTGTGGATGCACACCAGCACTTTCCGCAGACAGTGGAGAGCCCACGAGGGCTTTAAAGAAGTCGCTCCTGCGAGAGGCTAGACTATTACGCGACCCTCCAGCCTGGCGCTACAAAACGAAGACACGCATTCTTCGTGTCGTTGCCCTGCACAGTGACGGTGAGCAAGGCACTCGACGTCCGGGTTCCGCCATTGCTTCACCGAGCATGCATTGAAGTGTCACATGCGTGACAACTTGTGGTCCTGCACGATCTGTGATGTGTTTTGAACGCCCATCCGCCATAAAGAGCCTTGTGTTTTGAACGCCCATCCGCCATAGAGAGCCTTGTGTTTTGAATGCCCATCCGCCAATAAAGACTTCAACCTTGTGTTTTGTACGCCCATCGGCCATAAAGAGCCTTGTGTTTTGAACGCCAATACACCGTAGAGAGCCTTTTGTTTTGAACGCCCATCCACCATAGAGAGCCTTGTGTTTTGAACGCCCATACACCGTAGAGAGCACTGTGGTTTGAACGCCCACCCGCCATAGAGAGTCTTGTGTTTTGAACGCCTATCTGTCATAAAGAGCCTTGTGTTTTGAACGCCCATGCACCGTAGAAAGCCTTGTGTTGTGAATGCCCATCCGCCATAAAGAGCCTTGTGTTTTGTACGCCCATCGGGCATAAAGAGCCTTGTGTTTTGCACGTCCACCTGCCATAGAGTGTCTTGTGTTTTGAACGCCCAGCCGCCATAAAGAGCCTTGTGTTTTGAACGCCCATCGGTCATAATGTTCACCCGTCATATATATATATATATATATATATATATATATATATATATATATATATATATATATATATATATATATATATATATATATATATATATATATATATATATATATATATATATATATATATATATCTTGAGAGGCTCTGGGAGTCGCCAGGCGGGAGACTTTATTCGTGCGGTCACAGCGCCAGGAAGGCCCAGCAAGAAAGGCGATGTCGATGACACTGTCGCCGCCGAGATGAAGATGATGCGATGATGATAGGGTGTGCACACCCAGAAGAGGGCAATTGTCCACATGCTAACACATAGCCTGTACCGCTTCTCACACTTGCCCTCTTCTGGGTGTGCACCCTATCATCATCGCATCATCTTCATCTCGGCGGCGACAGTGTCATCGACATCGCCTTTCTTGCTGGGCCTTCCTGGCGCTGTGACCGCACGAATAAAGTCTCCCGCCTGGCGACTCCCAGAGCCTCTCAAGTGGTAGAGGTGCTGGGCACTGTAGTACACGGAGGCTGGTGGCGGTTGTCTGGGGGATTGTGCGAAACGTGTCCTTCAAGCTCCTCGCGAATGATCAGCCGAATCATGGCGCGCAAGTCGAAGTCCTTCGAGAAGCCTTCGCCAGAGATGGCTGGCTGCACCCTCATAGATTGCAGGTCTTCGAGTCGTTTGCATGCGGCGATGACGTCCTGCACGCGTGAATGGTTCTGCAGGGCAAGTGCCTGAAAAGCAAACGGGGCAATTCCCTTCAGAATATGCCGAACCCGGTCTTCTTCCGACATGCTGCCGTCCACTTGTCGACACAGGGCCAAGACATCCTCAATGTAGGACGTATAGGTCTCCATAGGATGTTGCACGCGCTCATTTAGTTTTTTCTTGGCTGCTTCAGCGCGCGTGGAGGATGTGTCGAAAATTCGATGCAAGTCAGTGGTAAATTTGTCCCAATCTGTGAAATCTTCGCGATGATTAAAAAACCAAGTTTTAGCCACCTTGGTCAGACGGAAGGGCACCTCCGCTAGCTTGTAAGAGTCATCCCATCGATTGAAAGCACTCACGCGGTTGTAGGAGTCGAGCCACTCTTCGACGTCGTCACCGCGGAGGCCAGCGAAAGATGGAGGATCGCGCTGGGGGCTGGTGATAGTAAAGGTAGGTTGGATCGGGGCTGCAGCGTTGCTGCCCGAGCGGCTGCTCTCGTGCTGCATGGTGCTGGTGGGCAGTAGCAATCGACGACCTGATCGCAGCTCCAGTGGTGCGGAAGCGAGAGGTAGACTGCGGGATCAAAGCACCTTCCACCACTTGAGAGGCTCTGGGAGTCGCCAGGCGGGAGACTTTATTCGTGCGGTCACAGCGCCAGGAAGGCCCAGCAAGAAAGGCGATGTCGATGACACTGTCGCCGCCGAGATGAAGATGATGCGATGATGATAGGGTGTGCACACCCAGAAGAGGGCAATTGTCCACATGCTAACACATAGCCTGTACCGCTTCTCACAATATATATATATATATATATATATATATATATATATATATATAGATAGATAGATAGATAGATAGATAGATAGATAGATAGATAGATAGATAGATAGATAGATAGATAGATAGATAGATAGATCACAGAAATAAGGGTTGCAGCCAAGAAAACCTCGGAAAGCAAAGGGGAGGTTGTGGTAGGTCATTGAAACAGATAAAGAATTTGGAAAGAAAGAAAAAAAAACGGAGAAAAAATGCCCGCCAGGTGGGATCCGAACCCACGACTTCCAGAATACCGGTCTGGTGCGATGACCACTACGCTACCGGCGGGGCGATTTTCCCCCCCGCTTTCTGGGGTATTTATGTCAATGTAATTTTTCCTGTGCTTGGGGGTGGTAGCCAGCGCCACTCTGACTTCTCGGGGTGAAGGGGACCTTCTTTTAATCCCCGCGCCGTGACTCGAGTGTCTACGACATGTCGAGAGTGGTCAACCAGCGTTAAACCCTCTTAAGCTCCATATGGCACCAAGACTGCCAGAACAGAGGCCCTCGCTATGCATGTAGCGAATCAGAATAGGAAATGAGGGGCTCTTAGAAATAACACAGAAAGAAGGGTTGGCAGCCAAGAAAACCTCGGAAATCAAAGGGGAGGTTGTGGTAGGTCATTGAAACAGATAAAGAATTTGGAAAGAAAGAAAGAAAGCGGAGAAAAAATGTCCGCCAGGTGGGATCCGATATATATATATATATATATATATATATATATATATATATATATATATATATAAGAGAAGAAAAACCTCGAACAAGGTAAAAGCACGATTGTGGCCTACGTTTCAGCAAAGAGAACTTGCTTTCCTCAAGTATATATATATATATATATATATATATATATATATATATATATATATATATATATATATATATATATATATGTATATATATATATATATATATATATATATATACTTATTTATTTTATGTATTTGTTTTTTTTTGTATTTTCGGTATTTTTTTAGGTGCGGAGTACATTAGAACCTCCCAATGTCCGTCCGCGTCCATCCGTGCGCACACCACCATCAAGCGAAAATCTGTGCGGAAACTACCTAAAAGGGTACAAGAACACCCCAAAAGACTCGAAAACAGGCACAAACATAACCTAGCAACGAGAAAACGCGCAAAAACACCGGTGTAGTCAGGTTGTGATCAAGTTGTAATACACAGTGACTGCATCGAACTACGCTAGATGGCGATACGCTTAAACACGAGATGGCGCCCCGGTGCACCGCGTATATAAGCGGGTTCCGGAAATCACACACCCTCTTCCCGCCATGGACGGACACGAACGTAAGAAGCGTCACGCTGCTGCTCGACGTCTACGAAGACAACGAGCTTCCCCGAATAGGAATCATCAACTCTCACGGCGCAAATCGAATGACGTTCGGGGCGCAACTTGGATGTCATTTCGAGTCCTCGTACTCCGCACCCTCGCCATCATCCACGGAGTGGAGGTGCTGCCATTTTTTTTTTGTTAGTTGTTTTTGGATTGCCCCTGCTGGTTGGATTGCCCCGGTGCGCACAAGTGCTTCTGCACAAGGCACGGGCAGGTGCCGCGCTAACCGATAATACGTGTTGGCCAAGTGGCGTGCCGATGTGCCAAAACGTCACCAGCATGCCGTCCAGGATGCGCAACCTGTGGCCGCAGTTGCCTGCACCTCTTGCTCCACAGAAGCCACGCCCACAGTACGCAACGCGTTGTGGGAGTGTCCCGGCCTTCAAACGCTCCGTTCGAAGTGTCCCCCGCCCGGCGTCCAGCGGCTTATGGACTGGACAACGGCGCTGCAACCCGCCACTATACACGGCAGACGCTGCTAATTCTCTGTGGTAGTTCGTGCGCTCCTCAGGCGTCGACCGCCGAATGTAACCTTTAAACTCCACCCCACCCCCCACCAAAACTTCCTTTGTTCCCCATGACGACCGACGTGTCTACCTTCTGTAATAAAGTTTTGTTTTGTTATTTATTTATTTACTTACAGTAGAATCTCGATAAACGGAAATCGCTTAAACGGAATTGCCGCTTAAACGGAACAGTTGCCTGGAATTTGGTTGGTTTTGTATTCAGATAACGTAAAAAAACTCTCGGTAATCGGAACTAAAACTTTCGCATCACCGTGTAAACGGAACCAGAAATGAAACTTCTTGTGAAATCCACTGGCATGAAAATCAGCTTTTTACGGTTCCAGCTGTTTCGTTCTTGTTTTTTTGTTTTTTTTCCTCCATGCTTTTTTAGCCTTGTTGCCCTCGTAAGCCTTGTCTCGTAAGTGGTTAGCCGTGTTAGCGCAACGAATGCAACATCGCAGTTCTTGTTCCAGTCGTTCGGTCTCGATTCTAGACGCCGAGGCTACAGGGCTCACCTCCTGTCGCCTAGTTCGTGCCATCGTTGTGCTATTCGTCCTTCATTACCACGTTTCCGTCTTCTAAATTCGGTGGCTCGTAAGCACTCGCGAAGTTGAGGCCTCTAGCCTCCGTGAAGATGCAGTTGCAAGGACTCAAACAAAAATGATTGACGCATTTTGTAGTGCACAGCGACTCATTGCTGCCAAATCAACTTTGTGAATGCTGTGCCTGCGCTTCTTGTAGTTTTCTTGCTTTCTGAAAACTATCAGCTACAGTCACTTTTCTAGTGGTTAGAGTTTCCCCTTAGAAGTGTGTACACACAGAAATTTGCACCTTAGAACATCTCTCTCAGTAAGCGGAACTCCTGTTAAACGGAATTAATTTTTCCGGTCCCTTGAAGTTTCGTTTATCGAGAGTCTACTGTATTTATTTATTTATTTATTTATTTATTTATTTATTTATTTATTTATTTATTTATTTATTTATTTATATACAGGCGGCGTGCTATCTCATTAAGGCATCTTGCTGTGCTGGCAGAGACCACCACATTCCCCTTTCGCCGAACAGGGGTCGATCTGCAGCTAAAGTGTCCATGACTCCGGTATTCCAGCGCCCCTCGTCTTTCTCAAAATAAGCCGCTGTCGTCGGAGAAAAGCTTTAAACATGCAGTCTCGTAGCAGCCTAGTTGCCTAAGGGCGCGGGAGGAGGGAGTGCGGAAGAAGACGCCGAAGCGCCAGGAATCTCCGGCGCGAGCCGAGCCGAGGTGCGTAAACAAGGAAAGTCGGAAAGTGGATCAGTGCCGCACCACCTGAAAGAGACCGGGCGAGTCTCAGACAACGGTGAACCACCCATAGCGGCGCCTTTGGCGCTGGTGTGTTGAACAACATCACTACTCCGCCGAGAAAAAATAGGAAACCACTACTGAGTACCTGATCTGTATAGCGAACGAGTAAAAAAAAATATTAGCAGAGGCTTAGCGCGGCTATGCCAGGATATACGTAGCATGAGCTAAGGTTCAGCTGATTATTCTTAGCTTTCCTGGTTGTCTAGGGTTAGCTTGATTATCATGGTTTCTGCTGCTTCAATGACACACTCACGGCATACGCATTATGTGACACGTATATTTATCAAGCGGCTCCGGTGCAGCGTCACCATTCGCCCCAGAGCTAAGCTGGTTTCACAGGCGCACGCCGGTGTCGGTGCGACGCACGAGCCATTAAGACCTTACGAGCCATCGGTTTCACACCCGGCCACCCCTCGCATGATCATCAAGTGGACCGGGCCGCCACATGCGGAACGGAGGTCGGCGAAGACGCTGGTCGCGTGGGGTGTGTGAGAGACGCCGGGCAGCGAGCAACGTTCTGTGCGCCGTGTGACGTCACTGCTCCGCGCGCATGGCTCAGCACGGCTCTCCAGGAGCCACGCGAAACTGCTCAACCTCGGCCAGTGTAGCTCACGCTACAAAATAAGTTCAATGCCCTTCCACTCTGTGAAGAAGGATGACGAGCGAAGCTGTGGCGGGTAATGTTATAGATTCGTTTTAGCAGCTAATTGCCATATCCCTTTGCGACACGGCGGGTGAAATTGTTCACGTGACTTTCAAGAGCATCTTTTTGAGCTGCAATCGTCGTCATCTCCACTTGAACCGCCCAGCCAGCATTCGCATTTCCCACTCTATACGGATGCGGCGCTGCCATCTTCTGAATGCTGCCCCTTTACCATCCACCAATGCTTTACCAAAACAAGAGAGCAAGATGGACGCCTCGGCGTTCTACGGCACGTCAAGTATGTGTTATTGGTGTTTCCTTTTCCGTCTAGTTAAAACGTTTATTAAAGAAAAACTGGGACTGTTACCTTAATATATAAGGGCTACAGATCACAATAATGTGTATACTTTTTCTTATTCTAGCAATGGTTAGGAAACGGGGGTCACGTTTACGATGGCGTATTTACGATTAGGACACGACCTAATTTATTAACTACTTATGAGAACGAGTTGTATACAGTTTTGAAGCGAAATTTTCGTTATCAAAAGCATACACAGTCAGAAACAAATGTTTCTGACGGCTACATCGTAATCCTTGTCGCAAAGGGATATAATTCGTTTGCAGATAGTTCCGGTAAAACAACAGTTACAGCCATTTTCTGTAACCATATTCCCTCCGTACATGTGCTGACAGCAGACAGTAATTCTGTAAAGTTTACAACTTCACTTTGAACTAACTAATTGTTACAAGTAAATGAAACTCGGCTTAATGGTAGAGTCGTCCTAGCAGCTAAATGTCATGTAATTTGTTTCGGCATACTTTCGATAACACAAGAGTTAAAGCCGTTTTATCTAATAATCATACTCCCTCCGTAGATGACCATGCTTGAATACATTTGCAAAATGCAATGTGGGAAAGACAGCTTACAAAAACAAGCTGACACTGATCCCCTTAATGACGGCATCCCCTCTAAACACCAATGCATTGTTGGGAAGACGTTTCTCCAGGGACAGTGCAAGCCGTTTTCTACCGAAATATGAAGGCTATAGGACCTTCCTTCTATCTTTAACAAATTTTTAACACGACAGTGTTTTATTGCCGGATACACGATCTCGCTGACGTCATATCCGTCACGGAAGCGACGCCAGTACAACGAAGCAAGCGGCCTGTAAAGGGTGCACTCCTGCACACGGGGTCTTCTTGCGGGGAAGCAACCTTTAGTACTAAAGAGTACGTTATACATAGGGTTGTTCGTTATCGAGTTTTAAATTTTAACACGAGGGTGTTTTATGACGAGATACACCAAGATTTCACTGACGTCATATCCGTCACGGAAATGACACCAGGGGTGGAATTCTTGAGTTTTGTCCCTTTTGCGCCCCTTTCAAAAGTGTCCCTTTTGGCGAGCCCTGATTGGCTAAAAGCTAGCAACCGGAAGTGACGTAACGCAAGCGCGGCAAACCTACTGCCAAGGAGGTCAAACCTCCTTGCCTACTGCCAACGCCCACTGCTTAACCGGAAGTACGTCACGATGAAAGGGACGCAAAAGGGACGTTTTCAAAAGGGGCAGTTACGAGAATACCGCCCCAGTACACCTTCGCCGAAGCGACCCGCAAACAGGACGTTGCTCGCCAAGCACACCCACAACACAGCCGCTGAGCCACAAATCATGCTCAGCTGCAAATTTCGCTGCACATTTCACTTTCGTGTTTTACTGATTCCTATGTCAAAAGAATCAACCACAGTTTTTTTGTTTTTTTTCTATACTGGGAACCGGTTTTTGCGCGGCCGAGATGTCTGCTCGAGAGAGAGCGTGGCACGATACCCGTCGAGACTGTCGTCAAGTCCAAACCTAGAGCAGCTCCGCTCTGAAAAGGGGAGGAGATAAGGCAAGGCCTTAGTGCCGGCTTGAGTACTACACGTAATGCCACAGTATAGCTCTGACCTTCCATGTATTATAGTTTGTATGGACGTATGTGTAGTACGTCTTAGGGCTTTTGTGTATCCTTGAACAAATGTTTGTTTTGTTCTGTTTTCTTTTGTTCTCCGGATTTTCAAGATACAGGTTGTATCTGATGTTGCTGTAATGCTCTCCGGTGTTTGCGGCTTGCAGCTCTGTCAAGCTGTCGATTTCTGAGAGATTTTACTGCTCACCCCACAGCATCATGTACTTTGTGCAAGATGCAAATAAATACAAAAGTAACGCTGCAAATACTATTTAAGTGTTGATGTTTCGCCTCAAAACGTCCTTTTTTTGCTGAACAACGTTTGCAAGTATGCAATGTGTTTCCAGACTTGGTAGTGGGGTAAAGTTTTGCCTATATAAAATTATCATTCAATAATCCTGTTAAGTTTTGGCCGGGTGGCTGAATCAAGGGACAGACAGACAGACAGACAGACAGACAGACAGACAGACAGCAGAGGGACGAGCGGACGGTCAGACGGACAGACCAAAATTTAGACAGACAGACAGAGACATACAGACGGACGGGCGCACGGTCTGACGGACAGACCAAAATTTACCCCAAGAAAGACTATCGGCTTTAAAAAAAAAACTCTACCATCCCTTCGTAAAGAAAGTTGAGAGAATGGCAAAGCCTTTCTCACATCAAAACTGAGTCAAAAGTTTGTCAAAACTTTCGCTAAAAGTGGGTACAACCTTCGCTAAAAGGGCGTCCAATCGATCGTCAAACTTTCGAAGACCCAAATCGCAAACGATGAACGAACCCCAAGAGGAGTTTTCGCGCGCAAAGTAAACGCACCTACAATTTATCTAAATCTATACCGATACGTGGTTGATGAGATAAAGGTGTATACTGTTGTACTCCTCCTTCGCGATCTACGCGTGTATTGTCTTCTTATCTAGAAGCATTCCTTTTTCGCGATTTTGAAATAACGTGTTTTGACAGAATGGAAGCCCAGTTTCACGCACGCGCCATGCGTCCAGAGATCGTATCAGAGCTTTTCGGTCGACCAACCGGTCTACGGGGAAATGCATCAGTTTTTTTTTTTTGACAGGATGCCATCGGTCCCACTAAAAACCTTTCGCTTTAATAAACACACAAACACGCATCAGCGCTGCCTCCCGGCCCCGTGACGTGAAGACAGACGCACGCCGGCGGTTCCGCTCCTCGCACGACCGGGCTCGCGGAACCAGTGAGCCGCGCCGGAGCTCAGACCACACAAAAGGGGCGCCGGGCGGTTGGCCTCGATTCCAGCGCTCCGCGAGGCGCGCTTGTCTGCCGCCGCGGCGCTCGCTATACGGCGCCGCCCAAAATAGTGGGCCACGATCCCGGGAGTCGACAAGACCCTGCTCCCATCAGTGCTCCCATCGCCCGCCCCCGACAACCGCCTCTTCTTCTTCTCTGTGCCTGCCGGCGTGGAAGGCACGTACGCGCTTTCCGGTCGCCGCCCGCCGCGATGATGAGAACCCACGTGTTGCGCGCTATCGACACCGCCGATTGTCGGAGCTGCTGCAGAGGCACCGCGGTACGTGCTTGCGGAGATACTCCGGCGATCGAAGTCTGACCACGTTTTCTGTGCTCTCTGGAATTCATTTGCCGCCGCTTGGGATCCAAGGTGGGTGGACTCGTGGTTAACCCTTTACCGCTGGTTAACTGTCCCCTTTGTGTGCGATTAAATGCGTGGCGCGAGGAACCAGGGAACGGCGCTCAGCGTGTCTCGACCTGTGGGTGTCGGCAAGAACGTGCACTACAGAAGAACTCTGGAGCCCCCGCTAATTTAGACTCTCGCAAGACGACACCAAGTATGGGGACGAAGACCTCCTCTTTCCGGTGGTGAACCCTGCTTGAGGCCGGGAGCGGGTAGGATGAGTTACCCAACGTGGGTTCCGTTTCTCGTGCTCGCGGGACTGGCCACGGCGCTGGCGTACAACTGGGGCAGCATCCGCGGAGACCGGCTTAAGGCGGGCCTGTGCCCCGAGTCCATCGACGACCTCTGCTCCAGCGGGAGGCCCGACAGTTCTCGGCTCTCCTGCAAGTGCGACTACGCGTGCGCCGAGTTCGGCGACTGCTGCCTGGACGCGCCGCGCAGCCACAGCCGCGAACCGACGCACGTCTGGCGCTGTCACCCGAGCGGCTTCTTCTCCCTGAGGTCGTGCCCCGACCGATGGCCGCCCGACGACCCCGTGCGGCGCCTCTGCGAGGGCTGGGAGGACCGGGGCGACATGGAGGACATTCCAGCGGCGAAGTCCTACATCGAGGACGTGCCGGCCTTCTCGGCCGACTCGGAGCGAATGTACTGGAACGTGTTCTGCGCCGCGTGTCACGGCGACGCGAAGCGGCTCGCCACGTGGCCCGCGACCATCGACTGCGACAGCGACCCGCTCGGGGGCAGGGGCCCCGGGCCCGTGGTTATCTTCGACGAGCGGTCCCTGCGGCAGTTGGTGGCCGTGGGCAACCTGACCTACACGGGCGACAACCGGTTCCTGGTGACGGACCGAAATGAGAAGCACCGCTGCATGCTCCGGGTGCAGCACTCGGGCTGGAAGAACTTCTCCCAGGTGCACCTGCTCCGGTCGTGCGCCGCGGGCGCCGACTCTGCGCCACGGTGCCGCAACGGCAGCGCCGAGCTGGTGTCGCGCTGCGGCGCCTACACGGCGTACGTGAACGACCCCGTGGTGCGCCGGAACTACCGCAACTACCACTGCGCGGTGTGCGACGTGACGCAGCGGCACCGTCTGTCGTGCGGCGCGTACGCGGACGAGCTGGAGCCCGAAGGTTCCGTGGTGTCCTACCAGTGGCAGATCGAGTTCCGGGTGTGGCGCAGCCCGGAGGACGCGCCGCTAGAGTGCACCGACGACAGCCACATGAGGGAAGACCTGACGGGGGCCTGCCTGCCCGTGGGCTGCGCGCCGGGCCACGTGCCCGGAGGACCCGACGGCATGTGCGTCCGCGCAGACGTGGCCCCTCCGGACCCGTTCGACAAGCCGCCGCCCGAATGCCCCGTCGTCAAGTTTGGCTCCAAGTTCGTCGGTCTGCTCCGCAACAACTCGTTGCTGCTGAACGTGAGCCGAGGACAGGTCTTCGCTCCGGACCAGTTCATTCTGGTAGCGCAGGTGGGTCGTTAAGTGTGGAACAGGTCTAGTGGGGCAGAATTCTGAGCTGTGTCCGTGCCAAGAAGTCCATTTTGCGTCCGCTTAATGTCTTGCGGGGTCTCTAACCTGTACCACAGCAGAGAAGCCAACGCCTTGTTTGTCTTGTTTCACATGCGCGTCGTCTGCTCAGTCAATAAGATCTCGCTTGAAGTGGACGTTTTGAGGTGAACATGAATTGGGAAGAAATTTATAATTCCGCTCCTGGATTCTACATTAACACGAAGCATGTAGAAAGGCTGTGCGACCCTTCGTGAAAATGGCACATCACTGTCATCGCAAGCTCGAAGCGTTTGATCATCGTGGAGACGAGCCCTTTATCCTTGCAACGATCACAGTGTATTCGGTTTGGAAGAAAATTATTCTATTATCAGCTGGAAGCAACTGCAATTATGTGTGCTCCGGTTATATGTCTGCCGACACAACGCAACACACGCATTCGGCAACGCGCAAGAACACTAGTTACGTACCCCTGTTTTGCTCGCTAGGCGACTGCTTCCCTCACTTATTCTTAATTAATTGAGACCATTACACCGTCTCTCACCTTAAATAAGTGCTTGTAGGCGAGTTGTTGTTTGGAGCCGGCCCTGTTTTGATGCGCTATCGGACGCTGATGTTGTCTTAGTGTACAGAGCTGTCAGCAAAACCATTTCGGGTAAAGGTGTTTTACGTGATGCCCTTTCATTTAAGATAGAGAAAATATACTCGATAAAAGCCGATTGTCAATCCTTTGCGCATCTCTATAAAGGAATATAAACAGATATTGTGGTCCATACCAGCAACGGAAAAAGCGTATTTAGTATTTTTTTTTAAATAAGACTGCTTCAATTTGTTTATTTAGTTTAGCCGTTCCCAACTACGCTATTTGGTGAACGATAAAAACTGACGCAAGGCTTGACCTTTACACTGATATGGCCGAAAAAAAGCTTTCGAACACAACTGTGGCTTATATGTAAGCGATAGCCCTTAGCTCATCGACCCACAACAAATGCGCGGAAGAAAAATTAAATTGAGACTGGCAGTCTCTTCGTAATATAGGACTCAAATCCACAATGTTCAGCTGTTTGTGGCAATTATAAATAAACTAACGAACTAGTCAGCTCTCTAACTAGCTAGTTTAGTAACAGTCCACTGAGCCAATAGAAGGTATCTCCGTTGCGAACTTACCATAAAAAAATAAAAAGCTTTTAGAATTCGTATAACAGTGTGCGACACGAATCTTAGCCTTGCTAGTCTTGCTTGATGTACCCGACCTTTCACAGCCAATGTACCTAACGTAGCTCGATACAGGTTATACTGGGCATATCCGACTAATTTTTCGCAGAGTTTCGCGAAGCTAGCTTTGCCACATACTTTCAGTGTGCACGGTGCTGCATGCTTTACGGGAAGCAAACTTCGACAACCATTATCAAGCGGAAGGACAGCTGCTTATTACTCTCCGGATCAATAGCTCACGTAAAATTAAGCCTGCGAGAGCATGTACAGGGTGTTACGACGATAATTGTAACACTTCAATTTTTTTTTCCTGAGCGAACCGCTGCTCTGTTCGCGCTCAAACTTCACACGAAGGTCGCATTTTGTGGTTTATTTTGTTTGACCCCGCGGGAGCAACGACGGCACTTGCCTGTTTATTCTGAAAATACATAAAAACTATTTTCGCCTGTGGGAAAATGGCGGCCGATTTGGACGTGTGAGCCAGCGCAAGTTGATCTTGGGATGACGGCGCCACCTGGGGTATGCAAGCGAAACGCACGTTTGGGATTGACGGTAGGAAGGAGCCAAGTGGAGCAGCAGACGATCAGAAAATGCACCTAGGAATGAGCTAGCAGACTATCAGAAAACCCGCTTTCACATTTTCTGATCGTCTGCTACACCATTTGGCTCCTTCCCACCGTGAATCCCACACGTGCGTTTCGCTCTGCATACCCCAAGTGACGCCGTCGTTCCAATATCAACTTGCGCTGGCTCGCACGTCCTAATCAGCCGCCATTTTCCCATAGGCGAAAATCGTTCTTATTTATTTTCAGAATAAACAAGTAAGTACCGTCGTTGTTCCCGGTGTCGAATAGACAAAATAAACCACAAAATGCGACCTTCGTGTGAAGTTTGAGCGCCATTGAGCGGCGGTTCGCCCAGGAGAAATTTTTAAAGTGTTCCAATTATCGTCGCACCACCCTGTATATGTAAGCGCCGAGTAACTGTCGCCTTCACCTCGAAACATTTGGCGCTTTGCCACCGTGACATCCACGCCTATAAAATTTGTTCTAAACTCTAATTCAAATTCTCTTAAAATTCACTACTACAATTTCATTTCTCTCCGTGTTTTTCTTTTAATCTCAAGCATTAAACGAAATAAGTCATACGCGTCACCCGCTAAGACGGCCCTCGTAGTTATCGTTTTCTTTTCAATACATTTTTTTACAAGGTAGTACTGGCGGCCTTCGGAAAATAAGACCCTGAACAAGATACAGGAAAAAAACTGTTGTTGATTCATCTGTCATAGGAATCGGTAAAACACTAAAGTGAAATGTGCAGCGAAATCTCCAGCTGAGCATGATTTGCGGGTCGGTAGCTGTCTTGTGGGTGTGCTTGGCGAGCGACGTCCTGATGGCGGGTCGCTTCGGCAAAGGTGTACTGGCGTCATTTCAGTGACGGACATGACGTTAGTGAAATCTTGGGGTATCGCGGCATAAAACACTTTCGTGTTAACATATGAAACCCGAAAACGAACAACCCCAGGTATAACGTACTCTTAAGTACTACAGGTTGCTTCCCCGCAAAAAGACCCTGTGTGCGGGGGTGCACCCTTTACAGGCCGCTTGCTTCGTTGTACTGGCGTCACTTCCGTGGCGGATATGACGTCATGGAAATATTTGCGCATCTGGGAATAAAACACTTTCGCTTTCAAAAAAAAAAAAATTGGCCGCATATCTGCTCACTTCGCAGCCAATGTCCTCGAAAGACGATGGTCTTCTGCCGCCTGTGCCGTGTAAATACCCCTCCTGTCCCCCGGCCACCTCTCGTGCTGTTTCCCTCCCCTTCGATCCTCCGACTAAAAACACGGAGATTTGCTTAAGTCAGTTTAATTTTCCCGCGTTCCACTGCTCGAGCCATCTACTGCAGCTTTTTGTTACTGTAAAACTTGGGACATTGCCACGAAGTCCAAGCTCGCGTGAGCTCTTTTTGTATTTTGGGCCAGAACATTGTTTTCAACGTGTATTTTTTTATTTGCTACCGCAAATGTCAAGTCTACGTCTATTTTCAATTAAAAGGACACTGCAAGAACCAACTGGACATTGGTATTTTGCCTCAAATATGCCCTGTGTTTTCTTTCTGCTCAGCAATGTTGAAAACTATAAAGTGTGTTCCCAGATTTTGTGGTTCAGGAAGGTTTTGCCGACAAGCTTCTCGTTGAAGAATTCTTTAGCTTTTGGACATATGGATGCATCGAGGGACAGACTGGCGGGCGGACGGACAGGCAGAAAGACGAAAATTTTCGGGTTTAGGTACCCCAAGAAAGACTATCGTGTTTAATGAGTACTGGGGGACTGTTCGCGGTTACTAGCGGATTGGCAAGATTACTCTTTAACAAGGGACATCTCTAACGATATTTCGTAGGTAGCGCAAGTCACTGACGGTACCAAAGTGCGCAGCTCGTGTGCTGAACTGCAGCTATATTCTTCTTAACCTTTTTGACCCTGGTGGTGTCAACTGACGCCATCACATAAAAGTTTCTTTAGCGCATAGAAAACGAAACCAAAACTGCTAGTTTTGGGAGGAATTGTTCTTAAATGAAACCTATTGCGATAGATATCACTATTGTTTCATTTGAGTGGATCTGCACGCTACAAAGAACCTCAAATGGAAACGAAATTACGACATCGAGGTTAAAAAAGTGGCGTTCGGAGTTTTATTTCTAAGCATGTAAATCCATCAACACGTGCACTATAAAGCTCATTTTTTGTTTGTACGTACATGTAGCCATAGCGTTTTGGAAAATGTGCAAAAGTAATGTCTCTACTCAACATAAAATGTTTAATTGCGAGATGTCCTAATTAATTGCCTCATTAATAAATATACTGACACTTCCAGCTCTATTTTTTTTTTGTTTGAGGGCTTATGAGACCCAAAAATTAAAGAAAAACACAGAAAACGTTGTTTTGCTTGAAATAAAAAAATCAGGGCTGAAAGGGTTAACTAACTCTACAGGCCTGTTGGGGGAAGCGGGTTAAATGATGGAACCAGATGAAGTGGACTCAGATATTGTGCGGGGGAGTCAGTAGCGGGAACCGAGATTGTGACGGGAAAAGAAAGGTACAAAAAAAAGGCCGTACCTGTCACTGTTAAACAAATAGTAACATCAACGGCGGCCGCTAAAAAGACTCTACAACGGGGCCGAGTTTCGCGTATACTCCTGCATAAGATTACTTCCCAAGTAAAATAAAAAAAAAATTCCATGCCCTTCCACAGTGTGAAAAAGGATGACCAACGAAGCTGGGCGCAGAGAAAAATGTTCTAGTCCGACTTCAGCTGGTCAAACTCCAGCTTTCGGGTATGGTGGCTAGCCCGGGTTCTCTTCCTCGAAGGTTTCTACCGGATGGATGAGGTGATGATTTTTAGATCCAAACAGCTGATTCGGCTGGCGACGCAATTCAGCGATTGATTGATTGATTGATTGATTGATTGATTGATTGATTGATTGATTGATTGATCTCTAGTCCGAGATGTCTGGAGCGCAGATGGCTGTCCTTGTCTTCAACAGTTCCTGCTGGGTGTCAAGGTCTGGGTTGGTCAGGTGGTGTAGAGTCACTGAAGGCACCCAATATTTCTTGTAACGACTACTATGGGTCTTTCTGTGACATACGTAAGGATAAACTTAATTCGAATCCAGGCATATGCAGAGTGGCTCTGATGTGCGCTACTTGGTACATTTCTTGGTGGACAGCTGAAGAACAGTATCAAAAAACGGAGGACAAGAAAACAAAAACTGTGGTTGATTTCTCTGTCATAGGAATCGGTAAAGCATGAAAGTGAAATGTGCAGCGAAATCTGCAGCTGAGCATGATTTGCGGGTCGGTGGCGCTGTCTTGTGGGTGTGCTTGGAGTGCGACGTCCTGTTGGCGGATCGCTTCGGCAAAGGTGTACTGGCGTCATTTCTGTGACAGATATGACGTCAGTGAAATCTTGGTGTATCCCGGCATTAAAGCACTTTCGTGTTAAAATATAAAACCCGAAAACGAGCAACCTTAAGTATAACGTACTCTTTAGTACTACAGGTTGCCTCCCCACAAAAAGACCCTGTGTGCGAGGGTGCACCCTTTACAGGCCGCTTGCTTCGTTGTACTGGCGTCACTTCCGTGACGGATATGACGTAAGTGAAATCTTGGCGTATCCCGGAATAAAAGAGTTTCGTGGCAAAAAAGGATGACCAGCGAAGCTGGACGCAGAGAAAGGTGTGCTAGTCTAACTTCTGATCGTCGAACTCCTGGTCAAAGCTGGTCAAACTCCAGCTTTCGGGTATGGTGGCGAGTTTGGGTGCTCTTCCTCGAAAAGCTCTACCGGATGGATGAGATGATTTTCAGATACAAACAACTGATTCGGCTAGCGACGAAATTCAGCGATTGATTGACTGATTGATTGATTGACTGATTGATTGATTGATTGATTGATTGATTGATTGATTGATTGATTGATTGATTGATTGATTGATTTGTCCCTAGTCCGGGATGCCCGGACCACTGATGCCTGTCCTTGTCCTCTTCACCAGTTCTTGCTGGGTCTCAAGGTCAGGGCGTGTAATCACTAGGAACCTAATATTTCTTGCAGCAACTGCTATGGATTTTACTGTGACATGCGTAAGGATCAACTTAATTCAAATCCAAGCATATGCAAAATGACTCTAATGTATGCTACTTGGTACATTTCTTGGTGGAAAGCGGTAAAACAATATTAAAAGGGGGGACATAGAAAAGCACCAGCCGCTGACTAACGACTGAATGTTTACAGAAAGAGAACATATATGCTATATACATAAAAAATCCGTGTACGTATCGGAAGGTCACAGACAAAAAAATTATTGAGTTCTGTTAGTCAGCGGCGTGTTGTATTGTTGTCCTCCGTTTTTTTTTTTTTTGGTATTTTTCTAGCTGCTTTCCAGCGATCATATGCCTCACATTCTGCGATCTAATAGTCTACAACGAGACTATTCGCACGCAGGTCAACGAGCAGAACCGCACCATCGGATGGTACGCCCTGGCCTGTGCCGGCCATCGGATCAGCTTCATGTGGACGCCCGGCCTGCTGTTCGTCGCGCGGCTCGGGCTGGGCGGCTCCATCGTGTGCCTCGCCCTCCTCCTCGCCATCAGGCTGCTCGAGCTGCACGTGCGCCGGCACAAGATGGCCGCCTGCCTCGCGGCGAGTGCCATCGCCTCGCAGTTCACCGTGCTCCTGGGTCCGCACCTGGAGCCGTTCGGCCGCGGGTGCGCGGCGTTGGCCGTGGCCTCCCACTACTGGAACATGGCCTGCATCGCGTGGACGGCCGCTCTGGCCGGCGACGCCTACCAGGCCCTGCACGCGCTCAGAAGCATGCGTCCGGACGGGCGCTCCATACGGCAGCTAGGCCTACTTTGCTGGCTCGGTCCCGCCGCCATTGTTGCCGGCTCACTCGCCCTGGATCGGCTACAGCCGGATTCGGCTCTGAGGCCGCTCTACGGGGAGCCGCTCTGCTTCCTCAACGGGGCCCTGGGCACGGCGGTGTTTCTCGTCGCTCCCATCGGCGCCATGCTTCTAACGGCGGCCACGCTGCTAAGCCTCGTTGGTCCTAGGTTGTGCGGAGGCCCAACGCCGCAGACGAAACCCGCCAAGGCCGAGTTCCGGGCGGACCGGGTACGCTTCTTTCGACTCGCAGCACTCGTCCTGCTCGCGATGGTCACGTGGACGTCGCCACCGCTCGCGGTGGTGCTGCAGTTGCACGAGCTGTGGTACGTCTTCTTCGGATGCTTCGCTGCTCAGGGCGCCGTGGCGCTAGCGGCGTTTGCGCCGCACGGCCGCCTGGCAGCCAGGCTGCGCGGCACGCGGTCTGCGGGCGTGCTCGTGTCCAGCTCGTCCGTGGGCCACTTGTCGGAGCAGCAGGTGCCGCCGATGGCGACCACCACTATGCCGCCGGACCCCGGGCCGTACCGGAAGCACTTGGCGCAGACGCAGAGTTCGCCGAACCGGCGCTCGTCGGTTAAGCCTAACTTGGAGCGCCGTTTCAGCACTAAGAGGCCGCTGGTGATTGAGGACGAGATGGAGAATAACGGCAAGCCGTGACGTCGAGAAGGCTGCAACATGTCCTAATCGGTCTTCCGTGCCTCGGCTAAACGATTCCATGCCGTCCCCCGCACCATGCAGAGATAGGCCTATTCGTCTTCGAGAGGAACTATGTTGCAAATCAAGAAACACCAGAAATGGCGGTTGCCACAAGTTAGTGATGGCCCCTCAATGTGCCACCGCGGCTAAAGTGCACGACGCTTGATGACACTGTTCCTTGGAAGCCCACGTGCACTGGACATCGAAAGTGTGCCAATGTAACAATTCTAGCCGCCAATGAGGACAGAACCTTTGTTCAATGCTACTGAATCCGATTCGCGCATAAGCGAATGCTGAAGAAGAGGTCAGGCTCGCGTCAAGTCCTCAAGTGGGTGTGAGTCCTCAAGTGAGTCCTCAAGTGGGGATACATGAGCGTAAGTGCGTAGCTAAGACCTACAAATTTGAGACAAGAAACTTTTCTTCAATGCTGAACACTGGCACACGACTATGGAACTCATTATATTCATGCCTGTGTTGTGATCGTGGATGTGTTCTTATTGTTGTGCTTTCAAGAGCTTTGAAATCAACTCGATCACCTGCCCCCGCAAAAGCCGCGAGAGTCTAATGGCGGACCAAAGGAAACAGTCCAACATTACGTTTTGAACTTATGTGTGTGCTGTCGGCAGCAGTGTTTGCGACTATATGTGTTGCGACTATGTGCTTTTCCTTACAGACTTGGTTCTTGTTTTGTGTTTCTTGCACAGACGTGAATTCTGCGCGGACTTCGAGCTGTACGCGCCGTGTGCCTGATACGTCAATATCCGACCCAACAGTGTTGTGTAGGGGGCAGGTTTTGTACTATACGCGCGAAAGGCCAGTGTTTTGACCGCATGCATCTAGCGAAATCGCTCGAAGGACGCTGCCGGTGCGTGGTGCCGTGTAATTCCGGGATATTCGAAAGGAATACTGAACGGTAATGCTACGGGGTGGCGTAGTACACTGTCGTTGGACAGTTAATAACGTCAAGAAATGATGAACGTCATGGACTAGCGGGCCTTCCATAAGTGCAGAACGAGGCAGCAGGTTGCTTCGAATTTACCGGGACTTGCGCCCTTTGTTTGTTGAACAAAGCAGAATAGTAAGCGCAACTCTTTCACAATTACGGCTCGAAAAAGTGCACATAGATTTATCGCATCCTTTCACGACATAATAAAGGAACGGCACGACGGCACTCATGGTATCGAACCATATCGCCCTCGCTAAAACTATCTTCGCTAAGGAGCGCTTAGCAGAGGTGGAAGAAAACAAAACGCACGTTTACGATCTGCTGTGCCGACTACCGCGGCACAAAACCAGTTTTTGTTCGTTTCCGCGCCTGAGCTCCAACGAACGGGTTCCGTTCTCCCTACAACTTGCTTACGGAAGAGGAATAGCGTTCTTCACCGCAACACTCCAGTGACCGAATGTGCAAATTTGGCGAATTAAAATACGAGGCCCACCATGCGATTAGAACAAAAAGTAGTATATGCGCCGTGACAACAGCACGGATACAGATACTCGCTGTCCGTTTCTCACGGTCCTCTCCGCTCCGATATCAAGCGGGAGCGCCATTGCGCATGCGTGGCGCGCTTGGCCGCGAACCACGCGACGACATTCCGGATGTGCTGAGCGGGCCGCCGTTACCGGAGCGGCCCGTCGAAAACGGTCAGCTATAACTCTCTACTATATTTTGCTCTAATCGCATGCCAAGCCTCGTCGTCATTCGTCAAATTCGCACATTTGGTCACGATGATTTATCGTTTTGGAGTGTAGCGGTGAAGCCCACCTGCGGGGATTTTTAGCAGTGGTGCACGTGCACGTGAAACATAACGAACGCACGTTCGTTATGTTTCAGCTTTATTCGCGTGCATATCTACCACTTTAACTACGAGACGAAACGGCGCGTTTTCTTCCAGATAACTGTGAGAGGGGCGCCGTGCGACGGCGCGAAAAGTGTCGATTCTCGAGCGGTGTTGATAAGCAGTGACGCGCGAAAGAGCTGCGGCGCGGTCGACCGCCACCGACGGCACTGCCGGAAACCGAAGGCAAGGCTCTGCCGAAGGCCACCGAAGGCTAGCCCGTGGTTCCGAAATATACACGCGTTCACTGCAGCCATTGAGTCCATGGCCATCAGTCACGAAAAAAAGTGTCCCGCCTCCTCGCCCTCTCCTCCCCCCTAAAATAAAGCCTGCGCGTTCGCGCGCGACCGGGTCGGATGCCAAAAATGTCGACTCATCTCTGTCTTCGCCCGCGACGCCGAGTCAGCGGTGCAAACACGCCGTGCGTCAAAAAAGAGGGCACGGGAATGCTGAGCCCGAGTTGTCACAGCTCGTGTCGATGACAAGTCGCGCCGTTTCGCGCTACCGCTGTGGTCAGTTCCAAGTTCCACCGTGCATACGTGCGTGCGTGCGGTGCTTGTTGGACGTTTCCTAGCAGGACTGCTTTTGCAGGTTGCTTACGACAAACTCGAAGGGACCGCGAAAATGTGTTCGTATTATCCGAAATTCGTCTTACGCGGATGTTTTCTTGCATTGTGGACGTTACAAGAGAGCAAGTGTTCAGCTTTACTGTGAAGCTCGTCTTAACCGAGTTCGTATTGAGCATAGTCTACTGTATTTTTATTTGTACTCTGGGCGGGTACGAATGAATGGTACGTTATTAAATGTTGCCCCACTAGGCCAGTAGGCCTGTTCATCAGTCCCTCATGATGGCACAGCAAAATAAATCTAACAACCTCGGCGTTCGTTTTTTCCCTGCGAAACCTGTCGCCCATCAGTGTGAGCACTCAGACTGCTGGCAGACTATTCGGGACTGGTAAATCAACAAATCAACCCCCCCAGCTTACCCAAATGCAATTTTTTTAGTAAAGAAAACAAACACGCTATTATTGGCACGAGTGGTTCTTTCATGGCGCCTTTTCGCCAGCATGTGTCGAACAACCTAAAAAGGCCCGTTCACACTTGCGACCAAGCAATGAGCAACTCGAAATAACTCGTGGTCGGTGTCCTGGTCTTTCTTTCGAGATTTCTGTCGCGACGACAAAAATTGGTACAGACCAAACGGCAAAAACGATCGCCGTGCGACAAAGCGACAGGATTCCCGTCGCTTTCGCTTGCTTTTGTCGCAGGTGGGAGCTGGCCTTTATTAACAATTGAGCAGGACTTGTTTTATGGGCTTTGATCTTTGCAAGTTATGCCACCTTGTTAGTAGTGTGCAATGCACAACTTTGCTTTGTAGATGTCTGGTACCAGCTGTTTCATCCTCTCACTTCAAACTAGCCCAGAACTGTTGTCGACATAAACGTGATAAGCCAATTTCTTTTTTGAGCTCTGCTGGCCCAGTAAGGATAGACAGCTCTGAAGTTGAATGCGTGCGTAATAGATGGCATATGTTAGGGAAATTTTCGCATACATCTGTCGACAGACTCAGTGATAGAAGAGCACAGGTTGAAGTAGAGAGAGAGCTGCCAGCGAGAAAGAAGAGATGTGCCTTTGTAACAGTGCCAATGTTGTCACAGTGATTTCAAGCCAAAGAGCGGCTCGTTGCCTGCCTCTGCGCTGTCTCGGCAGGTCCTGTGACTCCCACCACCACTCGCACACGCTGTAAAACAGTGCACAGAGACGCTGACGCATTTTTAATATCCCTGCTGCACTGGCGTCTCGAATGCCTTCCAACCGAATGTCATTTCACTCAAAGGCGAAGTCATGCTGCTCCACTGGGTTTTGAAATGGCATTCGGCTCAAATGACATTAGAGTCGAATGATCACCCAGAGACATTTGACCCCGCGGGAAATCAACCCTGCCGGATATCTTCCGGCACTCTTCCAGAGGCCTTCCCGCACCCAGTAGAAGTCAGCCCCAGTGCAAGCGACAAACCAGTGTGGCCAGACAGTACAAACATGCACCCAAAAGTATAATAAAACCTTATTTCGATAAAAAATTAAGCAAAAACTGCGTCAAAGCTTGCGTTTTTTATAATTTGATATTATCTTACTGCCAAAGACTGCTGATAAATTTTATTGCTGCATTATTGCGCAAAAACAACTCGACAGCAGCAGTGCCATGCTGCACAGCAAGCGATTGTTAAAGCTTTCAAATGCAATCGAAATTGTAGTGGAGAACGGTGGATTCTAAATGGCATTCGAAGACTGGCATTCGAAGACTGGCATTCGAAGACCCTCTTTTGGTTCAAATGACATTCGCTTGGAAGGCATTCGAGACTGATGGATCTTCCATTCATTTTTTTCTCCAACACTGGCTGACAAGTGTGCATAGCAGCAGCATATTCCACTTGGCAACACGTAGGTATTGTAGGGTGTAGTAAACATGTTGCCGATAGAGTGCAAGCCAGTGTTTATGCTAGCTTATGTGGTGAAAATTCAAGGGTTTTCAAGGACTTGCCTTGTGTACAGATTTTCAAAGGCCCCACTGCCTATTAAAAATTTATGTAAGGGTAGTGTTCAGGGCAAGGATGAAGGCTTGAAATGATGAGACAGGTATAGTCAGAAATTGGCACAGTTGCTGGAGCCAGCCTTTCAATAAGCAGACCTATTTTCAGACAAATCTTTGTTGAAACAATGGCTCCAGAGACATTCCCTCCTCTGACGATTTCTCATAACTGCGTGTAGAAGTGTCACGGATAAGAAATTTTAGTGTGTTACGAAATTCAAATTTAATTAGCTAAAACGACCGACCAAGCAACAAACGCTCACTTTATATTATGTAGCCTCAAGTTGATTTTGCGATTATTAAAAATGCACCTTCACGAAATTCGAGGATTCTCAAATCGGTCAAATTTCCAGGACTTTCAAGCCCTTAAAAACAAGCTTGCCAAATTCAAGGGTTTTCAAGGACGTGCATAGACTCTGGAAAGCCAACCCACATCCCCAGGTCTTGATCATACCCCCTGTAATCATGTTCGAGCTTCTCTGACCTAGATGGACAAATGGACAGCTCGTAAAAACCAGTTGTTGCTTACGATTTTTGCACAATACCACCATGCAATCCAACAGCTGCCCTGCCTGCCAAATGTGCAAAAAAAAAAAAAAAAAAAAAACACACACAAAATAATTCATTTTTTATGTACATAAATCCTCGTTTATTAATAAAGAAAATAGTATAACATCAAGCAAGTCGTTTGCGTGGCTGCAGCATCTTCAGCTGCACAATCCCTTACAGTGCGAACACGTGTGACGCTGGTGACAGCAATAGCTTGAAGAACTTTTCTTGCCTCTTCACCAAGCAGTAGATGGGCAGCGGGTGCGTACACCGAGAATGAATTGGGTTTCTGCAGGCCGCCACAAGTGTTTCTACATCACGGCGACCGCAGCTGATATTTCACCAGTGCGGTACGTACAACAGGGCAAGAATGTCAACGCCCTTCTTTATTTCTCGTGAAATGTGAACACTAGCGGTCATTCGTAGAGCACCTAGAAGCGTCACGGCTGAAAGTGGCCCCATTGGCCCAGCACGCTGGCATCGTGCCAATAAGAAAAACCTACGATAAGATCACGGTACAAGTCATCAATTTCTTCGAGCCAACCCTCAGAGAGTAAGCTCATAAATTTACTATTTAAGTCGTAACTAGAAGCATTTTCTTCCCGATGAACGTCGCATGCACTCATCTCTGAGGCGAATTTGAGGCGGAAGCAAGGACTGCCTTTCAGGAAATCCTTGGCCCAGAAATGATTGAAATGACCGAGCCAGTTTGCAAAGTTTTACTCTTAACGCGATTTCAATAAATTATCAATCGTCGATCAGTGGAGGAGCGAAGGGTCATAACGGAAAATTTGGTGGCCGGCCAACGTCACTTGAGCACTTTTTGCTTGCTGCCCAGCAAATGTCACAGCCGAGGGTTGAGGGAGAAGGAGTTGGGGAGAGGGGAGAAGAGAAAAAAAAAGAGGGAGGGAGGGTTTTTCGGTCGCCGCTGCCACGCCTTCTCCCTACTGGGGCAGCCCGCACATCTCGCATGCATTGCTGCTAACAGCGTTGAGAAATGTGCAGTGCTGGCAGGTCCACGACGCGGCCTGCGGTCCGTCCCGGTGCTCGCCCGACGTGCCTGCAAGGGGAAAGTTGCAGTAAGGGGATACGGGAAAAACACACTGGCGCAATGTAAGCAGGGCACGCTTATATGAGATTGCAAGAAACAGCAAAACGGAGGGGGAGAACCAATCAACTGCTAAACCGTGACACGTTGGACCGACGTCAGAGGAAAGCCTCGTCTTGCATTGAGAAAACACAAAGTAACGTAGAACCCCGTTGATACGTTTCCGGTTCATACGATCTTCTGGTTACAACGCTCTCAATTGTGAACACTAAAATTACCCATAGTACGTTTCTCCCTCGCGATTTTTAGGTGCGGAGTACCTTAGGACCTCACAATGTCCGTCCGCGTCTGTGCGCATAGCATTTACAATCACAAAAAATCACACAGGCACCGGCAGGATTCGAGCCTGTGTCTGGTAGACCAGACAGAGTTAGTGTCAGTCGTCTTACCCATTGGGCTACGACCGTGAGTTAGTACCCGAGAGTCAAACGGCTTACTCCCTCGCCTGTGACGATGCGGAGTACGTTAGGACCTCCCAATGTCCGTCCACGTCCATCCGTGCGCACACCACCATCAAGCGATTTAGGAAATGGTGCAACTCGCGGCTCGAATCGAATGACGGTCGGGGTGGAAATCGGATGTCACTCGGGGCGCAACTTGGATGTCATTTCGAGTCCCCGTACTCCACATTCTCACCATCATCCACGGAGTGGAGATGCTGCCATTTTTTTTAAACGTATCAGCAATGTTCTACTGTACTAGGACCTTCCCCATTTTAAACTTTGAACTCCAAAACAAAGATGTCATATAAAGAGAAAGAGTCGCCTTCGCCTACCTTGGGAAGCCAGTATCTGCTCGAAGGTCTGCCACTGGTCGTTGCTTATCCATTGCTTGGCCATTTCCCGGTTCTGTGTGCGAACGGCCTCCAGAAGGGGGGCCATGGTCTCCTGGAAACACAAAGACAAACACTTTCTGAGAAAGAAAAAAAAGCACACTCTTCATTGTAACACTGCAACAAACAGCTCATCGAAGCTAGCACGACAACCTTGAGTAATACAGTCATAAAGTTTCATATAGTAGAGGAAAATCTATTGCTGCAATTGCATACTCTCATAGGTGTAACCATACCAGCTAGCCCCGCTCCTCTTTTACTTGGTTTGGCTATCCCCATGGCTACTTTTCACTCCTGAAGCCAAAGTCAACAAAAGTGGGTAACATTTTTTTTTTGTTTTCCCTCTCCCGGGAGCTTCTAAACAATTCCTGACGAATAGATCCTTTCAGGCTCCACTTTTTAAATGACAAAACAACATTAAATAACCTTTTGCAATAATATTGTGTTCTTTTCGTTGCCACAGACAACTTTTCAGCCTGTTCATTAGCCATGCCTAGGACAAATGTAACGTTCCTACAAAGAACACAACAACATGCTTGCTGAAGTGCAGCTCATCTAGAGAGAGAGAGAGAGAGAATAACTTTATTTAGCCACACAAAATTGCGGCGACTACGTGCCGGATGGAGTGGTTCCCTCTTCACGGGACCCATATGCTTCCACGGCTGCCTGGCCCCAGGAGATCAGGACGAGCTGGTCTTCCAAGGCGGAGCTGGTTAGCAAGGTCTCCCATCGCTCGTTAAGGGGTGTGGGAAGGGTGATGGAGGGTTGGGTAAGGGGTGGGGGGATTGCCTCGGTGAAATCACACTCTCCGATGACGTGCCGGAGCGTGCCCAATTGCCCGCAGAATCTACACTCTTTCTCGTATATCTCGGGGTACATTCTGCTTTGAAGATAGGGGTGCGGGAAGGATACATTAGCACCACATTTCCCATCTGTATATACAGTGTAGCCCATTTATAACGAACCCACTTACAGCGATATAGCGGTTATAACGAAGTGATCTTGATTTCCCGTCCCAATTATAGCGGTCTTATAATAGTCCAGATATAGCGCAAAAGCGGTTATAGCGAAGAAATTTCAGATTCCCGCTTACTTCGTTATAACCGGGCTACACTGTATTAGTAAAACATCGTCACAAGAAACACTCAAGACTCAAGGGACCTTGTAACCAAGGTCTCTTGTATGCAATAAACCAACCAAACCACTTTCATTCAAATGTCTCTCATAACCACGTGTCTCTCGTAACAGTGCCTTTTGTGACGACGTTTTACTGTACTACGAAACTATGGGTACGGTGCCTTGATTGGTACGGCACCCCGGGTGGTATGGCACCTCTAGTGGTACATACCCCAAGTAATAGTACCCAAAGTGGTACGGTACCTCAAGTGGTGCAGTATCGCAAGTGGTATAGCACCTCAACAAGGCACGGTATCTCAGGTACCCACAGTGGTGCGGCACCTCAAGTGGTCTGGTACCTGAAGCTCTACGATACCTGAAGCCGTACGGTATACCCCAAGTGGCACGGTACCCCAAGTGGTAGGGCCCTCACCTTGAGCGGGACAATGTCCTGCGAGGCCAGGTAGAGCAGCAGGTGGAAGTCGGAGAAGGCCTCCAGCGCAGCGTCGGCGCTGGTTGCCCCGCCGGCCCCGTTGGCGGCGCCCGAGGTGAACTGGGCAATGTGGGCGGCCACGGCGGCCAGGTCCTGGATGTGTCCCTCGAGCAGGCGGTTCTCGACGGGGAACCGCCTCTTGCCCGGTGTGGCGCAGAAGGTGTACAGGGGCTCCATGGGCGTCGACACCGGCACGTCCACCAGCAGGTACTCGATGGGGAGCGGACGCGCCATCTGGGTCACCTCGTTGCCGTAGCTGTCCGTGTACTGCAGGGACAAGAGAACTCCCAAGTCAATTTCTCTTGCAAGGGAGAACCGACTTCAAGCTCCCCTTTAAAAATTTCCCTTTAATCAGAATGGCATGTTGTTAAGGGTCCAGATGACATTCTCACTCTTGTACCACCAACCAATGTATTTAAGCAAATAAAAATGAAATTAAAAACGAACTAACGAGAATAGCAGGTCATAGCAGAGCGGAGAATCAGTACCACTATGGTAACTCTTGGCGACTGGTGCCACTGTGTGTGCAGGGGCAGCGAAACCAGTTGTGCGTTAACCGCGTACCACGTGCCCTGCTGGGACTGGTTCTCCCCACTGCTACAACTAGCTAAAAGAGAAAGATCATAGAGGTGTGCTGCTTGACTTCACTCATCCGGTATGGCTTCACCCATGAGGAATAGCATCGTGACTGCTCTTCTACTTCTGGTTTCTCAGTAAGTAGGGAGCACAGCGTGACGACAGTGACAGTAGGGATGCAATACATATGTAGATTGATTGACTGATTGTAGGGTTTAACGTGCCGACGCAACGCAGGCGATGAGGTGCACCATAGTGGAGGGTTCTGGATTAATTTCGACCACCAGGGGATCTTTAACGTGCCCTGAAATACTATGTATGCGAAATAATATGTATGTTGAGATAAATTCTTTGCTTGCAGCAGGGTATTCAACGTACTCTACCGTTAAACATAGGGTGACCAGACGTCCCATTTTAGCCGAGACAGTTCCGTTTTCGAGGTCCGCTTCTGCCATCCTGTCTTTTTGCCCCAATAAACACTCATGTCCCGTCTTCCCATGACGGCATACTTACAAAATTAACGCCAAGCAAGTTGATCAAACGAAAAGTGTGCCGACTCGTGTATTTCATAAATATGACCTTAATTACTTCAAGAATTTGCCAAGAGAGTAAACTTTATTTCTCGAAGACTTCAAAGAGCGCTTTGAAGTTTCTTTGCGAAGACGGACTTTCAAGAGGCGTTCTTTGACCACTAAGTCCTTGTCAAGCAAATCACGGAAACGAAACTAGAAGATTGGACATCTTCAGGTATTTCAGTCTTCTAGAGATGGGTGCAAATCTTCGAAGAGATGACCACAAGGGTTGTATGCTGCGCCGAGAGTTCTGTCGTCGCGGAACTGGTGCTATGGTTTCCGGGAACCACTGCTCTAGTGGACCACGTTTTTTTCCACTGTGGACTCAACATGGACATCAATCTGTTGTCAATATTGCGCACAATGTATCTTGTGCGGCTGGACTTTCTGTATAAGCACGTATAATTTTTCAGTCGAGTCTTACTTAAAAAATTTAATTTTAACCTTTTTCCCAATCTCAACCTCTTGCCTTTTGTATGTTTCCCTTAATCCCCCCCCCCCTGCAATGGTGTGTCCGGTTTTATACATCCAAGAATATAGTCACCCTAGTTAACAGCAAGAATCAGCCCTGTAAAGCTTTTCCGCCAGCAACAGCACTGCTTTTACTGATCTCAGCAGCACCTCAATAGCATGAGAGCACTGCGAGACGTGGGGCCATTCATTCTTGCTGTAGCTCTGGGCCGTGGTTTAAACTCAAACTAGCAGAGTTTGGCCGAAATATCTGACAAGGTACATCTGTCTAGAGGGAGGTGTGATCATTACAAACAGCAATAGTCAAACCTGCTTATAGCAAAACCAGTCATACTGTTTCAGGTTTAACAGTGCACAAGCTGCGTATGCAGAACACAATGTGCTAATGATACTATGATGTTATGCCATTCGTTATGTTTCCATAAGCCGACGGGAGGGGGGGATCATGGGTCTTGAAGTTTTTTTAGCTCCTGTAAACTGAATAAACGTTGTAAAACTTGCCAGTCTTGATTTTTTTCTTCCCGTTTTAATTTCAAAGCATGCAATCATCCTGCCAATGCGTTTTCAAGACAAACAAAATCTGCAATTTTTCAAAAAACAACACAAAAAAAAGGGATGCTAAGAAACTATAGTCTGGATATGTTTGGATACTATGAACACTGGTGAGTAATTATAGCAGACTGTTTCTTTTTTTCTTCTTTTTTTAGCTACCGAGGCAGCTGTGTTTCCCATCCACTTTCTTGTACATTTATGTACAGTCATTGATAAAAGTTTCTGGGCCAAGCCGAAAGCAGCAGCCCGCAAAAAATTCAACGTACAAGCTTATGTCTCGAGTGAGGCTGAACCGTTTTATGCCGCAAAGCCAGAGAAAACACCTTTCTTTCTTACTGTCATAAAACAATTTTGTCACATTTAAAGGTAGAGCTTATTCCTTGAATTCTTCGTGGTCCAGAAGGCTTAGAATTGTCCCACAAAATTTCGACAAAGGGTGTACACGCAGAGGCATTCATCCCCTGGGGGTGATAGCCACAATGGGTGTGTAGTGTGTGCCCAACCTTGGCTCGGAAGCCATTTTGTGGCAGCCCCCCTTTCAGAAGACGTACCTTGTAGAAGACATCGGGCACGTACTGGGCGTTGGAGGACTCCCGGACGTAGCCGAGCTCGGGGGCGTCCCGGGTGGGCACCAGGCAGTTGTCGCGCACCAGCGCCATGCACTGGTTCGACACCTGGTACCCCTCCATGTGCACCCGGTGCTCAGAGTCGCCTGCACACCAGCCACCACCACACAGCAGCACTTGTTACGCAATTACCCCTTTGTCACCCTTACCATACACCGTGCCTGCAGCTTCCAAGTGACAAATTTAAGCTGGGGAACCCAACCTGATACAGTTGTGGCGCACTCCTCGTAAAAAGGGAGCAAGAGCACGGTGATGTTTATCCAGCATAAGACCTCCATGCACTACCGACTTCAGCCTCATCAGCGCAGTCTTTGTTGCTCTTGCACGCCCAGAGTTTTCTTGCCCTCAGGACCACCTACAGAGCTTGATATGAAACGATGCTGCCACTATTGCTTTGGAATCACTCCCCAAGCCTAGGTCCCACACTGGGCCAACACTGACAGTGACGCCCACTTTACATGCCCAGCATCGTTGATGCAACGCTGTCACAAGCCGTCTGAAACGGTTGTTGAACGGCTGGTTCAAACAATCACCAAGAGGCGAAAAAAAAATTGACATCTACCTCCATGCAGCCGTACAGCTGCAAAGGTGGATGTCCTGGACCAGGACGAATTTTTCTTCAACTGCCAAGTTTCTGAGAAAGCTGTGCAGCTTTACTTTGCAGCCGCACGGCTGCACTGAGGTGGATGTCAAATTTTCCTTCACAGGAACTTACTCTCCCTTGGGGATTTCCCCTAAATCTGACCGTTAATCAAGAGGCTCGAGGTGGCTGTGCCAAGTCTCCAGGGATCCCAACTACCGTACTTGTTCGAATATAAGGCAAGGTTTTTCCAAAATCCGTAGTCTCAAAGTCTGTGATGTGATAGGGTGGAAAAAAATCAAGCCTATGGCCAATCCACGAGGTTTTCGGTGAACCAAAGAGATGCTGGTCGAGAGTCATTATCAGGATACCAAAGAGGCAGAAGTGGAGGAGGACGTTTTGGGCAGGACGGCCCAGTGGACTCGCTGTTATTGGTGAGCAAGTCGTTAGGTTCTGCGGCCTGTCGACAGGACTGTCAGGCACCATATCCCCGTTATCTACAACGACCTAGGTTTCGCCACCGGGCCACAATTCTCCGTACCCACTACTGGCTTGAACCACAGCCCTCATGGCACAACGACGATGCGTCCATCGTGCCTTCAACAGCCTACCGTCATCTTCTTCTTCAATCCAAGCCAGACTTTCAATATGTAAGAGCTGAACAACCTTTTATTTGGTTTATTGAATTTAACTTGCACTCTTCCGTTGCCCGCATCATTTCCGCCACCTGAACATTTCAACCGTCCTCTGTATCCGTTTGTGTGGCGCCTTCCTTCTATTACATAAATGTTCTTCCACGTATTATTCCAAAACCCCGTGTGGCAGTCCTTCAGATGTGCATCCGAGTACCTTGTTTGAGTCTCCGAAACCTCATAACATCACAAAGTCATACCTCGCCTTATATTCAAAGCTCAGTATCTACATGGCGATTTTTTTTACTCTCCGAACTGCACCCTTGCCTTATAATCGTGACTGCCTTCAAATCGAATAAATACGGTAGCTCCGTCATTTCTCCTTGCGGCTTCTCTTTCGTGCATGCCGTCACATGACACTGAGAAGCGTCAAGGCATCAATCACCAACCTTGCAGTGGCCTGGGTTGCTAACAACGCAGTTTTCAACCAATCCACCTTTTCTTCAGGCAGCAAGAGTGCAAGTTTCTTAGAAAGACACTTATCCCAAGGCCAATTTGCAGAGGGCCAACAAGAGTAACTGGGATGCGCGTCTTGGTAAATCGTGCCAAGGCGTGCACAACCAACTAGCCCTCGTTTTAGCTTTGCCGACAAAGAGTAGTTGGCTCTGCAAGCTGAGCGTCTGGCGGTCCACACTTCCTCCCATTTTTTTAAGCTCAAACCCCAGTCAACGCGGCACTCGCCCGTGACGCAGACTGTGACGAATTTGGAGCCAAAGTAGCCGTCCGGAGAGAGCTTGCACGGGTTCGGGTGCTCGTTCTGGAAGTGGCCCGCCATGATGCACTCCTGGGCGCTGAGGAAGCACGACTCCTGCAGCAGAACATACAGGGAAGGCAATGCGCGCTCAGGGTTGCGACACGACTGCCAGTGTAAAATTCAGTCACGTCTTGTTAAGGGGGGACTCCGGCCTTAAAACAACTTATTTAGAATTTACAAGTAAACTCTGTGAAAATTGTCAGTGTTGCTGTTTTTTCCCCACTGATTTCAAATATGCCTTCATTTTTTTCAGTTGGTCAATTGGTTCTTGCGATAATTAGAGAGGATTAGCCATTTTTGGTGGAAGAATGGACAAAACAGTGCTCGTCAAAAAACTGTAATCTTTATATTTTCCAATACTATGAACCCTGGTGAATGCAATAATCGAAGCGTTTTTTTTTTTGCAGCTCACTAAACCTTGGGTGTTCGAAATGGTTCCTTGCCACTATGTTCCTTGCAATATATGTTTAAGGACCCTATCTAAGATTTTATCTGGGATTATTTTTTACTTTTTAAACTTACTGCAAAAGCTGTTGCATAGCACAATACCTAATAACATTAGCCCACAATACTCAAGTAGGTGCCAACGATTTCGTGAAAGCTCTCCGCCTTTATTTTTTATTTCTTGGTTGGCGTTTCAATGTTCTTTTTCCTGCTTCTGCTGTTTTTCTGAGGCTGTTTGATTTAAAAATGCAGGTAATATCGCCTGCATCTCCTGCACTGTCAGCAATTGTGCCAGCTGGAGATATTAAATCAGCAACTCTTGCTGCAAGCTTTGCCTTTGTTTTTCTCGTGTTGTCAACCTCCTACGCAACATGGCTGCCTTGCTCCTGAGAGCTGCTCTTTTTCCGATATTTCAGATTTTAGAATACATATTTGCTTCAATGTACCGTATTTACTCGCGTAATCCTCGCACTCGCGTAATCCTCGCACCCCTAATGTGAGCCACCAAAACTTGGATTTTTTGGTTCCTCGCATAATCCTCGCACCCCCAACTTTGCAGCGGCGAAAGTTGCCTGCTCGCGAAACTCGCATGGTGCACGCGCTCTCTAACGCGCGCCCTCCCCCGCCGCCTCTCCGTTCGCCGGAGAGCGCTGTGTATCCAAGGCCATCCAGGCGCCCTAACAACCTGCATGGCTACACCCTAACAGTGCTAACAGGCGCCTTAACACGCTACTCCCACTGTCCTTGAGCCGGTTTCGCGTGCGCGCAACTAGACGTTCGCGTAGCCCGCTGGCGTGTCGTCGTGTCGCCGTCGTGGTCTTGTCGTTGAGCAGCAGCAGTCAGTGAGTCACTCGCGTCAGTGGTGGATAGCTCGCTGCCATTTTGAGAACTTTTTGATCTCGTTGTTTTGTGCTTGGGGCCGCTTCGCCATGGATAAGAACGCTAGCTACACTGCCGCTTTCAAATTGAAAGCGCGCAATCGCACACGGCAACCGCGCCGCAGGCAGGCACTTCGGCGTCACCGACTTCAACGTGCGTTACTGGAGGCGACGAGATATGACGACGACGAGATAGGGCGCGCGCCAGAAAGCAAAGGCGGCAATTTCATGATCGCTGATCGACGGAAGACTGTTTACGTTGGAAATAATAAAATAAAAAGAAACAGCTGCTGTTGGCAACACTGAGCTTACATATACAAAAAACTACCGCTACATTTAGCGGGATAGGCAGAAGGCAAATTGGCAACACTGTGCACCGGATTTTTTTTTTCCCCGCATAATTCTCGCACCCCTAACTTCGCATTGACTTTTCCGAAAAAAAAAGTGCGATCATTATGCGAGTAAATACGGTAAGTAATCATTAGCAGACCCACCAAAGAGGACGACATAACTATCAAATGTTTCTATCTCCCGCTGCGCGGATGACAGAAATGAAGGAAAAAATGGCACAAGACCATGACATGCCGCGTAAGCACAGTTTTTCCACAACAGAAAGCTTTCACAATTCCGCTATTTGGGAACATTGTATTAAAGAGGCAACCAAAGGTGGAGCAAGATGTTACCACCTTTCACGTCTGCAAAATCTGCAAATCTGTCACCAACTCATGTGGCTTTCTTACGGTAACTGTGCAGGGACTGCATGAGGAGCCCGTCTTCATGTTGCCGTGACTTTCTTGTACAGACTCTCCCATTGGCAAGATGTCGTTTTTTCGCATGGCTTGCATTTCACGCGATTTACAAGACGTGGGTGCCTTTCTTTTGGAAGCAGTGTCACCTGGCTGCCATGCCCAATTTTCGCACTCGGGAAATACAAATTTGCATCAGTTCTGTCGCCTAAACGGAAGCTAAACTGATTCCAAAAGGACGTTTCCTCAGCTAATTACAAGGTGGCTCTACTTGTCTTGTGCAGTAAAAGTGGGGCACTGAAATCATCAATCAACATTGTCAATTTCAAATAGGCGTGGTACTGAAAGAATTAACAAGCATTTTGAACTAAATGCATCGTAGAGTGCCTTATTGAAGCGATGGTAGGCGCAGTACGCAATAGTCACCATTTGTATAGGGTACTTACTTTTTAAAGAATGCACAAATTGTAACCGATGTGTTACCAATTGTTACCACCAACAAAAAAGGATAAAGAGTCAGCAAATCTGCTCCCACAAAATCCATGTTTCAATTCATCTCTTGTTTTTGAAGGCCTGAGCAGAATTTTAACCGCAGCATCTACCCCACTTGTTTTTTGCCTTTGCTTGAACTTCATTAGTTTGGAACCAACGAAACAGTGCAAAAAAAAAGTGGGCACGCAAGGAAGAGAAAGCCGCACTCACAATGTTGCGCAGGTGCTTCACCGTCCCCTTTTGAAGGTCTTCCGGAATAAGGTCGGTGAAGATCCAGCCAACACGCACCAAGCCAAGCCGAGACGCCAGCTCATCCACTAGCTGTTTCTTGTCGTCTGGCAGGAGCTGGATTGAGTTGACCGTGCTCTCCTGAAAGGCACAACACGCTGGTCTCAGAGGCATGTATCAGAAAATTTCCAGTAGCTTTATAACGAGGAGTACTCCCGCCACATGAATACAATGCCCTTGAGTACAGCATGGGCAGCAATGTACCACTGTCCACAATACGTGCATAAATGAATGTCCCACAAGCCTTGTACAGAACCCAACCGCCAGACAGTGGGTGCACTCAAACTGCATTAGGCAGTCCATAGCTAGTCCTGGCCTGTACAATGGAAGAACGCCTTTCCCACAAACTTCCACAAAACATCTCCATGGGGGCGACTACCCGACAGAAACCGTGCTAGTGGGAACTGTCCAAAATACAGTAGTTAGGAAATTTCTACAACCGAGAGGGGACCGAAACATGGGTCATAAAAGAAAACAGGTGTGTGCAGCAAGCCCGTGTAATCACATTACTGAGATTGGTGGTGGGCATGCAACGGGTGATGTTACCCCTAATGGTCACAGGAGACAGCCACCACTCCACCACACAACACTTATTGCACTTGTGCATTTAGGGCATGGTTGCATCTTGATGCACGATGATCTCAAGGTGATCATTCAGATTGATGTGGTGGGGTATCCACCAGCAGTGCGGCTTTCATTTTTTCTGTGCGCCCCTGGCTTGTGGCATGCGCCTGGCAGTCATGCAAAGGAAAGTTTCGCTGTTGCCGTACCTCGGATCAAGCAGGGGGTACTGCTAAGTCCCTTCTAGCTCCCAACATGACCCATAAAGGGTTCGCGCTCAAATGCTCTCGCAATGCCCTCTGACGGAGCTCTGCACTTTGCCTCCGAAGTTGTGCTGCCACCCCCCCCCCCCCCTTGCCCCAGTCAGCAGAGAGCCACACGTAAAGTTGTACCTACGGGGTCTTCTGCATACCCGTATACCTGGTTGTAAACTCGTGCAGTAGTACCTGCGGCTGTATACCTGCCCGTAAACCCGTATAGTAGTACCTGTGGGGCTCCCGTATACCTGCCTGTAAACCCATATAGTAGTACCTGCAGGGAGGGGCTCCTGTATACCTGCCCGTCAGCTCATATAGTAGTGACTGGGGGGGCTCCTGTATACCCGTATACCTGCCTGTGATCCCATATAGTAGTACCTGCGGGGCTCCTGTGCCAGTATAGCAGTACCTGTGGGGGCTCCCGTGTACACCCACCCGTCCACCCATGCGGCAGTACCTGCGGGGGCTCGTAGATGGCGGCTACGGTGGCGCGGATGCCCAGGGGCACGTCCTTGTGCGGCTGGTAGCGGCCGTAGAGGAAGCCCACCCGCTGGTGCATAGTCTCGCGCCAGTAGTCCAGGAAGTGCTCGACGATGGAGGGGTTCTCGAACATCACCATGTCCACATGCCGGTACGCCTGCCGGTTCAGCGTCACCGCACTCGGCTGGCACTTGGTGCAGATGCCCCGGGGCCAGGGCGCGTGGTCCCGACAGCCCGGGCGCAGCTGGCAGCTCACGTTCTCCAGGCCCGCAAACTTGCCCCTGCGACGACGCATGAGGGTGAGGACTGTACGAAGAGGCAGGCCACCACGTGGAACAGCTATGCGGGGCCTACGGATCGTTCGCTGGCATGCGGACTGCATGAACTGGGGACCTTGCATATTTACAAAATTCAGTATTTTTAAATAATTCGGGGAATTCAGAAAATCTGAGGTTGAACTGTCTGCTCTAAAATACTTTTAGGGGCAAAGCCCCTTCGGGACTGAGGCTGTTGGTGTCTCCTGCCGTCATCGTAATCGTTGTCTCATGTAGTCATGGTACCAAAACACCAGGAAAAACACCAGGACACTCGTTTACACCTCACGCTATAGAGAGCTTTGTGCTTCAAAGACAAGAGACTTTTCCAGCAAAGCTGTATACCTCTACCCCCCAATGGTTTAATCTCCACGGGCAAAAAACGCCAAGGCGCCAATAATACACTTACAGGTGGTATTCATTGGAAAGTTTAGCTATCAATTTCTGCGCCTGGCAACACTGAAACGGACATGGCACGGCTTGTGCCACTGCACCCGCACTCCGAAGAAAAAAAAACACCAGCGTGCGTCGTCTGCTCCGTCTCAACCCGATTTTTAACGGTGGTGTCAACAGAGAGGTTATTAATCGTGCGCACATTGGACTCGGGGCATTACTTTGTGTTCAGTGGGGTAGAGTTTGGAACGTCCAACACAAATCATGTGCTTTAGCACGGACAAGTACCACCATCCAACGGAGCCCAACGTGACAGTGACAGCGCACTCACATGGTTGCCTGCCTGCATGGCTCGCCAGTGAATACAAGCTATACACTGCACGCTTCACCAGGTTTTACGTTAGTGGAGATGGCCCGGGAATTTTTTTAGTTGTGCGCTCAATGTTGCACAAACTGTAGAGAAACACCAGTTCCCAATTTTCTGCACGTACTGAACTTTGCGAGACCAAGCGCATGAGAAAAAAATGCATTAACCTGCCTGAACATGCTAACAGTGACTGGGAGACACCTTCACACAAGATATAGCCGTCAAACTCTACATGCTACTTGAGAAACACAAAGACACGAGGCGATGTGTTGGCCCACAGGCTACCTGATGGTGAGAATCAGTCTGGTTCACAAGCATAACATTTTACGAACACAGTTCTTGCACTTTTCACACACCCAAAACAGTACTAAGCTGATTACAAAAAAAAAAAAAGCAACGAAGCAGGCTTTAAAGAAAACTTTCCTTCAGCTGCTATTTGGGGGAAAAATGGAACATTATGTTTTTGGCTCCGAAGCGCTGATGTCTAGCTCAAATATAATGTGCGATCTGTTTCTCATGAATTCAGAGAAACGGTGTTTCTCATGAATTCAGAGTACAACGATTAGAAACCTGCAAAAACTAAGTTGTGCATGCTGTCAGCACACGGAGACACAAAGGCAATTCAAATCAGCTTCACCTTCACAATGCACAGCAAGACAATGATCGCCTTGAGCGAAACTACACTGCTCGCCAAAAATGAACCCCCTCTTGTGTATGCATACATCGAGCAAAGTGGCATAGGAGCGTGCCAGTACCAACTGTTTGGAATTACGATTTCAGATCTCCACGCCCATTTGAAACAGACTTTTTATCCCCAAAAGAGCAATTCGAAGCTTCTTAAAACCGCAGCCACTCACTTGTCAAGGCCCCCGGTCATCTTGCGCAGGTAGGAGTGAAATGACAAGTGCTTGATGCTGTGCTCGCGAAGGTAGTTCTCGTCGTACGGCTGGAAAAAAAAAAGAAAATAGGGGAAAAGCGAGCATTAGAGGCAGGAAGCTTCCACAACCTCCACAATAGATAAAGCTACCCACCTCTAGTGGAGTGCAGTGTACGCACTTGGCATTGGCCCCATGGTGACAGCTGCAAAATAAACAAATTAAATAAATAAAACCAGGGCCATTGCATTTTCAGGAAAAGCATTGTAAAACGTGATTTCTCACGCATGCACATGATGGCGAAACTCGTTAAAATTAACAAAAATGAGCCTGCGAGTTTTCCCCAAGCAAGATGCGTTCAACCTCAGTGGACACACCAGAAATCATGCAGTGCACATCGGTTGAAATGTCCGCAGGTGTCCGTCTCGCACAAATTCCTCACTGCACCAATGATTACATGTGCAGTATGTCATTTATTTGTTTCAGATTTTAACATGCAACCATAAACAATGTCACAACCTGTAACAACGTGCGTTCCCAAATGCCAAACAATAGTAGCCGTTGACCTGTCTCAGATAGTGCCAATAAATGCCCAAGATGAAAGTGTGTTTGTGTTCTTATAGGCTTACATAAGTATCGTAATCATAAGTATAATAATAATAAGTATTGTATGTATAAGCATAATCATAATAAGCATATAAGTATAAGCATAATCAATATAAGCATGATAATTGTAAGTGTGGGATGGGGCCTTTCTTTCTGTACGTAGGTGCATTTCTCCCATTCGCATCAAAATAAATCAATTTTACACCAAGGCGAACACATAAAACGCATCGTAGCTAAAATTTCCCAGCAATTCTATGACTAGCAAAAAGAAAAAAGACCCCATGGAGATAATGGTTCCCAATGTGATCAGAATAATTTAAACCTGACATTGTAAAAAAAGAGGGACTTGGGCAACCAGCAGTGCCAAATGCCACGCCTCTAAACAAAACATGACTAGACCATGGACAGCACTTGAATACACACTCGCAAAGAACAGCTTACATGCCTGCATACACGTGTATGTACCGTAATTACCCGATTCTAATGCGCACTTTTTTTCCGGAAAAATAGATCGAAAAATGGCATGCGCGTTAGAATCGGATACGAAACCGAAACTGCAGAAACAACGACAATTTTGTCCCGCCCATCGCTATCGCCATCTCAAGATGGCGCCAAAGCTTTTAGCAACAATTTTTCGGACGCAGGAAGCATAGGCGCCTAGGCTTTTCCATCGGCGTTCACACAAACCGTCAAATTGTTCCACTTGCGCGCTTGAAAACAGCGGTGGCAGCAGCGGCTCTCACGCGTTCAAAACGAGCGGTCGGCTGAAGCATGCGCCTGTGGAGAAGCTCGCAGGATGGGCGCGCGAGCCGTGGGCCACGATCCCATCGACCATGGTTGAACATCCGTTATGAAGTGTGGCATCGTGAACGCGCTTGATGCCACCAAGGACGAGATGTTGTGTTCAGCGGAGAGCGACGACGAGTGAGATGAGTGAGATTACTTCGAGAAATAAATCGCCCGTTTCTCTTGCATTCGTTTTTCTTGCTCACAAAGTTCTGTGAGCGTTACAATCGGAGGTGCAAGTTTTTTCGGTTTTTTTTTTTGCCGGGAAAATTGGGTGCGCGTTAGAATCGGGGGCGCGTTAGAATCGGGTAATTACGGTATATGACTGGGGGATAAAAGCCTGGGGGAAGTAGGTAATTTCAGCTACCAAATCAACTGCCACAATGTGTCTCCCAGCTGTGTGGTGCGAGTTCGTGTGAGACGTACTATGGAGTTCACACTTAAAGGGAACGCAGGAGCGATGGCAGCAGCTACTACCACAGCATCCTAACAGTGTCGCACAGAAACAGTGCGTCTGCGCGTCGCGGAAGCCAGGAGAGTATGCACTGGATTTTTATTAGCTTCAATAAAGAACTTTACAACAGCAAGCACGGTTTCGACGTGTCGGAGGAATGTCGCGGCGCACAATGCACCTGCTGTCAAGGGTCGCTGCATACGCCAAGCAAGCGTAAACCAGGAAGCTTACGTCGTCTCCATTCTTGCGCGTAACTAATATTATCTCACTTTAGCGCTGTCTCCTTGTAAATTAGCAAAGGCTAATGCTACCGATCGACGCAAGCAGCCCATCCATCTTCGTCTAGTGAATACGAACGGTTCCTATCTGCGTCTTTGTACGTGGGAAACACCGTGCGCTTTCATCTAAAGATACAGCGTGTTTTTGTTCGTTTAACGTCTCCTTAACGAATTTAGCATTCAGCTGAATGATATGCTGCGTCTTTGTACGTGGGAAGCACCATGTGCTTTCATTGTAAAGAAAGAGCGTGCTTTTGTTCTTTTAACGGCGGCCTAATGAATTCAGCGTTCAGCTGAACAGTATGCTCAATGATAAAGACGTTAACACCGCGCGGACATCACCTTGAAAGGCCTGACTACCGTGTTCTTTGGGTGTTCCATTGTACCGTAAGCCACCAGGTGCAGGTCTGTCATTACTACTTGCAGCTTTAAACATTGAACTTTCGCTGTCAATACTAAAATGCTGGGGACATGCTCCTCGAAACAACTTTTTTATTATTAATGAGGTTAGAATGCTGAAATTTTTGCAGCTTGTAAAGATTGAGCTCCTCTTGTCATATATGCAATCCGATTTAAAATATCTGCTCCGGCTGAAATCAGGTTGAAAAACATGGCTATTGAGCAGGCCTCAAATGCGTGAGTGACATTCTTTTGCTATCAATGTCATGCTATCAATGTCAAAACAGGTTGCTTGATGTGATGCCACGGCTATGCTGCCGCGAGGTAGTTCCGCAGATCGGTGCATGGTGATAGCTCGGGCTGCAACATGGTGACGCATGTCGTAGGAATGAACAGTAATCTGTTCTTGCTTTTTGCATCAATCATCGATGGTACAAGAAACACTCAATCATTTCAGCACCGCAGGGTTTGTTTTTGTCATTCACGGCTCTGGTGATGTCGACAGCTTTTAGCACCGGCAGAACGCCGTTAGCAGACAATGCACGCCTGCCCCCAATGACGTGATCGGCATGATGAGTGTATACTGCCATGCGCTGTGTTTGCATGATGCTGTTAGGATGCTCTGGTAGTAGCTGCAGCCATGCGCTCCTGTGTTCCCTCTAAGTGTGAACTCTATCGTACTCCCCCCTTGAACCATTACGTCCAAACGCATAGCGGACGCTTGCCGCCAAACACAGGTAAAACGCTAATATCTCATTGCATTCCATCGATTTCTGTTCTCAATAGTATGCATCTATGTATGGGGGTATGTATACACACAAACATGCACGCACACCATATAACGGAAGACAGCCCACCCAAAACCAGCAGCAAATAATCTAGTAAACACTTTCTGGGTGCAACCAGATAAGGATTATGCATTGCTTTTGTTGCAAATTCTGCGCCGACGTCACCATTGCGTTGCGCGCATCTTTCGTTACGTCGCGGCGGCAGCTATCGCCGCTCCTCTCCCTCGTCCCCCGTCCTCTCTTACGTTCGAAGTAGACATAAGCGAGCCTGGCTTTGACAATAAATCGACGCTCTGCTCTCTTGCTGACCGGCGTGAGCTCTGTTCTTCGGCAAGCCTTTGGGCGGCCCGTGGGATGCTACAGCTTTGTGGCAATTTAGGTCACTGGGGGAAAACGAGAAAGAGGCCGCTCAAAGACGCAAAAAGCAAGAAAAAGTCGAACTGCTCACAGTTTCTCGTCCCGCGGTCGGTCGATCAGGCCCGGCTGCTTGGAGAGGAACACGTCGACTTCATCCTCGACGACCGGTGCGGGAGACTTGGCCGCCGGACTGGCGGGTGACCTGGCGCCTTTCCTCCCGGAGCCTTCCGAGCTGTGGATGGCGTTGCTGAATTTCTCCACAGCACCTTGGCTGTCTTGCCGTGGAGCAGCCTGGTCTGTCCGCACCACGTACAGCATGTCACCATGCCTGAAAGGCAAGGACGAAAACAAACAAGAGAAGTTGTGTAGAACTTTGTTTGGAACCCTTTTGGCTGGTGCTTACACAATGCACTGCAGCCAAACCATTAAAAAAATGCAATTCTTTCTTTAAAGTGCAAGCTGGCCTTAGAGCTATTTTTTTTTTCATTTACCAACCAATTTTAATGAAACTGCACAAAATTATGGAGTTTTTGTGTTGGTTTCAAACCTGCAATTACATATTTTGCAAGTTGATTATTTCTTGGGATAATTAGGAATTAATTGTCATTATTTTGGGTCACAATTAAAAATAACCATTCCATACAGAATGGAGATGACCACATGGCTAGGCAGACAAATGACTAAAGAATACAACGTTGGAAGAACTTTTTTGATTTAGCTATTTATGGTCATTTTACAAAAGCATACTGAACTTCACTCCTCCGGCGCTCTGCCAGAAATTGCTACAAGGTGATGTCAATTGAACACAATAATAATTTCCCCAAGTCTCCACTTGAAAATTTGTTTTCGAAATTGTATTCTCCACACATTTAGGTATCAGAAGCAAAAAAATTACAGTCGTACCTCTTCTGGGTGCCGAGATACTATCTGTCGGCAAAACACTAGATTTGCATTGCATGAAAAGAGCCGCTTTACCATCAAATTCTGCGCCAACTTAGCTGTAGAGTGCACTTTAAAATGCAATTTACCATAAAATATGGCGCCTATTGATGAGAAAATTTGCAGACTGATATAAAAATGGCCATCGATGCCAAAAATGCCATTTTTCAGGAAATGATTTTTTTTTTATCATTTTCCAGCCCCAAAGGCTCATCTGCCCCCATAAAGGACCCCTGCAATGCTTTTTTTTTTTTTTTTTTGCAGGCACTTTTCAGGCTTAATTTCTGTTTTTCATGTCACACAGAGATAGGTGCAAAAAGACTGATCAAGATCCATGCACAAATGAAAGAGCTACTCAATTTTTAAATTTAAAATACTAGTAAATTGGACGTTGCTCCCTTTCCACTGTCCTTGATGACGTCATATTGCGGGACCAAAGATGGAAGCGAAAAAACGCCACGCTTCAGTAGTTTTAAGCCCACAGCTGTTTGATTTGGGTAGCTTCTTTGCGGGGTCATTCGGCAGCACCACGCCAACCGCGACCTGACGTTCAACGCCGACAAGTAGAAGGTGGAGACTGCCGATGTCACCTGCCCTTCACTGCGTTGATGTGTGTTGCTAGGCTTATTTTTCCGAACTCTACCACACTCTTCAAGCTATTTTTGGTCAACAGGGTGGCTGTTTACAACAAGACCTACCTTGAAGTTATGCCCTGGGAGCTTTTTTGAATTAATTCTAAGCGTGAAGTGCGTACACTGCCTTACTATCGAATCTTGACGTGAATGAACTCCACTTGTGTGTTCATAGAAAGGCTAAAGAAGAAAAAAAATCCTAGGCCTCCGCGGGATCAAACAACCGACCTTTGAAAGAAAAGCCTGGAGCGGTAACCACTCAACCATTCCAGCAACGTGGCGGGTTGCAAGAATTTGGCATGGTCTCCCTAGGCATCAACGAATCTTTATGCGTGTGTAGTTTTTGTCATTTATGGTGGGTAGAAATTTGCAGAAATTCTGGCAGTGATAACGTGTGTTTATCGTGAACCGATCTTGCAGATTAGCCCCGTCGTGCTCGTTTTAAAAGCCTATCGCACAGCCGCAATGTCCCCCGGCGCAGGCCAATTTAGTCATGAAAGGAGTGCATAATTTGAATTACAGCATAACAGCCCTCCAACAAAAATAGCTTGGTTGAATTTGTCTCATGGCAGCCAATTGCTGCTAGAGAGAAAAAGTATTATTGTTTTTCGGTGAACGGAATGGCGCTTCCAAGGGCGAAAGCACGTGTTCAAACGTCGAGACTCTTGAAACGGATTGAAAACCCCGAAGCCGCCGTCCGTTTTGCGATTCTCGCTGACTACTCCACTTGTAGCATTGACGCTGATATCTGCTGAGGATAGACATCGTCATATGGAATTCAGACCGACGATTTGGCATGCATTTTAGCAAAGCGCACAGACGCTGGGCTATGCTGAGAGCGGTTCATGGTAACACGGCTTGAAAGTAAGGCCCCTGTCTTACTTGAAAGGGCACACAAGCCCTTCGAGGGCAGCAGTGTCTGCCCTCTGTTACTATCTGAGGTTACGATTTTACGCTCCCTTTAAAAAAAAAATACGACCTAAAGCATCATTTAGGCTTGTTTTGGTCGATACAATGACATATAGAAAATACTGCAAACTCAGCCAATCGTAAGGTGCGCAGGGTCCCCCTGTTGCGCTGTTATATCCGGAGGCTTCGGGTATAATGCCGCATTTGTTCATATTTGTAGACGTAAAAATTAAATAACTTTCTAATTTCACACCAATCCTGATAATGCTTTCTGCATCTGTATCAAAATCACATGAAGTACATACGTAGGGCCAGAAAAGCACACCCTCCCAAATTTTGTTTATAATATCACAGGAGCGACAACCGATCGGCATGTCAGCGCCTTATCACAGTGACCAGCGGTGAAATAGGGGAGAGCACGTGGAGGTGCATAAAATTGTGTGCGCACAAAAGTATCTGCTGAAGGAGTTTCGTCTGCTACGCTGATCTCCTTAGAGCAACACACCCCCGTTCATTCTTATGTTCGATGGCCACTTAGCTACACACTAACAGTAGCTAAGCAGCGTAAACATTCCTGATGCACTTGCCGGGAAAGTGGTACAAAATAAGAATTGAACGTGCATTGTAGATGTGCATGTGCTTCAAATAACCCGAGTTTCAAGTAAACAAAGTCGTGCCAATACCGTGGCGAGGGGTATATCACTCTGAAGGAAACATGCATGCGAGTAGTCTCGCCTATTTCGCCAGTGGACACCATGATAAGGCGCTGGACATGCCGATCGGCCGTCGCTCCTGTGATATTATTAAAAATTTGGGAGGGTGTACCTGCTAAAAAGGCGTTGCCGGGGTCCTTTATTGTATGTTTTAAGTGTATTAGATATGAATATCATACAGGAATTTAGCGGATTTGGTAATGTTGCCATTGCGACATATATCATCGCGTCTCTCTCAACCATTGGGGGCCTCCATAACGTCCATCAGTCTCTCAGGACAATTTCTGTCCAAGAACGCTCGACATGCCAAATGCTCGTATACTAATAGAAAAGCCCGTCTGTAACCAACGCTTACGAACGATTCAAAACAAGCAGGTTACTGGGGCTCTTCGATTTACAGTCGCGCGGACGCACCCCAGATAGTCAACCCGCGGGCAGCCAGAGAATTCCCACCACGTCTGAACATATGCAAAAAAAGCCGGATTGATTCTCGGGTAGTTCGCGGCGAGTCCTGGATTGATAATCGAACAGCCCCACTTAATCCGTGAATGCAGAATGAATGACTTACTTGAGAGTGTATAGGGACAACCTCTTGGCATTTTGCAAGGGAATTTGTTTCGACTTTTCTCTGTTCAGATATACGGCGAAGCACGTCACGCTGGGGAAGTTGAAGGCACACTGTATCTGTAGGAGGAGCAAAACAGGGCTGTCGACTCGTTCGCTCAATTGAATGTCGCGCCGAATACGCAAGAGCGCTTTCAGCGGGCGGATGTAGCGTTCATACCTTGTCGTACAAACTAGCTGTCGTGTCGTTTGCCTCGCACTCTACTCTCTTCGTCCCCTCGGCAGACTGGACGCGAAGAATCTAGAAACATCAAAAGTACACGGGAAGAATTTAGATCACCGGATGCGTCGGTGACGGCCACGACAGCCGAAACAGCGGTCACTGGCGTTTTGTTCCCGTGTTATGACTCAGCCCAGCACAGTAGTACATTTTCCGTCGCTAGCAGCGACGCAAAAAGCCCGAAATCACTGACCATTGTGAGACGATTTGGAGCGAATCTTTCCGCTACGAGCGACGGCTCCCCCAAAAGCGGCGAAAGCAAATCAGGCACAGCGCGACGAAACGAAGGGGATGAATTTCATTTTTTGGCTCCGCTCGCCGTCGCGGCCATTTTGTGGCCTCGGACGCAGGCGCCAGGCATGTAACATGTGGTGCTGCCCCCTAGGTAAACAGTAAAGCAGAAACCGAAACTAAAGCTCACGCGTCTTCACCAAGGAGACTCAGCTTTTCGTACACTCGGCCTTTTATTGTCTTGGGCTACATTAATTAATAGGGGACCCCTGCACCACTCTAAAGGCTAAGCAGGTTACTTCTGTTCTCGATATTAAAATTTTCGATTCGACAGTTTTCATGTAGTTTAAAGCGCGTTTTTCAAAGTACTGCATGCCAGTACTACATCTGCTACGGCTAGCTCATGCTTATCTGAAATACTTAGAGCATAGTACCCAAGCTTTCAAAGCGAATGAACTCTTGTGTGATGCAACTCTGCAGGGAAAGCCAACTTTAAAGCAAACCCTGGTACCTCCGGTGATAAAAATCAATGTGCAATTTCTGTGGTCCAATCTCCTCATGCGACCAACAATGTTGAGCTGGTCTCTTGTGTGATGCAACTCTGCAGGGAAAGCCAACTTTAAAGCGAACCCTGGTACCTCGGGTGATAAAAATCAATGTGCAATTTCCGCAATTTCTGTGGTCCAATCTCCTCACGCGACCAACAATGTTGAGCGGGTCGCAGATAACGCAGCCTTAATTTGCCGAAGGAAGGCCTCAAGGTCATTGTGGTTTAAGAGGAATCCGAGAGGGATGGGTACAAGACGGAAGGATTCCTTAAAGAAATCAGTTCGGATCAGATGAAGAGATCATCTCAAGGATACATGCAAGTCCTCGTCTCGGAGTGTTTCTTATCGGCGGGGGATGACACAGGTATATTTAGTGTCAGGCGGGACGTCTAGATAGCATCATTAACATCGCTAATAGCAATAACGTCACCTGGGGCTACGTGGGGGCGCCACGTAGCAATGCGAAGTTTTTGAAAATGCCAGAGATCTGACGCAGTTTAGTTATTTTGGGTGGGAAACTGAATCTAAAACAAGCAACCAGGACAAACATACATAAAGCACACTCAGCAATTATAAAATACTACACCCAGACCCACAGATTCATCACCCCCTCACATGTTTAAATCTTCTGGGTGGTAAACCACTTCGCGCCATTTTTTGCTTAAGCAAGCCACGGACAATGAAGTTCAACCTACAATATAGAAATTCCAGCCGAGGCTATGCTGTCTGAATACATGGAAACTCTTCTATATTTTGGTAGTACCGAGTCTTTCAAACTGCAATGGGCCTTCCCAACAGTCTTTGATAGTCTGCACTGACCCTTTGAGTAGGTGGGGCCAAAAAGGACACGTGAAAAATTAATGTTGGATTGTACCCTACAAATACAATTCCAAACTGATAGTTCTACGACACTCCTTCACTTTAAAAACGTCACTAGTGCGCAGACAGTTTTGAGGCAAATTTGCATGGGTACCCCGACAGGAGAAGACACCGCAGGAATGGTGGACAATGTTAAAACCTCTCAAGAACTTCAGATCGTTGAAAAGTTTCATTTGCTTCTGCTCTGTGTCAGTGACAAACTCTTCGGGATTGATACTAACACTTTCCAAATACAGCTAGTTCACACGAGAAGAAATTCACCTTTTCCTTACTCATTAACTGGGACATGGCAGTGGTGATTTTGCGAGCGGGGACGAAGGGAGTGCAGATAATGTATTGCTTAATATAGTCTTTGAAGTGGCCAAGAAAGGAGGTGGACGACATGGGGTTTCTTTTCAAGTCCACTACCTGGAACACAACGAATGAAGACAAGAACCCACTTCTACAAATTTTCGACAGTTTTATTATTTTTTTTTACTGCCAACACTGATCGAGGATGTACTTACAGGGTTAACAAGATACAAAAAGACGCTTGCCCGTTGTATGTACAGCCTTTTGAATCAAGCTAAGCAGCATAAGAGTGCAAATCTCAAGAACATACATTACATACTTACTTTAAAAACGCCCGGCATCGGTGAAGGTGGTTCAAAACCCCTTAGCACTGTTCCGAGCATCGTTTTCTTTCACTTCCTCTGGGTATACTCGCACAATGCTTCCCAGCATGCAACAGTCGCATTGCCGTCAAATACGCCCGCATCCTTGACCATTCACACGCACAGGCGTCCAAGTACACTCGACACAAAAGGAGAAAATAAAAAAAAAAAAACTCCCAGCACTTGATCCCACGTCAGCTGGAGCAATAAAATACGAGGGGAAAAAAATACACTCGACAATTAAAACATCTTCTCGTCATCCAACTGCAGTCCAGTCTAAGACACGTCCATCAATTTTGATGACTTCCACGCGCCTCAAGATAAGGCCGGTAAAAACTCCAGTCAGTTGAACGGCCGATGTCCTGGACACCGGCGGCAGCAGCAGCAGCAGCGTCATCTCCACGAGAGGTGTAAAAACAAAGGAACAGAAACGACAACAGCAGCACAGCAGCTGTGGCAAAACTAAGGACCGTGCTCCCTGCGAGTTGAGTGGGTTGGTACTTCCGTCGTGGACACAAGTCGGTGGTTGTCTTCACTTGTCTGGCAAAGGTTCTGCAAAAAGCAAACGAGAAACGAAATCCGCACAACAGATTACCCGAACAGCCAACAGGGAAGTTGAACCTGAGTCGAGCCAATTTAAAGGAACAAGGCCGAGTTACTGCTCCGGGTTGACTCAAACCATTGAGGTTCCTTTAAAGGGGCCATGAAGACAAAATACAACTTTGTTCAATCTGATTGATTGATTGATTGATTGATTGATTGATTGTAGGTTTTAATGTGCCAGCGCAACACAGGCGATGAGGCGCGCTGTAGTGGAGGGCTCCAGATTAATTTTGACCACCTGGGGATCTTTAACGTGCGCCGAAATCTCTGCCATTTTTGCTTCTCACCTCCATCAGGAAAGCAGCTGCCGTGGCCAGGAATCGAACCCGCATCCTCGTGCTCAGCAGCACAAGTTTTGTTGAGTTTGAAAGAACTGCCCTTCGGTAAGTCACTCACCTCCATTCCAGTCATGAAAGACATTTTCTTAGCCAAAAAATTAAATGAAATATTAAAAACTAACAAACTTTGCGCTACAAGGACGTAATATAGACAGGAGTAGCGTAATAAAAAAATAGAGTCAAGCGATATGATCAAACGGAACAAGGGGTTCCACTACAATCGCTCTGTCAGGTTTCTCGGGTGTGGCTTATATCAGTGGCCCCCAGTCGCACAAACAAGACTCTGATGTCAGAGAAATCGCCGTCAGGTGGCTGGGAGTGTCGCCACTACTTCCTATGTTTCCTTTAACATCTAGCGTATACCCCGGCTACACTAGGGTCCGAATCTCATCTAAACTAAATGCCATTTGACTCAACTGGGGTACTTCAAATGCCATTCAGAATCCGCCGTGCTCCACTACAATTTCGATGGCATTTGAAAGCTTTAACAATCGCTCGCCGTGTGGCATGGCACTGCTGCTGTCCGAGTTCTGTTTTTACACAATAATGCGACAATCAAATTTAGCGGCAGTCTTTGCCATCAAAATGATATCAAATTATCAATAACATAAGCTTCGACACGGTTTTTGCTTAATTCTAAATCGCAATCGAGGTTTTTTGTGCTGTCTGGCCACACTAGTTTGTCGCTTGCTCGCACTGGTGCTGAGAGTACGGAATTATTACATCACAACGTTTCACAATTAAGAATATTTTGTTTGTTTTAATTGCGCCAGTAATGTATTATGCTGACTTACGCGCGAGTGCTAGAAATGGCATTCGAGAGCTCCAAATGTCTCTCTGCGGGCTCATTTGGCTCGAATGCCATTTGAGCCAAATGACATTTCGAAACCCAGTACAGCAGCACAACTTCGCATTCGAGTCAAATGACATTTGGTTCAAATGACATTCGGACGCTAGTGTAGCAGGGGTATTACTTCGTTGAAGTTTTCGATGAAATTCGTGTCCCGATTATTGGGACGAAGCAGTCTTTTTAAAGGAGCCATGAAGAGAAAACAAAAGTTTGTTTTATTCGAAAGATTAGGTGTTTCATAGTACCCCAAGCGCTTTCCCGGAAGCAAATGATGCTTTATTCACTGAGAAATAAGGAAATTTAAGCCAAAATTTTAAATCTCCCGCTAAAATTTCACATTTCGTCACGTGAACAATGGCGTCATACGAGCCGGTCCATGAAACAGATACTTAGTATGTCGACTCCATGTAGCACCCACACGCGGGAGTCGACCGAGACGGCGGCCATTTTAAAAATACTAGTAAAACCTAGTGCACCCGCAGCCCTAGTCATGGAATCGCCTGATCCGGAGAACAAAACTCTCGCCGAGGAGCTCGGGCTTGCATTTAACAACCTCACATCACTTGAACGCTCAATGCTTCTAAGTGCACGAGCGGCCAGAGTTGTGGGATACGCGGTGGACGGGAAAGCGACCATTCCGCGATAGCCACAACAGACGAACGCCCAGCCGTCGGCACCGCTGCCTCGTCAGCCTCGTCGCGACGGACGAATACAGACTGGTACGTATGTGCCGTATTTTCAATTTCAGTAGCAGTATCGCTTATGCCAGTTGGCCGGTGTCGTGCATGGAAAGCCGTTCGCTCGAGCTCTCTGCTCCGACCAGAAAGATTCGAGCGTCAATGCGCGGTGTGTACGGCAATTTTTTTCCCCAAGGTCAGAGCGCGTTAACGGCGATTTGACGAAGTCGGCGACGAGCGCCAGCATGTCCGGGTTCCTGCCGTAATCACTTCCTCGGAAATGAAGCGAGCACACTCGTACTTCCTTCAGCTCTCTTTCTCCTCCGTTTGCAAAGTTCACAAAACGTAGCCACTTGCTTCGCCGAGGTTCGTCGTTGGGCAGCACATGAAAGGAGATCTCACCGGCGGGGATGTCGCACTCCCTCGACGATTTGCCCGTACTACATGGGCATTTCAAAACACAGCAACGAAATTTCATTGTAAAGTACTCGAACAAACTGAAGTTTTCAGTGGTTGTAAACTGTAAACGAGCTCGTAACGACAGCAGCAAGCCAACACGACCTCCATACCGAAACCTGTGCGACGAGTGGCACTATCTCGTCGCTGCTCTGTGTTCCTTACTCCCCTTGTTTCTATTTTTACCTTGGCTGGTTGGCGATATGACAGCCAACCTCCTGTGAAGGGATTACGATACCAAGCAAGGTCGCGGCTGTGCGTGCTGGGACGGTTCGTTGGCCCCGAAGAGCCTTGAACCCGAAAATTCGTCTGCGCGACGGCGGCGACGGCGAGATGTCGAGTTAGGCTGGCGGTAGTTTCGTACGCATTGGCATACACGCTTGCGTGTTCGTTCGGAACTTCAACTGTTTACTCCACCGTTCTTTGTCATAAAAAGAGTGTGCAGTATGTTTCACGGGCATTTAGCTCGCTATGCAAACTGTAAGCCCTGCCTAACATGCGTTTGCTTTTGCCGGCCTCCGCCAATCGCAGAGCATTCTCGAGTGACAACATAGGTTCTGTTGCGGAAAATGAGCTGGTGGGTCGCATGGTCATTTCCTTTTTTCCTAATTATGTAGCTTATTTGAGCGAAGTTTGCGTTATAAGTGGTGTCGTTATGGTTCTAACGAGGCAATCTTTCGAATGAACCAAACTTGTGATTTCTCTTCATGGCTCCTTTAATGAACCAAAGTTGTATTGCGTCTCCATGACCCCTTGAAGTGGTAACCAGACGGAACGGTTTCTTCAAGCACCAGAAATAGGGGCTCGCTCCAGGCGTCCCCATTACTCGCCAAGGCAATAACATGCAAGTGACTGTTAAAAGCACTAAAACAATGTGATTTCAACGACGATACAATATCAGATTTGGATGCTGAATATTTACAGGTCACTCGTCAAAGAGATGCTGTAAACTCTTAATGAAGTTGGATACTTTAAGCTAAAAAAAAAAATTTGTCAAGTAACCACAAAACATCGTGCAAAATCAGCACAGATTTTCACTTTTTAAGCGTCTAGTTTATTTCACCGGCATGTGCAACTCTGTGGTTATGGAACACTTAACTAGGTGCTGTGATGTCACTTGTCATTAACATCTTGTAGGCTTTTTTCTTTTACATCTGTTCTTTCCGCACACTGTTAGCGTGGCTAAGAATCTTGAAACATCAAACTCGCCGCACGTCAAGGTGTTGGTACATGTTTAACGACGTTAGACCTCGAACCATGACATTAGGCTTAACATCCTGCCATCACATGTCCACATACACCCCTTTTCACCCCCCTACACACACACACACGCCCCACCCTCCTCCTCCGTGCACATACCAAGCTATTTCGTGCTCATTATGTATTGAGTTCTGGCTACAACCGGTACTCTGCAGTTCAAAGGATGCAGAAAGAAGAACAGCACTTTCTAATCAATTTTTATACCAAACAAATCCACTTAATTAGCACCCAGAGTGGTCAATACACGGCCTCAGGACTCGAGACTTCAACCAGCACAAGTACTAATCTCACAATGTCTACCTATCTCTTCAGTGTCCCTTTAACATTGCCACTTTATGTTCACTTGTGTACACAGCGAGGTTTCCCTGCAGAAGACAAAGTGCATATGCAGAAACGGAAAAAATATCAACACGGTTTGAAGCAGGGAGGCTTCATGCAACAACATGCCGCTTTTGCCAGAGGGCTGAGCACCAGGGGAGGAGAATTCGTTAGAAGGAGCAACGTGCCGGCTCATCATGCAACACGTCAGCCAAGGACAGCTCTGCGCACATAGCAGGGTGCCACACTGATGCAGAAACTTGTTGGTATGGCGCTGCCTTAACTTGTTGGCTTGCATGGGAAGCGTATCAGTAGTTATTTTGAGACGTTGTAGGAACTACGCCTTGTCCCTTGCTGTTACTGCGCTATGTTTTCAGCATGAAGGCTAAGTCAAAATGACTGCTTGCAGTTCGCAACCCTTGACAGCATAGGGTAAATGATACGAAAATTGCCTCTGTAGAAGCAAGCATTTCTTAGTAGCTACCGTGACGAGACTCGCAGCAGTTTACAGACAAAAGTGGATCAAAGACAGTTAGGAACGGGGCGAAGTTAGGTTACTTTGCCAAGAGTGGTGGGTGTCGGTCGAGACGCACCGTGCAAGTGGTGCGAGTGGTAGCGGTGGGGGGCCTCGTCAATCGCACTTCTGCGACACCGGCGGGAATTCGGAGTCATCGGTAAGGCGCAAGCCCGCCTTGGGCGAAGACGCCACGTCCACCACGCCAGCTGCATCTGTGCTCGCCACGTGCAGAGAGACAAGAGGTCACGGGAAACCACACTGCATCACACACACCGCGCCTCAGCCCACTGGCTGCATGTCGGAGACCCAGCCGAGCCCCGAGCAACTGTCCAAACGAAATGAAGCTACGAGAGCATTCCACGTGCTACTCAATATCGGAACAGTTAAGGCCGACCTCCATGCAGCGAAATGTAGGCGAAAAGGCGGCCCGGCGTCGAAAATACGGCTGTTCGCCGGCAATCTACGTGAGCTAGATGTTGGCGGTGAACGCGACCGGAAGCGGCAAACTGCATTTTGAGGCCGCAGCCAATCACAGCCTTGTACTTCCTCGTACTTCCTGTCCTGTCTTCCATCGGCGGCGTTCGCCGCATCACGTTGCATGGAGGTTCGGGTGGACAAAAACTGAGCGGCGCGTCAAACCGCGGCGTCCGCCGCGCCAAGTTCGCCGAGAAACTTCGCTGCATGGAGATCGGCCTTTATATCCCTGCTACACTGGCATCCAAATGTCACTCGAATAGAATGACATTTGACTCAAATGATAGGCTTCAAATGCCATTGAGAATCCACTGTGTTCCACTTCAATTTCGATGGCACCTGAAAGCCTTAACAATCGCTCGCTGTTCTGCGTGGTGCTTGTGCTGTCGAGATCTGTTTCCACACAATAATGCAACAATCAAATTTAGTAGCAGTCTTTGGAATTAAAATCATATCAAATTATAAATAACGCAAGCTTTGACGTGGTTTTTGTTTAACTCGGAATCCCCATCAAGGTTCTTTTGTGCTGTCTGGCCACACTGGTTTGTCGCCTGCTCGCACAAGTGCTTAGAGTATGGAATTATTACATCTCGATATCACGGTATACGTGAATCAGAAGTGAACAAAAACCCACAATTAAGAGTATTTTGTTTGTTTTAAGTACGCCAGCAATGCATTTGTTTATGCTGACTTGGAACGCTGTGCACGAGAGTTCTAGAAATGTCATTCGAGAGCTCCAAATGTCTCTCTGGGTGCTCATTTGGCCTCATGTCATTTGAGCCAATTGGAACAGCACAACTTGGCATTTGAATGAAATGACATTTGGTTCAAATGACATTCGGACGCTAGTGTAGCAGGGATATATTAGGCTTACCTGAAGGGTTTCACAAGCTAAACAGTGAGCATTTTGTGCCCCCTGCTTCTTCCCCTCTATACTCGGACACAGGTTGAGAAGGGCAATAGCTCAAGTAGTGTGTCACTCCACCGAAGCGACGAACCCAGATGTAAACACGCGCATTTTGAAAGGAGATTTCGCTTACCGCGCTACATCGTCTGCTTTTTCTCATGTAGTTTGTTTCTTGCCGCGAATGAAACGACTCGCATCACGTTCAAAATGCTCGCAGTAATGCACTCCCTGCGCCGTACAAAGGAACAGCCAACTGCGGTGATAAGGCACAGTGGCAATTTCCGTTGTCATTCTTAAGTTGTGCCCGAGTATATCTTCTCTATCTCGCTCTCTCCAACTATCTCTCTGGGAGCTCAGGAACACAAGGACCAAAGTTGCAAGCTGTGTGTTACCGCTACGCCCGAACCCTGAGAAAGCTTAGGAGCCCTGCGGGGTAGAGGAGAACATAAAGTTCCAAAGTTCCACAAACAGAAAAACAATGCCATGCGCCGCTCCATTCGATATGAAGTAGAAATGCTGACCGTTTCAGCAGGGATCAAACACAGGCACATGTCACTGGCAATTTATTATATATGTCCTTCTTGCCTTTGACTCGCTATTTAACGCGTCGTTTGCAGCATTCTGTCCCAATTTTTTTTTCTTTGTTTCTGAACGAAACAAAGGCTTGCCTGAACAATGCACAAAGGTGTGCAGCCTGCATGGATCATTCGTGCACAGCCCATCTGCGAAGTATGCGCCCGCAAAGTGGAAAATAAAATAAAATGGAAAAACAAAATCAACCCACAAGCAATTCAAGATGATGGGAGCTGGCACCCCACCCCACTTCCCGATTCCTGCGTTGCATTTCCTGGTGCACAAATTGCCGCTACACACATAGCCAAACGTGACGATAAGACTGGTTCAGCTCGTGAAATCTCGGCAACACACATGAAACAGTGCCGTTGCTTAGGCCCCACCCCCCCCTTCCAATATGCTACACATCATTTGGCTTCGCACTTCTGCGCACGGTCGCGAGCCAATCTTGGTTCATATCAGTCATTCAGACCCTCTACACGCCCTCCAAAACAAGCTCAAATTTTTCACAGCACCTAGTGACACAGACTCCACCACTGCTCGAAAGCGAAAGCCAATCTGCATGTAAAACAGTTGCTCGGGGCCCTGCCAGTCCTTTCTCTCTCCTTTTCCTTTTATTGCATTTTTATTCGTCCAATTTCCGCGTCCGCAAAAGCCAGAGAGACACTCTGTCCCGTGTTAGGCGCCGCCATCGCCGTCGCATCCTCTGCCGCACGCACACGCCGCCGCCGGCCGCCAGTGTCGCCCCCTGGGGGAGGCAGAAGGTTCCACGGGGGGCTCGGAATCTCTGCCGTCACACCCTGGGGCCCACTTGCTGAGCTGCTGTCAGATACGAGGCAGCAGGACATCTTTCCGGCAGGGTCCGGGGTCGGGGGTCACGGGAGGGTGAGCGGCGGCAACAGTGCAAGCAGTGCAAAGGGCAGGCAAAACAAAGCGGTGGCGGCGGCAAGTGGCTGGTCACGGTGGCCCCCTCTCAATTGTGGGAGTGAACGAGCCACGAGGAAAACCTGCAATCTTTTCATGTGCTGACGTCTAAGGGTTTGATGGGAAAACGCCTTTCATTAAATTTTATGCTTGGTTGTTACGAACGGCCCGTTAAAAAAAAAAAAAAATAACGGATTTCACGCACCAAAGCCACACCTTCGCCGTAGTGAAGGGCTCCAGATCAATTTTGACCACGAGGGGATCTCTAATTAATTAATTGTAGGGTTTAACGCGCCAACGCAACGCAGGCGATGAGGCGGGTTCCGGATTAATTTTCCGGATTAATTTTGACCACCTGGGGATCTTTAACATGTGCCGAAATCTTGCCCACACGGGCGTTTTCACTTTTTGCTTCCATGAGAAAAGCAGCCGCCGCGGCAGGGAATCAAACCCATGTCTTCATGCTCAGCAATGAGGGGATCTCTAACGTGTGCCAAAATCTCCACACATGGGCGTTTTCTTTTTTTGCCTCCATCAAGAAACCCACGTTCTTGTGCTTAGCAGCACAGTAGCTTATCGACTGAGCCACCGTGGCGGGTACAACCGATTCCAGTACACATTCTGAGAGGAAACGAAAGCTGGAAACAGAAAGCCAAAACAAGTGCTCCCTAGTTTCGTTGGGGAAAATTGTAGTGCTTGCCATGAAAAGGTGGCACGAATGCTACCACTGAATACAAGAGAGAAAAAAATTTGGTGTTTTGGGGGGAAAAAAAAAGATTAGTCAAATTTTTCTACAATCTGATGCTAGAGGGGGAAAAGAAACACAGCAAGCTATGGACCCCAACACACAGGATTAAGATATAGCGTCCACATCTTATCTGCGATATAATGACGAAACTTGGCAGCAAATCTGAGACTTTTATGGAAAGATGTCAATGTAACTAATGGGGTAGTCAAAAACTCGGATGAGAACAGAAAGTACAGGCACTGACCATCTTCCAAAAGTGGCATGCTCCTTTTCCAGTACATGGAAAACGGCTCTCTTTGGAAGTGACAAGACGTGCAGGAAGGGCCCAAAAGCTGTTCACACATGCCAAGGGATTAAAAGCGCCACGAGGACAAAATACATGTTTGTTTTAACAAGATTTCTGGCGTTTCATAGTACTCTCAGTGCTTGTCCGGCAGCAAACAATGCCGTATTCACTGAGAAATAAATAATTCCAGCCAAAGTATGAACTCTCTGAAGATTGTGTGTTTCGCGACGTCACCAATGACGTATTGTAAGCAGGTACCCGAAACAAAAGCTCGTATGCTGACTGAGGTTGCCGCTGACTGCAAAATTTGCCTTTGGTTACCTTGGTTACCATTCGTTTTCCCAGATGGCGCAGCGATACCGCTCAAGGACTGCTGTTTGCACTCAGTTTGCTTCTGACTGGACTTGCATGTCTGCCATATTTTTGTTACAGTTGATAGCAACCATTCCCATAAACATTGGACGTGACTTGACAAACAGGGTCACGTAACTAGAAGTGGCACTTATGCCAGCTGGCCAATGTCGTATCAGACAAGCCAACGTGCCCCACAGCTGCGTTAGGCAGTGTCGGCATATCTTCCATTGTTTATTCCACCATTCTCCTGCTGTAAAGAGAATATGCACTAAATTCAAATGCAAATAGCTTGTTGCACAAGTATGTAACCCCTGTTTAATTTGAATTGGATTTTGTCGGCCTCGGCAATCACAACAAGCGGTCCACAATATGTTACAAGTTCAGTGCAGACAAGTAACTGGCAAAATGCATGCGTCTTCTCTGGTTTCCTGATTATATAGCTTATTTTTTACATTCCTTTTATAGCAGTAAGAATGGTGGGATAAACAGTGTAAGTTACAAAAGGCCATGTAAACATAGAAGTACCGATGTGTACTGCTGTTCGTACTGCGTGCACTTGGCTTGTTTTAGCGCACTATGCTTGTTTTGTTTTTTTTTTGTTTTAGTGGCAGCGTCTTATGGGACCATATTTGTTGAGTGAGCACCATGTTTCACGAAATGATTATTTTCTCCCTGAACAAAAACAAGCCAGGTACGAATACGGTCAAAAACAAAGCAAAGGCAGAAAACGGCACGCTGCAGTATGGTGGCGCCATCTAGGTTGACTAACAGGAAACAAGCCTCAGGTTGACACTAAGCTTAGCTTGAAGACCCGTTGTTATGATGTCATTGCAGACGTCATTAAAGCACACAATTTGGTGGGAGAATCAAAATTTCAACTTAAATTGATTACTTTCGCAGTGAATAAAGCATCGTTTGCTTCTGGACAAGCCCTGGGGGCAATATAAAATGCGAAATCTTTCGAATAAAACAAACTTTGTATTTTGTCTGCTTGGCCCCTTCAACAAGCAGGGCTATCTCAAGTGCTCCAATGAGTGGACTAATAAAAGCTACAACGAAACTCTTACCTCGAACTTCAAAAAAGCCGCTTTGTTACTTGGGAGGCTTACTACCATTTGCAAGTGTTTTTCAAAGAAAGAGTTCACTGCATAGTGCCCCTGAAGGTTTATCATTCCTGCCGCACATCATCCCCACAGAAGTTCTCGCCCAGTTCAGTGCTCCTCCTTCACAAAGCATCCATCGCGATAACAAATAGTAACAAAGGGCAAAACAAAACGATTAATCTTTGCAGAGCATAAAAGTTGCGGCTCATTGATGAGCACTTCAAACTGACAGTGTGTCACTGTTACCTTTGAAGGCCACCAAGTACCGACCAGCCACCCCAAGCAGTCGAATCAGCACCCGAAATTCCCGCAAGGGGTAGACCTAAGCACCACTTGTACCAGCCACAAACCACCAGTAGTCGTGCAGGAAAACAAAGTGAGCCAAGTGAACGAGAAGAAGGAAAGTGAGAAGAGGGGGAAGTGACGAAAAGGCGGGGGAAACCCAACAGGCAGCCCAGGCAAGGCAAGAAGCGAGGAGTCGAGAGGGGGAGGGGGAGGAGGAGGAAAAGAGCCTAGTACAGACCTGCCGGAGTTTGGTCCTGATAACCTCGCACTACGGCAGCGTAGCTCGACACCCCTGCACGGCCGGAAACACCACAGTAGGACCGTTACAGGGCGCCACCCCCTCTTACCCCGCCCGTCTTCGACGCAGCAGCAGCAGTCACGCACCCAACATCACACACCACAACAGTGACCCACCCCACCCTGCACTACTACTACCACGACGGATTCACTACCCCCTCCTTTTCCCTTTCCCCCTTCCTGCCAAAAAAAAGTATTTTCAAACACCTGCTAAGTGAATCAGAGCTGCCCTTTTCTGCTGTGCTTACAGGCTTATTCAATAAAACAGCAATATGGTTGCCTACAAAATTGTCTCTTTTGAGCATCAGTGTTAAAACCAGAAAGAAAAAAAAAAGCATTCACTAACCTATGCTCGTACTTCACTATAAAAATAGTGCCTGCCATTTTTTTCTCTTAAAAAATACCACAATACGTACATAAAACAAAATGCAAATAGAACTACAAAAATGACTGGTCACTTAAAGTAGATATTGCAAAAATATTGATGTAAGTCATTAATTATTATATGCGAAGACAGAATGAAGCTTTTTTTTTCCTCTTTTATAAGTCAGCCTGCACTTTAAAGGCAATTAAAAATGTCGCACCTTTTTTTTTTTTTTTTTTTCATAAACCTCATTATAGCCCTATTTTGTGGACAATGGCCTTTACTGGAGGAAGCCCAAGGCAACCTTGCAGTTTTTGATTTTCAGTTATTGCAATAATTGATGCTCACTTCAGGTCCCCAACTCCCGCAACAAAGCTTCAGCCATCAGTCACACAGCAAATCTGCTCGTAGAACGGAAATGACAACCGCATGAGGTGGGCTACACTTTAAATGCAATTAAATGCCGTGTAACAGTTGAAGCTTGAAATTGTGAAAAAGAAACAGTGCTCCAACGACATGATAAAAGTGAGGCGATATATTTTAGAAACCTGACAGGAATTGCAAAATAGTTTGCAGAGTCCTAAATTATTTGCAACAGTGGAACCACTTCACTTATTGAAAAAAAGAATTTGACAAAAGTTTTATAAATTCAGGTTTGAAGTATGCTTTGAAGTCAGTTTGAAGAATACTTAATACTAACAACTTTGAAGCTCCTTTGCTAGGTATAATAGTAAATTAGCTCAAATTTGCAGGCAGGCAAGCAAATGGTCTATGAAAGGCTGCACCTTAAAAAAAGTTTAAAAAATAGCTTGAGAAAAACATAACTAAAAGCTACAATGGTTAAAACAAAGCAGACTGCTGCTTTCATGCTGGAAAACCTGAACACAAAACAGCTTTTTTAAGGTGCAGTTGCAAATTTATATGCAAGTAACAGTTAAGCAAAAGGGCCAACTAAATCACGATGATTTTGACGAATTGATTAGATAATGTTGTTCTATCTGTCGCACACTTCAAACTACAAATGTTAAGTGGCAATCCATCTGCAAGGGCGGCTTACAATCTCACTATAAAACCAGTAACTGAATTTATGGATACACTGAGAAAAAACAAGGAATTGAAGCCTTCACAACACTTGCATAAACGCAGACTTTTACATTTGAACCATTCAGACAAACAGAAAAACTGGCTTAAAATACAGTTGAACCTTGTTATAACGAACACTGATATAGCGAATTATTGGCTATAGCGAACTAAATACAAACTCTGGTTGGTCGCACCTTATTTCAATGGCAGTTATTCTTCTACAATGAAACTGAAGTTGTGATAGCCACACACGATATCAAATATAACGAAGAAATATTGGACCAGAAGTCTGAGAAGGTGCTTGGAAAAAAAAAACAAGAAAAAAAAACCATCATCTGAAACTGAAGTATAAAGGGTTGTGGACACTGAAAAACTTCATCTTGCTCAGTGCTGTGAGTAGCCACCAGGCAAAGATCACATCCTTCATCAAATCAATAAGGACACAGGCCTGTTTTGTAAAGCGAACTTTGTTTTGTTGTAATTTCATGTACTCATGTTCCGGTTCATAGAGGTTGAAATGCAACAAGGAGAAAGGTAAGGGTTAACCTATTTACAGTGGCTTCGAAGCCAAACAAAATGCATTCTCATGTCAAGTATTTTTGCTCGAGCCGCATTGTCGATTTGTTAGAGCCGATTGTTACCCCTACTGTTACAACGAATATCGGATAAAAGAACTAATTTGCTGTCTCGATACTACTTCGCTATAACAAGGTTCAACTGTACTCAATTATCTCAGTGGAACAGCACAATTCAAAAAGCTATTTTAAAATCTTAGCTGTCTTCGCTATGCTAGAGTGACTGCTTACTTAACCTAAAGCTACGGCACCCATGATCCCTGCAATTTCAACGAGTTTATCGACCACCTATGGTGTTGATTAGGGGTGTGCGAATATTCGAAACTTCGAATATTCGATTCGAATTTTTCGGTATTCGATTCGATTCGAACGGCACTTTTATTGTTCGAAATATTCGAACCATCCAAAACTAAAAAAAAAAAAATATTCAGGACGTGTCTCAACAGCAAAGTCGCGAAGCATATACACGGCGAACGATACGTGCTTTCGCAGACTGTATCGGTGTTTATTCGTGGTTACAGTGGAATCTCGATTATACGATTCTGGGTGATACGAATTTCCGAAAAGTTTCGGCGAAATTGCATTGTTTGCAATGTGAAAAATGTCGGCTGTACGAACGGACCTGCGCGGCCCGGCGGGTACGAACGAGCAGGCGAGGCCACCCGACTGCCGATCGAGCAAGTGATGGCTCTCTCTCCCCTGTTTGTCACTCTTTCTCCAGAAATGGCCGGGCTGTTGTTTTCTGCTCGCGAAAACGCGCCGCGCACGCCCCACGCGCGCTGACACCGCCGCGAAACCGGCGAAACCACCCGCACGCTGCGCGCGGCGCGGCCGGCGGCGGCAACATGGCGTCGGCTCCGGCCGTGAAGTGGCGCGGGAACTGGAGCGCCCGCTTGTAACCACTCTTTAAAATAAGGCTCAAGGGAGACACGAAGTTGCTTGTGCGGTAAAGGAGCTGATAATGCATGCGAAAACGGTACTATAAAACATCATCCCCACCGCTAGTGAAAGCGCCCATGAAATATTTGTAGGGGTGCTAAGCCTAACCATCTCCGGCGGAGCCAAGCCGGCTGTCTCGATCGCTTCGCAAGTCGTCAGGCTCCTCCATTCTGCCGCGCGCGTCGTGCGTCATTTTCTGACCGAGGTAGGCGCGGGCGCGAAATCGTCGATGCGGGCGTGAAAATGCAGCGTGCGCAAAGCCGTGGTGAGCGATATCGCGTGCAAAAACGCACCATGCGGTTCACGCTTGACTGTTGCGGCGTGTAGCGAGCTTGGGCCACTTGGGCATCGCGAGTGAGGAGATGAGCGCGAAGCTTTCCGTGCTCCAGAAAGGACTGCTTTGCGACATGGGGGTTAAAAAAAGCAGAAAAAATCAAGAATTTCCTGACGCGAAAGCAAGAAAAGAAATAAACGAAAACTTTTTTCAGCGCTCACTTTTTTGGTCTGTGTTGGTTCATACGAATTTCGGATGATACGAATATTTTTCGCGGTCCCGCAAGATTAGTATCATCGAGATTTTACTGTATCAGCGCGCGGTAATGTGTACGGATGCTGGCCACTAGTGTCTCAAGTGAGTGGCTGTTTTCGGTATCTGGTAGAGTCGTGACGAGCAGGAGCTCACTGCTCCTGGAACAAGTTGAGCAGTTAACCTTTCTTCATGATAACATTTAAGTGAGTGCAGACCTTGACCTGTTGAGTGCAATGGTACTGTGCAATTCCTAATTTTACTTTATGGGATTTGTTGTGCAGTTTTTGTGTTTCTAGATGGTGAAAACTTTAATTTTACAAAAAACAATAAGTATTCGTATTCGAAAAATATTCGAAAAATATTCGATTCGATTCGAACGTTGTTTTCATTATTCGTATTCGCTTCGAAATTAAAAAATTGATATTCGCACACCCCTAGTGTTGATGCTTTCGGCCGATGACAGCTAGCTACAACTTTGCAGTTCTTATCCAGCTTTGAAATAAGATACAAAAAAGAATTTTCGCACAACACCTGTGCTCTTTCCCAGAATGCAGTGAAGCATTCTTCCCCAGTTTAGCCACCAGTCCAAATGGCAACGAGCTTTGTAACGATTTTGCAAGTGGCCTAGACGCTCCACAAGCTTTCGACCTGCCCCTTTTTTCCTATCCACCATCATTTTCGTACTATCGGATGGCTCAAGAAACTAAAATGCCCTCGTAACCCTGCTAAACGTGTGCATCTTTTGCTCCCAAGTCTTCTTTTTCCCTTCTCTCTTTGCCTTCTTTCCACAAGAAAAACGGGAATCATAGTTGTTTACAGGGGGGCAGAAATTCATATAGAGAAAGTAGCAGGCTACAAAACCCACTTGTCAACTTTTAGTCGCCCCAGCCAAAACGGAAGATGATGAGAGATGAGATCCCACTCGTCAAAAGCAAGAGTCTCAACGTGTGAAAGAGAATGAGGAGCCAACCACCCGAGAGGGATGAAGTCACTGGGAACACACAATCAACTGGGTGCACGTACAACCAAAAAGGAACCTCCACCTCCACCAAGCTCACAAACCAAAATGCATCACGAGGCACACAAAAGAGATCACAAAGTACAGGTGGCCAAAGAACAAACTGGCTGGACTGCTTATCAAGCACGTAAAGCGCAGTCAGCACGGTGGAGCGGATAGGCGGTACAAAATTTTACAAAAGCTTGGCTATGATGCCAATTTTTAACAGAAGAGGGATGACATGTCGCATTTAGCATGGGCAAGTGTAATCCCAAAATAAGCAGAATATGAAATTTAAAAAAAAAAAAAAAAACAGAACAAAATCGTAGTCTATGAGGCTCACTACAGCCTCCCAGAAAACTATTGCTGGGGTGCTTTTCTCTCGTTTTGGTCTACTCCTAAATGACGCAAACTGCCTCACAGAACATGGCATCAACTTGTTTGGCTACTACACTACGCAAAACTAGCTACTTTGCTAGTCACGGGCACTCTCACTGCCACTGTTCGCAACAGGCTCTAGATGCACACAACAGAGAGAAACCGTTTATAACAAGCAAATGCGAGAAAAAGCAAAAAGACAGGCGTCCAAGGGCAGCAAGTGGGGCAAGGTCCAGGGCCCGAGCACTCGGTCATTACCCTGCAAGTCCGGCTTGCGGGCAGCGGGGGTTGGCTGGGGTGTGGCCGGCGCTTTGTCGCCGCCCAAATCTCCGCCGGGCTGAAGAGGAGGCGGCACTGCAGGGTCGCGCCCATCCAGCCTGCAGGAGAGAGGAGGCCATACATGCATCGGGGCTCTCGCACTCGATCACTACCGTCACTGCTGCCAACCCTCTTTTCTTGCTTTTTTAACAGCACAGGCTCAGCATCTACGCATTCTCAGCATCTACGTAGACGTCAGCATCTACGCATTATGCATCTACGCATCTCCTCTGCACATCTCCTGCGCATCCTCTGGTGGCAACGTGCCAAAGTAGCACAATGGTAACACACTCGGCTCTTACTCTGGAGACCAGGGTTCAATTCCGGTACGAACTCAATGTGTGTTCTTCATTCTCTTTACAGCGGCAGCCATTTTCTGTGCTAGACAGCTACAACAATGCTGGTTTTTCACATGACAAAAAGAGGCAAAGGGACACCAAAGAAGTTATCGCTCAAACTGATTGACCGATTCTGAGGTTTTAACGCGCCGACACTACACAGGGGATGAGGCACACCATAGTGGAGGTCTCCGGATTAATTTTGACCACCTGGGGATCTTTAACGTGTGCTGAAATGTCGAACACACGGGCGTTTTTTTTCTTTTCGCCTCCATCAGAAAAGTGGCTATCACAGCCTGGAATCAAACCTGCGTCCTTGGGCTCAGCAGCACAACTCCTTAGCCACTAAGCCTATCGCTCAAACTGAACAATTTTGAATAGGCAAGGTAATGAAAGAGTTAAGCGAGGTCCTGGGCACAAAATACGTGCTGCGCACTTTTCTGCCATCTTTGTGCAAGCCATGCATAAACATTTTATCCTTGCAAGCAGCGTGATGGGGGGAGAGAGAGACACGGCCGGCGAAAGACAAACATCACAGCAGCAAAAGCAAGGGCGGCGATCCCATAAGCAGTGAAGTGCCGATTCAAAGCCCCGTGATCTACAGACACGGGCTTTCCAGTCTCACACAGATAAAATGCACCTGGAGAAAAAAAATAACAAAACTAAGAATGCACTGTATTCTCCCTCCCCCCCTTCCTGTGATGTTTGAGGGTAAAACAACCAGCCTGACGGAGTTTATCACCGACCGCTTATCACGACACGCAAAGCACTCCGCAGAGCCTTATCGGTGTTTTCGTTTCCTCTCCACTTTATCACTTTGTGTTGACCCTGCCAGCCGTTTTTGAGTGTGCACCCTCAAAGCTCAAAGGCGCGGTAACCCTTGGTCCCACCGGGTATGCTCACAATGCAGACACCAAATGTAACAAGAGCATACAACGTCAATGTAGCTGATAGGGTTATGGTACAGCCGCGAGCCTATGGCTTTATCGTGTCGATGAATAGCACCAGTATTCTGCTCTGCGACCATCAAATTTAAGCTGCCCGCAACCTTGCCAACGTTTCGAAGCAATCACACAACCACATTTCACTGCTCTGCACACTATTAGCACTTAGAAACCACACACATACAACACCTGTGCTTCATTACACGGAGCCACTCAAAAGAAAATCAGAATCGCAGATTACTGGTCATGAACAACCGGCAATTACGGCAAGAAGCTCTGTTTTATGGAGACACTTGAAGGCTATACAGAGCTTTCATTTCACTGTAAACATTTGTGCAGTGCAGACTGAATTTGTTTTGCTTAGAACTGTTTCAGGGGAGAACAGCTGTCCAAGCAGCCAAGGAAAAAAAACTAAAGGAAGGAAAAAATCAATAGTGCATACTCTTTTTATACCCCACAAGTTATAAAAAAATGCTCCCTGTGGCCAGAATCGAACCTGGGTCCCTGGCATTATGAGCCCGACGTCTATCCAGTTTGGATTTTGGACTTTCACCCACGTTGCATGGGAGAAAGCTTCGAGTTTTAAGCATCTTTCTCTTAAGAAAAGAGCTTTGATTATTTCCGGGCTAGACAAGGAGGCTGTTCCATCAAGAAGTGTTCAGCGAGCTCAAAAGTGGATCGAGAGCAGCCCACCTGTGCTGCTTGTACAAGGTGCAGTCGCCGCCTTCGACAGGATCCAGGTTGTACACGTACAGGTAGCCGTCCTCGGTGGCCACGAGCACCCGGGGGACTTTCTGAACACTGCGGGCGGAACAAAAACAGACTGACCCCAACATTCTGGCAGGCGAGCCTCGTTTGTAGTCTCTTGAATGTGATTGAACGAAGAATGAATGTGAATTCACAGGGCTGACGCAAAGACAGCCATCTGAATTTGCATCATCAGTTGACCTTCTGTTCAATTCGCATCATCAGTTGATAACTTCCCCAGCCTACAGTTTTTCCTACTCTTTTCCAGCCATGCAACAATCCCCACTACACAACACACCATAGGCATGCAAGGAAGAAGCCTTCCCAACATCTATAAACATGTACGTTCGCACATCCTACCATGCCCGCCCTGCCATTCTTAGGACTTCCCAGATTCTTGCCGACAGAGTGGAGTACTCGCTCACAAGCACTGAAGCAGAAAGTAAGAACAATGCGGCTTCTGGCCGATGTACTCCTACAAGAACAGATGGCACATCGAGGAAGACGTAAGAAGTCTGAGGCTTCACTTGGCCCTCAAAGCGACCTCCATTTTTTTTTTCTCTCCCACATCTTGTCCCTCCCATGTCCTCTGCAAGGCCAAAGTACTACCCAGTTTCAGCAGGACGTTCAGGATAAGCTACCACTCGACTGAAGCTTGTCAGTTCACGGGTTGAGTCAAATCATTTTGTCAGCTGTTTTACCAAGCGCAGTCCAATCCTCTTGTTTTTGCAAAACCTAAACTATGCTGTACATCCCAAAGTGGCATCAATCCCAAAACCAAGATACAGTCAAGTCTCGATATAACGAAGCATGCGGAACAGCAGAAAATCACTCGTTATTTTGAAATATTTTTGTAACGAAAAACCTGCAGTTATAAGCCAGTGTTCACACCTAGTAGTGAAAATGATGCACGTAAGCAGTAGACGTGTGTGCGGACAGGCGCACACTCAAATAAAAATGTTCCACTCACTTCAAAGCTGCTTTATATTTAAGAAATCAGTTATTTTCTTCTGACGCATGCAGCACGCACAACCGATTAGGAAAGCCTCAACATATTGCACCTTGCACAATACCTATCGGCTACGTCATCGCACAGACAGACTCACAGAGAGAGAGAGAGAGAACTTTTATTGCCCCACGGGCTCATTCACTGAAAGTCTGGAATTTGTTCCTGTGCACTAAAACATCAATGGTCAACACGATCTCCTCTTCTTCTGTGTTCGGTGAACCCACAGTCTTCCTTCTCGTCGTCACTGTCACTAAAGACAATGACTACTCGCGCTACTTCTTTGCTCTGTCACTAGCTGCAGTCATCTTTGGATCTCACACGAACTTCGCGATAAGCGTGAAGAACGACCGACCGGCCATTGACACCCAACAGAACGAGAGAGAAAAGAGACAAATGTGGCTAGGCCAGTTAGGCCTCTTACATAAACTGCAGCTTTGTCGTGGCGCTAGCTGTTGGCACTCCACATGGTGATGATGATAGCTACTGCATCGCGGCAATACACAGAGAAACGGCGTTTTCAGTTTTACGCGAGTTTGCGGCGCTGTTCCTTTTGGCCGAATTTATAATACTGATGTTCCTCGATTATAATGGGGGAAATAAATTACGAGTTTTTTTTAAATATGCGCTATATTGAACTTTGTAGTTCTGAAATGTTTTTACATTGGAAATATAGGCAATCTGGCGGGGATTCTTAAAATATTCGCAAATTTGAAAAATTCGTTAATGTGGGGTTCGTAGTAACGAGATTTGGCTGCAGTTCACGCTGCAAGACAGGAAAACATGAACAGACGTAGTGTCAAACAACGGACTCACGTGCTGAGGCAGCAGACGGTGCGGACACCGGAGAAGGGCAGGTGCACGGAGGCGAAGGAACGCCCCTGGCTGAAGACGTCGGTGACCTGGGTGGGCAGGTAGGCGGCGCTCTGCATGAGGGCCTTGCCCAGGTAGCCCATCCAGGTGCCGGGCTCCTCGGCCGCCGCCTTGCCGCCGCTCGCCTCGCTGCCCCTCGGGTCCTCCAGCTTGAAGATGTGCACCGTCTCCGTGTTGCTCGACGCACACAGGAACAGCGAGTCCGCGCTGAACGCCAGCGACCAGATGCTCGCACACCTGTCGACACGGTAAGAGGTGCATTTATACTCTTACGTCGAACGCGGGCGCCCTCTACACTCCCAACGTCATGACCGCCACCGCATTCGGCAGAGCCTGGCACGCTTTGACAGTGCGGGTGACAGGATAGGACATGTCTCTTGCTTGGCACAGACCCAGAATGCCAACCCAATATCCCAAAATGCACCTTGCCAGCCTGTCCAGACTGGGAGTACGTGCACCCACCTGCTCCGTTTCGTAAATTTCATGAAAGTCGACACGCTAATCACAGAACCTTCTGTGCATGTGCCAGCCGAAGCTTCGCTGTGCTAGCCGGATTGCAAACAGGTTGGAATTTTTCACTGGGGCAGGTTAGCTGATGTGCCATCACCAACCACACTGCCGCTGGCCAGTGCACCAGAAACGGAGTATAAATGCTTAAGAGACACTTGCCGGCTCCGCATCCACACCTAAACGCCACTACTGGCTTCCAACACTCATTCTCTTTACCCAAAACGGATTGTTTTCCTGATAAAAAAGAGATTTCCCAGTAATGCAGTGCCAGTAGCAGACTCCAGCAACAGTTTGCTGGAAGGTTTTATTCACTGTTTTACTCGCAATTTAATATCGAGCTCAAAACCATGCCTCGGGTGTTAGGAATTTGTGCCTAGAGACCTAGGGAACAAAGTCCCTAAAGCATTGCACGTTAGCACCTAGGTGAAACTTCACCTCTGGATCTGTTGAGTGCTGCTCGTCAGAGAGGTACTGTCCATATAAAGAAAGCTTGAATACATGATGAGAGTCAATACGCAAAAAGATACCACTGGGAATAGCCAGCAGGGTAGCTAATGAAAACACCTGTGAAATTCTGCTTGAACTGCTACCCTTCACAACGCAAGCATAGATACTTTGGATAGCTTTAGTCTGAAAATCACCAGCACTGGAGCATCTTCACTCTTGGAGCATTTGGCCAGAGTACTCTATCAAAGGGATGCACTCACTTATTAGCGCCTTCCACAAGCACCTTTTCTTTTTTTTTTGTCATAGGGCATTGCAACCAAAACTGGCGGCAATGTTTGCCTCACTTCAAAAGCGAAGCTTCGAAGTCCATAGTTGAGCCAACAGCAAAAGCGCACAGTCAGTTGCAAAGTTGCCGAGCCTAGGTGCCACCTCTGACAGCTCTAGGGACAATTCTGAATTAAATTTCCAAACCGCGGATAAAACTACAGCACAAAAAGTAACAGCAAATGGCGCCTGGGATTAGATGATGCTTGCATCTCGAACTAATTCACTTGCAAAGCAATCGAGCCAAAACTGGGAATGATGAGCCAGTACATCTTGAGAGAGAAATTTTCCAGATACGCAAACTCTCAGTATTTGAACAGGCAAACTTGCACTTCACTAAACCCGTCGTAAAACAGGGCCCATACCCAGCAGTGCGCAGCAAAATTAACTGATCACCCCAAGGGTGGACTCAAAAAAACTCTCTTCTCCTTAGATTGCGTCGAGCAAAGCTGGTTTGTCGCCAACTCACCGCTTCATGCCTCGTCGGAACTCGTAGAGCTTCTGTCCGTCAGCAACGCAGAAAACTCTTATCACGGTGCCCTGGAAAAAAAGGCCAGAGAACAAAATTTTCAAAACCCTCATCACTGAAAGGTCACTGGGGAGTCTTGAACAGACCTTTTCCGAAGCAGTTGCGATGAGGGTTCCCGCCGCGTTGAACGCGAGGGCAGCCAACGGGCTGTCGTGAGCCGGGATCATCACCTTGGCTTGCTGAAAAAGAAAGGGAATGCTCCGTTTAGCACTGGGTTTACAAAAGCCTGTCAAAGAGAAGAATGATTCCTTTTGTAAGTTCTTTGCAAAGTGGCAGCCTGAATAGACTGAACGCCTAGGAAGCATATAAATTCACTGGCACTTTCTTCTGTCTGTCGCCGTGCCTACATCCAGTGCCTGGCTCGATACGTAGAAAATGGAATAAATGGGCATGTCATGCCACTGAATGCAATAAGAAACCTGAGATTATTATCTGCTGAAAGTCTTGTGCAAGTGACAATCTAAACGAGGTCAACTTTTCAACTCCAATAAATATGAGTGTCTCTCTCTCCCTCCCTCACCCCCCTTGAACAAGCATGTTCCAAGTTTGAACAGTATTGATTGATTGTAGGGTTTAACGTGCTGACGCAACGCAGGCGATGAGGCGCGCCGTAGTGAAGGGCTCCGGATTAATTTTGACAACCTGGGGATCTTTAACGTGCGTTGAAATCTCGTACACGCGGGCGTTTTTGCTTTTCGCCTCCATCAGAAAAGCGGCTGCCGCGGCCGGGAATCGAACCCGCCTCCTCGTGCTCGGCAGCACAACGCCTTAGCCACTGAGCCACCGCGGTGTGTGTTTGAACAGTATTACGGGAAGAGCTGCAAATACTACAACTAATTACAGCAGTTCAGTGTCAGTCTGCTTGATCAAGGTTGTTTTCCCAAGAAGTGGGAGGGGAAGTGGCGAGGAGGCAAGGAGCCGAAGAGCAGGTGTGGGGAGTGCACGTCGCAGCGCGGATGTTGGGGTGGGGAGGCACCCGTCAGGGACTTACTGCGTCTAGTGATGACATAAGCTCTAACGTGCCGGTGTTCTCCAAGTTGAGAGAGACTGCGTGCGCTGGGTGGAATCAATGTCCGACCCACCAATAAAATGGGCAGACCTAAGAAAAGCCAAGTTGAAGCTAGTGAAGGCCACCATCTCTGCTGTTTTCTCAGTCTTCGCGTCTCAATCGCGAAGGTGGCTGAATATTTTCCCCTTAATTTGAACTATAATGTCTTCCACCTAAGTCTGTTCTCTAATCCACAGTGCTGTTTTCTTGAAGCGTTACCCCCAGCATTCCGCTTCTCGTACAACAAGCTTCATAGACTACTATGCACTGTGAGAGGGAGGGAAGGAGGGAATCGATGAAGAGGAATCCGGTATCAGGGAACACACCAGGTTGAGCGCGTCGAAGATCTGCACCTCGCCGATCTTGTCCGAGCCGGGGTAGGCGAGGTAGCAGTTGTCGCTCGAGGGCGACAGGGCGCATAGGCCCTTGGGGTTGGGCGGGGTCTCCCGGATCGTGTGCAGGACCTGCATCAGGGTGCTGTCCTGTCAGATTAAGAGAACCGGTTGCCCCGTTTCCATCAATCGCTCTGCGCTTCCGCCGGCGAGGGACGTTAGCGGTTATTCGATACGGGTTAGTTGCCAGGCGAGAGGGGAGGAGGCGTCTAGGAGTGAAGAGCTCCGTGGCAGCGCACAGCAAGCTTGAAATGTTGCGCCAGCCAGACTGGTGGTGTTGGTTCATACAGGGGGTGCGACAACCGGCCAGCTTGCTGCAAAGGGCAACTGCTCTTCATGCGTTCAGCAGCATCTTTGAGCTTGTTCTTGTTACAATCCACACGCACAATTTTAAGTAGTCCCGAAAGCGAGAGCGAGGAACATGCGAAACCGCAAGCAACGTGCTTTTGCCTCGCTTTAAGCAAACCTGCGCGGCCAAAGACAAGACAGCCTAGGAGCTACTCAGCCCTGCGTTGTTGAGTTTTTTGAAGCTTGTTAGTCTGCGCTGTACTTACTGCTCAGCAACAGTTTATCAGCAACGTATTCAAGCCATTTTAAGTTTTTCGCAGCCTCGTAAGCCTACTCCTGTTAGCAGGAACAAGCCCTCACCATTAGGTATCTGGTTATGGACTATGGTTAAGGACACTCAAGAAGTGAGGACCAAAAACAAAATTCTCAGGATATCGTTGGCACGGATCATAATAAACACTGCAGGTAACAAAGCACTTGGGTACTGTTTGATGCTACACTGTGAAGATGACTATGCAAGCCTTTAAACCTGCACACTGCATAATCCTTATGCAAAAGGCCTACAAAGGCTAGTAGTTCATAGTTACCAGGATATATACGTCTCTTAGCTCGGTACGGTGTAAAGAATGCCACTGAGGTAGCTATACACAACACCAGCATTAACACCTATTTCATACAATGCAACCCCTAAAAATTTCCACAAATTAAGTTTAAAATTCTGCAACACAATTTTCACAAGTGAGGCTAAGGAAAGAATGAACAATTCTTCCCTCAATGCATTTTCTGCTCTCGTGTCCCCAAAAATTACAAAAAATTGAAGCGCTAGGACAACAGGGACCAGCGTGTCGACACACACAAGGTGCTAACAAGTCGACTTGCTTATCCCCGTTGTCCTAGCGCTTCAATTCTTTGTCATGTTCTACCAACAGGACTAAACCAGTACCCTCTAAATTATTTGCAAATTACCCTTTCTTTCTTACAGTCAACAATGATCTTCACAAAAGCATACTGGTACTGCTAATCCCTTTACCCTGGAGCCCGGCATTCACACAAGCGACAGCCGTCTACGAGTGATGCGGAGGAGGAGAGGAAGAGGAAAAGGAGGAGGAGACGTGCCTTCATGTCACGGATGTTGTGGATGTAGAGGGACTCCTCAAGGCAGACGACGAGGCGTGCGCGGTTGAGCCGCACAGCCAGGATGCTGTTGGAGTAGGAGTAGTTGCAGATCTCCGAGGCCTTCTTGAAGTGGCACACCTTGAGCTTGCGTGCCGACGACGCCCCCACAATGGACACCAGGCTGGACAGGAACAGCCGCTCCACCAGGCAGATGCTCTCGCCCTCTGCGTGGAGGCGGATCAAGAGGCGAGAAATGGAAACTCCTCCCTCACTCGGCAACAGCAGATGAGGTAACAGCGTGCACGGTAATGTGCGTGCCATTGCTGCGTGCAAATCTTCAGGCGTTTAACTAGTGGATGATGATATATTTGGACGGAAGCACCATGCAGTGCACAGCTCATCACATCTACCGTGTTCATTAAGTATGAGCTACACCACAACCAAACTGAATAAATGAACGATTGTATAAGCTCCACGTTTCACTTCGAGGCGGATCGGAGCTTTTGAAGCCGTAAATATAATGGCTTCTCAACTTGCTGCAGACACCAAACTGGAAAAAGAGAGAGACAGAGAGAGAGAGAGAGAGAATGCGCAGCTTTTTCATTTTTTAAAGCAACCTAGCCCTGCATTGGTGAAAGCTGTATGCAGGGTTTTCTTAAAGGGCCCATGCAGACAAAAGATGTTTTATTCGAAAGATTTCGTGTTTTATAGTGGCCCCAGCGCTTGTCCGGAAGCAAACAATGCTTTGTTCACTGAGAAATTATTCAATTTAAGTTAAAATCTTGATTCTCCTGCAAAATTGTTTGTTTTCGTGACGTCTGCAATGACATCACAAGAACCGCTCTCCAACCGATTGCGGAGCCTCATTTGCCGTTAGTCAACCTAGATGGTGCCACCATACTGCAAAGGGCCGTTTTCTGCCTTTGCTTTCTTTTTGACCATAATTGCACCTGGCTTGCTTTTTGTTTTTTTTTAAGGTAGAAAATAATTGTTTTGTGAAACATGGTGTTTGCTCCACAAATCTGGTCACGTAAGACACTTACGCCAATCGGCCAGTGCCGTCTGAGACACCCCAAAGTGCCGCAGTGCTGTGCAGCTAAAACAAGCATAGCGCACGCAGTACCCACAGCAGTACACATCGGTACTTGTGTGTTTACGTGCACTATCTTCCACTGTTTACCCCACCATTCTTACCGCTATAAAAAGAATGTGCCCTTAATTTAAGCGCCAATAGCTCGCTCGGCAAGCTTGTAAGCTCTGTCTAATTTTCGTTTGCTTTTGGTGGCCTCCGCCAATCGCAGAGCTGTCGCATAAGACATCATAGGTTCTGTTGCGGGAAATGAGAGTGGGTCGCATGGCCATTCCCTTTTTTCCTAATTATGTAGCTTATTTGAGCGAAGTTTGCGTTAAAAGTGGTGTCAGCTTGATTCAAACGAGGCAATCTTTCGAATGAACCAAACTTGCGTTTTGTCTACCTGGCCCCTTTAAGGACTTCCTGTTGAATGTGGAATACAGCAATACTCGATCCAACACCCCGCTATATGACTGGTGGGAAGCAGAGCAGGGTTTACGATCACTCCCTATATGAGTGCAAGATGGGAAAAAGACGCAGGGTCACAACCCTGCTACTTCGAAAGGATGAAGATACCATGCAGATGTACACCTTAGATCACTGGAGCCAGGCAAAGTGTTCCAGCAGAAGCAAAAGTAACCTTTACACGAGTGCGTGCTTTATGTTGTCCAGAAAGCTTGGGATCACAATGCACAGGCATTTGACCTGAGGACAGTAGCAAATAATGCTGCTGGCCTCAAAACGCTCACTTCAGGCATTATGAAGGTTTTGAACATAAATTGAATCCACATAAACAACAGGCAAGGGGTAATAAAATTCCAAGCCTTTTCATTTGCCCTTGCCAAGTGAACAACAACTGGATATGCACACGACTTACCATTTTCGTATATTTGCTCGAGTTTGTCGACGTTTGTGAGGGAGAAGAACTTGTACCCAGTTTGCGTCCCGACAGACAGCGACCTTCAAAACAAAAGGGGAAGGGGTCGGTCAACTTTCCCATGAGCCATTAACAGCCACCTAAACGACACTTGAAAGAGAGCAGATGTCGTTTTAGTTTTTTTTTATTCCCCTTGTAAGCTTGCCAAACAGAACACACCAGACAAACTTTAGCTCAACCAATTTCAGCACTCACAGTCAGTCCTGTTGTCCTGGGACTGTATGCATGCTCATACAGTATAAGTACAGATTGTTTCAATAAGGGCCTGCCACTTATGTGTCTACGGTCATACTGAACTAGCCAGGAATTGAGATGCATTGCCACCAGCACTCACAAATGCCACAGGTACTCCATCACTGCTTGAAGTCTTTATAATGTACAGATGCATTGCAAAAGTAGAACGCCTCAACCACCTTAACCTTCGAGGTGCAGTAATGGAAATGGCAGTGAAATTGGCCTGTCCGACTCGCTCCTGTACATCCGAACATTGTAACAAACAGCCACAAGGCTTACAATGAAATGAGCCTCGGTCTTCCCAACCCACTTTGTACGCGACTGTGCACATTGAAGTTGAGGCGACCACAATCTTGGCACTTTCAATCGCCCCAGAGTTTGATCACAAAACCTGCCTTTGATAGAGAGGAATCCCAATAAAGAGAGTAGCCAAAGTGGCCACCAGGGCTACTCCCTTGCTGTGCTCTTTGGATGGCACGCCACTTACTGACAGTGGCAGCCTTCTCCCCTGCAACAGGCCACAGAGTGTTCCTACAAGCAGTACCGACAATCTGCAAGTCTCCAGCGAAGGACAGTTTTTATTTGCACTGATTACTCCCATTACTCCCAGAAGGGAGTAATTACTCCCAAGCACATACTCCCAGAAGTGTGCTGCAAATAGCAGCGCGCTAATGATTGCACCAGTCCCTTTTTTTCCTTTTTAACAGGATTTTACCAAAAGAGCAGCCAAAATTAAAAACTGCCATCTACCCGAGATTTGTGCCTAACTGAGCCAGCATCCACTGCAGCAAAGGTAGGAGGAAGCTTTGCAGCACAAATGTATCGTTTGAAGCAATCCATAATTGAGTGCTCCCACAAATTGAGTGCCCCCTCTTAACGACACCATTCTTTTACACAAAACACACTTGGGCCCCTCTCCCAGCACATTGGTGGTGCACGGTACATGGCAGACATACTAAGTTGAGAATGGCAATATCTCATGCAGTGTACCACTCCACTGGACAGCCCTGGATGTCAGCGCGCGTGTGCGTTTTGAAAGGAGATTGCGCTTGATATGCAACATGGCCTGCTTTTCCTCACCTAGTTTGTTATCGTTGCTGCAGTAATTTACAAGCAGGTTAAGCCTGAAAAATCACGGAAACGACTCGCGCCATGTCCAAAATACTCGCAGTAAGGCTGCATGGAGTAACAGCCGGCTGCGGCTGTTACTCCATGCGGACTAACTCGTGGAGTTAGTCCCAGCGTGAAGTTAGCTGTTACTCATGGAGTAACAGCCGGCATGGCTGTTACTCCACGAGGAACAGTGGCAACTTCCATTGTTGTTCTTAAGTTGTACACGAGTATAGTTCTCTAGTGGATGGCAATGGATTATATCATGGTATGTGGTACACGACAGCTTGTCCTCCAAGTGGATGGAACTGGACTGGGTTAGATTAATTTATAAACATGTTGCTGGGCTTTATCCAAACAGGTGCAACGAACTAAACACCATCATTAGCAAAAACATGCACTTAGTGAAAAAGTAAAAAGGAAAGGACAAGAAAAGTGCAAGACTGTGCTCGTCCCTTTTTTTGTCGCAAAGCCCATGTTTTCTTCAAAGGTGCGCCAACTCGCCCAAGAAGTTCCAAGCACGATTGCTTTTAGCCGGCGACCTAGCATACTTGTGAGTGAATCAACATACTGAAACCTGGTAGGATTATAGTGATATCCTAGCGTACAAATATGGGGCTTGTAAACTTTATTTCACAGCAGTTTTGTCAAACCTGGCATAGTTGCTTGAACTGCTTTGGGAAGCGTCATGTATTGCCGTTGCCAATTACCTATGATACTAACAAAGATAAACGTCTCCACGTTTATGGAGTTCTCCCAGCATTTAAAAGCCCTGAATGCAAGGGGATGAGTTCATAATCTGCTTGGATGGAATTGCATTGTGGTAGCAGGGGGTGTGAAATCACTGCAAAACTGCAGTAAGCCACAAGTGCTATCATGATTAGACTGTGTTGCATACGTCTTGCATATCCCACACAACTGCTGACGGCAACCTGCACAACCTTTATTTTATTCGACAGAGTGCCCTTTACGTCCGTTAGCTGCCAGTTTTTTCTGTAATTCATGATGGGTGATTTCTATCATTCTGTTCGTGACGCAAGGTCTTTCTTTCCATGGCTGTTCCAGACAAATTTATTTTACTGGTGCTTTGCAAGGCGCCATGTTTAAGACCCACAAGTGAATGCCCCAAACACAGAGCCCCTGGTGTTCTCTGAGTTGCATCGAAATCTAGTGCACAAGCATGCTGGTATTTCAGCTGCATCAGCCTCTGTGGCCACAGACCACTTATCTGCGTATTCCAGCAAGTTTGTAGCCACGTTTTCATGTTGCCAGGTGTACACCGATTACATTTTTGTTAATAACACCACACTTGCAATGGTCTAATTAACCTAGCCCTCAAACCAGCCGAGATCCTTAAACTTAACCCAGCGATCCGCCAAGCATACAAGACAGCCCTGGGTGTCAGGCTCAGTACCTCAGGCATTAGTATTTTGGTTTATGGGACTATTTGTTCTCTTCTTTAGCGAGACAGGATAAAAACGGACTTTTTTGTAGCCTCGACATGTCATCGGTTTGTAATTTTTATTGCCGATGGCGGTTCACGTATCAAAATATCCCCGAACGTACTGGTCAAATGGCACTGTTAGACCCGTATTTGACAAACCACCGAACCGTCCACGCTGCGGACACGTCAGAGCGAACTTCGCTTTTGAAAAACCATCCAGCTCGTCCGCTGCTCTCACCCTCTCAAGGTCTCGGAGGGACATTTCAACAGTGTACGACCCGCTTGCGATGCTGCGCTGTGCTCCCTTCCACAGGATACGCCTTCGAAGGACAAACCAACTAGCTGGGGCCGCCAACCACGAACGACGGTACGCAGTTTTACGAAACTGGCGCTTCAAGTCACGCGATACCGCGACTGCTGTTACAGGTTCTGGGGGCACGCGCAGTCCACGCAGACCACAACAAACCCGCGCCCCGCTGGCTGCAAGGGCAAGAGAGAGGGAGGCGATAACAGCTGACCGTTCGCTGACGCATCGGAACGGGAAACAACGCTCGACGACAGGGGCAGAAGAGAACGAAAAAAAGGGACAAGCGGCCGTCTTACATCATCCGCAAATCGTCGTCGGGGCGCTGACATGACAGATTAACAACTCGCCCCGGACACCACTGTTCATTCAAGGCTAACGCAATTTTTGCCCGCTAGCAAGTCGGGACCTTGAGGGGGCAGGTGCGCGCAAGACGATCGCGGCTTGGCGAGGGAAATCGGAGAAAATCACCGCAGGCGTTGGCCTACTTACCTTGGCCAGAGCCTGGGGCAGGGATTGCCCTTCGCTTACAGATCAGCTGCGCGCAGCGAGGGTAGGCTAACGGGCGGGCAGCCAGCGGCAGTGCGCGGCCGTGGTTAAACGCGCGGGTCCGGAACGGATGATCGGAAGTTACGAGAGGCGGTTGCGCTGTGATAACGCCGTGCAAATCGATCCTGGTAACAGGGAGGAAGTTTTCTACCCGCCAGGCGTTCAACAGGGCGGGTGTTTTGACGACAAGCCCCCTTCGTCGGGGTCGTGCGAGCCGAGGGACACCAAATAGGGAGACAGCGCGTCGGAGAAAACGGATTCCGAACCTCCTAGCGCTTCGCGTGAAACACTAACGGGTACATAGAGCCCGGGAAAGGCCCCACAGACACCCAGCGTGCGTGGTTGCACAAGCGATCACAGGCGCGTTGAAGGAGAAAAGAAAGGGCTTCAAAACTTACGTGCCATCCTGGTTGAAATTCACGTAAACGACGTAAGGGGGGTGGTCACCCCCTTCTGCCGCTAGATTCATGAGTCCGCCGACGCCGTGCTTGACTCCTTTGCTGAGATGGTTGAGGCTGGAAGCTAAATTTTGCATGGGCGTGCAATCATTGTCGCCACAACAAAGGTGCGCGCTGGGCAGCAGCACCACCGTCAGCTGAGAGTTGTATGGACGGCCAATGGCTACGCCACAGAATGCCAGCCCGCTACGCGGACGCCCATTGGCCCCCGCGGCGGTGACGTCCGCTCGGCGCATAAATGCATAGAGAAACGTAAACGTCACTTTTGCCGACTGCAGCGATGTTAGCGTGGAAAAAAAGAACGAAAATTTTTTGCTTCGTTCTGTCGGGCACAGATGGCAGCACACAAGACAAAAAAACTGGAAAACTTATGCGGCGGGAATTTAAATGATCTACCCGATGTTTAGCGCGTTACCGCATCGCGGCAACCCGCTGCCTGCAGTCCTAAGCTTTCCCAGAATCCACCGAAGTGACAAACGTTTTCGAACGGTTTGCGTTTCAGAAGACGCACAGACCAATGCTTCGTGCCCTGGGATTATTTTTTTCTTTGTTTTGTAGAACTGTACCTTCCCATGCTGTGCTCAAAATCGTCTCTTCTGTGGTCGTTGACCCACGAGCTTTTCCCATGCTCCGACCTGTTAACCGATTACTGTGAACCCGTTTCCGGGTCCTTTGAGCGCACTGTCGCCGAGCTGCGCCTTGTTGTTTCGTTCCTTTCCGACGGGATAGCATTGCCGCCTGGTTAATTCGGCACGCTTTGCTTCCCTACGAACTCGGTGGAGAGCGGTGCGCGGCGTCTTGGACAATGCATCCACAGAAGGATGAATGAATGAATTTATTGTTACCATGGAAAGGAAAGGCCGCCAGCAAGCGACGATTACAGTTTGTCTCACCTGAGGGTACACACCGGAACGTCTGCTGGTGTGGGGGGTGTTGGAATTGGGGAACGCAGTTGTACAGGAAAGGGAGGAGAGAGGGAAGGGGAGGATACATGTGTATACATATATACAGGTCCGAGGAGCTCAGTGGACCTTTTTCCGCCGTGTCGCCGGAACGCTATTTGAAAGACTTGCGCGCTCTTTGAAGTTCATGCGCTGAAAACGCATCCAAAAACCGCCCTGGGGAACTTCCGCGGCCCGATTATCCTGAGCGTCTACAAGGATGGACACAGTGTTGTACACGTTCCTCTAAAATATGAACGAAAACTCGATCGTTCCCCGTTCCTTCCCAATTTTGAAACGAGCTCCCTTTACAAGTTCCTATATTGAGAAAAGAACGCGCTCCATTTACACTTCGAACATTGTAACGTATCCGTTACATTAACGTACGTTACATGTGATTTTTTTAATTAAAATCTGGTGTCCGATTATCCTGATTCGAAATGAAGGGAGCAATTAATTTAGCCCCCACATCGGACTACGTATATTATACGAATATAAACACCGCCTGGAGATAAAAAGAATTCATCGAAACTCTCCTGGAGGAATTTTCTTGGACATATTCCAGACATGTTTACTGAAAGTGTGGTGCTTGTTTTTTACAAGTGCGACGCATATGGCGCTTTCCACTTGGGTCTTCAAGTGTGCCTTCAGGATACTGCGCTTCATATGTGCAAATATAAAGTTACTCACATGCACGAACATAAATGTCTTGCCCAAGAAACCGCATAGAAAGGAACAATACATAGGCGTTTAATGAATGCGAATTCAATACTACAGTGTCAGCGAAAAAATAATGTCCAGATTACATACTCGCTACTTAGTGGACTCCTTTGTTTTAACTCAGCTAGAGTTTCATCTCGATTTTGGGGTCGGACAGACGAACCCGGTTTTTCGTCAACACTTCGTTGGCAGTGTTGAAGAGCCGTTCCACCAAAGTTCTTGAGGGTACTACCGTGTTGTACTTGAGGATAAGTTGGTTCAGTCCCTCAGGCTCAGGAGACTCCGCATGCGCTCATAGGCGTGTGCTAGAATACAACCCGCGCTCTGGCCATTGAAACACTCCTTGGTGCCGTGCGCATAACTTTGACCGTTGTGGTTTGCTCTTTAAATTCTCGTACGCGCGAACATCGGAGCCAGTGCGTCTACAAGAAAGTTTCAGAGTGTTACTCTGCCGGATTAAGAGTTCGTGGTCGCCTTTTTGGCGCAGCCTTGCCTGTTGTAACTTTATGCTACAGTTTTTAAAGTTTGACCTCCGGCTTTTCGTTTTCGTAACGGAGGAACTCTGCGCACGGCAGCTGCAGCCACCAGCTTATAGGGTTACCAACTCTTCAATCAAGTCGGGACGGGGGAGGGGGGTGTAGCGTACTGTAACATATAGGGAGGCCGAAATCAGTTTTCTTTATGTCAGTATCTTCTAGACAATCTATTGTTTCTTGATTGTTGCGGCATTTTGAAGTGGTTCTCCATCTGGCTACATGCTACTCTCAACAATTGCTTTCGCAATGTCCTCGTAAATGTAGGTGCACTTCACTTGGAAGTTCAACTTTACCGTATGCTCTGCCTGGGCAAACTCGCACTAACTTTGTGTTCCGGAGAGAGCGTGACGCGCCTTGTTGAGCGTGCTTTGGATCGCAAATAAAATTCCTATCTGAGCGGTACGGAACAAATCCCAGACATATAGCTGTCCCGACAGGGACAGCGCGGGACTCGGGACGTTGTATGAAAAGTCAGGATTCCACTCTTATTCACAAAAAAGTGGTCGCGGCAGAAAACGAATCAAAGGGGCACCGATCTCATGCGCATCTGCAGCCGACGTGGCGACAAGGCCGTGCGCACACGGTACAGTCTGCCCGACAGGCTGCGCGCCCCGCTGCGTGGATTACTCTTCCGTCGTTGACCTTCGAGGAATTACGTTCTCCGGAAGGGCGGGCCAATTGGGCAGCTTATAGGAAGATAAACACAGCAGCGACCTGTGGCTTTTTGCACTTACTTCAGCGCCCAAAAGCCACCAAAAAAAGCCAAATCCTAGCGATGGAACGTTTTCAGAAGGGACGCCGTTCCCTCTGTCGTTCCTTCGTAAACGTAATGAGTTACCGTTACCGTTCCATCCACGCTTAATGGAACGGTGGCGTTCCTCCGTTCCTCACAAAAGGAACTAGTTCCAGGAACGCTGTTCCTTAGAACGCCGTTCCTTAAAACGCCGTTCCGTACAACACTGGATCGGAAAGGCGCTATGGAGAACAAAACATGTGCACGTGTATGACCGCGCGTTTATGCTTTTTGTTGCGCGGTACATTTTTTTGTTGTCGTTGTTGTTGTTACCCCGTCTTTTTCTGGCCATCTCTCCTTACTTCCCGGCATATTGGCGTCCGGTCTGGGTGCGTATGCACAGATCGCCAAGGGAAAATAATCCGTTCTCTTTAAACATTATTCTTACCATTTTTCCCCGAAACAACAGAATAAGAGCGAACCAAAAAGAAGAACACCAGGGCATTCACACGAGAATAAAAATCACTGGAAATTAATCTCAAAATGAGGCACTTTTGGACTACAAGTTTCTTAAAGTGAATTTCGTTTAACTAAATATTCAATTTCGAGAATAAAATGTTGATGCAGTTGTACATAGACCCAGTGAGATCGTTCAAAACATTGCAGACGAATTAAACGCCCCCCAGTTGATAACTACCAACATTGATCGCATTTTACAAATTAGCAAGTGAATTCAATTCCAACATTGCTTGCATGCAGGCAGGTAACAATTTTCGATAAAAATATGTGTTCTGTTTTGTTTTAGTCAGTTCGTCCAAACAGCTATAGAACACCCCACTTTTGCGTTCTTTAACTCTTTAAATTAAAATTAACCCTTTCACGAATGCGTATTAATGTGTGCGCCTTCAAGCGCTGTTGCGCCAGTGCAGGTCTCCCGCCCCGTAAAGAGGACTTTTTTTAATTTTAGCCACATATCATGCATGCCGCATCACGTGTGCCTGGTTGACATGACATTGGGATCTGTACGATATATCCTGTACATCCTTCGGCATTGAATGCCTGCGGGAGAATTCTGCAAGAATTCCCAGAAGTGCTGAGATAATGACGCTGACCAAAGGTTATTGATGAGTAGTCCACTGCATTATTTCCTGGGGACCTTGTGTTGGATCCAGGATCCTATATAAGCTTAAGCCTGGACCTCTTCGTGGTTAGGACGTCAGTATGGGTCATCCTATAGTTCTGAATCTATAATTTGAGAGAAAAGAGGTTCCGGAACAAACGGCCCCGAAGCTATATAAGGTTTCCAGAACAATTGAGTTCCCACCTCCAAACTATAGGACAAAATAGACCGGAACAAAAGCTTCATGAACTAACCTGGCACAATGTTTCAGTAAAATCGTTCAACGTACTTCCCAGTGAAACCAAGCGTGATTTATACTGTGGCTGCAGTGGGGAAAAAATGGTGCATGAAGCGATCCCGCCATTTCAGAGGGGAAAAAGTTTCCGCTTCATACTTTTTGCGTGCTTATATCCACCCGAATGATGATGGTGATGATGATTGCTATTGGTTTCCCCTTTGTAGCGGGGTGATGACATGTCATCTTACCAAAAAGGACCAATATACCCATGTTTTATACTCTTGGTTTAATACAAGCGCTGCTTAGGGCACGCACAAAAAGCTTATTAGGCACAAAGTACTTTTTTTTCTGTTACAGGTGGTAACTGTCCTAGGCAATATTCCCCTCTCTGCTTCTCGTCCACCAGCATTCTAATCTTCTTTTCGTCGCCTCGACGGCCTTGAAGTTAACTTCCTCTGTGCTACGCTTAAATCCTAGGGCCTCTGGAAGCCGAATATTTCCCTCATGTAGATTTGGATGGATACCCTCGCATTCTAACACTATGTGCCGCATAGTTTCTGTTTCTTTTCCGCAGACCACACATACCCCATCATTTTGTGAATACTTCACCACAAAGCTCTTAGTTCGCAACGGATCGTAGGTCTTATATGGGTCGGTCCACAGCAATCGCTTGAGAATTCTAAGAGCTAGACCCAGAGTGTCGATTTCGGATGCCAAATGGTTTGTGCAAGCGAGATGAAGCTGTCCTGCATCGAATACGACTGAATGTGGCTTACACTAAGCATTTCCTTTTTAAGCTACGTCGAGTTTCCTCACCTCTGTGCCCCACCTGTGCAGTTCGCCAAGACCTGAAACACGTTCTCTGCGCATGTCCTCGCTACGGACTTGAGCGTACCACGGCAAAGCTTTCTCTGGGCCTGCCCGTGTCCGCCCAGATCTCTTCGAGTCACCTCCCTGGGCCCTGGCTTACAACCGGCATGGCAAGTCGCGCAACAAAAGTGCTCTTAACGTTCCTCCGGAGCACTGGACTTGTGAGTGAGCTATGAACTCTCAGACGAATGACTATATCGCCTGATTGTGTGTGTGCTTGTTGCGTGCGTCTGTGTGTTTGAGTATTCATGTGTAAGTGAGAGTTTTCATATATTTTCATCACACCTCCACCCCCATTTGGTGCAACCTCACCTGCCCATTAATCTTTCTCTCTCTCTCTCTCTCTCTTAGTTTGCAAGCAACCTGTTCTAGCCTCAAAAAGCAAAGCACTGCCTTGGGAATTATCGTAGAAATTTCCCCTTCTGATGTTCAATTTCTCAGAACAAATCATTACAAAGGATTTAGAAAATGTTATTTGTAACATACGCATTAAACCCGACTTCGGTGAAAATTACAGCTGCATGCAGAAATAATCTATTTTGTCAGGATTAACTTTCGCTGAAGACAAACCAAGGCAGAAAATGTAACCGCACTGATTCATTTGACCCGCCGTGGTGGCTCAGTGGCTAAGAACAAATTATTACAAAGGATTTAGAAAATGTTGTTTGTAAAATTCGTATTAAACCCGACTTCGGTGAAAATTATAGCTGCATGCATAAATAATCTATTTTGTCAGGATTAACTTTCGCTGAAGACACTACTAACCAAGAGAGAAAATGTAACCGCACTGATTCATTTGACCCGCCGTGGTGGCTCAGTGGCTAAGGCGTTGTGCTGCTGAGTCCAGGGACGCGGGTTTGATACCGGCCGCTGCGGCAGTCGTTCAGGTGGAGGCGAAACACGAAAATCGCCAGTGCGTTGTGATTTTGGCGAATGTCAAATATCTCCAGGTGGTCGACGTTAATCCGGAGAACCCCATTACGACGCTCAGCATAGCCGAAGTGCAGCGTTATAGGCGCGTAGAACCCCAAAAATTCGAATTTGAATAGATTCCCGCTACGTACTGTTCACGCAAGTGACAGCCCCTGAAAACTTCACGGCAAGTGAGTTCTAAGTGTGAAGGTTTGAAAGAAATATTAAAACAGAAGTAAAAGACATGAGAGGAAATTTCTATAGTTCATACCACAAGCTAGGTGCAGCACTGTGGATGCTACATTGTTGTCAACAGTGCGTCCACTGAGGGCGCCTAACTCGCCGTGAAGGGGGTCCTGAAAGGGCATCCCCTTCACCCCTCTCGGTAAGTGGAACCGCAAGGCCCCGGCGCCTTTTGTCGCTTCCTTCGCGGTGAGTTAGGCGCCCTGAGGGGGCGGGCTGTTGAATGTAGCCTCCACAGTACTGCGCCTAACTTGTGGAATGAACTATAGACGCCCGCTTTGCGCGCCTGCCTATGAGGCAAATGCCCCCTGATGTTATTCTTAAATTACATACTGAAGCAGCTCAACAGTAGCATTACGAAGGTAGTAAATTGTGAGAGCGTGCGCGTCCGACAAGGTCACTTTCCAGCTGTAATCAGTTATTGTAGCTCATACTGTTAGCCGACCGTTTTTTTTTTTTTCGGACTCCAAAAATTTGAACTTGCTGGATATTCCGGACTTTACCGAGAAATTAACCACCAGTTGTCCCATAGGAGTAATGTGTATAAACAACGGATAATTTGGGCAAAATAAGGCCAAACGTTCGATTTTTTCGGACAAAATTTTCGGCGACAGGATTTCCGTCCAGGACGACGCCTTTTTGAATCCTCACCCCCTGTAGCTTGACTCCCGTCGGCGTAACCAAATTTGATCGCTCGCGACATTTCGATAGTTTGCTGCAGGTGAAAGCAATACACAGTTAAACCTGGATGTAATTAACCTCTATGTAACGAATCCCTGCATTTTACGAATGTTTTCAATTCCCCATTTACAGCCCCATTTAAACCCATGCTTTTGCGACCTATATGTGACGAGGGCGCTGCGACGGCGTATACCTGGATGTAACGAATTCGCTACGCTAATCAGCCCTTCTTTTTTAACTTAAAAAATCGGCTGTAGAAATGCACTAATATAGCAAATTTCGCCCGCACCGCAAACTACCGTGCGTTTTCACGTGTGAGTGCTGTGTCGGTTATGTACTTGGTCTGCCTGTCGGCGTGCAGTGGCGTGTCTCCACCAGTGTTGCTTGTCGCAATTTCATTCCGTTCAATTCCTCGGAATGGCAAAACTTAGCGCATTCTCAATCCTAGAATGGACGGGCAGTTCAATTCCATTCCTTTAATTCCTCGATGTAAAAACTGCAGTGCTGTATCGAGTTACCGAGGAGCGCGAAATGAATCTGGAATTATTCATACGCGCTGAAATCGACAAAAGCCCGCAAAACGTGTCACTTCTCCCCGAATTGGTAGCAACTTGGTGACATACCTCGTGCAGAACAACCGCCATTGTAATGCAAAAAGGGGCAGTCTCCAGCATAATAGGTATCGGTATGCTGATACTACTATAGGCGATGATTATGCTGATACTAGGGATGATAATTATGCTGATACTAGTTATGATAAGTGATGATAATTATGCTGCTACTATTATAGGTATCAGCATAATAGTATCGGCAGTCTCCTTTTTGCATAATAGGTATCGGTAGTCGCGCTACGTATTATACTTCTTGCGTGTTAGCTTGTTGTAATGGTTTGTTTTTGGGTGACACGAGATGAAGTATAGCTATTACGTTCACGTCTCATTTTTCCGTCTCGTTGCCCAGCCTGTCGCGTGCTATACTCGGTTACAACTCAAGAACGGCACCACCTCATGTAGTGTATCACTCCGCCAAAGCGCAGGACCCGTGACGTCAGTGCGCGCGCGTTTTGAAAGGGGTTTGCTGTGAATGCGTGATATCGTCTGGTTTGTCCCACGCAGTTTGTTTGTCGTCACTGGAGTCGTTTACCAGCACATTAAGTCAAAAAATCACGGGAACGGCTCACGCCATGTTCAAAATATCCCCGCGGCGCGGAGAAACATCCGGCTACAGTGATAAGGCACAGCGGCAACTTCTTTAAGTTGTCACCGAGTATAGTTTGCCATCTGCTTCGCGTACCGTCAGACCAGCGCCATTAGTATGATGTGGCTAACTCAGGCATGGCACGCGTACCTAGCTCGCATTTACACGCACTCGAAGTACTTACTTGAATGATTTCAAGTGAATGTAGAACATTGAGCAGTAATGTTCTGTACCAACGCGAGAGATGGCAAGGCAGCGTCACGGAACCCCGTTAACACTTTTGCATTCACAGTAGGACAGTCGCCATCGGTTCCATGTTGACCTCCACTACGCTTATTTATTACCTTGGCCCATTCCATGGCCCTGGCCCTGTCCTCAGCCCAATCCCTTCAATACATTATTATTATTGACCCCCTAATTTTTATGCGTAAAGGTACGCCCGAAGTCATTAGGGGACGCTTTCGTACCCAACTTAAGTGCTCGGCGGTTTTTCCACATAACGCAACATATTGAACAAATGCATCATCGGGATTGTTGATATCAAGCATGGGGCTGCTATATTCTAGGCCAAAGGCACTTGAGTCAGCAGTTCTAACGATCACTTACGCGCCATAAAGTTTAAAGTGACAGAACCATGTCGTGATGGGAACTCTGGCAAAATAAAGACGTATAATCAGGCAGTCTGTTTCCACGAACGAGCGACGTATACGCATCAGGACCTAATCAAACTTTGAAATAAGGCCTTCCTACCTGAATAGAGGCGAGGCCTCAAGTTTCATGAAGGTCACTCCTTCCTCATCGGGATGGCCAGCAGCGCCCACTGTGACGCCTGCGGGGCGGAAGAGACTATAGAACATGTGCTGTGTCGCTGCCCCGAATACTCGTCGGAGAGGAGCGTGCTTGCCACCGCGCTGAGCCGATTGGACAATCGACCATTTACGGTGGAAACTATTCTAAGTCATCGGTCTTTACCATCGACCTCGCAGAAGCCGGCGAAAGCCCTTTTACGTTTCCTGAGTGAAACGAACTTGCGTGAAAGGCTATAGTGCCCGAAATGGGACTAGAGTGCGCGCTTTCCCACTCCTATCTCTTCCTCTTCTCCCCCCCCCCCCCCCCCTTTTATTCCCTGAGCCCCATTCCCCCAGTGCAGGGTAGCAAACCGGGCTCTACACCTGGTTGACCTCCCGGCCTTTCTTTTCTTTTTTTCTTCTTCCTTCTTCTTCCTCAAGTTTCAAGCTAACGACTAAGGCTTCAGTATAATCAGGCGCAAAGGTCACGTGCACAGAAACGCAGAACCAAACCACGAACACGTTTGCCACAACTGCAGGAGAAGGCCGTACATTCGGATCGAAGCAAAGCACGGTGTCGCACTGCTGGGAGCTATCAAAGCACTCGCAAACAAGGGCGCCGCTGGAGCCGGAACTGTTAGAAACAAACGTCCTTTGGCTGTGTCTTCTGCACAGCTGCCTATTATACGTAGCAGAGCGTAGAGGTAGAAAGCTCAATAACACACCCTAAGTGCGCTGCTCACGTTTGTGGTGGGTGCCGGATACGCGGGGTCATCACCCACAAATTCCTCTTTGCTGCCTTGGTCATTGTCTGCAGGGGGCGGCAGGCAAGTGGAGAGCATCGGCATCGTGAACACTTAAAAATTATTCGCCGATGCCGTTGCTGACATAGGTTGCTGGAACCTCGGGGCCCCACCGCAGTGTACAGACAGACGGTTGATAGGTTGGCGCCGTATTCCCGCGAGATGTCTACCAGGTCGGCTTACAAGTCACAACGCTCTGCATTGCACGCCGGTTATGGAGGGTGTGCGGAGAAATACAGACTCGTTGTTTCATGTTTCATGCGCGGATGTTTTATATACGGCCTGGGCACACGGCGCCTGCCATTGAGACGCCCGCCTGCTGTCGGCGCCACGGAAAGTTGTGCAGAGAAAGCTATGCCTCAAATCCTGCCAGAGCACGAAGAGCCCATTTAACGACGCTACTGACCAGACGCAATGATTCACGCCAAATGGAAGAAAACCTTTATTCACTTGTTTCTAGACATTTTGTGGTGAGCAGTCGGCGGTCAACAGCATGGACGGACTTCGCGCCAGGGACTAAGAGCTCCGTGTTGCATCAGCAATCGCTACTGCAACCCGCGAAGCTGAAGTACTTGTTTTGAAGCCACACGTGGAGCTAAATTTGCTCACAAGGTATAAAATTATTTTTTCACAGGCCAATTAGTGCAGGTCCAGTGACTTCACTCTATTTTTCAGTTGCAGAAATGGAATAATAAAAACGGGTGGTCACACAATGTGGGTAGGCAGAAAATAGGTAAAAATGCGATTTCTGTGAATCTGCCTCAACAAATCAGTTTCGTGCAGTATGTACTTGAGATGAGGGACCAATGTTCTGACAGCGTTGTACAAAAATGCAGAAGGCAGCCAGAAGAAAAAAAAAAAACAAATATGAGAGAGAACTGTTGCTCCAGACACCACTATAACTTCGAACATATTTTTTTTTGTATAGCTTCAACACGTGCTTCAAGGCCCGTTTCTTTTCTCTCCCACTTACCTGCATGCGTAAGAGCCACTCCGAGCAATAAAACACTTGTATGCACAGTAAAATGTGCTAATTAGCACATTTTAGCCCAGATGAAAATGGATTGCATACTCTTGCTGGAAATGAGGATTTCCAGCCACATTTCTAGCATAATTGTATGCACAGTAAAATGTGCTAATTAGCACATTTTAGCACAACGATGGAAAAAAGGGTGTATAGGGGCTAAGCGAAACACTGAAAAACACTGTTCAGAATTCGGAGTATAAACAAGCTCCTATAATGCGACCTTAGACTACTGAAGTAGCCGAAGCTGCCAGCGATGGTAACACCACCGTCAGATAATCCTTATTCCATTCCAATTCCATTCCGGACAAAAGGCGCTTAATTCTATTCTCATTCCATCCATCCAATCGTTGTCCTCATTCCATTCCAATTCCATTCCGGCATCTCGAAAATGATGAATGAATCCGGAGTCATTCCAATTCCGGAGTGGTAACTCCGCAACACAGGTCTCCACTGCTATCTGTGGCGTCGGTTTGTCGGTGATGATTTCTTCTGCCAGAAAACGAGAAGTTTTGTCGTTTCAGCGCAAGCTCGCAATAATAAATGCCGTCTCCGCCAGCAAGAAAGAAGAACGTCGCCGTGCGGTATATACAGTATCCCAACTGGCTCCAGCTTTCACCAATTTTGAGTGCGAAAAAGAGCATCAAGCTTGCGAACACGCGTCCTTTCAGCATGAGTTTTGTCCTTGAAACGCGTTGAGGCCATGAAAAGTGTCAAAAGGTAAAGTTATACTCAAGTTACGTTTGTGAATACAGGGGTTTCCTTGCTTCTTTGTAGTGCTGTGCTGTGACTAAGCTCGTGGCAAAGCAGTAGGCGGAAATCACGCAGTTTTTCACTGTGCAATGAATTGTTGAAGGGTGAGCTCACCATCACTGGTGTTTAGCATTCTGGTTTCGTTTCTGCTTCATTCGCGCGAGGCTTAACTCTAAACCTGCGTGTAACGAAAACCTGCCTGTAACGAAAAATTGCGAATTTTTGTGAACTTCGTTACATCCAGGTTTAACTGTACTGTTGTGCGCCGAGCTAACGGACGACGAGATCGTGCGAAGAGTGACCTCGCTGCCGCAAAGCGACTCTGACTCGCGACGAAGACACTCCCGACCGCCCGCAACCGTCAACGCAAGACATTGCCAACAGTTTGGGGTTGTTGTCCAACGTTTACGAAAAGAACGTGACGCTTGCAGAGATACTTTCTCACATGAAGGGGGGATGTAAGGCAAGGAACCATTCGTGACTTCTTCAGTCCTGTTTAAATGAAATAAAGTTCGCTTTTGCGACTCGCGGATTCTTTGGGCTGCTCTTTTATACGGACTATTTTTCGTTTCCCTCTAGGTCAGAAAAGTCGGTCGGCTACTGCATTGCCTGTGTCTATTGCCTGTAGCTCTTAGAATAAGAAAATTGCTTTAAATAATGTTTAGTGTTCGCAGAACTGTTAACTCTGAATTCAGAACAGACATCGTTGGAAACCCGTCTTTTTAATTTCAAGGAAGCGCTAAATTTCTCAGCCTGATTTTTCAAAAACTTTAAACCCGAAAACTATCTATGAACCCAGCGTATATACAGCATCGGAATTCGTTTTTGATATACATTAAGAAAGCCCAACAGTTCGTTTATAATTTTTGATTCTTTATTTGGCTTCGCAACGTTGAGTGGAGCTAAACCAAATATCTATTTCCGGTACCACTCATGCAAAGACGATGATACAGTGTAGCTCCCTGATCTTCAAAGTTTATTCGCGAATGATAGGTGGAACCGAACCTGGGACCATTCGTTCACATAGTTTAGTGTTGGGACCATATGTTTAGGGGTTATTTACTCCGGGACCATTAGTTCCGGAACCATTTCTTCCGTGCATGCATGCATTTTGGTGCATGAACAGAAAAAAAAGTATGGACCAAATCAATTCACGAGTATAGAAGCTATAACCAAGCTTCGGTCACGCTCTTTTTGTTGCGGGCTTGTGTGCATATATACACTGCACTATTACACTGATACACGCTCATTCGTTTCGCCAACATTAATCATACTATCCTCCAGCCCTGAAAAAATAAAAAAAAAACGACATAACAGGACAAAAAAGTACTGAAGAAAAGTACGAAAGGTATTGATGGATTACATATTTTTATGCGATGTCATGCACAGTGCAGTTAGAGCTTCTGTACAATGGCTGAAATCACAAACGACACAGCGAAACACATTGGATCATCTTGGAGGTATATATACTGTTTATTTCCACTCTATATCAATTCCAGTAAAGCCATAACACGGACGTGAACATCATAAGACTAGTACAGGCTGGAAGAAGTCTTAGGTTTCAAATGCTGTGTATTTGGTAACATATAGTTTCCGTCACTTAATAAGTGTACACTCTATGTTTACGCAGAATAGTTCAAAAACTTCGTGTATGATACACGCATTGTTAAATAATTGTTACGGAGACACGGGGTAGGAAACAAGGGGAAAAGATTGCATGGCCACAATTGCAGTATATTATGCATTAGGAAACATCGAAACAACACGTAGCAGCTTAAAGAGTAAGGTTAAGGAGTCAATGTACACACGAATACCGTGAAAATCGCACACGCAAGAAGCGGACCATCTTTTATACATTCAAACGGAAATCATCATCCACACCAAAATGCTTTGTATTATTAGACGTTGCTGAACAAACAACCTTTCAAGCAGAATTTGGTCGTTCAGGGTTGCTTGAGCATTCAACAGGCAGCAAAAGGTTCGGCTCATTTATGTCTTCTGTGTCTGTATTTGAAGAAATGAGTACAGTATTCAGTGCCGCTTGCGGTTGACGTATGATTCAACATCACTGCGTATGCTACTCTTCGGATTGCCAAAAGTGCTTTTCACCTGCCGTAGACTTTCAGCGTATGTCTGGATCATACAGGGTGGTACGACGATAATTGAAACACTTTAAACTTTTTTTCTGGGCGAACTGCCGCTCTGTTCGCGCTCCAACTTCACACGAAGGTCGCATTCTGTGGTCTATTTTGTTTGACACCGGGAACAACGACGGTACTTACCTGTTTATTCTGAAAATAAATAAAAACTATTTTCACCAATGGGGAAATGGCGGTTGATTTGGACGTGCGAGCCAGTGCAAGCTGATCTTGGAACGACGGCGCCACCTAGGGTATGCACAGCGAAACGAACGATGGCGATTCACGGTAGGAAAGAGCCAAATGAGGTAGCAGACGATCAGGAAATTTGAAAGCAGACGAGGAAACAAATTATTAGCAACGATGGACCCAGGGAATATTTTATTCTGGTTGGAATCAGCTATTGTTATGCAATTATTCGTGATCATCGTAAACTAGGGACGAGATATTTTCTGATCGTCTGCTACCTCATTTGGCTCCGTCCCACCGTGAATCCCCATCGTCCATTTCGCTCTGCATACCTCAGGTGGCGCCGCCGTTCCAAGATCAGCTTGCACTTGCTCACACATCCAAATAGGCCGCCATTTTCCCATAGGCGAAAATAGTTTTTATTTATTTTCAGTACCGTCGTTGTTCCCGGTGTCAAAGAAAATAAACCACAAATTGCGACCTTCGTGTAAAGTTTCAGCGCCAACAGAGCGGCGGTTCACTCACAAATTTTTTTTTTTAAGTGTTCCAATTATTGTCGTAGCACCCTGTGTATCGTTTTTATTTTTGACGTGTTGCCGTTTCTGCAGCAGTTGTGCCGAAGCGCTATGGGTACTGAGTCAAGTTTAGCTTTTGCTTTGGCACTTCAGTTCACGTGGAAGCGAAGAGCGGGTTTATCGAGTTTAGTATTCTGCCAACAAATGCAGCTTTATTTACCCGCCTGTCCAACCTATATGCCGTATTTTACGGATCATGAACCGCCTCCCAGACCCTTTCTTCGTCCAAACACTTTTCTTCGCAAACAAAACAACTAAGCAAGTTTCTATTTGGTGTGTGCGCTACGAACCAGAGCATTATTTCCTACTTGGACGCGAAAAAACAACAACAAGGTGCTTGAAGAACAAAATGTATGCTAGTAGTTGCGTAACCCATAAACCGCAGAATTACAGAAGGGGGTCTTCCTAAAGAGGGACTGAAGAAATAATAATAACGCTTTGTCTCCAGTGCTCACTCGCTCGTTCGCAACACTAGAGGTTTTAATTTTGATCTGGACAGGAAAATTTCCCCGAGAACCCTTCAAAACTTCGGCAACCATTGAATCATTAGGCCATGTGGGTGCACTTTTCACCACCACATCTGGTTGTCCTTTTGCAACCTGGTGAAATACGTTCTCTAATATAACGAATTTTATGTAATATCATGACATCATTCAATATCTGGATTATTACCACGTTACGTGGCCAATATATTTACGTATGAGCGTGAGAATCGAGGCGTGGACATCTGTCCATTCCGCGACCTTCGTTAGTCAGGAACTGGGACAGAATGGTACTGGCCCCTCTCCAAAAAAAGCACCGCTATAAATTGCCCCCGCCATGTCGGAGCCATTTATTTTGGAATTTAGTATAGATGTCGTCATCGTTTACTCACAAAAAAGAACCTGAAACCCTGAAACCATGTCCTTTTCTACACATGTAAACCCCAATAAGGTGTAAAGCTATGACACCATTTTAACACCCTGAAGAGTAGATTGAACAGTAAACGTATCTACTCATTTATACACCCTAAAACGAAACCGACATGGAGTAAAAGTAAGTCAGCCGTTTGCACCCTAAACAGGAGTGAAAACAAAGTAAACGTACCTCATTTTAACACCATAAAAATAACCCAAAAAGGAATAAAATTAACATCAATAGGCCTGCATGTGAACGCTTACAAGCAGGGCCATTCCAAGTAAAGTACGAACATTTGGTGCAGGCACGAAAACAAAGCACTGAACATTTGGAAGTTCACTTTTCGCAAATTTGTGGTCGTAGCGGCGTGGTGACGTCGACAAAGCTGCTACGTCTTGTGGGGCCCACTGCGGCCAACGCCTTCTATATAGACTAGAAAGAAGCCCGCATGTAACAAACGCGGTTGGATGGATGGTGAGCTTTCAGGTATTATTTGCGGTGACTGCGGTGGCGTGAAATTTTCCAGTAATTCTGCGAGAAAAACTGGGGCAGAAGATAGGCTGCCCTTTGCATCTGTGGTCAATGTTGTATGGAAGTCTAGCTTTCCATTAATTACGGATAAACTGGCGAACAGGAGGCTAACTCTGCTTAGAACTCCTTACTGATTTACTGATTTTTTCTCCCAGCTCCTGCTGCATGAAAAATCCGTCGTTGCATGAGTCTCCAGTGAAGTACTGAACTGGTGCACCGCACATATATTGGTGCTCTTAGTAAAGATTTCTCTCTCTCTCTCTCTCTCTCTCTCTCTCTCTCTCTCTCTCTCTCTCTCTCTCTCTCTCTCTCTCTCTGTATGCCAGCTTTGTTTGCTCAGTTTTTCAACCTAAACAATCCAGTGATCTTACTTTTTAAACCACCCCCCGGCAGATTCTTTTTTTTTTTTTTTCAAATTTGTAAAAATAGTGCATGTGAGCCCCAAAGGCTTTTTCTTGTATACTTTTTATTGCGTCACGAATGGAGAACTGGTTGCTGGAGAGTTGTAGCAGAGCGGAGAACCGGTCCCGGTACGGTACCTGGTAAAACTGCGCATGTGCACAACCAGTTTTTTTCGCCTTTGCGCATGCGCAGTATCGCTGGTAGCCTACCGGGTACCGTACCGGGACCGGTTCTCCGCTCTGCTTCAACTCTCCCGCAACCAGGTAGCTTAGCGCTGGTCATGTCTATATGGGTTGATTGTGCGTGAAATAAATATCAGAAGAGGGTGAAAATGCTGCGCAAACGTATACATTCCATAAGAAAAAGACCAATGTTGAAAACATTAATAGGACTTCCTAATATTTAGTGTAGTGGTATATCGTTTGCACAATGTAGAGAATATTTAGCTACTTTGTTTACATTTGAGAACGTGAAATGTCTGGAGTAGTAACGCTGGTCAAGGTCAAAATAAAGTTTAGGAGAAAAACTGCACGCACGCTTTAAAATTTTGTCGTGCAACGAGAATACGCAGATGAGGCTGGTGAATATTTTGACATCTCCGGAAGGGGAAAACCGACATCCATGGCTTGAACAACAATACCAAGGTGAGCCGTGGAACTAAAAGATTTCATTTTGTGGTCATGTACGTACGTTATCGCGTAAGTTTACCTTTGAGACCGTTCTCCCTTATCGTTTATCATATGCCAAGTTTACACTAGCTGTTTGCGGTCCTGTTATCACCACGCAGTGGGCATATGCACGATAAGCGTTTTCGCTTTAATGCAGAACAAACGAAAAAAGTCGCTGAATGGTTTTGGAAGCGTATACGCACCGCTTAAAGGGTAAAGCGTGTCACAGTATAACAAAAATACTTCAGCCAAGTGTACAGGGTATTGCACGAAAATATATTTAACGGCCTTGTGACCAAGTTAGCGTCACTAAATAAGCTACGCTGAGGAGTACCGCCACTTCGTGCACCAGCAAGCGTCTGGGGGCCATTTTGTCTCTGGCTCGCAGTGTTGCCATCTCTCCCAACGAAACCGCCGCCGGTTGTGACTGGCAGTGTGTGACCGGCCGCTCTAGCGTCCGCGCAGCAGAGAGAGAGAGATAGATAGATAGAGAGAGAGATAGATAGATAGATAGAGAGAGAGAGAGAGAGAGAGAGAGAGAGAGAGAGAGAGAGAGAGAGAGAGAGAGAGAGAGAGAGAGAGAGATGACAGAGAAGAGGTGCCTAGAAACAAAATGGCTACAGCCATATGTGCTCAGTAGGGCTGCGAAAGGAGATGCAACGTTAGGCCGCGTTGAGGCGGAGTCGTAAATCGGCCCCCGCCTACTGCAGGATCATTGTCAATAAAGTCTTTTCCAATCCAATCCCAATATGTAAACAAATATCACGTGGTTCCGACCGACCAATGAAAATCCTGGCGGCACATAACAATGAGAGAAAAGAGTGTCGATACTCTAAAAGCTTTTATTTAGTGATGTTAAACCAAGTAGGAGAGTTGTCTGGGAAGGTAGAATGAAATGTAGCACTCGCGCCTGCTATGACGCGAACCGACCCCGACATTTTTGCACCTACTGCCGGATGTGGGGTGTCATTTGAGCCAGTTGAAAGCCCACTGCATGACTACGCCCGTGGTAGTCGTAATGAGCAGTTATCCTTCGAAAATATGATAAGCTTAGTGCTGTAGATGCGTCTCCTAATACGCAGGACGTTCCAATACGAGAAAAGCTCCAATTAAAAAAATGCTACATGTTTTTAAACACGGAAGTCTCGTTCAACAGAATGCACAGAGAAGCAGAAGGGTTCTGGTTTCGTTGTCTTATGTGCAGCTTTCAATGCACGGATTCCAACAATACCAGGTTTAAGTTCACCATCTAAACGTTTCTTCAACAGCGGCCAGTACTGTCTTGAAGCTATTTGTTCGAAAAAAAAAAGATTTGGCGCTAGGAATAAGTTGGGTTATAATGGAGCATCAGAGAGTTTCAAGTTGTGATTCACTTGTACGCGTAGCTGTCTGCAGGCTAAGTCAAGGTGCCTGGCAGCACAACCTGCACGGCGATCTGTTTTGGGCAATATCTAAGCTGAGTTATAGCTATTTATGAATGACTCGTTCAGTATTCGCTGTGATGTACACAAAGCGGACATCTCACTGCTTCTGAAGTGACATTAGAATTGTGGCCACCATATGTGACCGCTCTGCTCTAATGAAGGCAAGTCCACTTGCCGAAACGTAAGTGGACAACTTTTTGTTATTCTTTTTCAAGTGTGTCAGTCTGTTCACTTATCCTCATTTTAGGCGCTTTTGGCGAGTTTTATTTGTTTATAGACTATTTATTTATATGTATGTATGTTGTATATGTTGTGTGTATGTGTGCGAGAAAGTCCTGTCACCCGCAAAAACGCTATATATGGTACTATTAGCGGCACGGAATAATATATAATAAATAGAAATTTATGTAGTATGGTAAATGCCCTACAAATGTACAATCCCATGTACACTTCTATTCACCCATACTACCCCTGTGGTACAACACTGAAGTAATAAGCCTGATATATACGTATTTACACACGCCCTTCACTTTTTGACATCGCCGAAAAGCAGAAGGGAGCATTATGTATACACACCAAGAACCTGCTCAGGAAGATGTCCCGCAAGCGACAAGACATACAGACGAGTGTGAAATCAAAGTAAATGGCATTTTCGGAGCGGAGCGAACCTTCAATTAGCGTCATTCGTTTACGGTTTGAATAGTTACACAAGAACCGAAACGTATCAGCTTCAAGTTCACACAATGCGCTTCATACTGCAAGGTGCTTCTTTCCAACACTGCAAGCCGCTAAAAATGGCAACGGCAAATTATTTGCGCAAAGTTCGTACCTAAAACAAAGGCCACTAATACAAAGCAAGAAAAGTAGAGAAGCTGACAGCTCTGGTTACAACCGTAGAACAGTGTGCCGTTGAGACCTCAGACAGAACAGAGTGCGTACCTGTTCGGTTCGGAAAATCTAATATATATAGTAGACTTGGGAGCTGTGCGCTCACACATTCAAACTGCACCACGGAACACTGCTAAGTGCGCTGTACAGTGCACGAAATCGGTACAACTCGTGCTCTGTTGCAGTTAAATGCAGCAGTCACCAGGACAGTGATGTGAACGCGAAGCCCCGGATGTGACGCCATAACCTGTGCTGCGACGCTGTGGCGAAGAAAACGCCCCTGTCGTGACTGTGTACTGCACGTTTCTCGGATATGACGCAATTCGTGACGTCACTGGCGGGTTGAGACATCAGTTCTTCGACCAACACCACGTGACAGCGCGCACACGTCACACGACGGGGATGAGCAATGGACATGGAAGTCGAAGATCGTGGAACATCCTCGAAGAGTTGGGGATGGCCGTTCTATAGCTTCACTTTATACGCTATTGTATATGTATAAGGCCGCACTCGAATTTTCCTCGCGCGCGCTTTGAAGAGACTGGGATCAATGATGCATGAATACATGTAATTCTTTAGTTTTGAGACTGCCCCGTTGATTTGCGGTGAATCACTCGTTCAATCACCACTTCGAGACAATCGCTGGTCTACTGGAACTGGAATATCCTGCTTGGGGGTTTTGTCGTGCAAATTGCAGCGCTGCACTGAAATTCTTGCACGAATTGCACGCAAAGGCAAGTTTTCGTTAACAGTGGTGTCAGTACGATTCGCGAGTCCATCTTTTGAATGAACCAAACTTGCATTTTGTCTGCATGGCCCCTTAAGACAACATTTCCGTTTCAATATAGGGCCTCCTCGATTATCAGTCCCGGATCGTCCACGGGCTGCCCGAGACGCGATCCGGCGCTCGAGTTTCCTATGTATTCCTATGGTGCTTCCGTTCCGAGGGTAGTCCTCGGACTGCCCGCGACTGGTAAATTGAGGAGGCCCATTGTCATCGGGATTGCACAGTGTGGATAGATGAGCCTCTATGGATGTGTCAGCGTACAGCCAAAAAACCTCTCGGCAAGGTAGAATTACTCGCCAGATCAGCCCTTGCTTGACAGGTATAGAAACGCAGAAGACTGAGCACTCGTCTTCACACCCACCTCGCGCGTCACGCTTCAGAATAGATGACCGCTATGATGGCAGACACTGATATTCTCTCGAGGTGACATTCAAATGGAGGTTTCCAGCAGTGAGGCAGGATTGCTCAAGGACTGCTCAGCGCATGGACCAGGATCTCTACTTCTGCCGGGATGGCCCATGTGGGCTTATGCCGGCGCAAGTTTTTCGCCATACCGCTTGCCATCGAACGGCGTCTGGTATCCCAGCGATCACCGGTTAACGTCCCATCACGATGAGACGGTTGTGTTGTCTCACCAAGGTAGCCGCCGAAACGTCTGCAAAATGTGTATATGAAACAAAGAATTACGCTAGATGTCGACCCCAGCTTCGCGATATCGCGTCCAAGGCCTTGTTTGTATCGTCGTACGGGAAGGCATCCCGAACGCCCTAGGCTGACACACAGCTAACCAATCGTGCTACAGGGGTCTTCCCCGTGGCAGGACGGTGCGCGTATCTTTTTTGGCAAGGGAGGAAAGAGGGCGGGCTCGAAAGGCGGACGGGCAGTTACTATAAAGGAAGGGAGGACTAGTATCCGGACACAACGTCCATTTCGGCGTAGGTCTCGAGCTCGAGCGCTGCCGCTTCGAGCGCCGCCTTGCAGTCCGCCCATGGTTGCTGCTGGTGAGCCACAGCCACCGAGGTGGGATCGCCGAAGACCATCTCGCCGGGCACGTGGTGGTCGACGCACGGTTCGTCCGTCTCGGCGCCGTACAGAAGCCCGAACGTCTGAGCCGCGCTCGAAGGGCACGAAGCGGTGGGCGCCGCCTGGAGACAGGTCGTCTCCGCGGCGGAACCTGGGCCAAAGCACGTCCACCAATCGGGACTCGTGACGGAAGTGACGTTTCCGTTCACGGAGCCGTCCACGACGCCACTTCCGGTTCCGAACAGGTCTTCCTCGAGCTGCAGGGCGGCCGCCGCCGCGGCGTCCTCGGCGCTACGGAACCGGTCCAGCTGCTGGTCAAGGTCCAGGTCACTCTCGTTGAGGATCCAGGACAGGTCACTCTTGAGCGTGTCCCCGAGGTCCCCGCACACGTCGTCCATGTGCTGCGATGCGGCCGAAGCCGAGGTCGCCCCGCCGACCCCCGCCGAGTCCATGACCACGACGGCGGCGGGGTCGACCCGTTCGACGATGACGGCCGGTCCGCTGTGCGCGTGCAAGGGGGCCACGTTGAGCGACGACTTCGCCTTGGCGGCGGCGGCGCTGCGGTCGCGCCGGTTCCTCTTGGAGCTGTTTCCAGGCGCTCCCGCCGGGTGTCTCTGGGCGGGCCTCCGCTTCTTGAAGACGCCGTCGACCAGGGAGTCGGCGTAGACGGGGTCCAGCCTCCAGAACCCGCCCTTGCCTGGCTCGTCCTTGCTCCGCGGCACCTTGATGAAGCACTTGTTGAGCGACAGGTTGTGCCGGATGGAGTTCTGCGAATCAGGCAACAGAAAATACAGTGCAATCTTTCACACGCGAATCTCCACAACCTTGCCAAGCGGCCCTAATTCTGCAAGATATCGGACATCGCCCGTTGTTCGGGAAAAAGATTATGTGACGCATCTGAATTGCCCAAACTAATTGTTTGCTTCGCGGTGACCTGAGTTGCTGTTGTTGAAAACGTTAATTGAGAAAAGAGGAGGAGGGAGTTGGAATAAAAATTGGAGCACTGGGTGGCCGTCCTATTCACCCGGAAATATTATAGATCCCCGTTACGGCTTGATGTTGAACAAGTTGGTGTGTGCATTCTTGAACGAAGAGCGGTTTTAGTTATCAAGGGCCAAACAGAAATCCTACGAACAGAACAGGTGAGAGAGAGAGGGAGGGAGTTGCTTTATTGGAAGAAACACGAAAGTCGACTCAGCCGATAACTGCCTCTAGGGTTGAGGGAACCTCAATAAAGACTGCAGTCTAGGAGGAGGATAGAGAGAAAAGAGGATGGACAGAAAAGGAGATACAAAGGGACAATAAGACGACGGTTTACAAGTCCTGCACATTGGACCGCACTGGCAGCATCATAGCCGGTTCGAGAGTCCAGTGTCCTTTAAAAAGTCCAGCATGGCACTGAACGCTTTTTCGCGATTTGATATTTGACATTCCGAGAACAACAAGTTTGATGAGGTGCATGAAGGCAGTATCAGTTTCGCATACGACGCTCTAAGCGCTGACTGAGCCTGCGAATGTTATGCACACTCGAACAGCGCATATCCGAGGTGTCTGTTTGCTAGCGAAAGAGGAGGAGGAGGGAGATTTGGCATTCACACCTACCTGCCAGCTGGGATCCGCGTTTCGGTAGTAGAGGAAGTTCTCGCGGATCCACTTGTAGATGGCGCTCAGAGTCATCTTGTTCTTATTGGCCTTCATGGCCATGCAAATCAGCGTGGCGTACGAGTAAGGCGGCTTGCTCGAGCCCTGGTTCTTGTAGTCTGGCTCCTCGACCACCGCGGCTGCAGCACACCTACGCATGCGCAGAGACAAATAAAAAACCCTCGGTGACAAACCAGTTTATGGATGACGCAGAAGCTCCTGCCACCGGTCCCCGACTCAGACACACTGCCACACTACACACTACGGCCTGTCACGGCAGTAGCCAGTGATAAAACGATAAAATGTTTACCTTTTGTTCATTTTTATTGTTATCATTTTTATTGTTTCATAGCAGCCTTAGATTGGCATAAAAATATAAAATAAACGTGTTCAACAACACCCCCACCCACCACCACTGAATCATGGAAAGCAGCCCAGGCTAGCATCTCCCCACAGGATCAACCCGGCGTAATAGTGAGAGACAAGACGAGGAGCCACCTTTGACTGCCAATTCCACCTGTCACTTTGCTAATTCCCAAGTCCCTTACACCCCCTGTTTTAACAACGGAGCTGTTGTAGGTGGAGCCTTTTCGTCCGTCTGCTGTCGGTCGTGCGTCACGCAGATGTAAGAGCCAGTTCCCAGAACTACCGAGAGAGGGCGCAATGGTCTAAGCGCCGGAATACTGCTTAGCACAGCTACCACCTGTAACAGAAAAATTAAGTATTCTGCGCCTAAAAGTTTTTTGTGCCTTCCCTAAGAGCAGCGTTAGTATTAAACTAAGGCTGTAAAACACAGGTATATTAGCTTTATTTTGGTAAGATGACTCGTCATCACCACGCTACAAAGGGGATACCGTTATTAACAATCATCATCATCATCATCATCGGTAGGCTCAGGCCGACTCGAAGAAAACTGGATTCCAGATTCACTGTTGGAAGGCGCAGTGGTCTCGCAGGACCGGGCTCCTCTCCCTCCCGCTGGGAGAGGGACAGGGGAGGGAGCCCCCCGACGTTGACGTTTTGCTGCCGATTCCTCTGCAGAAACCGTAGAATTTGCGCAGCGACATGGCGATGCCGTTCGCAAGCGAGTACCCGTTGACGTTCGACCCAAGAGAACCACAGATCCACTGTTTCAGCAGATTTCGCACAGGGTGGAACTGCAATTAATTTTTTTAGATGCGACGCATCTCTTGCTCTGAGGCATGTCCCTCCTGCGTCGGCGTCGGCGGCGTCCGCACGCCACCTGCGCATGCGCGACTCTCCTCCGCTCTTCTCTCCGACAGCTGTGCGCAACACTCTCACTCCGTCTCATTATCATAAACAACAGCTGCGTGCGCGCGCTTCGCTCGCTTCGCCCGTCGCGCAAGTGCGCGCACGCGCGACTCCTCCGCTGTCTCCTCTCCTTCAGGCGCTGTGGATATAAAGCGGGTAGCGCGCTGCGGTGGTTCAGTCAGCGCTCGCTCTCGTTAGACTTCGCGGCACCACACGTTTCACCCGATTTAGAGAATCAACCCAACGGAAACACCAACTGAACCCCCCGATGTGTCGCATCACACCAGGGTTCCCTCGCGGGAAGATGGGCGTAATTTTCAGTTTGATTGATTGGTCGATTGATTTATTGACTGATTGCAGGTCACTTCGGCGCAACTTGTCATTAAAAAACGCGCGTAAGTTGAAGCGCTTCCTGCTGCCAGGGTCCTTAACGCCCACCTTAAGTTCGGTCGCCCATAAAAAAAAGCGATTTTAGTTCTAAATCGCAGTGGAGCTCCTCCTTTCACGACGATGGGACCGGTTTCGAGTCTTGGCTGACTGCATGTAGGCATATAAGGCCGGTACTGGAAAAGCAACGTAGAATATAATAGGGTGACCGGTTGGCACAGGACAGCGTAGGGTGATGCGTCGTTGCACCTTAACCAGCAATAACTGCGACGGGATTGAGTTGCGGTGAATTATTTGGGAACACATGTACAGACGGACATACTTGTTGCGAAGCGGTTTAAATGTCACATTTTGAGTTCAACGAGAAAATTAGGAAACGAGTATTTCTGCGTTATAACAAAGTCGTAGACGACTTCATTGTAAGCAGTGCTTCATTAAAAGTGGAGATAATTCGCCCTCAATGCACTGCAAAGGAAGCCCGAAGCACTTCGAACAAAGCCATTTTGTATTAACAAGGTTTCACTGAAACACTCAAAAACAGCTTCCTCGCTTTGCGTTTTTACCGGGCACACTACGGGAAATAACACCTGACCTCTGGCACGGCAGAACAACACGCAGTCAAACGAATATGCTTGATAGGGGGAGTCCTTGCTAGAACACGGAATACGTATGAGCCCCCAGCAACAATCCCACTATATCCAAAACCCCTCCCTCCACGGACACTCGCACCCTTCACGCAACTGCATGCACTGTTCGGACTCAGAAGTGGTCTAGCAAGAGCAGTTCAGAACGAAGGGCGGGTAAAACCAACGGAATCCTGGGCTAAAGTACCCGCCCACCTACCAGCTCTTCAGTCGAATAAAGTTGTTAACACGAAAGTGTTTTATTCCGGGATTCACGAAGATTTCACTTACGTCATATCCGTCACGGAAGTGACGCCAGTACAACGAAGCAAGTGGCCTGTAAAGGGTGCACCCCCGCACACAGGGTCTTTTTGCGGGGAAGCAACCTTTAGCACTAAAGAGTACGTTATTCTTAGGGTTGTTCGTTTTCGGGTTTTATATATGTTAACACGAAAGTGTTTTGTGCCGGGATACACCAAAATTTTACTGACGTCATATCCGCCATGGAAATGACGCCAGTGCACCTTTGCCGAAGCGACCCGCCAGCAGGACGTCGCTCGCCAAGCAGACGCACAAGACAGCCACCGACCCGCAAATCATTCTCAGCTGCAGATTGCGCTGCACATTTCACTTTCGTGTTTTACCGATTCCTATGACAGAGGAATCAACCACAGTTTTTCCTCCTCCTTCTCCGCCCCACTCTTCCCAGCGCGGCTCCCAAAAAACTGCTCTTTCTTCCAGACGACCCACTACAAGAACAAGAACCTTCCCATCCAAGAGCATGCTTCACCTTTCTATCTCCACAGGCCTAGAGCTCTCCCAGAGCCAATATCAACACTCTTTTTCCGGGCAACGAAACCGCCCACCTGTTGGCCCGAGAGTTATCCCGCCGGGCCCCGGGAAGCGAGCAAGAGAGGCCAACCCCGCTCATCACGTATCACGAAATAACACAGCACTACAAGTTGGGACGTATCAGCTACCCAGCACCGCATAAACACCCAACGAAAGAGGAGGAACGGCAGCTCCGTGCACTCCAGACGAATACTTACCCCCATCCCACTAAATGCCATATCTTGCACCCCACCGTATATTCCCCGCTATGCCGCTTCTGCGGGGCCCCCGGGAAGCTCTTTCATATGGTAGGGGGCTGCGCGCACGCCCCACTACATTCGCGAAATCCCTCCATTCCTTCTCGCGAGCTTTGGGAGAGAGCTCTGACCAGCTCCGACCTCAGTGACCAGCGCCTGCTGGTGTTGAGGGCTGTTGAGGCGGGGAAAGCTCAAGGGGTCTTGGACTGAGGACTCCTCCCCATTGCTTTTCGCAATAAACACGTTTACCCTCTCTTTCTTTTTCTCTCTCACGGCTCACCTGGACACGGCGTTGTGGGAAGAACCATGGAGGACGGCCTTGGAGGCTCCGCATCCAGAACCGCAGCTGGAGCCGCAGGCCGGAGGACTCGCTGGCGGCGTGGGCGGTGTCGGTGCCCCGATGCGCGTCATGATGTTCAGGTTCTGCAGCCAGTGCAGGCTCGTCAGGGCGTCGTCCACGTTGCCATCTGCCATCGACGCCATGCTGCGCGAGAGGAGGCGGAGCATCGCGTCACCGTGAATTGAATTGCAGGCTTGTCGCGTCAGATTGGCGCAATATAAAAAGCACATGTTTCCAGGCGATATGGAGCGAGGGTGTCCGTCCGCAAGCATCGACTCGGCGAACTGGCGGACACAGAAATGTTCAAATGAAATCACCCCCACAAACAAGAGTTCGACGTCGAAAAAATTCAACGTCACTGACTCACCCACTCATTCACTCAACGGAAAATCCATGATCCCGGAAATGGCATACGCTTCCCCCCCCCCCCCCCCCCCTACCACTTGGCAGAGCGCTGAGTAAAAGCCAGGATGCCACCAACCGTGACCGGATCTCATCCCGGGCAACGGCACCGCTTCTCGCGACAATTGTGTTAGCAGTTGACATGACCGCTAGCTTGAGAACTGACCAGTGGTCACTTTTCTAATAAAGGTTCTCTCTCTCTCTCTCTCTCTCTCTGCTCGAGAACTGTCGAGCACGCGCCAGTTTAGAAATGCGCTCGACTTCAGCCCCCTTAATAGGCTTCGGCGACACTACGCCAAAGCATTTCATTAAAAATTAGGAGTCATTCCACTCTGTGAATGTGAATGAGCAGCGAAGATATTTAGCACATGACATGAATTTAGACGAAAGGTATGAGGAGGAGGACGAATAAACTTAATTTGTATATTAATAATGGTGTCGTGAGCAAACTTTTATTTCTCTTGCGCGTGTGTGGGATTCGTGCCTAGAAGAGTTTTGCGTCTCGGTCACGATCATCATCATCAACAACCTGGTTGGGTCCGCTGCAGGACGAAAGCCTCTCCCAAAGATCTCCAGCCACGCCTCAGCCACGACACCACATCCATACATTTTGCAGTGGTTGAACGTGGTTAAACCATGGCCGCCTGTATAGATAGAGACCTGCCCATGCGCACCGATTCCGCGTATAACGAACTTGTTACTGCTTGTTTTTTTTTTCGTTTTTTTTTTTTCAGTTCTTTCTGACGCCACTGTGCCGGCTGGCGATGCATTTAATCCCAATTTCTCGGCTGTATACGCTTTTGCTCGGCCTGCCATCGTGGTTATTAGATGCGCCGCATCTCTTGCTCTCGGGCATGTCCCTCCATCGGCGTTGTTGTTGTTGTCGCGGCGTCCGCACGCTCGCTGCACATGTGCAACTCTCTCCCGTTCTTCTCTCCGACAGCTGCATGCAACACTCTCACTCTTTCTCATTAGCATAACAGCTGCGCATGTGCGCTTCCCTACGCTCGCGTCTGCTCCGGCGCCGCAAGCGCGCGCATTCGCGACTCTCCTCCGCTGTCTCATCTCCTTCAGGCGCTGTGAATATAAAGCGGGTAGCGCGCTGCGGTGGTTCAGTCAAGCGCTCGCTCTCGCTCGAAAAACAGCAACCAGTCTCTCTCTCAGTAAAAGAATGAAAATTACGCCCATCTTCCCACGTATGAGAACACCTGCATGTGATGGAATGCATCCTACGCGTTCACAACACGTTTCACCCGATTTAGAGAATCAACCCAATGGAAACGCCAATTGAACCCCCCGATGCTTCGCATCACATCAGGGTTCCCTCGGGGGAAGATGGGCGTAATTTTTTTCGTCTTTCTCTCGGTCCGTTGTGCCCAATCTTTGCCGATTCACACTGGGGGAAGTGCACACCTTCTGTGGGCTCGACAGTGTGCTCAAAGAAGTGTCTCCTGAGGCGAAATTGTAACTTTGCTATATGCAGGCGAAAGCACGCACACGGCCGGCGTCCACCGAACGCCCACCCACCCGGATATCGTCCGCAAGAAACTGTCCGCAGCTGCTAATGCTTTGCTAACGCGTTCCATAGCGTTCTACGCGTTCAATAGCGCGTGTGCATCCGAAAGAATAAAAACCAAAAAAATATTCAGCACGTTTCAACGGAAAAAATTCAAAAGAAAATATGTACAGGAAGAAGCACTTTGCGCGCACTGATGCATATAGCCCATCAAAAGGAAAAGGAAAAACAAGAAGAAACACTCCGCGCGAGGTCAATTCCTATTGGCTTACGACGCATGGAACGAGTATAAGAAAAAAAAAAGGTGCGCGTCAGAAATTTCCCGCGCAGTCTTGGTTGGAAGCATTCAAGTGATCTGGAGACAGTGTAGCAGCAGCATGAATAGTGATTGTATTCTGATGCCGAAATTGTTGGTTATAGTCGACTTAGGCAGGAGGCTCGGCGACAAACCTAGCCAAGAGAAACGTTTTCGCGAAAGAATATGCTCTAAGATTCTGAAATATTTTAAATGCAGAGCATTTCAATAACTCACGATGTCACCCGCGTTGACGTCCGTAGTCGTATTCCACACCATCGTTGTCCGCACCCCTCCCCCTACACTATATAAAAAAAAATACTATCCGGCGCCTGGTTTCGATCCCTCGACCCTGCGGGCGGAACGCAATGTGCATGGTGTTCTACCCACCGCGCCACAAAGCCGACACAGAATGGGAGGCTACGAACGCGCCTTATATCCTTGACTCATTCAAACTACGTCAAGAAGCTGCTGATACAACGCATTCACTACCACCAACTCCCCAAACACTAAACGTTAACGCAATACACTCACCCCCTATGCGACGCATTTACTCGAGTCCCCCTCGCGGGGAGATGAGCCCAATTTTTTTGCATCGTACTCTCAGTGAACATATCGTAAGCGATGGTATCTGTTCCGTACGGCTGAGCAACCCCGGCGGGCGCCAGGTGAAGGAAAGTTGTTTTTACCAGATTGCATACCGTGGCAGTGGCTCAAAAAGATATCCCAAAGATAACGGTGGTCCTCACCGCAAGCATTTACCGGGGATGGCTGTCATACCCAGGTTTGCTATTTGTTGGGCTGGTAAGCCACCCCGACAAAGCTTCTACAAACGCGGCGCTTCAGTCATGGTGAGAACGCCGCAGTCACTGAAAAGGTTGCCGTTGGTTAGTGCTCCCTTTGCTGAAAAAACATTGTTTTTCCGCAGGAATGACGGCACTTCAGTGCACAGAATGGCCCTGTTGGGGTTTTTGTACACATTCGGGCAGTCCTTGTGAACTTTTGCACGTTCATAGACGGGCTTCACGTCAAAAGAAAGCTCCTCGACGTGAATTGAAAGTCGACAAAGCTTTCGCATGTTTAAATGAACGAAAATGATCGAAAATGATCCAAAATAAATAATGCCAGTAGAGCAGGCGGATATGATAGCAGTGTGGTTTACTTGTGTGCGTTGACGTTTGCATAGCTATAAAAAAACGAAGCTAAACTTAACCGAGAATTCTCGTTGCTGGCCTGTATTATATAGGTGTAGCGGAAGAACGACGCAAGGCAGACCCGATCCATGGTTGCCGTACACTCTACCCTCAGCGGGGACGATAACTTTAATGACCGGGTAAATCTGTTCCTGATGATGATAATAATCAGCCAATACCCAACGGGAGGTTTAACAATAGGTACTGATCGGGACAATCGGCATTGATTTGTATAGGCACGTTTCACCGGACAGAGGCCGCTGTGAGCGCAGCACTTTAACTACTAATTGGATTGGATTGGAAAACCTTCTTTGGGGCCTGCCAATGAAGTCCTATTGCTAGGTCTTCATGAATTGGCCGGAGTCGTCACCGCAGATGTAGCCAACCCGGCTAGGGGTCCTCCGCTCCCCGTCACCGGGTCGCCGGGGTCCTCCTGCCTGGCCAGCGCCACGATGACTCGCTGGACAGCCTGTAGTTGAAGATTTTGGTCTTCAGTCAGCACCGCCTCCTCGAAGGCAGGTGGCATCGTTCTTGTGTTTGATTCGTCCGGGTTTGCGAAGCAATCACAGACGATGTGCTCGAGTCTTGCTGGAGCATTGCGACACACCCGACAGGTGGCATCAGGGAATGTCTCCGGGTACATCTTGTGCTTTAGGTACGGGCTCGGGACCGTCTTTGTTTGGAGTTGCCTATAGATTACCGCCTGCTAAAGTTGCCTGAAGCGCACGCTCTGGCATCGGTAAAGGAGTGGCGATTCCTCGACCCGTTATCACCCACTGCCTGCAGCATGCCGTGCCAACGATCTATGGGCTTGACACTGAGACACGTTGTAAAACAAGACGGCCGTGATGAATGCATCGCTTCCTCCCTGCCATTTGTATTCTCTGCAATCTGACTGGTCAGCTACGTACGATATCAACAGCCAACGTATTTTCGTCTGCGCCTCTTAAACTGTTCGTCCTTCTCGGCCTTGTTACCATGACGTAAGTTTAGATGCCTCCCTTGTGTGGGCGCCCGTGCGTGACTCGTGATAATTCCGGCTGTTGCTGTCTAGGACAGGGCGCCGACACTTACGTAATATTTTTTAAAATAAAAAAATCTTTATTCCAGAAACAAACTAAAATTGCGCCCACCTCCCCGCGAGGGGAACCCTGTGTAGATGCGACGCATAGTGGGGTTCACTTGGTGTTTCCGTTGGATTGATTCTGAAATCGCGTGAAACGTGTCGGGAACGCGTATGATTATTATGTTTCATAATTATTATTATGTTTTATTGGCCAATCTTGGTCAATCTCTCTAAGTGGTATGCTTGGGGCTTCGCTGTCACACTGCAGTTGAACTAAACACTTACATTGTAACAATACGAAACTTGTTGACAGCAATACCAATTTTACACGAGTAGACATACACACGATCTATCTGTACAAACAGGATAGCACAGGTCTCAACGAATGGAGTCCTCCAAGTTCACAAAGCATTCGCGCAGACTCCGAAGTGTGAAATTATCAGCGCACCTGTATGTATTTAAAATGAATGGAAGATTATACTGAAGAATTTGTAATTTATAGTTTGTTCGAGAGCGAGGTATATATCATCCAGAAATCTGTGTTTCGTGTGTGTACAGGATGAGTGTGTTGTTTTAAGGATGCCACAGTAGTTACAAAATCCCGCGATATGTCAGATGAGAAATAGTATAAACGTAGTAAGCGGAAATAGTACATTTTATCGGCAGATATAACATAAAAGTACGAAATAAACTTAGTGTTGGGAACAAATATGAAAAGTTTGCAATGTGGCGGATAATTTTTTTCTGCAACATTATATATTTTTTGTCAGATTTGCCTGAGAAGTTGTTAACCAAACTAAGCTGCAATAATCAAGATGCCATGCTACGAACCGATACCGTGATATGCGTGGCATCTTTCCTACAAGAAATGAGCCCCAGGATAAACCACCAGGATATAGAAAACGGCGCTGCTACTTGCGAGGCAAACATCAGCGCAACGTGCCTATACAACCGCTACATTTTATTGTAGTAGTCGCAGGCCCCACTGCGTGCGAAGCGAAGCTGGCGAGTTTGGGGTTAAAGGGGCCCTAAATAGGCTTCCGAAGGTCGCCATTTCAATCGCGCAATCGCTAGAGTACCCCTTCACGACAACGTGTACCAAATATTACACCTCTGCGTAAAGCAGGGGCCGCACAAACACGAAAAAAAGATTTCACTTTCTCTCCTGGCTCACCAACCATACCTTGCCGCCGCCCTTGCGCGCTCTGACGCAGTTCTTTCCGGCTCTGACGCGCCTCTATGACGCACGAGACACTGCCCAGTGCGGCGCCGCGAACGCGAACCACAGCGACAGCGCTCACCGTGCAACCGGAATCTGGTGGGCGGAGCATGTGCGTCGAGTGCTAAAAAAAAAAAGCGCGCGCAGGGCTTGGCGCAGCCAATGACTGCACGTACATCAAGGAGGGTGATGGATTGCCCCGTTTCTCTCGGTGGTCTTGCGCCGGGTCGATGACGTCGCGGCTTCCACAGTGCTTCGGAGGAGCTACTAGAGGAGGAGAGCCCCAGGCCTTATGGGCGGCCCCTTTTAATGAGCGATAACTCGGCTAATACTTAATGAATTTAAACAATTTTTGCGGGATGACGTTCCTTGGATAGTACTCCAGTGACTGCGCACGCAAAATCGTAACATTTGGCAGCCTATTTAGGGCCCCTTTTAAAGGAGCCATGAAGAGAAAATACAACTTCGTTTAATTTGAAAGAACGAGGATTCATTATCTCACTCAGCTCCATTAGAGCCACAGAATATGTTTTTTTAACGAAAAAAAAGCAAGTAGTATTTAAAAATTTTCAAATTTTGCGCCACAGTGACGTGTTATGAGCAAGAATGACGTCATACGGGCCAACAATAAAACATAATTTTCAGTGCGTTAACTGCACGTTAACATTCAAGTGATGCGGGCAAATGGAACTAGAGGCCCCATTACAGACGTCCAGTCATGCGTCGTCGCGACAGGTCTCCTAGGCGGCCGCCAATCGCACAAACAAGGTTCCGTGACGTCATAGAAAAGTTGCGGGAAATTGGCTAGGGGGTCGCGACTGCTTCAAACGTTTTCTTTAATATCTCCGTTATTTGTTCGAAGATTGCGATGATATTGGTATCATTGTTAACGGGACTAAGCAGTCTTTCTAATAAACCCAACTTGTATTTTGTCTTCATGGCTCCTTTAAACGTAGCCCCACCCGACTGAAGGCGCCGTCCCTACACGGCAATTTTTTGGCGCGCTGGCTCCCATTATCGCCAGCTGCGGTGGGCAGGTCGCTATCTATAAAGCTGGCCGGTGTTCGTCGAGCGACAGCTCAGTTTTCAGGCAAAAAACGCTGAGTGAACGTGCACACAATTTCTCGGCAAGACAAAACACAGAGGCTGCTCAGCGCAGTGCCGCTGCAGATGCGAACGTGCAGAGTGAACTTCGATGCAGCCAGCGCCTCCTGGTATCATTTTCTGACGGCACGCGCTCTTACTATTTCCCCCTAGCCTTCTCCCCGCACCCCTCCCCACGACATGAAATAGCGGTTAGACGCTTTCACTGCGAAAATGTAAGAAACGCCGTTTTTACCGACCCTGCCCTTACTCTTTCTTCTGTCCTCTCCGCACTCCTCCTATCGGACCGAACGAACGATTAAACGCTTTCACTGCGGAAGCCGTCGGTGCCGCGAATCGGTTCAATCGGTGGCTGAAATCAGTGGCCTTCCGCCGCCGCCGCGGACCGTCACGAGGCACTTGCTCGAAGGTCAGAGTGACGCTATCAGGCGTTTCATCGGTTTGTAGCTGGAGTAATTAACTTGGCTTAACATGTCATTGCCAAAGCATCGCCTCCTGTAAAAATACAGGAGGCGATGGCCAAAGTATTACGGTGCTGACCACTGTGCCAACGCATTTAGCTTCGTGCAAAGACATGGGGTCAAATTCTACGGGGTGTCGGAGGCATCCGGGGTTTGATTTCACACGTGAGACATTAGGCAGTTTCAGAATAGGGGATGACGGCGTTGGGGGCCCCCAAGAAGTTAGGGGAACCCAACCGCAAGGCGCTTGCGCGCGGCGAGTTTTAGAAGAGGGCGCCCCCGACGGCCCTCAACCGGCTAGCGATGCTCGGGTCGGCTCGGGTGATGGGAACTTTAGGCTTAGCATCCTGGCGGATATTTGATCGCCGCTATCTGTGCAACTGCGAATGACAATCCGTAACACAGCTTTTCGCCACACTATCATCCCCTTTCTCGCATGTGGAACTTTATTTCAGCTATAATTGCCGTTTGAGTGATCGGTGACCAATACATCTGCCGTAGCCGTGTCGATGCTTCCACGCAGGTAGCGCCACCTTTCGGCCGCTCGGCGCACCACGCACCGCGGTGCCCGTCGGAGCGCCGAACCTTCGCGTCCGGTAAGCGTAGGCTTAGCATCGCGGCCGATATCTGATCGCCGCTTTTAAAATAGGCTCTGATAACAATCCCTAGCACAGTTTTTCACCACACTAACACCTACTTTCTCGCATTTGTAACTTCTTTTTAGCGATCAGATTGTTTCAGAAGAGCAGCGACAAGCTGTTACTACCGTTGTCTGCGCCAGTTCGAGCCGCTTAGTGGGCCGAGCGGGCAGGCGCGGCCGGCGTGTGCGCAGACTGTTTCCGAAGGCAGAAAGCGCTTCACGATTGCCTTGGTGTACCCATTTCTTGCGAATGACGGCGCGCGGAATCTACAAATTGAGCTCAGCGATCGTCGTAGTTGATCGGATGGATCGAGAAACGAGCCGCAGGTTTCGCTTCAGCCACGGTCACGCGCAGTCTCGCTGGCTGCGAGAGCGACGCAAGAACGCAAGCTCCACCTTTGGGTCGCCCGCTATTTCGGCAAAATAGCGAGCGCGCCAAACGCAAACCCAAAACCCCAAGGACGGCTTGGGTTCTGCGCATGTGCAGTACGGCGCCCCAATTAAGGCGCTTGGGGACCCCAGAGCGTTGGGGCCCCCTATTCTAAAACTCTCTACTGACCCCGCCAGAACTTTTCCGGCATGCCGTAGGACTTGGCCCTTGGTTGGGTTCGTGCACTTTAGCGGCGAAGCTCATTTGGGGCTCGGGCTGTTTGCATCTAATGTCGTCATCTTAACCACCGTTTCATCTAGTCACGGTACTAAAACACCGGGACACTCGATTGCGCCTTGCGCTAGAACGCTTCGTAACGCGTACTAAGAAAAACACCGGGGCACTCGTTTACGCCTCGCGCTAGAACGCTTAGTGCTTCAAAACGAGACTTTTACAGCAAAGCGCTGTATATCTCTACCCCCATCAGTTTCATTTCCGTTAGCGAAAACCTCAAGGTGCCAAGAATACACTTATACACTGCAAGCTTCGCCCCTCCCCAGGTTTCACGTTAGTGGAGATGTCCCGGGATTTTTTCTTTTTTTCATAAAGGCACACACAGCTGTCGCTGTAAAATGAAGCACTAGCACTACACTCTCGGCGCTGATTGCGGCGCTCTGATGGCTGCGCGTAGTACCTGAGGGGCTCAGACAGCGGCGCCGGCGGGCGCCCGATGGGAGCAAAAGTGGCGGGTGCCGGGCAGCGGGACCTCCAGTTCCAAGCGAGCCGCTCGGCCGCCTCGTTCTTGGAGAGCTCTCCGACAGCGGCCGCAGTCGACACCATCAGCCACGGCGCCGCCTGCCGGGGACGCTGCGGACGAAAACAACCCTGTCACGCACGCATCCGCGCTGCCCGCAGAACACAAGTTTGGTTCATTAAAAGGATTGCTTCGTTCCGATAAGAATGATACCATTTTTATGTGAAATTTCAAACAAGTAATGGAGATAAAAGAAAACACATAATAGAGGGGTGGACGCAATCGTGGAAAGGCTGCAGTCGTGGACTTAATCCGTCGTGATGGTCGTGAAAGTTGTGTACAGCTTCGCTACGTTCAAGTCTTACGCAACAGTGTGAACTACTTCATTTTTTTTTCTATGCATCTGTAATGCAGGCGTTGTGTTTGCTTCTGTTTACTTTACCAGCCGATTTAAAAAATCAGCTAGCTTATTAGAAATTACATTGAGAATACTAGGCTCATAATCAAGGGAAGCAAAATGAATCCACGAGCATAATATTCGGTAGTGCGAGCATTTAAAAGCCCCAAACGCAGAATCAATTGGTGGATCATTCAACTCGGGCTTCAAATCAAAATAAAGCTCTTTGGCAAGGTTACACATCTGTAGTGTATTTCCAGCTTTTTATATTAGCACAAATATATAGTAAATAAAAATAGAACTATGTAGCATGTATATTTCTAGAAAATGCTGTAGCTTTTTAAAGAAATATGCTACATATTTTCAGCAGCTTCTTCTCCGCAGTCTTATAATGTCATATATGCACAGAACAATACATTAAAGAACATTCTCTTTCCCTTTTCAATCAATCCAACCATTAAAAGTTCTAAAAAACGCATGCAAAAAATGGCTGACGATTATTATACAACCTAGTGCGAAATTCGTGCGCAGTGCCAACTGCAGTTTTCTCGGTCACGGCGCATAGCTCTTTCAGGAAGTGTTCGCGTGATGAGTGAACGCAGCGCGGCGCGCACAACGGAGCTATTATCTCACAGCTCGTCCCCGCCGCTGAGCGTGTTGCTGCAAATAGTGTTTGAACCACCCGCGCGAATGCCACGTGGTTCGAATGAGCCACGCAATGAGGAGGACGCGAAGAACATCCACCGGTTGCCTCGCTCGTTGTTCAGCACTCATTACTGAGGGCTGCAGTGCGCTGAGGCAGCACTCACTCGTGGGTTCTCTCGACGGCAGAGATGGTAAGCCTCTGGCGTCGGCGGCGCGAACTGTGTCTCACACCTAACCACAAACTACATCTCAGGAAGCGAACGAACGTCGTCGTCGAGCGCACGACGGCACGGCCTGCTGTGGCGTCATCTCGCACCGCGTCGCCACCACCCAGCATGCCTCACTGCCTCCCCCTCACACTTTCGCCGTGCGTCGCCGCCGAGTAGCGTCTCGTGCGGCCTCAGCATACTGCCCTCCCCCTCACACTTTCCCTACACTTCCTCTGCTGTTTTCTTTCTGTCTTCGCTCGCTCCGTTACGACGCCGACGTCAAAGCAGTAGCGGCCGCCAAAGTGCTGCGCACTAAAATTTATTAACACACACACACACACACACACACACACACACACACACACACACACACACACACACACACACACACACACACACACACACACACACACACACACGCACACACACACACACACACGCACGCACGCACACACACGCACGCACGCACACTCACACACACACGCACGCACACACGCACACGCGCACGCACGCACGCACGCGCACATGCACACGCACACGCACGCACGCACGCGCACGCGCACACGCACACACACGCACACACCCACACACACACATATATATCAGTGTGTCGAACGGAAAAAAATACCGGTTCAGTTACGGTTCTGGTTCAGGCGAAATCATTTCGTTCCGGTTAAGTTCCGGTTCGACAAAATCACGCATCGAACCGGTTCGACGAGTTGAATTATCACTGAAATTAGAAAAAACATTTAGTAGTTTAAAACGACAGTCAAATCAAAATACAAATAAAAATTCAAAATGCTGCTGTTCCCCTAGGGCAGAGGCGCAATAGACCCTATGCAAAATGCGCCCTGCCATCTCACGTCGACTCCGGTAACTAGGTCCGCCATTTTGGTACGGTCGTTTGAAACCGAAACCAATTAGCAAAACATAGAAGGCGGGCATTGACCGCTCTTGGTGATGGACTACAATGCCGGAGCATTGCTTCGTGCCGCAGAGCACGCAATGCGGAAATACCGGTTCAAATGGAGAAAAGGTACGTGAAGTTCCACGCTTTTGAACGAACTTTGTGACGCGAACTGTGCCGGCGCGAGCAACCTTTGTGACACGCTGGGCGCGGTGCGCTTGGAGCGAATATTTGTCGTTAGTTTGCTAAGCGCGGGGTTCCGTAGTCGCTGTCCGTATGAAAAATACAGCTGCGTTGGAGTTTTGTCCAGCCTTTGTACTCTAAATGAAGCCTGAGCGTGCGCCGCCTATTCACGCGACTGACAGCGGCTCGACCGGGAAAACAGTACCACACGTTGCCAAAATTAGGCTGTTTCTTTACTCGTCCCTGTGGCTCTGCGCCCGCTTCATTTCATTGTTAAATGGTACCGCTTAGCCCCTACACGAGCCTTTATCTTACCTAGGGCTGTAAACAAACTTTTCTTGCCGCACTACGCCGTCACGGCGCGGTTGAAAATTTCCTCTGTGGCGGGCACGCACGGTATGGGAGTGTGTTGTTGGTTTCTTTACGTTGCATTTAGCCGCATGTCGTTGCAGAAGTGGCGAACGCTGTTTTATGATGATCTAACGGTGGAAAATTCGAGCTTTTGCACTTGATTCCCGATTTTCCGGGCTGAAAGGTTTGTTGTTACGTCAAGTTAACTTTGTGCCCATTGTCATTCCAGCAACGATGTATTTACTGTCGAATATTTTGCGACTAAAATACACACTCACCCCTCTAGTTTGTCACATGCTGCATGCATGCCTCCGACGTAATGATAGTGGCCATTGATGTAGGTAGCTGAGACAATTTTCAAGTTTTATTCAAAAAGAAAACGGCCACAGTTGCATCAGGCTGCCGCGCATCAGCTTGAGAGCTTTTGCGTTTTTTGTATCCACAGTGAAAATCCCAGTAAATTAAACTACTTCGCTGATTTATAGCGCGTGCAGTATAGCAAACTGTGGATATAAATGAAACAAAAAGAAGCATTCGCGCACCCCTGCATGTCGCAGTCTAGTAAACACGACGTTGCCCAGCCTCTGCGTGCTCCTGAATGCTTGCTGGTAGCTCATAGGTGACCCTTCAGGTGCCATGCCAGTCCTTGTTTCTGTCACTAGCGGGGGAGGGGGGGGGGGGAGGAGGAGGAGCGGGAGGCCAGCACAACTGGGGCAAAAAACTCATTCCCAAAGCTACCAAGTTTTCTCCCAAGCGCCTGCACGGCACTTTGTTGCTGCTCACATTGCTCCTGTACTCGACGTGCATCGAACAGACGCATTGGCAAGGGAAGGGAGGGGCCATTTTATCGCGGGCTTCTCCAGTCAATGTTTTGGACACTCGCTGGCTTGATGCCCTGCTGTCTCGGACGTCCCCACTGTTGTGGCAGCTCAGTGCACCCAAGCTTTGGTGGCGCCTCTTAAAACCTTCGGCTTGCAAGAGGGCGAGTAGGTGCACAGCAGCCAGGATGTGACTCCATGCTCCACTGCAACCCGCCGGGCACTCGCACGATGCCTCCCCAATCGCCCCACTGTCCGTCTCAAAGGTGAGGCACACAACATAGGGCCGGCCACTTTTCTTCTGGGAAAGCAGCTGCTGAGCACATGGATGAGGCCCAACCTGCAAGAACAGAGAGAGTATCAGTAAATAACACTCAGGGAAGAACAGGACTAGTCCGCTACAGTTTATGGTAAAGGGACAGAGCAGGAAGAAGTGGCCGCAAGGAACAAACTCAAAATGACCAGATTTTGTGTCTTCCTTAACACTGTTGCAAGGGCAATAATCTACACCTCAAACAGCAATGTCAAAATTGTTTGTCAAGTTCGAGCGTGGAAGTATCTCTGCATGCTTTGTTAATGCATTTTTCAAGAGAAGGAAGTTTAACATTTAAAAACCTCAGCGTGGGTAATGATACCAGTGCCCGCATAATCGTGTTCGTCATAACTTAAGCAAGCAATAATATGATTCTCTGGAACTCACTTCCAGAATCTTTCGAGATAAACAGGTAAACATTCGGGCTATACCGATGACCCATCGAATTAAAAAAAATCTAGTTCAGTGAGTTCGAGCTAACGAGGTTTTACTGTATTATCTATTCGTGCACACCAAAAACATGCGCTTTAGAAACAATCACAACCACCCCACCGCCAAAAAAGGAGAAGAAAGACACACAAACAGATTTTTGCGCAGAACATGCGCAATAAATAATGAAAATACACAAAAAAAGAAAATTCAAGGCGTATGTGCGCTTTTGTAGTTGACTTCGCCGCAAAGCACGATTGCTTTGCGGCAAACGCGCGGGCGGACGACCGTCACGGAAAACGGCCGCAACCTTTCCGTAAACATCTTCGCCAAAAATCATCCCGTAAATTCCATGTGCAGCATTTGAAAATACCTAATCCACCCACTAGCGCTACGGTCTGGCGATTGTCGCTCTCCTCTTTCAGGGTTACTGCAACAGGGTCGCCGCTACGCATTTGCGTGGTAAACAACGGTGAACAAAGTGCTCTACAAATGCTCATACCGGTTAACTCGCGTCAAATAAAAACAAAGAAGGATTTACTTACTGCGAGTCGCACGTGTTTATCCGCACCGATGAAGGCGAGCAATGCCTGCCTCGGTGGCTAGGCGGCATGCCCTGCTCCGCTGCCGCTCGGATGGGTCTTTGGTAAGGCACCCCGAGTGGTATGAGTCTTCAGACACAGTCGGCAGCGCAGGCAAGTCCTTCGTCCACAATCCGCGGTCAAGAGCCGGAAAACACCGTCCAGTTTGAGCCATACCGCGTTACCGTCACCTACTCTTCCACAGTAAACAATACGAGACTTCCCGATCGGCGCCCGTACCAATATGGCCGACGGTCTCGTTTACATCAGTGTTGCTAGATCACCAAGCAATTTCGCATAGGGTCTATTGCAAAGCAAACTTTAAACAATTACAAGATATTAGAAACACAGATGAAGTGGCGACGATTTACCCCCTACTTTCTCACACAGACTTTATGTTGTCCTAGCGACTATTCATAAAGCCACCGCCAAGAGATATGACGGTAGGATATATTTTCTGCCCTTTCCTTTTTTGCTGAAATCGCAATCATCGCTATGGAATCGCCCATCACGCTAACCTTGAAGCCTTAAATTTAGGCCTGCGTACTGGCGCGTTCAAATACCAGCGCTTAATACCAATGACGCACATTTTTTTTATATTTATAACAAAAAAAAATCCTACAACGGGCACATAAATACTGCCAATGAATTAGATTATTTGGTCACCCTGAATAATTTTTAGCTGTCACCTCATCGAATGTGTTAGCCACACTTTTGTTAAAAGTAAGCTTTAGTTAACGCTCAATCACTGCATTATTGCTCTGACCACTGCAATTCCTTTTGCGATAGCCATACCGGATGTGTGCATTTCAATCAGTATGTCATTGTACCGCCTGACCCCTGGCAATCGTTCCGTGTGTTACATTGCGGAATCTTATAACAGATTAGGCTGTTACAAAATGAAAGGGAAATTTGACGCGCGGAGCATGAGATGGGGCTTTTTTGGCTAGACGCTCTTTAATTCGTCCACAGCAGTACTCCCCTCCGGAACGAGTAGCAGTGAAGTAATGTAGCGAGTTGGGCAGTCAGTACAAGTGAACTTTTCAAAAAAAAAGTAGATCTGAAAGAAACAAAACTGCAGAACAAACAGAAAAGATGATCGCTGGGCGAATGGGACAGTGTGAGTTACCGGCCTGCCTTTCTGCACGTGTCATCTGCGTTATTTGTGCTTCTGCTTCCAAGACAAGGTCGAGGGCTGCAGTTTCTTGCCAAGGGATTAAGTGCGCACCTTAACAGTTTTCCCCGACATATCTGTTGTTATTGGTATCTGTAAAAAACGGAACTTGTTCACTGTACTGTCCTCAACAACTGACCGCGGAACTCACTTCCTTCGTATTGATGACACGTTTGGTTGTGAAAGGCAGGGCAAAGAAAAGTCAATATCCACGTTTTGTGCTTATTTTTACTTATTCGGTTTTACTTACTTTTTGCATAATATTTTTTCTTTTCTTTTTTTGCGTAATAACTTTTCTTTTTTGTTGTCCGTATAAACACATTAAAAAAAACTAGCGCATTTGATGCCCCGTGCTATATCTCTGCTCCGAGGCGCAGCTTATGTTGCAGGCAGGCAAACTTATTTTAACCAGCTGGTGATATTAAACGTGGATCAAAATCTCCATACTCGGACGTTCTCGATTTCCATCTACTTCCGGAAAACGGTCGTGGGGAAGGGAGATCGAGGCCATTGTGCTCAGCAGAAAACGACTTAGCCACTGAGCAGCTCCTGCGGTCACACTTGTCAAGTATTAACAATTTGAAGGGGGATCGAGGCCATTGTGCTCAGCAGCAAACGACTTAGCCACTGAGCAGCTCCTGCGGTCACACTTGTCAAGTATTAACAATTTGCAGGTGTCGGACCTTTTAAAGAAATTATGAAATGCAAAAGGTTTGCACACATCGGGTGTGGGCTTTCGCTGTTGTGCAGTGGAGCACTCCTGCAGGCTGATTGCTAAAACTCTCTAGCTAGGGAAGGGCAAAGTCGTTTTATATCCCCTGCAAGCTGCCGAGAATGACATTTCGTTTGGTTAGCTTGCATGCACTACGCTCGCGCTTCCAGCGGCAACAGAATATTGCTACATTGGTGCTCATTCATTTCCCCTGTTGTTACATAGAGCGTGATAGTATGCAATTGTCTGGAGGGGAAAGTGCGCGAGCGGGTACGAAGTTGATGGTACGTGAAAGAAAAAAAGGCCTGAATTGCATTGACTGTGCAATATCAACAACGGAGGTCGAACCGCTTCGGCATGAACCGGTAACCATTATTTCTTTTTTCGGTTCGATCAGTTCCGGTTCGGGTTCAGTTCAGGCAAAAATAGCGGTTCAGTTTCGGTTTTCGGTTCGGTTCGGTTCCGGTTCGACACCCTGATATATATATAAGGTTAGTAGAGACAGAGACAAACGAGAAAGACGTAGAAAATAAAAATAAGGAGTCCTCTCCCTGAAACGTCAGTAAACTTATTTTTATTTTCTACGTCTTTCTCGTTTGTCTCTGTCTCTACTAACCTTATTTTTTTCGCGCTCTGTGTGAGTTTTTATCTTTTCAGTCTATATATATATATATATATATATATATATATATATATATATATATATAGTAAGGAAATGAGGGGCTCGTTGAGGAAATACACAAAGATAGGGCAGCAGTCTACAACGCCAAAGGAGGCATAGGGGTGTGGTTAGGCTCTTTTCTTTTTCACTACGGCTAATGAAGTAACCATTTTTTTAATATACAGAAGAAAGAAAGAAAGAAAAACACGCGCCCAGAGTGGGGACCGAACCCACGCCTTTCGATTACATGTCGAATGCCTTACCAATTCGGCTATCTGGGCGACTGTGTTCTCCTTCACATTCTGGGCTATTTATATTCACTAGAAGTGTATCTGACGCTTGAGGGTGGTAGCCAGCGCCACTCTGACTACACGGGGAGAAGGGGACCTTCTTTTCAACCCCCGGGGCGTGACTCGAGCGTCTACAGCCTGTCATGAGCGGGTAACTGGCGGGAAGCCCTCTTATGCTACCTAGGCATCAAGGCTGCCAGAACCGAGACCCTCGCTAGGCTTTCGCAGAATAATATAGTAAGGAAATGAGGGGCTCGTTGAGGAAATACACAAAGATAGGGCAGCAGTCTACAACGTCAAAGGAGGCATAGGGGTGTGGTTAGGCTCTTTTCTTTTTCACTACGGGTAATGAAGTAAACATTTTTTTAATATACAGAAGAAAGAAAGAAAGAAAAACACGCGCCCAGAGTGGGGACCGAACCCACGCCTTTCGATTACATGTCGAATGCCTTACCAATTCGGCTATCTGGGCGACTGTGTTCTCCTTCACTTTCTGGGCTATTTATATTCACTAGAAGTGTATCTGACGCTTGAGGGTGGTAGCCAGCGCCACTCTGACTACACGGGGAGAAGGGGACCTTCTTTTCAACCCCTGGGGCGTGACTCGAGCGTCTACAGCCTGTCATGAGCGGGTAACTGGCGGGAAGCCCTCTTATGCTACCTAGGCTACCTTGATGCCTCCCCTTCTCCCCGTGTAGTCAGAGTGGCGCTGGCTTTGGCGTTGTAGACTGCTGCCCTATCTTTGTGTATTTCCTCAACGAGCCCCTCATTTCCTTACTATATTATTCTGCGAAAGCCTAGCGAGGGTCTCGGTTCTGGCAGCCTTGATGCCTAGGTAGCATAAGAGGGCTTCCCGCCAGTTACCCGCTCATGACAGGCTGTAGACGCTCGAGTCACGCCCCGGGGGTTGAAAAGAAGGTCCCCTTCTCCCCGTGTAGTCAGAGTGGTGCTGACTACCACCCTCAAGCGTCAGATACACTTCTAGTGAATATAAATAGCCCAGAAAGTGAAGGAGAACACAGTCGCCCAGATAGCCGAATTGGTAAGGCATTCGACATGTAATCGAAAGGCGTGGGTTCGGTCCCCACTCTGGGCGCGTGTTTTTCTTTCTTTCTTTCTTCTGTATATTAAAAAAATGGTTACTTCATTACCCGTAGTGAAAAAGAAAAGAGCCTAACCACACCCCTATGCCTCCTTTGGCGTTGTAGACTGCTGCCCTATCTTTGTGTATATATATATATATATATATATATATATATATATATATATAGTCGTGAAGTATAGTCCTTAGTTGCTGCAGGAATACGCGCAAAGTAGAAGTACGCTCTTCGGAGACTTAATTTCCAACGTTTCGACCTGAGACAGGTCTTCCTCCTGTCTCATGTCGAAACGTTGGAAATAAAGTCTCCGAAGAGCGTACTTCTACTTTGTGCGTATATATATATATATATATATATATATATATATATATATATATATATATATATATATATATATATATATATATATATATATATATATATATATATATATATTCTCTTTGAAATTAAAGCGTAAGGCATCAGAGCACACAATCCGCAATTACATATGTACCCTCATGTATGGTTCAGCGACAGCTAATCGTCAGGGATAGGGATCTGGATGCCGTCGTCACGCACTATCAGCACCCCATGTATACACACAAGACAAAATTACCGCTTTGCTGGCCGCTCTTCGCGCCGCTTTCAATTGTATCACAGAATGGCCAGTCATAGCCGTTTCTCCTAGTTTCCGGACAGCAGTCGAGTGCTTGTCATCGTTTCCCAATGAACAGCTGGCCTGGGAAATACATTTCGTTCTCTTGAAATCAATAAAGCCCCCTTCCAGCGTGAAACTGCATGTGGAGGACCCAAGAGGGAAGCACGATGAAGCCATTGAACACCCTCTGAGCGAAGCAGTAGGCGCAGACTTGTCGCCCCCTGCCTGAGCCCATCTCGTACTTTATTTATAACACTGCATATGGTGGTGCTGGCGGCAATGTCGCAGTAGAAGAAGCGGCCTCATCTGCAAACAGCAGTTATTTTCCCCGGCAGCATACAAAAGATAGAGAGACAGAGAGAGAAAGACAAAGAAATTCGGTAGCTCTGACATCTTCGGCCACTGGCGTACTCAGGAAGGGGGGAAGGGCGAAATGTTTGGGACAGGGGGTGATTTTCAAGGCTGGATCAACCGCAAACCATTTTTTTTGTTTTTAGGTTTGTTTTTGGTGTTTGTTGATATTATTTAGTAATTTTGTTTGTTATTATTTATGGTAATTTTGTCTGTTATTATTTATCCAATTCTTTTAATTCCCCCTCCCCCCGTAGCAAAATCCTGCGCACGCCACTGTCCTCGACTGTGATGACCAGAACGTGATCACCAGACCATCATCGTAACGATGACAAATGGATTTACTTATAGTCTTCACAAAGACTCCTAAATTCAGGAGGCTCCTACACCCAACCGGCGGTACAGGTACGCCAAGACATCCAGTATGTCATTAACCTACACTGTAAAATTATTAAGTTACACCCCTTTTGTCTATAACTGACACCCTTAAACCCTAATAAATAGGAAGAAAAAGACTACCGGAAAGGGGGAATTAACGATAAAACTTCCTTTAAAAAGGTGTATTTTTGTGTTTTGCTGGGATGTGTTATAAACATCAGAGCACCATCAAAGGGCGTTTTCTTTTGTTTTTTTTTTCTGGGTGTAAGAGTGTTAGTTATAGACAGCAAAACACCCTTAGTGGTGTAAATCCTTTTACATAGTAGGCTCAAAGCTCACTGTGTAGCCCGCATACTGGCAATGCGTACTGCCAGTGATGACGTGTGTACTGTAAAATTATTAGCACCCTTAAAGGTTTAAATCACTGTCTTTAATTAATACTCTTACACCTTAGCAGAAATACCAAGGGAAAACACTGTTAAAGGAGTACTGACACTAAATTTCTCGCTTTCAGTTTTTATGCTGTAAAGAACACCTATAGGCCCAGTAATTACGAAAATGGAACCGAAAGCCGTCAGCCGCCAACACAGAATTAATTATAGCACGTTTATTGCAACCAGTTTCAAATTCGGTCACCGCGCGGGAAAATGGCCGCTCCAAGGCCAGCCTGCAGGCGGGCCAGTCTGACGTCACGGTCTCACCCGTGACGTCAGGGACGTTCGCCGCATCGTCTGCTACGATTGCACATGGTCCGCACTCGCCCAAGCAGTCGACATGTCGTCTGAATCGTCATACTCGGATGAGTCGCTGCCACCCGACAGACAGAACAACTTTATTTGGCCAGGCGATCAGGCCGGCGATGTCTTCGCCGTCGTCCGTTTTTTTAATATCACTGAGGCTCGAACCGGCGCAGACCGTGATAGCAACAGCTTGTCGCCACTCTTATAATCAATCTGATCGCGAAAAAGAAGTTCCACATGCGAGAAAGTAGATGTTAGTGTGGTGAAAAATTGTGCTAGGGGTTGTTATCAGCGCTGAATTTAAAGCGGCGTTCAGATATTTGCCGCGATGGTAAGCCTACGCTGACTGGCAGCGGAGATTCGGCGCTCGGACCCAGCACTTCCGGCACCGCGGTGCGGCGAGCGGCCGAAAGATGGCGCCACCTGCGCGCTAGAATCAAAACAGGCCACGCTGAAACGGTAATTATCGCCAAAATAAAGCTCAGTATGCGAAAAGGGGATGATATGCGAAGGGGAAGGGGATATGCGAAGGGGGACCCTAGCCAAAATACAGGACTACACCCTTTTAAAGGGTGTTTTGTCGTTAAATACACCTTTGCAAAGGGTGTCTTTGTTTTGTGGTAGGGTGTAAGGGTGTTAGACAAAAAGGGGGTAAATCAAGTTAAGTCTGGCAGTGGTTCTCAGCCATGGGTGTGTTGAGGACCCCTTGCGGACCGGTGGAATCGATGAAAAACCCCTAGCAAAGGGGGGGATATGTGCATTGTAAAATGGTTTACATTCTTAACGCGAATTCGCATTTTCTATAAGTGACACGATTACACACACAAAAAAACAAACAAACAACGAAAACACTCTTTAATGGTGTTTTGTCATTTACAAAATCCTTGCACCCTAACAAAACACAAGAATACACCGGCGTTTTGTCATTAAATACACCCCTTCAAAAATGTTTTTCTTTGTTTTTTGATAGGGCGCAAGGGTGTCCTTTATAAACAAAGGGTACAAATCATATTGAAGATGGGGGTACACTAAAATTACTTACACCCTAAGGGGAATTTTTAATGTCAACAATGAACATCTTTACACGCTAGCAAAAACACAAATAAAACTCCCTTTAGAAGTTTTTTTATTAACACGCTCACACCCTAGCAGGAACACAAGAATACACCCTCTTAAAGTGCGTTCTTTTATTACATTCTTTCAGAATGCCCGTTTTTGTATCTGGATGGGGTGTAGGGTGTTATAGACATAAAGCATTTAAAACATTTAACAGAGTATATGCACACAACCTGGGCGCGAAAAAAGTCTCTAATTTACTAACGTGCCGAATTTCATAGATTTAAACAATTCAATACGTGACACAGTCGCATTCAGACAGATGTAGTTGTAAATCTGCGGCCATATTCAGCCTGTCGTGGTATTTTCTTTTTCACGTCGCGACAGGCTTCTCGCTTGCATACGCTCTAGAAAACTGTTCCATAAGCTTTACAGCCACCTCATGTAGAAGGCGGAACAATTCTGTAACTGCCAACGAAAATGCCTCAAGGCTAGCAGTGGAAAAGTTCGCCTTCATCGCTGTGTGTTTTCTTGAAGATCCACCAACTCATTTTTTATGCGACAGGTTCATATGCACAGGAATGTATGTCAGCTTCTAAAGCGGGCCATAAGTCATGTGTCTGGGGCGGATTACGGGAAATAGTCATTCCTGTGGCGGCATAATATGTGCTCACATGAGCCATGATCGTGGCCCTGTCAATCGCAGTTGCTGTCCCTGAGCCCTCAAGATCACTGAGCAATTTGAAAAAAAATAGTCGTTCTTGCACACACGGCTCAACTAACTGAAGTTTTTGCAGAGGCCTCTCACCGTGTCCCCTGAAGAGACAACATCAGTGTCCGTACCTTGTATGGATGCTTGTGACATGGTTTGGGTGCTCAAAGCGTCACACATATAGGCAAGCGGAGCTAGAAAAGACGCGGCGCGATTAAGATTTTTGCCAAAAAATACTCAACTCTCCTCTAATCTCGAACACCCTTGAGGGGAATTTTCCGCGTGACAGCGAGCACACTTTTATTTTAAAGTTATTTACACCCTTAAGGGTGATTTTTATCTATAACTAACACCCTTCCCTCCTGAAAAGTTCCGTATATGCGGAAATATGGGAATATGGAGTACTTTCCTAGAAGGACTCAAAGCCGCAACAAAGGGCGGAATATTTTTGAGAAACACACGTGAACGAAATAGTGGATACTTGTCCAAAAATGTGACACCAATTTTATGTCTGTAAGTTCACTAGAACCACCAAATCTTTGTCCGTATGAATTCCATATATGCGGAGTATACGAAAAACATACGGAACATCATTTTGCGTAATATTGGAGATACAAACAGGAAACCTGTGCCAAACGTTTTTATCGCGCACACTAATGTGGTTCCCTGTTTCTTATACTAACATCTACTATCGGTGTGTTAGAGGCCGGCATAATTTGTATGAACTATGTATTCCCATAATTCCGTATATACGGAACGTTTCAGTAGGGTTATACCCTAAAAATACAATGAACACCACTTTAACGAGTGTTATAAACGACAAAACACCCACCTTGTGCAACGGTGTTTTCTAGGGGTTTAAGGTTTAGTTGAGTTAGTCGTATACGATAGACCCTTTAGGAAATGTTTTCTTGTGTTTTTGCAAGAATTAAGAGGTGTTAGTTGTACACAGTGAAAATTCCTTTTACAGGGTTTAAATGATTTGATAGAGTAGGGTGTGCGTGCTCTGCACAGTCCCTTCACACAGTACCTTGAAGAAGCGAGTGGCCTTGGGCCTTCCCTTTACACTGTTCACGAATTCGTCGACATCTTGCACAACAGTCGCAAGCTCTGGACTGAACTCCTGTGGCTCCAAAACCTCCGTATGACGCGTGCAAGGTGTGAGCACTACTGCACTGTACACTTTCTTAAAGGTACAGACAACCGATTTTTGTTCTATGGCCCTGTCAGGACCAACGTTTTGATAGAGAGCATATACTCCACAGAAGTAGGTTGGCTGTCCCTCTAAACATTCCCAAAAAACCCACAGAGTTTGAATCCGTGGCTCGAGCGCCACCATCGGTGCACACAGCTACACACATGTCCCAACGAAGACTGCGCAGAACAAAAGAAAAATTATCAGTGACAATGAAAATGTCATGACCTCTCGTTGTGGTGTCGAGTTCCAGGCAGCAATTAAGTCCTTCGGCGACGACTGAACCTTCAACAAGGCGCACATAAGTTGTGGGCTCCCAGATACGTCGCTGGTGTCATTAACAGCGAGGGAAAACTCCATCTCGGACATCGGTCTCTTAGTTACTTAATCCTGTCCCTGCGATACAAACGTGGTGCAGGCTGGGAACCTCTTTCCCTCTCACACTCACTTGATCCTGCACATCAGACGCCATTTCTTTGATTCCCCGTGGTACGGTGTCATTCGAGCACAGCATTTTGTCCAGTTTTTTTGCATGCTCTTTGCCTATGACAGTACCGACGATATCCTCCATGCGGGACGTAAGCACTGCAGTCTACAAGATTGTGTGAGGATTCATCAGTTTGGCCACGAGGCAAGTGAGCATGTAGCTTGCCTTGATCGCATCTACAGTGATTGCCAGCTGAAAGAAATGCAGCTTTGTACCCTGAACCGATCCCGCAAAAATCCAGTACCCTTTCACTTTGTGGAGAAGAATGACCAACAAAGCTGGGCGCCGTCCAAGGAGCGGACGAAACAAAACACGTTGCCCGTAGTTGCGACTGAGCAATACTTCCTGGCCAATTAGCTGAATGAAACTTGGAAGGACTTGAGTTTTGTTTGACGGACACGGACAAACATCGTGCTGAACGCTTCCATCCCGCGTCGTAGGCACCTTATTGTCTGTCCAACACATCAACCCAAACCGCTCGACCCCGGAGGACAGCAGTCACGTCACATCGGGCCTTCAGGCGTCCATGTTGAAATCTTTTATCAGCACAACGGGCATGTCATGGGTGAATGCGTGAAGCCTGGCTGCGTGTGGACGACTCCGCCCCTCCACCTTTCCCTCACCCGTGCACGCATAACCGGTAATGAGCGCGTGCTCAGACGTGAAAGACACCGGCCAAAATGTCGCTCGGGAATGCTTTACACCTGGACGGGAACAACATCGGCCAAAAGGCCACACAGGGAGCCCTTCAAGAAGGAAACGCAAAACACTAGCTGTTGGACTTCAAAAATTTCCGTTTTACGCCGATTTTCCACGCATGCTTTATGTAGATTCATTGTAAAAACGACATCTGCAGACTAAACTGGCACGAAACCAATCGCGTCCTCCAGAATTCCAACATGCGTTTCTCTGTTTCGAATAACCCTATGTCCCTGTCTTGGTGGCACGGGTGCTTTGTTCGGAGATGGCGTGTCAACTTCGCTGGCACCATGGAGCTTTGAGAGAGCACTTCACCGCACAGAAGGCACAGTACTTTACCGTCAATATTGGCAAAGCCAAACTTCAGCAAACTTTCTTTGCAGCCACGGAACGTGGCTGCAAGAGAACCCGTAACCTCGCGAAGGCAAAAACACCAACATACCTCGAAAATCTGAATAAGCGGTACGTTAGTAGAGATTTGGACCCCAGAGATATTTCTAGGGGCCTAGGGAAATCTTTCTAGGGAGCATAGTATGGATAGTGGAGAGTCGGTTCCGGTACCACTTCTTAGTGACCGACCTACAACCCCGCGCGTACTCAGAGAAGGCGAAGCGGGTTTCGAGAATGCGGAGGTGCCCGACCGCAAATGCCGAGCGCCGTACCTGGAACGCCTGAGGGGGAATATGGGAAAGTGGTGGCCGAAATGATATTGCGCAGACTGCTGCGGATCCGAGGATACTAGGTCAGGGCCGGTCTGGGCTCAGAACGACGAGCGAGTGTACAAAAATTTTTTTTACGTTCAAGCACGCCAGACGGCTTCTACAGAACGCGTCCAGTGTGGTAGAGACAATATTCGAATACTACAGAAAATTAGAGAATTCGGTCTAAAAACAGGTCTCTGTAAAGTAGTTGATGTAATACAAGCAGGCACAGATCTCACCAAAGCCTTCGACAGAGTTTCACACCGAGCTATACTCCAAAATCTGGCAACGTGTAACCCCGGGCAACGGGTTTATACTTATATTAAAGAATTCCTTACTAATCGTACTGCCGTGATTCACATCGGTGATTTAGTATCGGACACCATTCACATGCCCTCCTTTGGTACCCCTCAAGGTGCAGTCCTTTCTCCTCTCCTCTTTAATCTGGCTCTCCTTAATCTCCCTAAGCGTTTAGCTCAAATTCCACATCTTAGACATAGTCTATATGCTGATGATATTACTCTGTGGTGCGCCGGGGGTAGTGATGCACAAATTGAGGAGGCGCTTCAGTCAGGCACAGACATCGTCGTAGCAGAAGTGGCACTGGCCGGTCTTGAATGCTCCCCAAGTAAGTCGGAGCTCTTGACCCTCCCTGCCCCCCGCCGGTCACGCTCCACTACAGACATAACTATACGAATACAAAATAATCCCATACCATGTGTCCCTATTCTTAAAGTCCTCGGTTTGACCATACAGCGCAACAGAGCCAATACGCAATATATCTCTCAACTCACCTCACGAGTCAACCAAACTATTGGCCTCATCCGCCGCATAACAGCTCGAAACAAAGGAATGACGGAATTTGAGCGCCTCCGGCTGGTTCAAGCATTCGTGCTCAGTCGCCTGACATACGCCCTCCCGTACCTTAACTCAAGTAAAACGGAGCTGTCTAAAATCAACTGCCTCATACGAAAAATATACAAAGCGGCGCTTTTACTCCCTCAAAGTACTTCCACTGCCAAACTGGAACGCCTCGGCATTTACAACACAGCTGAAGAGCTCATAGAAGCTCATTCAGTCAGTCAACTTTCCCGCCTTTCTACCACTTCTACTGGCAGATACATCCTAGAGTCGCTCGGGCTTCATGCACCGATTGTTACTGACTCCAGAGTCTACATCCCACCCGACTTGCACAATCTCCTGCTCGTGCGGCCGATTCCCCGCAATATGCACCCGGAGCACAATATTAAACGCCGTGAACATCGCGCACGCGTTCTAGCCCGCAAATACCCCATGGGCCAGTCCACCGCCTATGTGGACGCCGCGAGTTATACCCATCACAACGCCTACGCAGTCACCGCCATCTTTGATCCAAACGCAACCTCTTACCATTCACTCACTATCCGAACGCGCTCTCCTGCCACGGCGGAAGAGGCGGCTATTGCACTAGCGCTGACTCATCGGCCTACCCCAACAATTGTTATCTCCGATTCGAAAACGGCCATTCGAAATTTCGCCCGGGGGATTATTTCCCCGCAGGCTCTCAAAATTCTCCTTCAAAATCCTCCCACTTCCCATGCGGAGTTGGTTTGGACTCCTGCCCATGCGGGGCTGGAAGGAAACGAAGCGGCTAACCTTGCAGCTCGAGAGCTAACCCACCGAGCTGCGCCAGGTCGCACCCCTTCCCACGGAGCCCAATCAACCCGCGACAGCCTTCTGACTTTCCAGGAAATTACCTGCCACTACCGCCTCTCTCGCCGGCGCTACCCTCCACCCCATTGGTCACTCTCTATTACCGAGGAACGGTACTGGCGCCTTCTCCAAACCAATACCCTCCCCTGTCGCGCCAGACTACACGCAATTTATCCATCTGTATTTCCCTCTCCCCAATGTCCCGACTGTGGAGCCCACGAAACAGTTGCTCATATAATTTGGCAATGCCCTCAGAACTCATTCCCTCTCATCTCTTGTGTGGAGCACTGGGAGGCGGCGTTAGGCAGCTCGGATCCGCGGGTCCAGCAAGGACTCGCTGAACGAGCAGCCCAGGTCACCGGCGCCCTTCAAGCGCTGGTCACCACTCGCCGTTGACCCAACAGCTCCAGAATAAAGTTCTTTCTCTCTCTCTCTCTCGCCTTGTCAAAAACAAATAAACAAATAAAGACGCTTCGGGGCCCCTACGGGTCCCTTGTTCACAATGAAGAGGGATGTGAGAGGGAGCGACTATTTATAGGTTCGGTGCGCAGAGTGAGCATGTAGATCTCGGGGAGATTACCCCGCGACCGGTTAATCGTATTTTTAGTTGTTTGAATATGCACTGATTCTAAACGTAGTCGTGTCGACAGGCGCTTCTCTTATGCGATTATGCTTGCGGAATCCCAATCGATGACGTGATCAGAAGCCATGATCCTCCAAGGCATTTGAGCTTGCATCGCCTTTTTTGACATCGTTCTGGTGCTGTTGAATTCTTCTTTTAAAATTGCCAGTTTCACCTATGTAGGATGATGTGTGATGGCGGATCGTCTCTTAATCTCTAGATAACCCCCCTGAAGCGCACGCTTTGTGACTCCCAAATGACTCCCTGGATGACTCCTTATGATCTCGGAGTGTCTTCGGCACTTCTACCAGCGTGCGTGTGGTACCCAGACCTGTCGTGCTCAAGGGAACGCCCTAAATGCCGTTTAAGTACAGCTCTAAGCGCCGATAGTTCGAATATTGCGCTACGCTTTATTTGAACCATCTTTATTTACCTTTTTTCCCATATCACACAACGGGGCCTCTTGGCCTCCTTGCTAAAATGAAGTCATCCATTCCATGTGCGGGCGAGGTGTTCGCGGACCGCAAAAGCGGCTTCGCGGACCCCATTTGAGAAACACTGACGTATACATAGCTTGCACTGACGTCACTGTAGCGGCCATCTTGGAGCACCGCTTGCACGGTGGAAGGCCGTGAACTTATCTCCCCCTCCGATCTCGAGTAGCACTGGGAAAGCGGAGAGCGGTACTCCAGAAAGGGCTGTGGGGACGTCACATGCAAGCTATGATAGCTTGCATGTGACGTCCCCACAGCCCTTTCTGGAGTACCGCTCTCCGCTTTCCCAGTGCTACTCGAGATCGGAGGGGGAGATAAGTATGATAGCTTGCATGTGACGTCCCCACAGCCCTTTTTGGAGTACCGCTCTCCGCTTTCCCAGTGCTACTCGAGATCGGAGGGGGAGATAAGTTCACGGCCTTCCACCGTGCAAGCGGTGCTCCAAGATGGCCGCTACAGTGACGTCAGTGCATAGCTGTATATACGGCAAAAAGGATAGTAGGATTAACGCGATTAGCATTCCATACCAAGAGCAAACTCAGGTTAGACACATCGCAAGTAAAATAGAGAGGTGCAGAACTGACAACAGGTGAGCCATCAGGGTTGCAGAGTGGTGGCGGGGGGATGGAGCAGAATGAAATCAGTAAATTTGGAGGGACGGAATGGACGAAGGCCTCGCAAAACAGCAACGGCTGGCCGGATTAACGTGGGAGAGGTGCACGGCAGGACGAATACTGCTGTGTACGCAAATACGAATTCAAGGGTGTGATGGTGTGACGGTACACAAATATGATGACGATGATGATGATGATGTGCTGCATGACATGAAATTTGAAGCGCTGGCCGTTTTAGCTTCCAGGTCGACGTGTCCAAGACGGCCTTCATGGGCTACACACTAAGCTTTATTAGACCCTTTTTGGCCGAAAAGAGTGTAGGAATCTTGTACCATGGCAAACACCTTTAAAAGGTGTTTTGGGATAAAAAAGGTGTACGAATGAAAAAAGGGTGTTCGTGTGAACACCCTAAAAAAGGGTGTAAGGTTGCTCAACACCCTAAAATAAGGGTGTGGCCAGGGTAGCAGCTACGCGTGGCAATGTGAATCGTCGGAGCTCGCAGCATTCAACACAAACAGTCAATACGCACAAGTTACACTTGGAACACAAATGAATTGAGCAAGAAAACCAACGGGATGCAAGCGGTACAGGGAGTGCATACTTACTTAGTAATACATGTGCCCTTCTTGCTTTTATATCCAGCAAAGGAAAGCCCCCGGATCGAGTCGGTGGGCTTGTCGCAAGAAGCAGATAGTATTTTATCTCTAATTTTGAAACTATGGATTTTACTAGGAGAATGTACAAATCAACACGCGGATTTGCAAAAATTTTTAATCACGAGGTAGTTTTTATGTTCCATAACTTATAGAATTTTATTAAATACCAAACAAATCTTCCCCGCCACCTCAACACCCTTAAAAAAAGTGGTCGTTATTTCAACACCCTTTTTTTCCAGAAGGGTGTAAGGGGACAATTTACAAATTAGAGTGTTCGAAACTAAGAAAAAGGGCGTAAAGAAAAACGGTGTAAAAAAAGGCCGCCAACTAAAAAAAAAGAAGAGAACTCCAACTTTGAAGGCATTTTGTACCTGTTTACACGGGTGGACGGAACATTTTCTACAAGCGGGGGGTGTTTTCTACCTTACAATGTTTAAAACAATATGAATTGGCATAATTGATTACCAGTGAAGCTGTTTAAGCTTGAGCTAGTTTCGGTGGCATTAGCAAAAAAAAAAAAATACAAAGAAAAAGAACTGCGGCACCTGTAAAAGGTGCACCACCGCAGATAGGGTATACATTATGACAGTGAAATCGGCTTTCGAACTTGTTAGTGTGAGCCCAAGGGGCGTATACGCACCTCTTACTATGCCATTTCAACGGTACTAGTCTTTTTTGGACTAGCCTTTTTTTCTGTTTCTCCAACGCAAGGCTGGAGAAACAGCATAGATGGCGGTCGACCCAGCTTGTTTCCCCCTTGGATCCATTGGCAGTGGGAGGAGGGGGGTGAACACACTTGAACAGCCTTACGAAATCCCGTTAAACTTGGCCTCACCCCTCAGCGGTCATCCTAGCTTAGCAAGAACATTACAAAGCTTAGCAAACATAACAAAACTTAGCAACACCGGAAGAAACTAGGTCGACCCCCAGCTCCGCTGTTCTTTTTTTGCAACCTAACACCCATTTCACACCGTTTCAACAACCTACAGAAAGCCAAGCGTGTTGCAGTCGGTAAACACCCTTTTCGTAACACGACTATAGTCTTTTTAATTTTGAAGGTTTAAATTGGTGTTTCACGTGCCAAAGCTAAACTTGGGGCATGTGGTGCACCGCCTATGGAAACGAGCGATCATTGCATACGAGCAATTGTTTTTTTTTGCGTTTGAAAACTTCTTGCGAGTTGAGGAGTATATGAGGGGATGTCTTGTTCTTTACAGTGCTAATGTGCATCCAAGCATGGCCTTATTCAACGAACAGCAGAACACCTTTTCCACACCCTTTCAACACCCTAAGAAAAACCAAGGGTGTTGAAGTTGATCAACACCATTGTTTTTACACAAAAAGGGTGTAGAGCTAGGAAAAGGGTGTTGAGATTCAAGAAAAAGGGTGTAAAGTACTCCCAACACCCTTTTTCCACTTATGCTACACCCTTTTTGGCTAGAAGGGTGTAAAAAGTTTAGTGTGAAGTTTAGTGTGCACTAAACTTCTTTTGCCGTGTCCGTGGAGCACATGTCTTTGAGAGACCAATTTGTGTGGGTCTATTTCCACACATTTTATTATTATTCTCCTTGTGCCGCATCTAGTGCAGCAAGCTGAACCCACTGACTAAGCTAGAGTAAAAAAAAAAACTTGGTGCTAAACGGGCGCGGACTAAGACAAGAAACGATCGAAACAGGCGTCAAACCTAACATCGCGTTTTTTTTCTTCCACTACACAGGTTCTTTTTTATACGTCGAGAGTACAAGCCCAATGCAAAAACGCGCCCAAGTAGCTCAAGACAATATGATTACGCTTACAACAGCGTAGAAAGGAAAACAAACACTACGCGTACGTCTTTCGAACTTCGTGGCAGGCGATAAAGTAATCGAAAGTGGAAAAAAAACAGCCCCGTGTTTTTCTTGCATTTTGAAGTAGCACACGTGTTAATTAGGGCGAAAAGAGCAGAGCAAACATGAAAAGGTAGGTAAAAAAAACGAACACATATATAAAACAAAGCCGACCATAAAAAAGTGGTGACTGCGGACGTCGGCTTACCGGTCAACGAGTGGGCCAGGACAAAGGCGCCGCGGACACGCAATCTTTTCGCCTGCTTTTCTCGTTAGAGTAGTTTTCACATACGCGCACATTTCCGTTCCTGATGCTTTGCTGGCGTGATCCTGACAAAAGCTGCTTAACGCGCAAACAGGACTTCGAACGATGACGTAAGCGCGCAGCTCGGAGGCCTTTTGAATTCTCGCTGGTGCTGGCCTCACGCCACCAACACCCCGAACCCCGTCACGCGACTTCCTCGTCTCGCATTTCCGTGAGCACGCCTCGAAAAAGTTTGTCTGTCGGTGTGTGAAGCCTGCCAATCAAAGTCGTAGAGGGGAAGAATACTGCGGAGCGAGCCGCATTGTTGATTGATTGCCGACGCAATGCAGGCGATGAGGCGCACCGTAGTAGAGAAATCCGGATTAATTTTAACCATCTGGGGATCTCTAACGTGCGCTGAAGGCTCGAACACACGGGCGTTTTTTATTTTCGCCTTTATCAGAAAAGCGGCCACCGCCGCCGGGAATCGAACCCGCGTCCTCGTGCTCAGCAGCACAACGCCTAGCCACTGAGCCACCGCAGCGGGTGAGCTTGATTGTGATTGTATCCACCCAAATCTATAGGTGGCAATATTCGCCGTCCCGAAGCGCTAAGGTTGAATGGACTCTGCAACGCTTCCGACAAACGCTTTCCTTCGCGTCTGGAAGCAATGGCAAAGCTATAGTTATCGCCAGCACGGAACGGAGCTGTGTGATTTGCCTCTCACAGCAGAAACGCCTTCCGTCTTTTGTGGCTTTCTTTTTAAAGTGTCTATCAAATGCGTTCTTTATTTCAACTGAAGGAAAGCCGACCAATAGCTGCTACACCGCTGTAATTACGTAGTACAAGCGGTCGAAGAAAGTGAAGCCCGGGAGAGAGAGAAAAATATTTTGAGCAAGTTTCTAAGCTATCTGATGGGCACGGAGCGATAATTTTTGGATAATGTACTTTGCGACCCCCTAATTTAAGTACTGAATGTGTTGATTGAGTACGCTCTTCAGGCATTTAAGATCTCGAAAAAGTTGAAAAAAGTGTCGCTGGGTCCCTTGAAATTTAGAGTCTGCGCTTCCTGGGCTCCATTCGCTCAATTTTTTTTCTTTTCCTTAACTTTATTTCGAGTTTTTTTCTTGCACTACATTCCGTGCCATTTTTATTTACCTTTCGTTTTCCCTCTATTGCTGCTTTCTCGATCTCTCACATTTACTTCACTGCATTGTAATCATCCCCATCTGGCGTAGCAAGCACTGCCGATAGCAGAGCTGACCTCTCCAGCCCACATTAAAGAGTCTCTCTCTCTCTCTCTCTCTCTCTCTCTCTCTCTCTCTCTCTCTCTCTCTCTCTCTCTCTAGAGCAGCCAACGCAGAACCACGCCGGCTCGTCGTCACAAGCTACGTCACGCTGCTGTGTACTTCTATTGGCATGCGAGCCGCTTCTTGTCGCATTACACCTTTGCCACCTTCTGCGTAAGGCGTCGTCCTGCTCGGATACAACACAAGGTGGCACACAGAGAGTAAACTTCGAGGCTGTAGAGGGGACTGAAAGGAGATTACAGCGCTGGTGGAAGAGGAGCAGAGTGGGGAATATAGCCTAGGACGGACAGCTACCGCCTGTAGCGGACAAATTTAATTTGAGCGTGCCCTTTGTAGCAGGGATGAATTAAAAACAAGCTGTATTCTTCTGGTGAGATGACACGCGGCATCTCCTTAATGCGAAAGGGATGCCAGAATCAATCAATCAATTAAACAAATATTCAATTAAACAAATAAGCAAATAAACGTTTAAACAATGATTTAATCAGTGAGTCAATAAATCATGCAGTCAGTGAGTCAATCAATCAACCAACCAATCAGTCAGTCAGTGAGTCAACCATCAATCAGTCAGTGAGTCAATCAATCAATCAACCAAACAATAAATCAGTCAGTGAGTCAATCAACCAATCAATCAGCCAATCAATCAACCAACTTGAATCCGACATCTGGGCGGTAGCAGTTGGCGCTGCCGCGAGTGTTCGTAGCTAGAGAACTGAATTGAAGTGCTACTGCAACAGACAGTCGGATGGAGGGACGGCAGCCTGAAGTCCTGCTGACACCGTCAGTACCAAGATGGCAAGCATCATAAGCCAAAAAGGAAAGAGTCGACTGATCCACATATGGGTGTTTCTAATGGCTATTCCTCCCGTATTGTATACCATCCCACATTTGAGGACAGTTCGCCGGTGGGATAAAGGTGTACGGAAAGCGGATCTGTTTCGTTATTTTTGTTCGGCTCGTTTCAAACTCCCCGGTGAACAAAAAGAGAACGCGGCAGCAGCAGCAACAACTGCCTCGCGTCGCCCTTCGTTCCTCCTTTTCGTGCGGGGAAATAACGATCGGCGCTGGCGTCACCAGCGGTGGCGGCGAAGAGGCAGACGGGGAACACGCACGATCACCACCAAGATAGACATGCCTGCAAGCTTGGCTCCCGGCTGTCTCTCACTCACACCGGTCACCAGGCCACACGCCTACTGACGGCGTTGCCTTACTTCGTCCAAGGAGAATGAAGAACTCGCAAAATTGGGCGATTATTCTATCCCGGCGAAGTGCGTAGGCCTTCTCACCTAGGAGGTGTCAGAGATGAAGTGACGGAAAGGATGGGCGAGGGGAAAAGAGAGAATCGGAGAGGGAAAGAGAGTGAAAGAAACAGAACTCAGGTCAGTGGCGCCGGCTGCTGCAAACGCGAGCCGATCGATTCGTCCAGGAGCGTGCACTCGGGGTCCGTGCGAGCCAGGTGCGCTGGGAACGGAGGGAAACGGATCGAGGGAACGGGTGGGAAAGGAGACGAGGCTGCGATTTTCGGAGCAGGTGCAGCGCTCTGGCGACGCCGGGGGAAGAGGGCGGGACGACGCTACGCTTGGCCGGCTACTGTGGGGCTCTACGGTAGCGGCGGCGTTGGGGGCTGCAACCGGGGACCACTTTGACTGCCGGGAGAGAGCTGACTCCTACTGTGAGGCTCCCTTACCTGGGAGACTCGGCAGTTGGACGAACGCAACTAACGGAAAGCGCGGAGCTCGCAGGAGAACAAAATAATTTCTTGGGGCACTTAAGTCTCCTTAAGGTGAAAGCCTGGAAATATAACTTCTTTTCTGCCACCCCATGTGTGCGCCTCTTTCTTCGCTTTCGTCTAACGGCCCAAATTACGGCAGCAAGTAGACTGAAAGATTTTAAGGGTTGAAAAAAAAAACCTGCGCATAAAGGACAGGACAGTAAGGAAGGAACAGGATGTCTTGTCCCTTCCTTATGCTTTGTCCTTTATGCGCAGTTTTTTTCAAGCCTTAAAATGATTCACCAACTAGCCCAACAACACGCAGACTGGAAGACGCCACAGCCCTCATAAAATCAGGGTTACGCGTGGCGGGTTCGCACCTGTTCTACTCAGGTGCCGACGCCTTCAGGAGTCACATGGCAGGCACGGTTCTACAACTTTAACGTTTAGAGTTCATGGTGTTGCGAATTTCGGGATGCAGGCACATTAGCTCCTCGAAGATGTCGTTTTGTCGCCATTCCCCAAAATTTGTATGTGCCCCGAGGAAAGGAACAGCAACGACGACAGCCTTTGTTATACCGCTCGCAACATGCTGGGTGGTGATTTGCATCCTTTAAAATATTTTGACTTGACACGATTGGAGGCACCTTACCGTGTGATCTTAAGTGTATTGAAGCTTCGGTTGTTACTCCATGTGAATGCGCTGGTTGTAAGTAAATGGGCCAGAGATCAATAAACGAGATAAATGTAATTTGATCAGCTTTGGAAAGCCCCACGTCTTCAGAAAAGCTGATACGAAGTGTTTAACACGACGCAATAACCCGCAGAATGCTTAGAAATTTAAAGCTATGCATAATTGTAATGTTCCACGCTGGTAAACTATAGATATATCTAAGAAATGAATGAATGAATGGATAAATGAATGAAGGAAGGAAGGAAGGAAAGAAGGAAGGAAGGAAGGAAGGAAGGAAGGAAGGAAGGAAGGAAGGAATTAATGAATGAACTATTTCAGCAATACCGTTTGCAAGCCACACTTTTGCCAGCGTATGCTGTTAGGCCACACTGCTGCCTAGAGCTAGGAAAGCCATCCCATTATTATCGTTTTTCAAGACAAAATAGTATATCGGCCGCACTGAATTAACACCACCACTCGCCTTCAAGTAAACCAGGTATTATTCATTACAGAGCACGTAAGAACATTTACAAAACATGCAGTAATTCAAGCATAACGCCCGGGTCAGACTTCCGTCGCAACTGTCGTAGTATTTTTAACAGAGACGTGATTTGACGTTTTAGCCATCGAATTACGTTGGGTGATACTTCTTACGTCTATAACTTATGAAATGCCTGCTGCGTCAGGAGTCTGAACATAGCTTAACACCTAAATCAAAACCCGTGCGCGAAATTCTAACTCAAATAATCTAGACGCTCGATCATAGTTCTGTTACTTCTGAGAAACGACATTCATATACCTGCCTGTTTCTTTTTAACACGAAAGTGTTTTATTCCAGGATACACCAAGATTTCACAGACGTCATATCCATCACGGAAATGACGCCAGTACAGCGAAGGAAGTGGTCTGTAAAGGGTGCACCCCTGCACATGGGGTCTTCATGCGGGGAAGCAACCTTTAGTACTAAAGAGTACGTTATACTTAGGGTCGTTCATTTTCGGGTTTTATGTTTTAACACGAAAGTGTTTTATGCCGGGATACACCAAGATTTCCCTGAAGTTATATCCATCACGGAAATGACACCAGTACACTTTTGCCGAAACGACCCGCCAGCAGGACGTCGCAGCCACAAGACAGCCGGCGACCCGCAAATCATGCACAGCTACAGATTTCGCTGCACATTTAACTTTCGTGTTTTACCGATCCTTATGACGGAGGAGTTAAAAAAAGTTTTTTGCTTGTGCCAGCTGCCATTTAATTTCACAATCTCCATCACCTTCGGCTTTTCTCGTTCTCGAGAACTAGCGGACTCTGCAGCGAAAACTGCCTCGCGCTTTTCCCAACCACTGTACTTGACACCTCTCATCGTCTCCTGCAAAGGGTGCACCCTTGCAAGCATTGTCTTTATGTGGCAAAGCTAACCTTTGTGGACAGCAAATAAAGACGGAGAAAATGAACACCTGGCGTCCGCAGACGCCATTAATGAAGGTTACCCAAACACCTCGCGCGAACAGATCTATATTAATAGAACTACCAAAAAAGTGTTCAGCAACCAAAAAAATACCAGTTCTGACACCGAGCTCACACCTTTATTTATTGTGGAACCCGATGCCACCGAGGTCACACCACCTATACTGCTTTGAATGGGGAGAACGTATTGTTAGTCGAGGGCGGTAGACGCCTGGAAGTAGGTGAGAGGGGATATGGGAAGGGAGGAAAGCGTATAAATGCACGCAGTCTAGACACCGGCGGGCGCACGTGTCTGGCGCCGCCGTCCAACGCTGCCGTCATCGCCATCGCGCGTGGCGGGAAATACAGAAGAAGAAATTACAGGCACAGGCTACGGAGCGTAGATGGGACAGCGGTGCCACATCACGTGGAGAAGAGGGGGTTAATCGAAACGAGGGAGAGAAGTATGGTTGAGGGGAGAGAGAAAAGCTGAGTCAGAATTGTTTCTATTCCCTTATTTATTCTCGATTGCGGAAGCCTTATGCAGTTGTGAACAATCAATAAAACTCGTCGATTCGAATATACGCTCCTCATCGGCGAAGGAGGACGTATTTCTGTTTAAGAGACTGTAGAAGGGAGCCGACGTGTTTCCTTTTTACTTTTTTTTCTTGGCTTAAATGTGAAAAAATGCCTGCTGTATTATTCGACTGAAACCTCCCATGTCGGCCAGGGCCTGCATTTTACAGTGCTTCAAAATAGGTTGATGAATGAATGAATGAATGAATGAATGAATGCCGACGTGCTTCCTTTTTCCTTTTTTTGCTGGCCTAGATGCAATAAACTACCCTGCTGTAGTATTTCACTGAAACCTCCCATGTCGGGCAGGGCCTGCATTTTGCAGTGCACCAAAATTGGTTGATGAATGAATGAATCAATGCCAACGCGCTCCCGTTTTTTTTCCGGGTCTAGATGCAAAAACTACCCTGCTGTAGTATTTGACTGAAACTTGCAGTGTACCAAAACAGGTTGATGAATGAATGAATGAATGAATGAATGAATGAATGAATGAATGAATGAATGAATGAATGAATGAAATGCGCACGCGGAGAACATGACTGGACGCACCGATCTTGCAAATGCGTAGTTCCGCTACGGTAGAGGACAGGCTTTTCGGCGCATTTTGTATTCAAGGAACACTTAAAGGGGCCATGAAGACAAAATACAACTTTGTTTATTTTACAGAACTAAGCTTCAGTATCTCACTCAGCTCCATTTCAGCCACAGAAGACGTTTCTTTAACAAAAAAAATGCAGAAATCTTACACTAACGAGCGAGACTTGAATGTAGCGAAGCTCTACGCAACCTTCGCGACCATCACGATGGTTTAAGTCCACGATTCCAGCCGATTGTTGCTATACTCGGTTACAACTTAAGAACGGCACCGAAGTTGCTGCTGTGCCTCATCACCGCAGCCGGATGTCACTCCGCGCAGCACAAGTAGCGCGTTACTGGGAATATTTTGAACACGGCACGAGCCGTTTTTGTATCTTGTTGGACCTAATATGCTTATAAACTACTGCAGCGACGGCAAACAAACTACGTGAGAAAAGGCAGACGATATCACGCATTCGTGGCAGTCTCCTTTCAAAACGCGCGCGCCCGTTGACATCCGGGTCCGTCGCTTAGGCGGAGTGATACCGTACATGAGCTGGTGCCGTTCTTAACTTGTTCCCGAGTATAGTGTGAGCTTCCTTCATTTTTTTGGCGGCGATAATCATAGTTCAACACCTTCGAGGGGTGTACGCTATGTCGTGTCTTCCTCGTTCCGGGCAAGTTTTGCCACGACTACGTCGAACACTGAAGTTTTTTTTTTTTTTTTTTTTACAATCTTGGCCAATCTCTCTAAGCGGGTTTTCTTGGCTTGACAAACGTGCGCTGGGGACGCTGGCCGGTCGCCACGAGTCACGCACACAAGAGCGCTCGGCATTTTCTTGGTTTTTTCAAACTTCCGAACGGCGCCGCGAGTCACGTGCTCACGTGCGCTCGGCGTTTCCTTCGTATCTTTAAGTGCGGACACAAAAAATAACAATTTGCTTAACAGCTTCGCTGTTAAAAACGCAAGAGGTGTCGAAAAGCTTTCAAAATTCGCGCTACGGTTACGTGTTATGGGCAGGAGTAACCTAATAAGGGTCATTGCTAAAAACACGGTTTCAAGTGTGTTAACTGCACGTTATGATTCAATTGATGCGATCCGATGGAACTAGATGCCCCACTACAATCATCCAGTCATGTGTCTTAGCAGTGGCTTAGTTCGGCGGCCGCCAATCACACACACAAGATTCTGTGACATCATAGAAAGTTGCCAGAAAGTGTATAAGGAGTATCCACTGCTTCACAACTTTTATTTATTCTCTCCATTATTTTAACACAAAACTGTTTTATTCCGGGATTCCCGAATATTTCACTTACGTTATATTCGTCGCGGAAGTGACGCCAGTACAGCAAAGCAAGCAGCATGTAAAGGGTGCACCCCTGCACACAGGGTCTTCTTGCGGGGAAGCAACCTATAGAACCAAAGTGTACGTTATACTTAGGATTGTTCGTTTTCGGGTTTTATATTTTAACACGAAATTGTTTTATGCCGGGGTACACCAAGATTTCACTGACGTCATATCCGTCACGGAAATGACGCCAGTACACCTTTTTGCTGAAGCGACCCACAGCAGGGTGTCGCTCGCCAAGCACACCCACAAGACATCCGCCGATCCGCAAATCATGCTCAGCTGCAGATTTCGCTGCACATTTCACTTTCGGGTTTTACCAATTCATATGAAGAGGAATCAACCACAGTGTTTTTGTTTTTTGAGAAGTTTGCAATAAGATTGGTATCATTGTTATGGGGACGAAGCAGCATTTCTAATGAACCAAACTTGCATTTGGCCTTCACGGCCCCTTTAAAAAAACCTTTGGTTGGTATTGACAGACTACGGCGAATGTCCCACTCACATTATGATGTTCGGATTGGTATTGTGACGAAGGCGATGATTTGCTTAAGTGCATGGACAGGTTCCGCGACTTTCGAGACCAAATTTGCGTGCCGTTGAATGGCCATTACGGAACATCCCCGTTAGAAACTGTTTACGCCCCAGGCGGTAATAACGATTCTCGCTAATTACGTTAAAGTTTAAGAAAAAGAGCTGGGACTTTCTTAAGACGTGAATGAATGGCAGATTTATGTTACAGCCCGTAGCTTTGAAGGTACGATCCAATTTTATTCCCTGAATTTAAAATTACGAAACCGGGGCCGAAAGGACCGTATGCATATAGAGATATAATCGGCGTCCTTAGGCAATTTTTATTTTTAAACCACTGAATGCTTCCTTGTGTGCTTCATGAAAAATAAAGCTTGATTTGATTTGAATTGACTTGAGTATCCTGCAGTTTAGGAGGTCCTCCTGCAGCCTTTGACTTCGGGGTCTCCTCCTGTACATACACACTGCATGTTGCTTCTTGTGTGATCAATAAAGCACCATCGAATCGAATCCTTCGCCGAAAAAATAACACAGGCAGCCCCAGTTCCGTTTTTTTTGCAATATCTTAAAAATTAGTTTTCACCTATGGCAAAAAACAAAAGCTGACCGAAATAATGTTTTCTTGTGTGGCTATAAGTAAAAAAAAAACAAAAATAGGTTATTCTGAAACCATAGATGAAAACAGATTTTTTATTTGTAATGCAAGAACCTTGGCCAACACGATTACCTGTATTTACGAAAAAAATGCGCCAGAAAATGCAACCATTGTGCAAACTTTGAGTTCGGTCAAGCTAGCTATTTTTCCAAAATATTTTTAACGATGGCTATTGGGAAAATAACCCTATCGTGGACACAGCCACCGTTCCTTCTTAGTATTTTCGGCATGCGTAAAGCTGCATCACATCCGCTGGATTTAAGACGCACATAAAGACATCAAACTAGCAATAAAAGAGCATTGTTCGTCAAACCATCAAACTATCAAATTAGCAAACTATCAATAAAAAAGTATTGTTTTCAGGGCGAAAACAAAACTAACAATTCAGGACAGCCTAAACCCGTTCTACTGCTCAGCTCTTACAACACTCTATGCGCTGTTGGTCTAGCCAAAGTGCATGACACATGGGTGAAAACTAGTACCAACTTAATGATTGCACGTGCCTTGAAATTGAGTATTACGTCCCGGTAGTAAGTGCACTGCTCTTACATTAATTACCACAGGGACACAGAAAAAAAAAAACAGTGTAGCTCAAGTGTTTCTGATGTGCACCTACTTCAGAAACCCAGCATTTGCACACCGCCATCGCTTCCTACTTAAATTAACAGTTTGCAGCTACGGCATCCCGTAGCACAGCGCGAAAGTTCCGTTGAGAGGAAACGCACAGTAGTGGAGTCGCGTGTTCGGGGCTTGAATGGCCCTTCGCACGCGATGGCTGCAGGCACTATCACCGAACACCGGCGTTTTTACAAGGCCATGTTGGCTATGGCTGCACGGCACGCCAGGACATGAGAGCGATAGAAGCTCCACTTCCCGGTCACTGAAAGTTCAGAAATAGTGCGACGAGTTTGTTAACAGGTGACTTCGTTGTGCCTCAAAAATATGTCGTAAGCGAGTAATGGTTCGCTTTAAATATCAAGGTCGAAAATTCTGGACGTGAAGAAATTCAGATTATGAAGAAACAGCCGAGACCCATTTTTGTGTTTGTAAACAAGAAAACGTCGGCAGTGTCGTCGCCTGCATCGAAGAGCTCTGGCGGTATTCTCGTAACTGTCCCTTTTGAAAACGTCCCTTTTGCGTCCCTTTCATCATGACGTACTTCCGGTTAAGCAGTGGGTATTGGCAGTAGGTTTGCCGCGCTTGCGCTACGTCACTTCCGGTTGTTTGCTTTTAGCCAGTCAGGACTCGCCAAAAGGGACACTTTTGAAAGGGACGCAAAAGGGACAAAACTCGAGAATACCGCCCCTGGTGTCGTCATCATCGACCCCAGCGCCACCACGCGCTGAAGAGTAGCCACGCAGATGGAGCAGACGACAAGGTAGCAGACGACAAAGATAAGGCATATTTTCGTGGCAAACGCCGGCTGCTCTTCGCGACAACTTAGCTTCTGGTCGGGCAAATAAGAACATTAGTAACGAAAGGCAGGCCACAACACGGATTGTGCCTCCATGCAACATCGCGTTACGGCTTTGCATCTATTGAAAATGGTGCCCGTACTGTACAATTTTCAAAAGGATTTTGTTACACCAAGAGGTTTGGTGGCTGCAAGGAATTTGTTCCATACACAGTCCCTACTGACGCCTGGCGGAGAAACATTCCTAGATATTGGAGAAAATAGTAACTAATGTTTGTGCTTTCCGTCGTCGCGGCATGCAGAGCACCGCAGAGAAATTTGAATGCTGACTGCGTACACAAACCCAGCCTGCGTACCCAACCCAACACGCTCAGCCTCACCTTGTATCACATGTATTCACCCTGACAACAATAAATAGAGGCTTCAAACGTCAAATTTAGAGCCGCCACAACGGTTCCCTCGCATATTGGGTAGGAAAGCATGTTTTAGTATCACAGTGCCGTTTCCGTGCTGTGAGATCAAAATATTGTAGGCGATGAAAAGATCACGACGAACGCTGGGGAAAATAATATTCAAAACGGACCTTAATTCTGTCTTATTTGTCAACAATTTAACATAAGAATTACTTTGCGGTATCCGGTGGAACATTCAGTTTCAGGAGGCATTTCAACTGCTAGGTCAGTCCTCCCTGCGCAGAACACCACAAGCTCCTGGGGACTTTAATGAACGTTTTTATTTACAAAAAAATATATCTAGGAAGGTGTTCGTCATCTTCCTTTCGGGTGATGCCCGTACTCTCTATCTGACTAGCACAGCATGTTCAGAGAGCTACTACAAAAAAAAAAAAAAAAGACGCGGAGTGACTCATCAACGTTTCATTATCAACCAACTCCTCAACCAAAAAGGTCCATTGGCGCAAAAATTACACAATCGTCCCGAGGGGAACAATGGGGTGATGCGGAGCGAGTACTGCTGCTCGCTCAGGTACTGCTGCTCGACGTTGTCGTTTCGAAGCGGCTTCTCCTTTTCGTAGTTCAGGTTCCGCTGCTCGACGTTCACGAACCGCCGCTGCTTCACGTTGTCGTAGTTCAGCATCCGCCGCTCGACGTTCACGAACCAACGCTGCTTCACGCGCTCGAAGTTCAGGTACTGCTGCTCGACGTTGTCGTTTCGAAGCGGCTTCTCGTTGTCGAAGTTCAGGATCTGCCGCTCGCTTCAAACGTTTACGTTCAGCGTCGTGTGTCCTTCGCTTCGCAGCTTTGTCTTGATTGGAAGTAGCGTTGCCGTATGCGTTTGTGCTGATGCTAGTATGAGGTTGCGTCAGCCCACTCGCAGACGGGGCTGTTGCTTCCATTACACTGCATCTGAAGTCAACGGAGTCAAGCGGAGTCAACTGACGTCAACCGAAGCAAGCGCTGCACTGACGCGCGCAGCGCGCTACCGCTGCTTATATTCACACTTGAAGGAGAGGACACTAGAGGAGGAGAGATGCGCAAGCGCCGAGCATGCGCGGTGTGAGTAGAAGCGAACGCACGCGAAGCGCACACAGCTGGTAGAGAGAGAGAGAGAGAGAGAGAGAGAGAGAGAGAGAGAGAGAGAGAGCCGAAAGAGTAACGCGCAGCTGTTGGTGAGAGGGAAGGAGGAGAGTTGCGCATGCGCAGTGTGAGTGCGGACACCGACGACGCCGACGCGGGACAGGCCACCGCTATAAGATGCTCCGCATCTAAAAGATTGGCGCAAAAAATTGGCACGAAAAAAATGCCCACATCCGGGTTAAATGTTTTTATATGGGCAGAAAATAATATTCAACAGGGCGTTTAGTTCTGTCTCATTTGTCAACAATTTAACATAGGAATTAGTCTGCAGTGTCCCGTAGAAGATTGCGTTTCAGGAGAGGAGGGTGTTCGTCGTCTTTCGTTCGGGTGATGCCCGTACTCTCGACCTAACTAGTACAGCATATTCACAGTGATACTAAAACGACGCGGAGTGACTCATCAACGTTTCCAAATTAAGAAATTGGCGCAAAAAGAAAAAAAATGCCCACGTCCGGGTTAACTCTTTTTTTATATGGGCAACGTTTACACACCCGCACTGCTTTGAGGGCTCTAGAAGAACTGTGTCTTCTTGCCACTAGAAATCAGCGCCTACATGTACTTTGTACAGATACCTTTTCCACGCCACTGATACGTACACCTAGTATGCGTGCGTGCGTTTACATAGGTTTTTATTAGAATAAGACTCACAGAGTCGATATAAAAATGTCGTACATGCAGGCGAAGCTTCATTTGATCGCGAATTTTATTAACGGGGGGTTATGTTTAACGGGTTTTGCCCTAATCGGTATACAAACATTTTTTTTACGTCGCAATTTTTTTTATATCGATGTTCGCCATATTCACTGTTCAACTGTACCCCGTAAAAGGTTTCGACGTGTACATAACGTTTGCGAAATGCAAACGTATGGGTTGTATTGGTAACTCAGGGACTAATTCCCTGGCGAGAACCAGACCAAATACAGAGCCTTTGCCTCTCCGTATGTCCGTCTACGTTTGAGAGTATCGATCCATCCGCGTTGCTCTCCCATGCCTCTATCGATCTTCAGAGCAACTTAATTAAAATAGTAGTAAAACATGACGCAGCCTCCAGCTGCTCAACTCCCCCACACAAAGATTAATGAAAGAGTCTGAAAAATTATCGACGTCTTGTGCATTCTCATACATTTCGATTTGTGAAGCCTACCAGGCAGGGATCGTGCATTTCGTGAAGCAAAAGGCGCGCACGACAAGACGCGACTGTTTTATTTTTCACATTTGGAGCGCACGTGTTCCCAAAAGCATGTAAAACTCCCTTTATACGCAAGTAGAGAAGAAGTTGTGCAAATGGTGGGTTTCAGGCCCGTTTTCTTTTCTCTCCTGGCTGCAAAAACGGATGCCAACTGACGGCGTTTTTTTTTTCTCCCGAAAACCGGTTTTACGGAAGAGGGTCCGAAATCGATCGTGCGTAGAATTCTTTGCCGAGTAACCCTACAGCCGGGACCATGTAACGCCCTGCATTTCCACAAAAACGTATAATTGGTGAAAATAGCGCATTTAATTGTTATAAAAGCGTGAATGGATTTAATTTGTCGAACTGAATTTTGAAAAACCAAAAGATACAAACGTTGAAACAATATTTTTTTTTTTCAAAAATATAACTTACGCAATCAAAAACATGCATCTTGTACATTTCATCCAAAAATGAATATAAAATGGCCTTGCTCCCATCTTCTAACTGCTCCCATCCTGCGCTCTCCAAATCTATTTTATGCCACTATATTCTCTATTTAATGGCTTTGTCGGGTTAATGGTCATCCTGTAGTTCTAGTCCCGTCTATAGATAACCACTCTATTTCCCAGATGTCTAACCGGTTTTAAGCCCAAGTCCACTCCTCTCTCTTACTTGCTATGATAACTGCCATTCGAGGTTGTTCTCCAATATGGAATGCTTGTTTTTTGTCCTCAAGTCTCCAATCATCTTTCCGCATAGTCCTCAATGGACCGACCCATGTGTTCCTTCAAGGCGCTTAGTAAAGCGGCAGTGCTCATTGGTAGTGTACCTTTATTTTCAGTGATAGAGCGAGCCTATTGTTGGTTATCTGAAACTGTGTGCCGAATGCCCACCGTCCCACACTATTTCTGCGCCGGAATTTTTTAAATGCAGAGCATTTCAGTAACTCACGATGTCACCCGCGTTGACGTCCGTAGTCATAGTCCGCACCCCTCCCCCTACACTATATAAAAAAAATACTATCCGGCGCCTGGTTTCCATCCCTCGACCATGCGGGCGGAACGCACTGTACATGGTGCTCTACCCAGTGCGCCACAAAGCCGACACAGAATGGGAGGCTACGAACGCGCCTTATATCCTTGACTCATTCAAACTACGTCAAGAAGCTGCTGATACAACGCATTCACTACCACCAACTCCCCAAACACTAAACGTTAACGCAATACACCCACCCCCTATGCGACGCATTTATTCGAGTCCCCCTCGCGGGGAGATGGGCCCAATTTTCGTGTGTTTTATATCAGCCCTGACAACTTGTCTAGAATAGTTATCTTTCTCTACCCCTTCAATGTTTCATTAGCGATGCTAAAGGTGACGCTTTCCACGTGTCTATTTAAAATTACATTAGATTTCTCCACAAATATCTTTAATCTCATGACAGAACTTTCTAAGCGCAGGTCTTGAAGAATTCTTGCAATTGTTCCCCTGACTGACTCAGTGCGATATTGTCATCTGCAAATCTCAAGGTGCTCAAATAATCTTTCTTCACTCGTACCCCTGACTTCTCCCATTCAAGCTTGGATGCCTCGTATTCGTTCTGATTCAAGTCATTTTTAAGATAAAAACTGGTGTTTTGAAAGACTCCGAGGTCCGAAGAGAGCTTAAGCTGTCTTTGAACCTCGCCCTTGCACGTGGGACGGCAGTGTATATAACATGGCTCAACAACGTGCACAAGATACCTACATCCCAACGACATTGATCTTAACTTTTTCTGCGCGCACAACAATTTTAAAGTCAACGGATTATTTACGGTTTCATTTATACACAACAGGAAGTGCAACGGTTCAAGGTTATAGCACTATGGTCTGCGCCCCTGGAAACATCTGAATCCAAGAACTGTTAATTTAATTAGTTCGTAAGCTGCAAGACCGATTGATTACTAGAAACATGTTCAAAAAAAATGAAAATCACATGGGATCGATTCCAGCCTTATCTAGAAAGCGTACTGTTGTCGCAGATGACGAAATAGACAAGGCGTCTCCGTTGTCACTCGCTCGTTATCAACCAGGGACAAGAACCAACAAGGTGGTCATGCTTGTCTGAGCGAAATGGTTGATATAAGGATAAGCATGTCTGACGTTCAGAAATTAAAAGACGGATTAAATATTTCGAAGCCTGGCGGTCCTTGTGGCTTATCTGGCAGCTATTTCGAACATTGTACGCGACCACTTGCCCCGTGTACTTAGAAATCATCATTGAAAAAATCTTCGTGCATTCCAAACGATATGAATCTTAGTAGCGCAGTTGCAATCCATAAATCGATGTTGCGAATGATCGACCAGTATCCTTGACGTGCATTGCCTCTAAAATAATCTAGATATCCTTAAAACAAGCATTATTGTAGAGAACTTCCCGCTGAATTACCTTGGCTCGACATAGTTCACGATTTTAAAATTGCCTAGATATCCTTGACGCGGCATTGTACAGCACTTTAATAGTAATTCCTCTGAAATCACTTTACTCGTCATAGTTCACGATTTGGATCCTTTATGCCCATTTTTTTTCTTCTAATTTTCTGAAATGATTTATGCCATATTTCGTGTACCGATAAGATTGTAGTCACTCCCCCCTACAATTCTTACACGTCAACCCTAAGGGTACAGCAAATTGAATGAATGAATGAATGAATGAATGAATGAATGAATGAATGAACCATAAGAGAACCACTGGCACTTTAGCTACTGCGAGTCTCTGCTCTCCACTTTACTCGGTTCCTGCCGCGTGCGCTAATCGTTTCCGCGCCCACGGTGCCAGACAGACCACGCGTCGCTTCACAAGTGCACGGCCAACGCCCACACGGCCCCCCTCACGGTCGCCGCTGCCGTGAGAGGGCGCCACACACACCCCCTTCCCCCCAATCCGCTAGGTTTAGATCTACTATACTTCCATTACCGCTTTCCCGTTTTATTTTTCTTTACGCTCGGTCCCGACAGACGGCGTATAGGAGAGGCCTGGGGAGTGATTTCAACGGGACTGCACTCTGCCTCGATAGTTGCGTGCACAAAGCGTCAGGTGCACTTGCGGCTTTCGGGGGGAAGATCGGGAGGCTGAGAGGGCTGGTGTAGAAATGCCGAACTTCCGTAAGTGTCGAGTTGCACAGAGGCGGAGCTTTGTGTTTGTTATCGCCGGAACAGAGAGACACTCGCCAAAATGAATAACTGGATAATAATTGGGCAGTTGTTTTTTGTTCAGTTGATCTTTGTTTTGGAAAGTGTTTGTTTGTTCCGGGCATGTTATCTCTTCGCCAGACGAAATTTCGTCGAACTTTGGACTACGTTGGTGTTTGTTATTTTTAAATGCTGAATCACTCAGAACCCGTCTGTCCATATATGTCACACTTTCGTCGCGTACGAAAATGCCATTAATCAATGGCCTTCGGTCATCAGACTTTAATATCAAGCTCCTTTTATTTTCCCTGGGAAAGTGTCTTCCCAGCAGTTCTTTCACGTACAGCAGTGAAGCTGACTATAAATGGGCTCGGCGTACAGCGCCACGTAGGAATATGTGAGGTTTTGTGGAGATATCTAATATAAGACACTGTAGGGCCATTCATATCTTCGTACAAGATATTGTCTCTCATATTGCCAGTAAGAAGGGCCTTTGCAGTAAATTACATGTGCATAGTAGAGTCTTATAAAGGTACTTATAAAGGTCTTGGCGCTGTTTACTTTAATATCGGGCCCAAAAACAATGACTTCCCAGCAAATGAGTGTACTATTAACGCCGACTTTAAAATGGCTTGGTGTATAAAAGAGCGGCTGGAGCATTTCTCCGATAAATTTCATCTTGGCGTTTCTGCAAATTTATCTATCTTTTAGAATGAAAAGAAGATATAAAGCCTAAGTAATTCAAGAGCAGGTTTTATGCAATTCAACAGGCAGAATTTAAAAGCTGAATTATTTCACCACAATTCACACGAAAACGAGGCAAAAACCGCTTCGTGCCGTGTCTAAAAAGTGCTCAGTAAAAAGCCGGCCATATGTATGACGGAAGCTGCCGATTCGCACTTGCTCCAATGAAGAAGGTAGTTTTAATTCCCCTTTTCTTAACAACATAAAGTTCCTTCAACGAGTACAAAAGTTCACCATGAATTTATGCCTGTGACTTGTGCTTGGTTTATTTATTTATTTATTTATTTATTTATTTATTTATTTATTTATTTATTTATTTATTTATTTATTTATTTATTTATTTATTTATTTATTTATTTATTTATTTATTTATTTATTTATTTATTTATACCATTAGGCCAAAGGCATTACAAAGGGGAGTGGTGTAAGAGCAAGAAAAAACAGCAAAAAGAAGTCGAGATACGGTATTACAGTAGAAGCCTTAACAAAATGTAATAGAAATTGCAACTGTGACTCACGAAAAACGAGCATTGGAAAACCTCCTTATAAAATGTTAGCTAGAACAATTTGAAACTGGTGAGTGTCATTATTTAATACAGTGTCAAAAGGAAGGCGATTCCAGTCGCGACTTGTCCGCGGCAAGAACGCGTCAAGTAAATTTTTCGTTTCCACAGTGAAGTTTTCTCATTTTTTTGTTGATTGATTGGTTTAAATATGTTCATTTGTGGGGATGGGCTTTAATCTCCCCAATTAAAATTTCAATCAATCAATCAATCAATCAATCAATCAGTCAATCAATCAATAAATCAATCAATTAATTATTTATTTATTTAAATATTTATAAATGAATCAAATGTTTTATGAGCTTAAAAACATTGGCCCCTTGCGCATGCAGAAGTTAGTTCTCTGGACGCTGCACCAGTGAGCCAGTCTTGATTCACTGCCCCAGAGTTTCCAGCTTCGACCTCGTCTACAGGTTTGCTTTTTCCCACCCCACCGCTTAGGCCACTTTAGATGCTAGTCGGGCAGTAACGCGGCGCCTCGAATACTGGCCACTAAACCCCCCTCCCTCATATCTCTCGGCGCCCGGCACTATCAAATGATCCGCTCGTCGTGCACGGCGTTAGGATGCGCGTACACTGCCATGATGAGCCTCCATTTTATACACGTTTTGTCTGTTTTCCTTTCCGGACAGCGCTCATCCGTATGGCGGCAAACTCTACCGCGCACGCAAAGGGGAATCCCCTCTCTCCACGCCTGGTTGGCCCCGTGCGGCCAGTCGCACGTGCACCGCGCGTGCCTCGGAAGTCCTCGTCACAGCACACTACTCGCAGTAACACCCATCGCATAGGGCGAATATATTCGTCTTTCGCAGTATGTTGCGCTTTTGTACAAGATGTTGCGAGCCGATGATTCACTGCGCCTAGCAGCTGATGCGACTTATCAGGACGGTCGAACGGTACGGTAGGCTGTCGTCGAGAACTTTGTTGCTCTAGGGAAGGCTTGCGCTAATTTACTGCTAAATTATACGTACTGGACATCGGAGTATTTCATTTTCACACCATGACAGTCACCATGCACGTGCAGTGGGCCGTGCAGTATGACAGAACACCCCGGCTTGAACCGGCACAACTTACCTAGGCGACATCGCCGCGGGGTACGTTAACATGTATGCACCGATAGAGCTTTGTTGCCTAAGCATCCTAACTTGGGGAGGTAATGGGATAGGTTATTGCGCCATTCTGATGGTCCGGGTTTCAGCTGGCAGGAAGGAAGGAAGGAAGAATGTAGAAGAAAGGCAGGAAAGTTAACCTGGCTAGAGCCTAGTTTGCTATCCTGCACGTGGGAAAGGGGAAATGGGCAAAAAAGCGAGAGGAAAAAAAGAGGAAAAGTTGGACCAGACACGTATGCCCAACACAGAGGCACTGACAGTGATTGACACTGGAGGCTCTCAGTCTATAGCCTAGTGTTCAAGTTCGTCACCGGTAGAAAACGTAATAGTTCCTTAGTCGCCTTCTGAGCGGATGACTGAGAAGGCCAGTGGCACAGAATCTTTCCCTCCGAAAATGGCCGCCGAGAGTCCAGGTTCCTCAGCGCTGACGACAGCTTTTTTCTTTCAGCCGAGTAGCGTGGGCACTCGCATAAAACGTGGCGTATCGTCTCCGATGTGCCGCACGTTTCGCACTCCGCCCTTGCTGCCATTCCTATTGTGTATGAATAAGCATTTGTGAATGCCACCCCCAGCCAGAGACGGCAAAGAAGAGTTGCGTCAGACCGTGGGAGGCCTAGTGGAAGGGGACGTTGCAGGTGCGGGTCAAAGGCACCAATGCGTGCGCATGTGAAATCTTCTGGAGACCATTGGGAGATAGCTGTTTCCCGGGAAAGAATGCGGAGGACCCTAGCTGCGTCCGTCCTAGACAATGGGATGAGTACAGTTGTCGCTGTTTGATGCGCCAGCCGGGCGGCAGCGTCCGCACTTTCGTTGCCGACAATGCCGCAGTGGCTAGGAAGCCACTGTAGGGTGACATCATGTCCCGCCTGGGCAGCACGGTCGTATACCATTCTTATTTCTGTCAGGAGCTGTTCGTGAGGTCCCCGGCACAGCGCTGACTGGAGTGACTGAAGTACAGGCTTCGAATCACAGAAGATAGCCCATCTGCGGCACGAACTTTGCTCGATGGTGTAAAGAGCGCTACGGATGGCCGTAAGTTCTGTAGCCGTGGATGTCGTAAGATTGGCTATCTTGAATTTGCTGCACAGTGACAGTCGTGGTATAACAACAGCTCCGGCAGAACCCGACGATGTTACCGAGCCATCAGTGTATACATGGGTTCGGTCACTGTATGTCTCGTGCATGTACGCCAAAGCGAGCAGTTGCAGGGCCGGATTTGGAAGATCGCGTTTTTTTGTCACTCCTGGGATATCTAGGCACACTCGGGGCTGCATCAGCTGGCAGGGTAGTGAAGTAGCTTAAGGATTGCTCATATAAGCTGCGAAGTATGTATGTATGTATGTATGTATGTATGTATGTATGTATGTATGTATGTATGTATGTATGTATGTATGTATGTATGTATGTATGTATGTATGTATGTATGTATGTATGTATGTATGTATGTATGTATGTATGTATGTATGTATGTATGTATGTATGTATGTATGTATGTATGTATGTATGTATGTATGTATGTATGTATGTATGTATGTATGTATGTATGTATGTATGTATGTATGTATGTATGTATGTATGTATGTATGTATGTTACCGAGCCATCAGTGTATACATGGGTTCGGTCACTGTATGTCTCGTGCATGTACAGGTCCACGCAGAAGTAAACGGAGCACGGGAGCGGTGGCCGAACTGCATCGCTGCGCCGCGTATGGGCGCCGACGGGAACCATGGAGCGCCGGTCAAAGAGTGTGTTCGCACTGCTCCCGCCGCCCTATCTGATATGTTTAATCGCCGCTCTGCTGGCGTGTCATGCTCGGCGAGATGGTCTTCAAAAGGCAGCGCTGTGATATACAGGGGCGCTGGTTGCATTGGCGCTCGCAGGCATCAGCGGCGACCGAATCCGCTGCTCATGAGCTGGACGAAGCTGCGCGCGCCCGCAAACGTGCCTTGTTGCGCGCCGTAAAGGGCGGCATAAAATTGGAGGCCGCTGCGGTTTGGCATAGCATGTCATTGCGATATAATTAATTGTAAGCCGGCAACAAAATTGTTATGTGCAATACAGAAAGCAATTCAGAGACATTTTCCTTGTTTGAAAAAAAAAAATTCGCTTACGAGATTTCTTGTTTAATTTTGGGTTTGTACCAAGTTATTGCAGCCGGTCAGTCCTGGTGTGTTATGAAGAAAGCAAAATAAAAAATGTCCACGCGGTGGAAATTTTGTATTGGAGAACACCGTAACGAATAGGTACAATCGCTGCCTGAAATTACAGCGGGCCTCATACGGCGCCTATTTTGTTGTCGCATTAAAACCGACGTTGTTATTTTTAAGGATCACCTTATATTATTTAAGGAAGTGTTGCAGGTTTAAATAAAACTACGCATTGAATTGAAAGTTGGCTTCACCGCATGGCCTCAATTTCTTGCAAAAAGCGCCGTCAGGGCCCCAAAATGACCGATGACGAGTTTAGTCGTCATGGCCGGTGGCTACCATACTGTTAATCGGTTAATTTGTACAAAATCTTATGACGGCTATCCTCGTCAATGGGAGCAAGGATTAATGCGACAACAAAATATGCGCCGTATGAGGCCCGCTGTAATTTCAGGCAGCGATTGTACCTATTCTTTACGGTGTTATCTAATACAGAATTTCCACCGCATGGACATTTTCTTTTTTTTTTTTTCAGAACACACAACGACTGACCGGCAGCAATAACTTTAGACAAACCCAAAATTAAAGAAGAAATCTTGTAAGGGAGATTTTTTTTTCCGGACAAGGAAAATGTCTGTGAATGTGCTTTCTATATTGGAAATGGCAATTTTGTTGCCGGATTACATTTAATTATATCGCTATGACATGATATGCCAAACCGCAGCGGCCTACAATTTTATGCCGCCCTTTACAGCGCGCAACAAGGCACGTTTGCGGGCGCGCGCAGCTTCGTCCAGCTCATGAGCAGTGGATTCGGTCACCGCTGATGCCTGCGAGCGGAAATGCAACCAGCGCCCCTGTATATCACAGCGCTGCCTTTTGAAGACCATCTCGCCGAGCATGACACGCCAGCAGAGCGGCGATTAAACATATCAGATAGGGCGGTGGGGGCAGTGCGAACACATTCTTCTACCGGCGCTCCTCGGTTCCCGTCGGCGCCCATACGCGGCGCAGCAATGCAGTTCGGCCACCGCTCCCGTGCTCCGTTTACTTCTGCGCGGACCTGTACGTCAAAGCGAGCTGTTGCATGGCCGGAATTGGAAGATCACGTTCTTTTTTTTACACTCCTGGGATATCTAGGCACACTCGGGGCTGCATCAGCTGGCAGGGTAGTGAAGTAGCTTAAGGATTGCTCATATAAGCTGCGAAGTATGTATGCTTTCGGAGATAATTTGTTGAAGAAATTGACCGGACTTGTATGCTGGACGCATTGGAATGACTAGGATGCCGAGGTGTGCTCACTGCTGGGCTATCGACTGCAAATGCACGCCTAAGCGTTGGCGCGCGTGAGGCCACAAACATCTTACTTCATAATGTGAGGAGATTTTTTTTTATTGCGCCGTTTTGCCATGTGTCATAATATATATATATATATATATATATATATATATATATATATATATATATATATATATATATATATATATATATATATATATATATATATATATATATATATATATATATATATACATGAAGAGACAATGTACAAAACAGGATATTGATACGACACAAAAACACCACTAAAAATTCGCCGCGTATCTGCTCCTTTCGTTGCAGATGTCGTCAAAAGACGATAGTCTTTGTCGACATTTGCCAAGTAAATGCCCCCCTTCGCTTTCCCGCTCACCTCTCATGCTGTTCCTCTTCCGTCGCACTCCTTCCAAGTAAACACACAAAACGTTTGCTCAAGTCAATTTAAATTTACCGCGTTCCACTGCTCCAGGCCGGATGCCTCTATGCCAGCGCTGCCTTAGGGCGGAGACGCGCGTGAATCGAGGCGCTCTACTTTAACGTTTATAGAACCACGTTGCTCTGCTCCACGTGCGTTCCAAGCAGAACGTGGAACCTATCTAGTGGAACCTGTCGTAACTGTTGCCGCTTGATTTCTTAAATTGCTGCCAGAAGCTATAGTGGCGCGGGCGACAGCAGGTGGCGGTGTGATTTTTTTTTTATGCAGTGGGTGTAGTTATTTAATTTCGAAAAAATCAAACGTATGATTTTTTTTATAAAGGAACGCTCTAAATATCGCTTATGTATTAATTTTTCTGCCTCATATTTGCGTAATGTCTTGTTCTTGTTCAACAATGTTGAAAAGTACGAACATTGACACCGAACTTAGACGTTTAGATTTGGCTGTGAGAATATGACTTTTGCGCAGACCTCGTTTCCCTTTGGCCGGGTGGCTGAATCGAGTCACAGACAGACAGACAGATAGACCAAAATTTTCCCGTTCAGGTATCCCAAGAAAGACTATCGTCTTTAAAAAATCACCCGCATTTCCCCGAAGGGGAGCATGGGGAAGTGCGAATGCACGGGTGATGCTATGAGGGGGAGTTATGTTGAACTGTGTTGGCATTGGCCCGTTAGTTGCATTTAACACCCCCGCGTGATCAAGTGGGGATTCACACACCCCGTTAGTCGTTCTCTGGAAATCTTGGTGAATTAAAGTGTATGTTCGAGGAGATCACACACACACGCAAGTGAAGTGAAACGACAGTATTCTTTATTCAGCACTTGTTGGTGTTGTCGTTGTAGTTGACGGTCATTATGACCGCCTTGTGGTCACTGAAATGTACGGTCAAGAGTTGTTGCAAGACCGCGCGTATCAGACAGTTCCTCGCAAAGGCCAGGTCGATGTAGCTGCCGTTGATGGTGGTGGGAGCCTCTAGCGGTAGGCACGTTATGGAGTGGTTGGCGAGCATGTATTCCATCAACCACTCGCCGCCCTTCTTCTTCTTAGCCAATCGCCCTAAGTGGGTATGTGCTAAAGAAATTAGGAACTCTTCTTGGCCAATCGCCCTAAGTGGGTATGTGGTGCGGACGGACGGACGGCGGTGGACGCGTGATTCAGGGCCGCTTAAGAAGTGCATTCGCACTTAAAACTATAGGGTCTAGCTTCGTCTGCGTAGCCATCCGCTCGTCGGAAGAGGGTGGTTTGCGCTGCTTTGGCAGCCTACCGAACCAGCTTGTTATCACAGCAGGATCTTGCCCGGGGTCCATGTTATTTCTGCCAAAAAATTGTCCCGGAATAAATTGTCCCGGAAATAATAACTCCCGGAACAGATCGTCCCGGAACAAATGGTCTGAACTCAAGGAGGGAAAAATTAACCACGCTCTCATCCGCCTCCCTTCGTCCTCGCCAATAGCTTTCTGCCTTTAAAAACATTCAGGGTGTGAGCTGACCGAGAAAATTGAGGTATGTTCACGGGTCCACAAAAGAAACACCCACAAAGAAATTTCAAAGTCAAGGTTATGTGCGCTAATTATGCAGCGTTGAGACAGCGAGACATCGCCGAACGCAAGGGTCAGCGCTCCAGCGTTACCTCCCACTGCTGTTCACGCAGAAGTTATTCTTAGTAGACATGAATTGTAAATCATAATCAGTGCATGAATCCTTTCCAACAACGGAGGCTCACTGTCATGCATTTTTTTATTTCTAGTTCTTCTGGCCTCCTTTTCTCGTATCCTAATTTAGGCATCAAGGAAATCTGGAACACTCCCGAAGCTACAGTTATCGCCAGCACTGAGCGGCAGTGCATAATTTGCTCGTCATCGCAGATGGTTATTCCATTTCTGCTTTGCTTTTGTGGCTTTCTTTTACAAACTTGCTATCGAATGGGTTCATTGCTGCAGGATGGATGGATGGAATAAACATTATTTAAGACGAGCTTTAGGTGCTGATGTTAGGGGCACCTGCCCTGTGGGGGGTCTTCTTTAGTCCGGAAAACCCAGGTCCTCGCTGGCTGCTCTTGCTCTTCGTGCCAGGTCTCGCTGGTCAGAGAGGCCTGAGCTGGTCAGCTGGGCCGCCCACTGCTCGTAGGTGGGGTTGGGGTTTGGGGGGAGGCTAGGGGTTTGTGAGCACTCCCATACCATATGGTATAGTGTGCTGGGCTGGGTGCAAAATTTGCAGGTTCCGGGATAGAGGGTGGAGTGGATTGCGTGTAGAATGGTGCCATGCGGGTATGAGTTTGTAATGGCGCAGAGTGGTGGCTTCGGTGCGGGTCAGTTCGGGGTGAGGTGCAGGGAAACTTCTGCGCTCGTGGCGGCGGTGAGCCAAGATGTCTGTGTAGTTTAACAGTGGCTCAGGTCTTGGAGCGTTGCCCTCTTAAGAAATGGCCCGGAGTGTATGTGCGCGGGCCGCGGCGTGAGCCGCCTCATTTCCCTCGAGGGACTCGTGTCCGGGGGTCCAGACAAGTTGGATTTGCGGTAGCGTCTTCGCAGAGCGTAGGATGTTGAGCGCAGAGGGACATATTCGGCCAATAGTGTAGTTTCTGCATGCTGCTTGGGAATCTGTAATTATCGTGAGGAATTCCTCTTCATCCTGGTGGGGGGCAGTAATTGCGTCCAATGCGATGGCTAGTTCTTCAGCAGTTTCTGTGCTTGTAGTGCCAATCGTTGCTGATGTTAGTTCTGTTCCATGGGAGTCAATTACACTGATTGATTGTGTGAGCGGGTTTGTGCGGGTACGGGGAGGCGTCGTTATACCGGGTGCCAGGTTGCCCAGCATACTTATTTTGGAGGGCTCTGACGCGGGCGGCGCGTCGTGCATGGTTGTAGATGGGATTCATGTTGCGTGGTATTAGAGCGACTCTGATGGTTTTCCGGATGTTGAGAGGGATGCGGTGGTTTTGGTCCTGTGGTGGCGGGGTTATGTATCCCAAGCGGGCGAGGGTAGTGCGTCCAGGTTTGGTGAGTTTGAGGCGTGACAGCTGGGCGACATTGTGGGGTTCTTGTAATTCTTCCCATGTGTTGTGAAGTCCAAGTGGAGTAATTTGCGTGTGGCCGTTTTCGGGGGTAGACCCAGTGCAGTTTTGTAGGCTTGCCTAATCATAATATTTAGCTTCTCTTTTTCAGCATTTTTAGGGCTAGGTATGGCGCACCGTAAGTCATTCGACTAATCAGGATAGCTTGGATTATGCGCGTGGTGTAGGCTTCTTTGAGGCCGTATCGGCGATGAGAGACCCGCCGAATGATGCTGACCAACTGATTCAGAGTTTGTTGTATATGAAGAATGGTGTGAGAGCCGGAGCCGTCCTTCGGGATCTTGAGGCCTAGAATTCGGAGGTGAGATACTTTAGATACAGGTTGGCCATTTATGTGCAGGTCAGGATCCGGGATTTCTTGTTCCTGGCTTTTGCGAGTTCTTTTACATAGCGTGAGGAGTGCGGATTTTTCAGGGGAGCATTCTAAACCACGAGATTGCAAGTATCGTTGGGCAATCTGTATTGCTTCTTGGAGAGCGTCTTGTTGGGTGCCTGTGGAGCCCATGGGGGTCCACATAGTCAGGTCATCTGCGTATGTTGCATGCTTGAGGTTTGGGATGCGTTGAAGGAGAGGTGGCAGATCCTTCATGGCAATGTTGAATAATAGGGGGATATTACTGAGCCCTGTGGGCTGCAGGAGAAAAAAAGTGGCCAATAGCCGCTACATTGCTTTAATGGCGTAATTCGAGCGCTCAAAGAACGCCAAGACTCGGGAAAGAGAGAAAAAAATTTTGAGCAGGTTTCCAAGTTATCTATTGGGCACAGAGCAGGCTGAGGTACCTTGTTACCCCCTATTCTGAATACTGGGTGTGTTTGTTGACTACGTTCTCAAAACATTTAATAATTAGAAAAAAAAGTGTTTCAGGGTACCTTTAACTAAGCCTACAAGTGCGCTCATCTGTTTGTTTCTTCCAGCGTCCTCGTTTAAGTGTAATACAGAATCAGTTCCAACTAGGCCGACTCGCTGGGATTCTTTTTAGTACCACCAGCGTATCGTTAGTACGGGAGCAAGTGGCTGAGGGTGCGGTTGTAAAACGCAATGCTGCACAGCCCACCTAACAGGGCACGCAATTCCCATCCAAGCGACGTACTGTCGTGAATGCCAACATCCCACCCTACTGTTCATAATTCAGGGCTCTGTGCTGGTTGCTGTGCTCACCTCACCACGCTTGAAGTGAGATAGTTTACGTTAAAGGGCGGGGCTTCGACTCCACGAAGGTACTGAAGAGGTACACATTTTGAGTACGCCAGTGTGTACGCGATGCTTTGTGGCACTTAGGAACGTCATGGATCAGGAACGTCGTGAATCAGAACCATTGTTAACTAGGAACGTCGTAGATCAGGACCGTCGCGGATCAGGAACGTCGTGAATCAGGAACGGTGTGAACTAGTAACATTGTGAATTAGGAACATTGTGAATTAGGAACACTGTGGATGAGGAACACCGTGGATCAGGCACGTCGTAAATCAGGAACGTTGTGAAATAGGAATATTGTGGATCAGAAAGTCGTGGATCAAGACATTGTGAATTAGTAACATTGTGGAGCAAGGACGTCGTGGATCGGGAACATCGTAGATCAAGAACCTAGTGAATTCTTGGTAATTAAGAACGTTGTGGATCGGGAACGTCGTGATCCTGGTTGGTTCCCCCATGCACTGCGGACGCTCTCGTCGCCGAGGCTTGTCTTTCTCGCGCTCAATCCAAGACCTGAGCAACGAAGCTCACGTGTTCAATGTGTCAAAGCGACACAATATATCTGTGGTTTTCCTTTGCGCATGCGCTATTTTTAAAGCTAAGCTTTCTCTGCCTCACTGATGGCGTTCGATGTCGCGCCAAAACGCACTGCAGGAAAGCCAACTTTTCACAACGGGACCTAGAAGCCCCACCTGTCATAGACAATTATGTCTGGGAAGGTTGCAACATGACCACAGGAATGAAGAAAGGGGGAGGTGTTGGCATGCTCATTAAACAAGGGACCGACTGGCAGAGAGTGCATGAAAGTTGTAAAGAGCATCTATGGGTAAGAGGCACCATAGAGGGGAAAAATACATGGTTAGGAGTGGTGTATCTGTGGACCGGAAGTAGTGCTAGGGAGGAAAATGGGGAAATGGTAAACTGTTTGAGAAGAGATATAAACGAGTTCAAAGATTCGGGCGAAATAATCATAGTTGGAGATATGAATGCCCATATAGAAGGTTTGGATGGATACACAGACCACAACGGTTCTCTAGTGATAGATCTATGCCAGGAAAACCGGCTTGTAATAGTAAACACGGAAAGCAAGTGTGATGGACAAATAACGTGGGAAAGCGGTAACAGACAGTCCAGCATAGACTACAGTTTAGTATCCGAGACAGTATACAGAAGGCTGCGGGAAATGAGGATAGATGAAAATGGAACAGACAGCTTAGGAAGCGACCACAAGCGGTTTAGCTTGCACTTTGGAGGCGCAACCCGAACAAATGCAGAAATAGGTACAATAGGAGGAAATAATTTGAATAATGAGCAGTTAAAGATCATCGCTGATAAATTGGAAGATGAAATCAATAAATACCCAGGCAAAAATTGGGATTACGACGAAATGATTGCGTTCATAAAGGGTAAGATGAATGAAGCAAAGGAACGAAACCGATGGAAAGGGAAGAGAAAGCCGAGAAGCTGGTGGAATAAGGAAATAAAAGAGGCTATTGACCAACGAAGAAAGGCGTCGAGAGAACATAGAGAAGCAAAAAGAACTGGTATGGAACCGGAGGTAGTGAAGGAGAAGTGGGAGGTCTACCGGGGAAAAAACTAGAAGTGCAGAAAATGGTGCAAACAAAGATCAAGCAGAAAAGCGAACAATGGATGGCAGAAATACGGAAGAAGGACAAAAGCGCATCCAAGAAGTTTTGGAACCATGTAAAATCACTAAGCTCAAAAAACGATAACCATCAAAAATTCCTGATTGATGAAGAGGGGGAACATTTAGAAGGAGAGCACGCGTTGGCGCATATTCATCGAGTGATTAGTGAGAAGTTTAGGACAATAGTGGTAGGGAAACCTGCACCGATAACATCAGCGCCACAAAGGACTGCGGAAAGGGAAATAAGTTTGAGCAACCTTGATTGGAAAAAAGCAGAGCAAAAGGTTTCCCCCCAGACAGCAGTGGGCCCGGACGGAATACCAATGCAACTGATAAACCTACTTGGACCTAAAAGTAAGGAATCGTTTATGAGGGCAATAGATAAGGTGATAGAAACCAAACAAATACCAGAGGACTGGTTAGAAAGTAGGATGAATTTAATATATAAAGGCAGAGGAGACAAAGCCAGTATTGATTCATACAGACCACTCACAGTAACGTCGGTGGTGTATAGATTCGTAATGCAGGCGATAAAATCAGAAATTCAAGTATGGATGGAAGAAAATGAAATACTTGGGGAACTGCAGAATGGATTTAGACAAGACAGGCGACTGGATGACAATCTGTTCGTGATAACGCAATGCATTGAAATTGCGAAAGCACAGAATAGACCACTATGGATTACGTTCTTGGACATTAAAGGGGCATATGACAACGTAAACAGAGAACGGCTGTGGAGGATGCTGAAACTCCAGGGGTTAGATGACGAGTTAGTACAGTTCCTTATAGCAATCTATAAAGACAATAGAGTGCACCTTACTTGGGAAGGACAGAAATGCGCCCAGCAGGTCAACATCCATCGGGGACTGAAACAGGGATGCCCTTTGAGCCCAATACTGTTCATGCTTTACATGGCAGGGTTAGAAAAGAAAATGGAAGAAAGTCAAGTAGGGTTTAGCCTAACCCATATGCTGCAAGGCGAAGTGGTACAACAGCATATTCCGGGAATGTTATACGCAGACGACATTGTTCTTTTAGCTGATAACCAAACCGATATGCAGCGGCTAATAAATATTTGCGGCCAGGAAGCCACTGACCTCGGATTAAATTTCAGTGCAGAAAAATCAGGAATAATGGTTTTCAATGACACTATCACCGACGTAGTGTCTATCCAGCAAGGCGAATTACCTAGAGTGAAGGAATATAAATATTTGGGAGTGTGGATAAACGAAGGGGATAACTACTTAAGTACTCACGAGGAGCAACTTAAGGTTAAGGGAAAGCGAAACGCAGCTATAATGAAGCATAGAGCTCTGTGGGGGTATAACAAATATGAAGTAGTAAGAGGAATGTGGAAAGGAGTAATGGTTCCGGGTCTCACGTTTGCGAATGCTGTACTCTGCTTAAAATCAGACGTTCTATCAGGCCTTGAAGTAAACCAGAGAACGGTAGGACGTTTGGCCTTAGGCGCGCATGGAAAAACAACTAACGAAGCAGTTCAGGGAGATATGGGCTGGGCGTCGTTTGAAGTTAGAGAAGCTCAGAGTAAAATATGCTTTGAGATGAGGTTGAGGGCAATGGATCAACGAAGGTGGGCAGCTAAGGTTTTTAGGTACCTATACTTGAAAAGTGTGGACACGCAGTGGTTAAGAAAGACTAGAAGGCTAACGATGAAATACGGAAAGAACAGTGGGGAATCCAAAACAGCCAAGGTAACCAAAAAAGAGGCAAGGCAGATTGAAACGAATAAATGGAGGGAAAGAATGGAAGCTAAAACGTCGTTAGAGATGTACAGGGCTGAGAAGATGAACATCAGAAAGGAAAATTTCTACGATAATTCCCAGGGCAGTGCTTTGCTTTTTGAGGCTAGAGCAGGTTGCCTGCGAACTAAGAGTTTTGTGGGGAAGTATTCACGAAATGATGGGGTATGCGTGGTTTGCGGAAAAGAAACAGAAACTATGCGGCACATCGTGTTAGAATGTGAGGGTATCCATCCAAATCTACATGAAGGGAATATTGGGATTTCAGAAGCCCTAGGATTTAAGGGTATCACAGAGGAAGTTACCTTCAAGGCTGTCGAGGGGACGAAAAGAAGATTAGAATGCTGGTGGACGAAAAGCAGAGAGGGGAATATTGCCTAGGACAGTTACCACCTGTAACAGAAAAAAAAGTATTTTGTGCCTAATAAGCTTTTCGTGCCTGCTCTAAGCAGCACTAGTATTGAACCAAAGGTGTAAAACATATGTATATTAGTCCTTTTTGGTAAGATGACATGTCATCACCCCGATACAAAGGGGAAACCAATAGAAATCATCATCATCATCATTTCACGCAAGGACGACGATGATGATGACGATAAGTGAAGGCGCATCAAGCGATTCAGGGGGAAAAAAACGCTTCCCTTAGTCGGAATTGAGCCCGGGTCCCTGGCGTTATGAAGCTAACGTCTATCCGATCGCACCATTCCGACGCGGTCGAAGAAGCTTGGATTTTGGACTTTGACTTTGATTCAGGTTGCACATCAGAAAGTTCCGCATTTTAACCATCCTTCTCTTAAGAATTGAACTTGTTTATCGCGCGCACTCTGAAGAAATGCACATGCAAGTCCCCGTTGCCCTGAATCTATACACGTGCTCACCGGTTGCGGCAGATTACAACAGGAAAAAAATAGAGGGAGCTGCTTCACATATTATGTTTAAACCAATTCCCTTTAAAGGGTGTTCTGAAATTTCTCGATATTCTCCAACAAGCCCAAGCCTCCACATTCTCGCTGCTCACGCATGACGCCAGATTTACCGGTTGGAGCGCTTAACCAGACTTTTTTTTACTCCAGGACGAAATGGCCTCAAGGCTCAGATGGCGTGGTTCAGCAAGCTCCGTACATTTGTGGCTGGATATTGATAAACTCTTGTTGTGTCCTCTGTACAACTTTGACTGCTCCATTAAATGTTTATTCCTCCTCCTTCTTTCAATGTGCCCAGCTAGGTCTTACTCGCAATCGAATGCATTTTGCAACTAAAAAGAAGCGACGCTGTACCACAGAGTGTGTGTGCATAAAAAAACGCTTTTCAGACACAAAACACTGGTAGTCCGTTTACGTTTTTGCGTGTCCAGTACATCGCACAGATTACAAGTTCTCGGCCGTCGGGCGCGGGGGCCACGGATGGGTCAGGAACATACAAGCAGCCGCGCCGGAACCATAGTGAACACAACTGCCAAAGCCAGATTCCCGCAAAGAGCAGGCAAGGGCAGCGCCCCTGCACGACGACGCCGAACAAAACAAGAGAGGCGACCATCCACGGGGAGAAGTGGTCGGCAATCGCGGTAATTTGCCGCCGGCTTTCCGGCCACCGTGGGAGCGCACGTGCCACCGAGCCGGGGTCGGGAAGGGCGGGAGGGAGACGTGCACTGGCGACTCGCCCGACCGCGACCGGCGCGTCACTATGACGCGCGAGTTGATCGCGTGCGGGGTATACGAGACGTCGCTTCCTCATCCTCCTGTTACCTGTGCAGCCTGCCGCTGAGCGGCTGCTGGGAGTGAGTTAGCGAAATGATCTGTATGTCACGGGCGCATGGATGGAGCAGTCGCTTTCTGTGCACGTCACCCGGCTGCCCAACACTTCAACGCAGTGCCTGTTTGATTTAGCCCGTCTTTTCCTATCCTACGACGCACCAGGGACATATTGGAACATTACAGGTTGGGCAGACGTATATATCCGCATCCTCATCCACAAGTCACCAAAGAAGAAGCAACGAAGTTAAAAAAATTAGCAGTGACTTAGCTCGGCTATGCCAGGATATACGTAGCGTGAGCTAAGGTTCAGCTGGTTATGCTTAGCTTTCCTGGTTGCCTAGGATTAGCTTGATTATCATGCTTACTGCTGCTTCAATGACACACACACGGTATACGCATCATGTGACACATGTATATTTATCAAGCGGCTCCGGCGCAGTGTCACCAATTGCCCAGAGCTAAGCTGGTTCCACAGGCGCACGCCGGTGTTGCTGCGACACACGAGCCATCGGTTCCACACCCGACCACCCCTCGAATGATCATCAAATGAACCGGGCCGCCACGTGCGGGACGGAGGTTGGCGAAGATGCTGGGCGCGTGGGGTGTGTGAGAGACGCTGGGCAGCGAGCAACGTTCTGTGTGCCGTGTGACGTCACTGCTCCTCGCGCATGCATAGCACGGCTCTCGTGGAGGCACGCGAAACTGCTCAACCTCCGCTAGTGTAGCTTACACTCTTTCCCGCACGCCTCACAGTTGCACATGATTTGTCCCAGTCTGTACAGTTACGACTACCGATTCTGCGGCACCCCCAACACGGGTGTGAAGAAACTCCCGGAGGTCCTGGCGCCATCGACGGAGCAGTGGGAAGCCCTGTCGCCCAGCGAGGTCCTGGATGACCAGCGCGGCCTGGTGATCTGGGTCAGACAAGCAGCTGAGGGCTATGGCATCCTGGACTATGGACGCTACCCATCATAGATGATCAACGATACTACAATGAAGGTCATCCAGCTCTCAATTTTCCTTTTATAGGAATCAATAAACTTTTATTCCTCTTCCTTCTTCCTCAGCGTTGCAAATATACGGACACCAACGGATGGGGTTTCGTAAAAATTAGCAGTGGCTTAGCTCGGCTATGCCAGGACATATGTAGCGTCAGCTAAGGTTCAGCTAGTTATTAGGTTTCCTGGTTGTCTAGTATTAGCTGATTAACATGCTTACTGCTGCTAAAATGATTTCCATTCAAATCCAATTTAATCCAATCCAATCCAGTCGCGGCGGCAGCGGCGGCTCCGGTGCGCTGCAGCTGTGCGCCGTGAGACGGCACTGCTCCTCGCGCATGCGCAGCACGGCTCTCCAGGAGCCACGCGAAACTACTCAACCTCGGTCAGTGTAGATCACTACAAAAAGTCTCTTCTTGACGGAATTCGATCTTCCTTCTGTAAAACCGATTTTCGGAGTCCGGAACCGCTTTTGTTGAAGACAGTACTTGCAGCACGGAGAGTCGCTGCGGCGCAATCTGTTGGAGACAGACCGAAGCCATTCCACAGCGTCAACGCGGACCGCGACGCAGTGTCTCCACCGACGAAATTACAAAGGCTTTCGGCAACGCGAGACGATTCAGCCGTTAAAAGCTAGACATTCACGATTTCGCATTACCAACCCATAAGAAGTGCTTAAAGGGACCATGAATACAAAATACAAGTTCGTTTCATTAAAAAGGCTGTTCGACCCCGATAACAAAAATACCGAAGCGAAAACTTCAACCAAATAATCGAGATATTAAAGGAAACATGTTCAAGTACATGGCGACTCCCTGACCACTTTTCGATGAATTTTTGTATGACGTCACTGGATCTTGTGTACGACATCACAGGATTGGCGGCCCCCGACATAAGCCACAGTCAAGGAACACGACTGGGAGATCGTATAGTGGGGCCTCTAGTCACGTTTTAGCGTATCACTTGAATGATAACGCGCAGCTAACACACTGATAAAAATGGTTTTAGTACCGGCCCTTTTCACGTCACTGCCGCCCATATTACGTCAGAGTTGCGCGAAATTTGAAAGTTTTTCAAAATTTCGCGCGTTCTTTCGTTTGGAAACAGTGATGCCAATTTAGCGGATTTTCCGCTAAATCTGACGGATTTCATTTTGTTCTGACGGGGAAAAATTAGTCTAGCGGCTAGCGGATTTTTTGACGGGCCATTTTCATACATAGCGGATTTCTGGCGGATACCTCACGCAGTGCACCGATTCAAAATCGCCCTGCAAGAAAGACCTTACGACTTTGCTTTTAAGCTTGGTTAAAAAAGTCGTAATTCCGACAGAGCATATTGACGTTCTGACGTGCAGACTTGAGGACCACTCGAACCCCAAGCCATATCTGGGCTACCTTTTTGAGACGTACGTTGACAACGTGAAAGCTCAGAAGACAGACGGGTTCTTCTCTCGCAGATGAAGCTGTGATGCGAGAAAGCTGCATAAAGTTTATTACCACGCTAGTAGATCAAATCAGACAGCGACTTCCCTACAACATCACAGTTCTCCAGGAAACATCACTCTTATCGATCGAAAACGCTTTGTGCGTCGTGAAGGAGCCATTGATTCTTCTGCTGGAAGCAATGGCAGTGCCCCTGGGACAATAGAAAAAATTCAAAACCAGTGGAGCAAAATCACCCCCCTGAACTGGAAGCAAATATTATCCAGGCAGTCGTTCTGGTGTGAAGTTCCCTCCTATAAGGACGCCTGCGGCGAAAACCTGTTCGCCGAGCTGGCCAGATTTTCCATGTCGATGCTCGTGCTGCCGTATTCGAATGACGAAGTAGAGAGGACGTTTAGTCAGCCTAACATAGTAAAATCCAAGCTGCGGAATAAGCTGAAGCCTGAAACTACAAACGCCATCCTCGTCGTAAGAGCGGGGCTAAAGCGACACCAGAAACGTTGTTTTGATTACGAACTTTCCGCGGCAGTTCTTAGTGCCATCGGGACACCTGCAACGTATGTGCAACCAAGTCACCTTTCTGGTCCCTGAACAAGTACCAGCGTTCCTGTAGAGATGGTATCAGACGAAGACCTCGGCGACGAAGACCTGTTTTTTGTTCACCTGTGAGTTCTTTTTTTTCATCAGTCTGAAAATTTATAACTTTTAGCCTCATCTGTGATGAGGTTGACAAATGACGACCACCGCCGCACTGAAACCTCAAGTGCTCTAGATAGACTCCTTGGAAGACTCTTTTATATATGTTATTTCAGCTCTCGTAGTTTTGGGGAGATTCTAAGAATGATAAAGGTATTTATCATACGAAATTGCACTGTTTTTCTAATAAAATAGGCCCTAGCGGGAAATTTAGCGGATATGTTTTAGAATCTAGCGGAATCTTGCGGATTTATAATTGCTTTTTATTGGATGTCTGACACCTAGCGATGACAACACTGTTTGGAAAACGTCTTTCACGGCATGTAATAGAGCTGAGTGGGTTGCCAAAGACTAGTTCCTTCAAATTAAACAAACTTGTGTTTTGCGTTCATGAGCCCCTTAAAAGGACTCTGCAACACTTCCGAAAAACGCTTTCGCTCTTTCCTTCGCGTCTGGAAGCACTGCGAAAGCTATAGCTATCACCTGCACGGAACGGCACCGCGGGATTCGCTCTTCGCAGCAGATATGCCTTCCGTTTCTGCTTTGCTTTTGCGGTGATTTTTTTAAAGTTGCCATCCAGTCTGTTCGTTGCTGAAACTAAAGGAAAGCCGACCAATAGCCGCTACACCACTGTAATGACGTAATTCCAGCTGTCAAGGAACGCCAATAGCGGGAAAGAGAGAAAAATCCTTTGAGCGAGTTTCCAAGTTATCTGATGGGCAGGGAGCAGTAATTTTTTGGCTGGGGTAATTTGCGACGCCCTAATTTAATACTGGATGCGTTGGTCGACTGCGGTCTGCAAACATTTAAGAATTAGAAAAAAAAAAGCTGAAAAAAGTGCTGCATGGTCCCTTAATGTCCTTGAAATTTTTTTCTCATCAAAGCAGTGAGGTGTTTGGAGCTCGCAGAATTCCTTTTCTCCGTAGCCCCGAGCCAGCGGGAAACTGCTTAGCCATTGGCTGCGCGTACGGTATAGGACGGAGGCTGAATCTCATCCGGCCATGCCCACCCCGGCAGCACTTCCGGATGCTGGGCCCCCATTGGATGCTCAGGGATTAAAGAAGAGGTGGAGTCAGCGCAGCGCCCGGCGCTCCAACACCGCGCCCGCTTTCTATCGATCGCTGGGATTCTGCGCGCTGGCTCCTATAGCCCTGCTTTCCTCGGCTGCGCAGACTTTTACGCGCTCGTGCTGAAACTTTTTAAAGACGTTATTCTTCCTTGGGCTACTTAAACGCGAAAATTTTTGTCTGTATATATGTATGTAGTTTCGGAACGGATTTCCTATATAAACGTCTTGTTCAAGAATGCCTTTAACTTTTGGTCGGCGGCTGAATCAAGGGACGTGCATGCATACATACATACATACATACATACATACATACATACATACATACATACATACATACATACATACATACATACATACATACATACATACATACATACATACATACATACAAGAAAAGAAAACTTCGAACAAGGTAGAAGCCACGATTGTTGCCAACGTTTCAGCAAAGAGACTTCTGCTGAAACGTTAGCAACAATCGTGGTTTCTACCTTGTTCGAAGTTTTCTTTTTGTGTTCTGTACCATCTTACCATCTTCCAAGTTGTATTACATACATACATACATACATACATACATACATACATACATACAAGAAAAGAAAACTTCGAACAAGGTAGAAGCCACGATTGTTGCCAACGTTTCAGCAAAGAGAGTTGCCTTTGCAACTCTATTTGCTGAAACGTTGGCAACAATCGTGGTTTCTACCTTATTCGAAGTTTTTTTTGTGTGTTCTGTACCATCTTCCAGGTGTATTACACACATACATACATACATACATACATACATACATACATACATACATACATACATACATACATACATACATACATACATACATACAAGAAAAGAAAACTTCGAACACGGTAGAAACCACGATTGTTGCCAACGTTTCAGCAAACAGACTTCTGCTGAAACGTTGGCAACAATCGTGGTTTCTATACCTTGTTCGAAGTTTTCTTTTTGTGTTCTCTACCATTTTCCAAGTTGTATTACATACATACATACATACATACATACATACATACATACATACATACATACATACATACATACATACATACATACATACATACATAAATACATACGCAGATACATACATACGTACAGACCAAAATTTTTGCGTTTAAGTAGCCCAAGAAAAACGTTAGGCTACTTAAACGCGAAAATTTTGGTCTGTATGTATGTATGTATGATATGTGTATGTATGGATATATGATGTATGCATGTATGATGTATGTATGCATGTATGTAAGCATGTATGATGTATCCATGTATGTATGTATGTATGTATGTATGATGTATGCATGTATGTAAGTATGTATGATGTATCCATGTATGTATGTATGAATGATGTATGCATGTATGTATAATGTATGATGTATGTATGTATATATGCCTGTATGTATGTATGTATGTATGTATGTATGTATGTATGTATGTATGTATGTATGTATGTATGTATGTATGTATGTATGTATGTATTTATGTAGGTATGTATGTATTGTTAGACCCAGTGACTACGCTCCCAGTACTTTGGGTTATGTTACCGGCGCTTCTTCGTAATCACCCGCTATCATCAGTGCTAGCCCCGATGCGCTCGGCATCATCATCACCGCTTGGTCTTTTTCCTTGGCCCGAGTGTTGGAATAAACGGCCACGCCAATCGTCGTCTCTCAGTATGTATGTATGATGTATGCATGTATGCATGCATGCATGTATGCATGCATGTATGCACGTATGCATGTATGTATGTATGCATGTATGTATGTATGTATGTATGTATGTATGTATGTATGTATGTATGTATGTATGTATGTATGTATGTATGTATGTATGCACGTCCCTTGATTCAGCCGGCCACCCAAAAGTTAAATGAATTCTTGAACGAGACGTTTATATAAACAATCCATTTCGAGACTACTCAATCCGGTAACAATGTACATACATACTTGTCAGCATTGTTAAGCAAAAAAGAAAATATTAGGCATATCTGAGGCAAAACAACAATATATAAGTGATATTTGCAGTGTCCATTTTATTAAACGTACATGGGTGCTTAATCTTTACGATAGAAAATAACAAATCACTCCTTAAAAAAAATGTTTTCACCTAAAGTAGAAAGAACGCTCGCGCCGCTTACTTGTGCCAGTGTTCCCGGTTCAGCTGTAATGAAAAGGTTCCGGTACATGGCGTGAACAGTGGAACGCGGGAAAATTGAATTACCTTTAAAGGAGCACTGACACGAAAATTTTATGTTACACTTTTATTGCTTTTATCGATGCTTAATGGTCTGGCGAACCTGAAACAGCACTTCAATTACTTCAGCGCGCGATAGTTAATTACATTGAACGGCCTGAAAATCGTTTGTTTCAAATTCCAGCGCTTTCATCCCGATCGGCGCATTTGACAGAATCCCGGCCTGGCCTCACCGCTTTGTGCGGACGTCACCGGCGCCCGCTTGAGAGGGTGCTGCGGCCGCTCGCCGCTCGTGGGGCCGCGCGCGTGAAGTGACGTTACTAGTTTTTGACGAGCGCTGTCACGTCACTTCTTTTGGCTTCACGGGGTGATGTCACGCTGGTGTCCATTTGCTGAGTGCCGCTCCGCGCGCTCCGTCGGCGCGATGAATGAGATCCAATTGAACTATGTTCTTCGCGTCGCAGGCCGCTCATATTTCAGCCAGGGTATTCTCTTGAGTGAAGGAAGCGAACTGTGTAATAATATTAACGCCGAAAATTAGTGTCAGTGCTCCTTTAAGAAACTCCTCCTTGCTTATCGTTGGGAGGAGAAAGACGGGAGGGGAAAAGCGTGATTGGTGGGCCGGAAAGGTAAGAGAGGCAGTAACGTGGCAGGGGCGGCAAAAGACTATCGTCTTTCGACGAAATTTGAAGAGAAGTGAGCATGTAGGCGGCCATTTTTTTTACATTCTTTAAGGCGTAAAATTGCCGAGGTTTTTTTAATGCGTAAGGATTTCTACACCTACTAGACGAAGAAACCAATCCTCTTGATTGCGACGTAAGATGAAATGGAGCTCATCTTAGGGATACATAGAAGGGATTCCATACGAATGCATAAAACTTCGAAGGAAAAAAAAAGCGCGAACAACTCATACAAAAAGAGCAAACAAATCGTATAGTTAAACCTGGATGTAACGAACCTCGATCTATGTAACGAATTTATGGATTTCACGGTTTTTCAATCCCCTCTTGCCAGCCCCGTTGAAGCCCATGTGTTTGCGACCTCTATATAACGAAGACGTTACCACGGTTAACCTTCATGTAACGAATTCGCCACACTGATGAGTCTTAATTTTTCGCACTTCTTCAGAGAAATCGCCCATAGAGATGCACTAATTTAACGAATTTCACCCGCACCGCCAACTAACGTGCGTTTCCACGTGTGAGTGCGGTGACGGTTAGGTTATAGTGCCTAGAATATACTAGTGCCTAGAATATACCAGTATATTCTAGGCACTATAGTTAGGTGCTAGGCCTGCCTGTCGGCGTGTAGCCGTGCGTCTTCCCCTGCTATCTTGGGTGTTGGTTCGTCGGTGATGACTTGTACTGCCGGAGAACAATTTTTTTTTTTTTGTATTTTCAAGATAAGCTTGCCATTTTAAACGCCGTCCCCAAACGCCGAGAAAGAAGAACGTCGCCGCCTGGTGCAGTGTCCCAGCTAGCACCCCCTCACCTATTTGAGTGCAGAAAATAGCATCAGTTCACGAAAAGGCGCTTTTTCAAGATTAGTTTTGTCTGTGAAGGGCATTAAGGTACCGAAAAGTGCTCAAAGTGGTATTAAAGTTGCGTTTGTAAATACGGGGGGGGGGGGGGGGGGGGGAGTGACCTCGCTTATTTGGAGCACCGTCTAAGCTCGCGGGATAACAGCAGTCGCTAATAAGGCAGTTTTTCGTTGCGAAATAAATCCTTGAAGGGTGAGTTCACCGAGGTCACTGATGCCCAGCATTTTGGTTTCGTTTCTGCTGCGGCCACGTGAGCCTTAACTCAAAACCTGCATGTAATAAAAAAATCTGGAACTTTTGCCAAACTTCGTTATACCCATCTGCAGCTATGTTTAACTTTACTACTTCGATATCAAACTCTTTATGCTGCTCCTGAAGAAATCCTTCCGGCAATTCACATTCGTGCAGTGGCGAAGCCGACTTTGAAGGGGTTTGGTGTATAGCTGAGCGGTGTAATCGTTTATTTGATAACTCGCACTTGGCAGTTTCTGAGTTTGTTTGTTTGTTTTTCGAGTCAGGCGCACATCCCAATTTACGGTTGCTCGTTATCGGCGTGTATACCGACTGGCGCTGAAAACTAAACCCTAGGTGGTCTTTTTTTGAATTAAGCAAAACAGGACCACAGCGAATTCGCGCCGCCCTCGAGTAGACAGGACTTTGGCTGATGACATGCAGAAAACGTGTGATTTTCTAATGGTGAATTTCGGTGTGTGGTTTTCTTGTAGCATGCATGCTTTCACCTGCAGTGAGCTTTGCAAAGCTCCCGTGTTTGAGGAATGAACATGTAGAATCTATACACATTCTATAGAGTTCTTTCTACTGTAGTTTGCCTCGGAAGCTTTTGGTCAGCGCACAGCGAATAAAAACAAGTGAAAGCGTGTTTAGATTATTTTTCCGTAACCGTGTCAAAAGAGAACGTATACAGCGTGTATTTTTGGGTCTGCTAGCTCCGTAAATCACCTCCTATGCCCACACAAATCGCTTACAGTGTATATGTCCATTTTGTTAAAAGTCTTCGTTAGCGATCTAAAACTAAGTGAAAGCTAGAGTGGCCACAAATTCATTTGCCGCGAAATTCAAAGGTTAACGAACGCTCGGCGTCTCTGAGAGGCAGCGCTACACCAACCAGGCAGCCCTATACTAGAGCGCAGCAGAACCGGGTGTATACCTACATTCAAACAAACAACGCTTTCCAAGATCCGCCGAGCAATATGCCTCCCATTTCCCGAAAACAATGCGCAACGCCTCGCTGCCGTCGGAGTCTCTCAGGTCAGAAGCGTTCTTCAGCTGCCGGTACCGGCACAGCCCCAAAGCCGCCGAAATTTGTCGAGCAGGGCTAGACCACGGCTGCCGGACAGTCGCGGGAGACTCGGGTCGCGGGCAGCCATGCCACGCGCCGACACACGCTCAGTCCAGTCGGTTGCGCACCGACTGTGACGTGGACATCTGCTCGGACGGAGGCAAGCCGTTGCCAGCGGGCCTACATCCAGCTGTCGCACGCGCGCGGGCCGAGCTTTCTACGCGAGCTGCACGGACGCAGGCTTACAGCAGCGCGAGCGAGCGAGCGAGGAAGGGGGTGGGGAGTGCGTGTTCCATTCTGTGTTTCACGCGAGTGCTGCTTTATTTACGCGGCGTTGCTCGTCCAGTTGGCGGCCGGGCGGCCGGCCGTGACGACATGTTCCGAGCGCGTCTGCTGCTGTGTGCACTGTTTTGCGCGTACGAGGAGTTTGCTTTTGGAGGAGGGAGCTCGACGCGTGAATCATACGTCGACGTAAGCAGCGCTTCAGTGCATTCCGCAACTCGGCGCGGGGGGGACTCGAGAGTTCAACAGCCGGATGCGGTGACCGCATTTCCGACGAATCTGCGATGTGAAAGACGCCAATGTATTTTTTTTTTGCGCGCGTCAGAAGGACTTTAGGTGAAAGAGAAAAAAAAAAAAGAAGGGTGGGGGGTACTAAGTAAGACTCCGAACAATGTGACGGGCGCTGACTTCCAACTATTTATTGAAATGTATCCACGCAATTTTAATCTTGGATCATGTCTCAGAAGTGCTCAAAAGTAATGATAGCAACTGTAAAAGGTGATAACAAACGCATGCAAACATAAAATTTAAAGGGGTTGTTCAGAACGTTTTCAGAACGTGAAGGCGAAAGTGTAGCTGGCTTTTGTACGTTGTTGACCTTTATGTTAATCTTTGAGGCCACGCCCTTTATTGGTTGGGGCCTGTTGCGGGGGGTGTTGGGGGGGTGTACAAATCCCTGATGGGCCTTTTTGTTTTACTATACATCATGGTCTGTGCATGCTTTATACCCTCTTTTACCTATAAAACCCACTCGCTCGACAACAAGTGGTCCACATAACTCGTAGCCATCCGTTACCGGCACCCGCCAACACGTTGGCGTAATCGGACGCCTCGTATTTCAACTGTATACTGGGGCCGAATTCTCCAAAAAAGGGGCGTCGCTTTGAAACGACGCAGTAGCGCCATGCAAATGCATGTGTTCTGGGGTAGGGGCCGTCGCTTTGACTGCGGATTATGCACGAGTTCAGCCAAGAAAAGCACAGTGGCAAGGAAGCGCTTTGTGCCCTTGCCACTGTGCTTTTCTTGGCTGAACTCGTGCCTCATCCGCAGTCAAAGCGACGGCCCCTACCCCAGAACACATGCATTTGCATGGCGCTACTGCGTCGTTTCAAAGCGACGCCCCTTTTTTGGAGAATTCGGCCCCTGGAGACACTTGTCTATAGTCTGTGTGGGTGCGCAGTATTCTCTGGCTTCTAAAGCAAGGAAACACATACCACGCATACAGAATACGATTAGAGTGAATGAAAAAATTCATCTGCTTACTTAAGCATGTCCATGTGCTTTGCAGATAAAAAGCCTGGCAATACACTTACCAATTCATTTATTTATTTGCAACATACTGCGGTCTTGAAAAGACCAAGCAGGAGAGGCAAAAAAATTCAGTGGCAAACACGTGATGGCTGATAATGACAACAGGCGTACACAGTTACAAGAAGATAAATTAATCATACAGAGATGTAATGTGGACCTTTAACAAATCTTAACACGACCTTCAGAACAATGCAAAATAGGTCTAGCTCCCTATGCATACTCACAATATACAATAAACAGTAAAGGCCTTACGAAAAAAGAAGAAACTGCAGCACAGGCAATATGGCACGCTCAAAATCGCTTCAGGACTGAGATGTGAAGACCGCTTCCGGTAGTGAATTCCGGTCCAATACTTAACGCGGGAAAAACTAATTCTTGAACATGTTTGTGTGGGCTCGATACGGAAGCAACTCGTGCGTGTGCCGATGTCTTGTGGAGCGTGATTGAAATCGTTGGATGCACACCGATGCTTTTACCTTTGCGGAACCAGTACAAAGAACAAACAACAACTTCAGGTGGTCAACTTTTCGTCCATGTTCTACGGTTGAAATGTTGTTTTCCATCATTAGCGAAGTTGGTAAGCCAGTGGTCTTATATTTGCCAAAAATGAACCGTAATAGCGCGCAAGCGTTGCATCATTCCAAGCCTGTACTTATCTTTTTTAGTGACTTCTTTGCTGCTACATTGTATTTACGTCTCATTCTTTCCTTTCGTTTCTTTCTCCTTGGCGTGAATTCCTTTGACCGGTTTCTTTTCTGCTACTTCCGTTTCTTCGGATTATGGCGCGAATTACGTCACTTAGCAGACATGCACATGCTACAGCTTCTATATCAGGGTTCGACGCGGCTGGTGTGCACATATTCTGCTCACGTACTATAACGTACTATCACGTACTATCAGCATGCACTACTCTATAATTTTTACGTTTCCAATTCATAGTTTTTGTTAAAGCTCACGATTCCTGACCAAACTGCAAGTGGGTATGGTCCACGGAGAAAGCAGCAACAACTTTTGTTCCACAGCTGGCAGCGTGGAGAGATGGCGCAGTACGGCAATGAAGAAAAAAAATTACACCATCTTCCCGTAGGGGAACCCTGAGAAGTATGCAAAGCAGCCATGGGGTCGATTCAAGTGCCCAATAGTTTTCAGTTCGTCGTTTCCGTGAGGTTGAGGTACGTAGCTACCGTTATATTTACCGTTTGGTTTCCATGATAACTACCACACTTTTCACTTACCGGAACTGCGAAATGGGAAATTGCGTTGACCCCATGGCTGTTTCGCATACTACTCAGGGTTCCCCTACGGGAAGATGGTGTAATTTTATTGGAGGGGGTGGGGGGCGTTAGAGTGGAGAGGCATTAAAGAGAGAGAGAGAGAGAGAGAGAGAGAGAGAGAGAGAGCCGCTGTACGTGGTATGAGTTTTTCTTTATTTAAGAATTATCATCATCATGTTCAACGTAGGTGACGTCGAGCTGTGGTTTGCGTTCAGCTTTGATTATGACCGCCTTATGGTCTGTGAAATGTTGTCAAGGGCTGTTGCAGTGGATGAACCCTAAAGTTGCTGAAGATGAGGTCGATGCACGTTCCCCTGATGGTCGTGGGCTGCTTGTAATCACGGCCCGCCGAGACTCGCCGACGCGCGCCGCTGCCGACGATGATGAAACGTCGACGGCGCGTGAAGCGTGCTCGTCTCGTGCCGGCCCAGGAAGACACCGGCAACACTGTCGCTCCAGGAGCCATACAAGGGACCGGGCGTTCAGCAAGCCGAGCATGTGCAGTGGGGGTGTGGATGGCGCAACAACGACAACGACAAGGGAGGGACATAGCCCCGACCATGAGATGCTTCGCATGTAAAAAGCCGAGATAGCGCACTGGTATATAGTGCATTAGGCTTCTAGTGCGGAGACCCGAGTTAAATTCCAACGCGAACTGAAAAGTGTTTTTGTATTTACATTTTTGACAAAGATGGTGTTATTTTGCCTTAAAACGACCCGCCGTTTGTCGAATGCGTTGGCCATCATGCACACCTGAAAAGCTGGCCGTCGCCGCTAATGCCGGGTTGATTAACTCAGCCGGCGGCGGGATTGTCTCGTCGCGTGCCACGTGAACTCGGCGCTGGTGCGCGCTGGGCCGCGTCGCCAGATGCCACGCGCGTGTGGTGGGTATCGGTGCTCATGCGACCCGCCTGCCAGTAGGCTGGGAAGGAGCTAATGCCTCTCGTGTTAGACTGGCGGCCACAAGGAAGACAAAAATGGGTCACCTACGTTTAACACTTGTAAATTTAGTGATCCCGAGCGGAAGGTCTGCTTGGCCTGGTTATACAAAGACTACGCGCACAGTGTTTCATGGAAATTAGGCCACTAGATGATTGGATTCAGCATTTCGCTTGCGCGGTGCGCACGAACAGACGGCTGAGTGACCAAGCGCAGGCGAAACAGCCGTTAAACCCTCGCCCAGTCACGTGGTACCACAACGACGAGGCTCCGAGCGAGCGCAGCTGCGACACCTCGCCGAAACGGATCACGTGGCGTGACGTCACACTTGCGCTTCGTGACATCACACTTGCGCTACGCCTGCTTAAGGTCATGGCAACGCGATAGATGACCTTGCGAGACATCGCATAGTAGAGCTTTCTCTTTTAAAAAAGGATGCGAACCGCATCCGCGGCCTGCAGTGTTTCGTGACGCCACTCGTGGTTCCGCGAAACCTTTGTCTGTCATGCAGCAATACGACCTTAATTGCGACAACAATCGATACAGTAGTACCCACCCAAATTATGGACCGCGAAACTCCGTACTATTTAGCAGCATGTTTCACCATCTCTGGCATGAAGCAAAAAGAGCGTCCTTTAAAAGCAGAGTGTTGTGCGTCCCTTTACGCATCTGCACCATAATCTATCTCAATGAAGACAAGTTGGCGTGACTGTCGACAGCCCGACCGATAGACTGACCTTATTTATACACTCACCTATTTATTCGCATGCCTACATTATACCGGAGGCGTTGTTGTGGGCGGGCAGCATACAAAAGGCAGACGACAAGGCAACGTACATCGTAACTAAAGGAAGAAGGTACGATGTATGTGGTGCATAGAGCAGCATAAATCATTCAGCGTACGCGCATTGTCATGTTCCTGCTGTGAGAGCGCTTCCGGAAACATTTCATCACGCACTGTGACAACGGTGTCAGGCACTACGTCACCCTCCTCATCCGTTTCCGAAAAAAAAATTGTGGTTCATTCCTGTGTCATAGGAATTGGTAAAACCCGAAAGTGAAATGTGCAGCGAAATCTTCAGCTAAGCATGATTTGCGGGTCGGCGGCTGTCTTGTGGGTGTGCCTGACGAGCGACGTTGTGCTGGCGGGTCACTTCGGCAAAGGTGTACTGGCGTCATTTCCGTGACGGATATGACGTCAGTGAAATCTTGGGGTATCCCGGCATATAAAACTCTCGTGTTAAAATATAAAACCCGAAAGCGAACAGCCCCAATTATAACGTACTCTTTAGACCTAAAGGTTGCTTCCCCGCAAGAAGACCCTGTGTGCAGGGGTGCACCCTTTACAGGCCTCTTTCTTCGTCGTACTGGCGTCCCTTTTGTGACGGATATGACGTCACTCAAATATTTGTGTATCCGGGAATAACACACTTTCACGTAAAAAGGATGACGCTTTAAACGTAGACGTGCGGAATTATATTCTCGCATTTTTTGCGATTATTGTTTCTTCTTTAAAGGGGCAGACAACCGGTTTTTCTGGAGTGCATGTCCTCTAGCTCCCATGAAAGCCAGCGTTTTGTATGCTGGGGTAACCGCAAGGAATTTATAAATAAATAGGCGGAAATAATTTTAATTTTGCTCGAAAATTTCTGAAGTCTCAAAGGTGGCGCCGTGTAGTGTCTAAAGGTGACACAACCGTACGTGTCCAAACAACTCCGTCTTGTTCAACGCGTGATTAAAAAGCCGCACCAAGGAATGGGAAAGGTTGCACATTATTGTTGTTTTAGCACGGGACAAGTTTTTAAATGCATAGCATTTTAGTAACTCACAATGTCACGCGGCGTTCGGCCTAGTCCGCAGCCAGGCCACTACACTATAAAAGAAACAACAGTTTCCGGCGCCCGGATTCGAACCCATGACGCCGCGGGCGGAACGGCAAGTGCCGGGCGCACTACCGATTGAGCCACGCAACCAACACGGATTTCGATGCACCGATAGCGCCTTATATCCTTCACTCATTTATGGTTTGTTTCGAAAGCGCCATAAGTTGTCACGCGCCTCCGCAAGATGGCGACACAGGTTCCGCGATCGAGACTATGATCGAGAGACCCGCCATAAGTTGTCACGCGCCTCCGCAAGATGGCGACACAGGTCCCGCGATCGAGACTATGATCGAGAGACCAGCAGCGCTGGTCGCGTCTCGTGCTGCCGGGACGCCCCGCTGTAGCCCACCGCAAATTTGATGACGTGCAGCGTGTAACAAGAAAACCAACAACCAATACGTAATCCATACGACTTGCCGGCGCACCCCCTCGGAAATGCTGTGCATTTGATCGTGCCCCTCGCGAGGGGGATGTTTTGTTATTTTATATTCAATTTTTTATAAACTCAAATCTACGCGTTGTGTGTTTTAATAATGGTGATTTGGTGTGTTTTACGCCGCTTTAGGTTTGGGGCGCAGCCAATCACCACGTTAAACTACCGTTCTCTATCGCGCGAACAGACATGTCACGTGGGTGCTCTGTGCAACGACGCGTTTTATAGCTTCATCGCTCACAGGGCTATCCGTTCAAGAACCTAGTTAAGACAGAGAGAGAGAGAGAGAGAGAGAGAGAGAGAGAGAGAGAGAGAGAGAGAGAGAGAGAGAGAGAGAGAATAAGCGTTTATTTGGGTAAACGGTTGTGGTCGTTGCACCACATTGCTGCTCCAATGATCGCTCCTTTTATGCCCGAGGGTGCCATAACGAAGATAGTGACCATCCGTAAGAGCACCAGTGTCTCCAAACGGGTGTGTCTTTCTACAGCAGAAGATAACCTTCCAAGTGGCATCAATCCTCCAGTTGGTATATTATGTCGAACGTATAGAGACAGAGCTAGAACTTCATCAACAGTGCTACTGCGCGAGACCCGAGCGCGGACTCCTGTTAACCCATTCAAAAATTGTTTTTTTTTCCTATTAGATGCCTTTTTTCAATGTCGCTGGCAGTTGCCGCACGGCTTACTGGTCACTGTTGCCAGCACTCCTTTTAGCGGGACACGCATGGCTGATAGATCTAACAATTTCGATTTTTTTCTCAATCAATCAATCAATCATTGGTTTATTTCAAGCATAGGTACATAATATTTGCAAACAGTGCTTGGCCCTTAGCCAAAGGCTAGTTGTGGGTCCAAATTCGGAAATGCATAGTTATAAGCAGTCTCATTGTTATCAATCAGTGTATAAACATACTGTCAGATTGCAGTAACTACCAATACAACATCATACATAACACGTGATGACTATTTGAAAAAAAAAAAGAAGAAAGGCCGCGAACTTTGCGACTGTACGCAAGTTCTTGGGCGCTATCTTGTTAAAAGTTCTTGGGCGCTATCAGCCAAACGGTACCGGGTTAAGGTGTTTTAAGTGATGCCCTTTCCTGTGGTATATACAAGAAAACATATTTGACAAAAATCGGGTTGTGTGTCCCTTTAAACATACTGAAAGTACAGGTGGTGGTCAATCGTTGCTTCCTCGCAGGTAATTTAGTTTCTAGAAGGAGCGTCTAGACAAGGTCAAAGTTTAAGAAGGTCTTGAGACACAGTGCTTTAGGTTTGTAACGTGCGCGTTACAAATCGCTAAATTGGCGGGCCAATATGACTATCATCCGATTGAGCCACAAGTCAGAATACAGCGTTCGTATTGCCTCTATTTTATTAATATTGAGAGACAAGGGCTAGGAACGGCGTTTACTGAGGCGTTCGAGCCGCAAGCACCGCAGAACACACGATGATGATGATCATGCCCGTAGAAGATGATGGAACAGTACCGCATGGCTGGTGCTGATGAGTATGTACAGATGAAGACGAGGTGCGGGAATTGTCCTCTGGAGTTCTCCACCTCCGGGAGTGTGGTCGCGAATGCTCACAATATGCACTTTGTTGCACGGGTCTCAGTCCACGAAAGCATCTTCAAGCACACGTTAGAAACAGATTGACCTATTGATGAATAATTGATTGATTGATTGATTGATTGATTGGTTGATTGATTGATTGATTGATTGATTGATTGATTGATTGATTGATTGATTGATTGATTGATTGATTGATTGATTGATTGATTGATTGATTGATTGATTGATTGATTGATTGATTGATTGATTGATTCTGTGATTTAACGCGCTGAGGCTACGCCTGGGCTCAGTCTCGCCGTAGTGGAGAGCTCCAGATTAACCTTGACCACACGGGGATCTTTAACGTGCACCGAAACCTCAACACGTGGGAATTTTCGCCTTTCGCCTCCATCAGAAAAGCAGCCGCCGCGGCCGGGAATGGAACCCGCGACCTGGTGCTCAGCAGCACAACGCCTTAGCCACTGAGCCACCGCCGCGGGTCGCTAGAAACACAAAATGGGTCACGTTAGGTGGGTTTTTCGGGAATTTCGCGTAATAAAGTTAGGGAACGTCCACGACGTTTAAGGTGGTGTATACTCAAAGACACTCAAATAGTTTACATGATTTGCTTCTTGGATTAGTGTGTTATCTAGGGGATAGTCGTAAAAAAGTATCCCGATTTCCACTGCTGAGAATGTTAAGTACAATTTGCAGAGTATGAGATACATATACATTTGCAAAACCAAAAATGGATTCGGTAAAGATCAGCCGTGAAGGAAGAAGTGCCAAGGCTTATGATGTCTCGGTAAGCAAACATCCCCGCATAACCTACTAATTGATATTATCCCTAGGCTAACGTTATAAATATGTATTAGAAATAAAAGTGGCCTTAGAACAGATTCTTTGGGACATCCATGTGACAGCCCCAATGTTAGATTCTAAGCCGTTTATGATCGACCACATTTTTCGGAACGACCTCTCGATATGATTCTAGACCCAACTGAGAATCGGAAAGGCCAGGTTAATACATCTTGAGAAGTATCAGTGCGTACGAAACAGGTCAAATGCCTTTTATAATATGAAAAAAAAAATGCAATAAACTTGTTTATTGTAGCCTGATGAAGAATAAATATCACGAGAAAATTCAAGCAGCTGAGTGGCATATATCAGCTAGGCGACACAAGAAAAGCCTGCGCGGAATCCGTCTTGAGCACAGCGTAATTTTTTTCCCAAGTAAAGAAAAATTGTTAGATATTGTTACGACAGCATAAATAAGATGGCACTGGAGCATAGCGCTGTAGGCCTAATGCCCGACGAAGCAGCTGTGTAAGTGTGTAGACTGCGCCAGCTCTCTTCTGGCCGCCTCGTTAATATTGTAAATACGCCATTCCCATCTTCCGTTGCTCGTGTCTTATGTTCTGCCGCTGCGTAACAATGTAAAAGATGTTCCAACTTCTTAAAACACGCGCATTTATAAGGCACAACAGACAGACAGACTTCTGGTATCCGAAGTGGGCAAACTATTTGAGCTAGTCCGCTACCAATGAATGATATGAGGCGTCATACCCAGCATATAGGCTTGCACGAGGTGTTTTCAATGGCGTGACGACTAGGTGGTCGAAGGGCTCGAGCTTCGCTTCAACAGAGGTGGCTACTAGGCACCAGACCTCTTACCAGGCAACTCATGATCGACGCCTCAGAGAACAAATTCATCGCCTATCGCCAAGGTAGCTTACTTCCCTGCGGCCTACTTCAAGCCGGACGAGAACAAAGTGTCCACAAGATTGGTCTTGTTTATCGACAAGGTCGCTGAAAGGTCCTTGGAAAAGGCTGAACAATATCGCATACGTACCCCCTAACAATCACGTGTACCCTAGACAGGCCAAGCGTCTCATACAAGTTTGAAGGTGATGCTTCCAATGTGGGAGCATAAATGCACCGGACGTAGATTTCACGGATAGCTGAAACCACTCCGCACACGCTTTGTGTATAAGCTCTGAGTGCGTACTTACGTACTCGTGTAACTCACGTACCTTACCATATTACTCACGCCAGTTCGGAAGCACCATGCGCTTTATTTTTCCTGTCATATGTTTCCGAGCAGTTTCAATCACGAGTAGAACTGATTGATTGTGGTGTTTAACGCACCGGCGCAACGCAGGCGATGAGGCGCGCCGTAGTGGAGGGCTCCGGATTAATTTTGACCCCCTGGGGATCTTTACCGTGCGCCGAAATCTCGCACACACGGGCGTTCTTGCTTTTCGCATCCATCAGAAAAGCGGCCGCCGTGGCCGGGAATCGAACCCGCGACCTCGTGCTCAGCAGCGCAACGCCTTAGCCACTGAGCCACCACGGCGGCTCAGTGGCTCAGAACTAACGAGTCGTTTGCAAGACTTTCATCAGACCTATGTGTAATTACTAAGCAGTTAACAGATATAGAAAAAAAATAGAACAAGTTCAAAATTTGCTATTCGCTGTTTTTTCAATCGTTTATCGTATCGCAGTCGAAGAACAATGTGTTGAATCCCATGCGAGATCGCAGAAAAAGATCTTTTTTTGGGGGGCTGCCTACCATTTTCAAGCTTGAATACACCAATGACGTTTACATACACCATCCAGATTAAATGTAATTAGAAAGAACCATAATTCAAGGGGACATGGAAGTTACTTGCCGAACAAATCTGTTCAAAATCTACTTTTCCCGGGAACCATATCGGAGTCTGAATAAGCTTTCTTTTTGATTTTCGGGTTCACAGTGAAAGTGTAGATGGTTCAGTGGAACAGCAAGCAATGTCTCATGCGTCGGCTGAAGCGTTTTTCCTCTTGTTCGTAAGTGACCCACTCGTAATGCACCCTCTACGCGACGGCAAACAACATGCCCTCGCCCGTATCATTGCGCGCAATCTTCGAGCTCCAGTATACTTCCTTGTTTTGTGTGTATGGCTTGTCTTTTGTATTATTACCGGCATGTACGTTATTGATTGTGATTTCTCCGTCTCTAATTCTGGGAATGGGGCTCTGGGATATAATGATAACGAAGAAAAAGAAATTTTGAATCGTGCGTTCAAACACGTGTGCATTCGTTTGTATACCTGTACACGAAGTACGATGGGTGTTTGATAAAGAGCACAAGTTAAGCACAGTTTTCTGAAAGCAATTCATTAACATGAAAGTGTTTTACTCCGGGATTCACGAAGATTTCACTTACATCATATCCGTCATGGCAGTGACGCCAGTACAACGAAGCAAGCGGCCTGTAAAGGGTGCACCCCTGCACACAGAGTGTTCTTGCGGGGAAGCAACCTTTTGAACTAAAGAGCACGTTATACTTCGGGTTGTTCGTTTTCGGGTTTTATATTTTAATACGAAAGTGTTTCATGCCGAAATACACCTTACGTCATATCCGTCATAGAAATGACGCCAGCACACCTTTGCCGAAGCGACCCGCCAGCACGACGTCGCGCGCCAAGCACACCCACAAGACAGCTGCCGATCCGCAAATCATGCTCCGCTGGAGATTTCACTTTCGTGTTTTACCGATTCCCACGACAGAGGAATCAACCACAGTTGTTCTTTTTTTGCTTTCTCGACCGTTTATGATTACACACTTCTTTTCCGAGCTTTCATTTTTTAACTATAGAAATTACTCTAGAAATGTGCAGTAAGTGCATATTAACATTGACGGCAAGAGTGCCATTTCCACCTCCCCCCCCCCCCGCCTCCGCCTGTCCTTAGCGGCGTAGAAATGGGGTCAAAAGCTAGGAAAATCCTCTCTGATATTATCGGTAACCCATCACGCTACGCACGGGCATCTTTTTGCCAGTGTCACGCGCTTATCACAATCTGAGACAAAAACTGTTCCTTGCCAGTGTTAGCGCAAATTGCGAACATCTCCCCGATGGGCGATCTTGAAGTGAGATGAGCTGAGGCACACGGAGTGCACGCTTAGTACAATTGCGATTTATGCGTAGAGATGTAAGTTTTTGTGAAACTTTGATGGGAGTAAAATAATTATTTTTTTTTCATCTTTTTCATAGAAATACGAAAAATCGAAAAAGACAATTCCGCACAGATCTATAAAAAAATCCACATGCTTCTTAAGGCGAAATCTTTAGATGTCTCATTAAACGTGAAAAGTGACCGTATAGCTGCTGGTGGCTACACGAATGAAACAAAATTACGGCCGCTGTAAAAAGAAAAGTAAAAAAATATATACATAGAAACTTATTGGGGTTCAAATGGTAAATGAACCCGAGTCGTCGAGAGCCGCATCCAAGTGTGGTAACTACAACCCTAGCCCTGTATACCGTGACAGGATGGAACAAGAATTACCTGGATGCATGCCGCATGACAGGTGACCGTGGCGGCACCGCAAACACGATGCAGCAGTGAAGAAATCTTCAATAACCGCTAGCTTTCGCCTTCAAATCACTTATGGGACTTCAGTGCCCGATAATTTTTTCCCTTACCACAGGAAAGAATATAATTTTTACATGCTGCATCACAAAATTCCCAGCACAGCTTCCGCTCTCAAAATCTGCGCAAGATTTCACGTCAACGCATTGATTTCAGGAAGCGCTTCCGTTACTGCAGATTGGTCGCATCACAACCATTTTCCCCGAAGAAGCCGTGTTTATTTTTTTTTTTGCAATATTTTCCTGGTTGAAAAAAAAATAACGAAAAAACTGTTTTTTTTTTTCTAATGCTTTTTTTTTTTTTTCACCGCTCACATCTCTGCTTGTGCGAGGTGTTTTCCTGGCATGACCGTCGTGCCGTCTATCGCAGACGAAGCGCTCACCACGGTGAGTCCGTGGCTGCAATGGAAACGACGTCGAGTTGCGTTAACGGGGGGTTTTAAAGGAGCCATGAAGACAAAATACAAGTTTGGTTCATTAGAAAGGCTGCTTTGTTCTGATAAAAATGATACCGATGTCATCGCAAACTTCCAAAAAATAACGGAGATAATAAAGAAAACGTGTGGAGCTGTGGCGACTCGCTAGCCAGTTTCCAGCAACTTTTCTATGACGTCGCAGAATCTTGTTTGGGCGATTGACGGCGGCGATCTAATCAATCACCAGGACACTCGACTGGGCGCTTTTAGTGGGGCCGCTAGTTCCGTTTGATCGAATCACTCGAATGCTAACGTGCACCTAACCCACTGAAAATTAAGTTTTTAGTGCTGGCCCATATGACGTCACTCGCGCCGATAACACGTCACTGTGGCGCGAAATTTGAAAGTTCTTAAATATTTCTTGCGTTTTTATCGGTTGAAAAACGTATTTCGTGACTGGAATGGAGCTGATTGAGGTACTGAAGCCTAACTCCTTAAAGTAATACAAAGTTGTATTTTCTCCTCATGGACCCTTAATGAAAGCGGCGTTTAGACACCGTCTATACCTTCGTGTTTGACTGGGCGCCCCTGAAGCAGGCGTTGCGGCTCTACATCGGACTTTACTTCCAGGATATGCATCCGCTGTGCCGGCCTCTAAACGTAAAACTTCCCCATCTCTTCCCAAGGAAAGCTGTGAGAAGCGCGAAAGCTTTTCCACATCGAAACTGCGTCAAAACCGTCGCTAAAAGTGCGTCCATTCCATCATCAAGCCTTCAAAGACCCCAATCACAAACGGAGAACGAATCCATTCATGCGACGATTTTTCGCGCATTGAGTTAAACACAACCCCGAACGATCTAAATGTAAACCGATACGTTGTTTCTGAGATAAAGGTATACTGTTGTATTCTCCTTCATGATCGATGCGTGTATTGTCTTATCTAGATTAACCGTTCCTTTTTCGCGATTTTCCAATAACCGTTTTGACACAATGGGAGCCCGGTTTTTCGCACACACTGTGTGTCCAGGGATCTTATCAGAGCTTTTCGGTCGATCAACCGGTCTATGAAGGAATGCGCTGGCTTTGTGACAGGACGCCATTGGTCCAACAAAGAAAGCTTTCGGTTTAAAACAGATCATCATCCCCATGTTGTTTCTACTGCAATAGAAATATATCTGTCCAGAGCAGTTCTCCTCCAGCCATTCCAGTCTTGCTGTGCCCTAGTCCTTGTAATTTCCTCCAGGCTATCTGATATCCCTCCATCGATGTGAATAGTTTTCCCCCGTCCCTCGGTATCCCCTCTGTTAGCCATACGGTCCACCAGTTGTCAATTCTTTTCGTTATACGGCCAGCCCAAGTCCATGCATTTCTTCCTTACCGGTCCCAATTACGGTTGCTTCTTTGCCGTCCACGTTACGTTCAGTATTATTACCGCTAACATTATAGCCCTTTTATCGGTAACACTAGGGCTTTCCGATGAACAAACACAGGCTAATGACGAACTTCTTGGAAGTTGGGACGTTGCTTTCGCACTGCGCGGATCCTGCCTTGTGGGAGTCATCGCGGACTGCTCGCGGACTATCGAGGCCTGGCAAGCCGAACAGGCCTACTGACTCTTCTGCCCCCCACTTAAAACAGCTAATGACACGTTGAAGTGAAAATGAAAAAAAAAAAAACTTGGCACAGCTTGCACTATTGGTGCAAGGCTGGAGAAACAGCGGATCTGGGGATCGATCCTAGCTTCTTCCGGTGTTACTAAGTTTTGCTAGGCTTTGCTAAGTTTTGTTAGATTTTGCGAAGTTCTTGCTAGGATAGGCTATGAGCTGAGGGGTGAGGCCAAGTTTAGCCGGATTTTATAAGGCCGTTCCGATCGGTCCCCAACACTACTACAGCGGATCCCAGGGAGGAAGAAGCCGGGTCGACCCCCATCTCCGCTGTTTCTCCAGCCTTGCACCACTTGAAAGCTGCGCCAATTCTCTCTCTCTTTTTTTTTGCGTTTAGTGACCCAAGAAAGATTACCACCTTTAAAATGGTATAGCATGGGCTGAGCATACGCATATGCCCCTTGCTCTCACATTCGAGGTGGCGCGAAAGCCAGCTGGCTTCACTGTTATATTACCCTATCAGCGGTGGTGCACCCTTTACAGGCGGGGCAGCTTGTTTTGTGTTTTTTTTTTTGCTAACGCCACCCGACCAAGTTCAAGCTTGAACAGCTTCGCTGTTGAAAAAAACGCGTTTGCGAAGAAGCCTATCCATCCAATACGCAGTGCCTCCCAGCACAACCGTAGCTTAGGCTGGTCATACGCCACATCCGGATTCTTGGCGATGCCTTCGATCCGGGTGCACCTCGCATCTACTGTAGCGGTACAGATTGAGTGCTTCACGCCGAGGTTATAAGCGCCTCTCAGCAGGGAGTCGCGGGGGTGGGGGGAACGATGCAGGGGCGGCGGCAATTACAACCACCGTGCCGGTAGCAGCACTGCCCCTCCTCCTCCTCCTCCTCTGGTTTGCTCTTTATTCCCTGGGCCTGAGCCATCGATCCGAAAGCGAACAAACAGCGACCGGCCGGCCACGCGGCATCATGGCGTGTTCTCGGCCGCAGCTACACCGGACCCTGGCCTCCCTCGCCATCCCCCTGCTCAAAGATGGCCGCCGGGAGGTCGATCGCGGCGTCGTCCCTGGCGGAGGATGGTGCTCCGGCCATCAGCTGGAATGGCGCTAGGCGCTGCACGAACTGTCCCTCTTTCAGGACCGCACCCTTGGTCGCACGCTGATGCTTTGACTTGTAGAAGGGACGCTGTCCGAACCCAGTCTGCAGAGCTGACCATCGAAACTCCCCTCCACCCTCGGGAAATCGGGAAAAGAATATTCCCTCTGGTATGCGACGCACTAACAGGGGCTCAATCGGTCGACCTGGAAGTCGAGGAGAACGTTCACAGATGGACAATAAATGGGAGAAGGGAAATCGGCACGATTTCCGCGGTTTTATTTCCGACGGCAGGCTATAAATTTAAATGTTCAATTTGTTAAAGCTCCCATCTTTTTCTTGCTTGGGCGATGCCACAGAATCCAAATTCAACGAATCCATCAGCTTGCCATCTTGCAGGGACCACAACGCGGACATATTGGTGGGACAAATCGGGACAATTACGTAAATATCGTGCGCAAATTTTTAGCGGGGCTGACGGCGAGTAAAGCAGTCGTGTAATATGGCATCTTAAAGAGCAGCAGAAAAGAAATGGACATCTATTAACCAGCGAAAGGACTACAAGGGCTTGTCTGCAGGCCCTGTAGGTGTGCAGGGTAACGGTGGTGGACAATTCGGAAAAAAAAATGTTTGTGTTATGTAACCTTTAACGCACGACGATAGGACGATGCTTAGCAGCGCTTTCCGTCCTAGACCTTCTGATTCAGCCTCGCGTTTTGCCGTTCTTTCGTCGCAGCTTCTACATCTCAGAAAAGGGGGTCCTTCTCCGGAACGGCCGCCCTCTATACCCAAGTACGGCACCACACATTTAGGCTTCAGCATAGCAGCTCGACGTACATCCCGAGTTACGAGAGCACGCGCAATTCATGACTGCAGGCGCATAAACGCTTACCTTGGTGAAGTGGCGGGTCCTAGTCCTAACGGAGCGAAGGCACCAATCCGACACCGATTGCGGCCGACAGCCTCATCGCGGTGACAAGAACTCTGTCGTAGCAGGTGCACAGCACAACGTCTTCGGTGATGCCTCCGGCTGACGTGGCGCCTTACTTCACTCGGAACATGGCAGTAATACGACTAGGAACTCCGGTAACAGTCGGTAACCCGGCACATCCGCCCGCTGTTGCTTGCAGTGGGGGTCCTTCGAGAGTCCGCGACGCTCGGTACCTGGCGTCCGCGACAGCACGGAGCAAAATCACTGCATCGACGAGATCCCTGCAAAACGTAGGCCTAACTCGGTTTAGGAACTGATTCCCCGCTTCACTGAGGGAGCAAAAGCGGGTAATATCTCAAGCAGACGGAGGTTTCGGGCAATCAGACGTGTCCGTCGTGTCGAACGTTGCGGTGCGGTACCGACGTCAGCTATCCGGCTCTTTTTTTCTCCGGCATGGAATGCGGCGGCGTTCCTGGAAAGGATGGGAAGGCAAAGAAAAAAGAAAATGCGATAAAACAAAGCCGCCAGAGTGCAGCAACATCCCCCAGCTTATTTTTTTTTTTCTTTTCGCGGGAGCCATCCCGAAAGAGGGAGAAAGCGGAAATGAAAAATGGATCGCGGAAAGTGCCGCTCGACCAATCGCAGCGCGCGTAGCAAGCGCTCGGCGCCTGATTGGCTGGTCCCGAGCCGAGATTCATCGAGCGGGGCGGAGCCCCGGGACGGAGGAGGGAAAGATGGGAATTTCAATGGCGGCTGAGCGATGCGGATGCATAGGGCGGTCAAGAGCGGCAGCATCTCACCTTCATTTCACCAGGCCGCCATTTTGATTTCTGTTTGTTTCGTCTTCTTTCGAGTAGCCAGTGACGCCAATTACGCGCATGCCAGGTTGCACGGCTGTGATACCGGCGGGCGGTCATTGTTAGACGCCAGGTGCCATGCAGGCAAGCGCGACGCATCAGTGGGCTCACGCGTGTGTGCGGGTACAGAAACGGAGGGAAAATCCGTGCGCCAGTGACTCCCCGCTGATCCAGGAAGTCGGCGCAGCCGCCGCTTTCTGTGAAACGCAATGGCGCCGGGCATTCCTCGCTGCCAAAAGATGTGAAAGTATACGCAGCGAGGAGATCTGGCGATATCGTGGGCTGCAAAACGTGCAGGACAGGCTTTTAAAGCGGCCGTGTAGACAAAATACAAGGTTCCTAAAAAGACTATTTTGCCCCGATAAATATGATAGCAATTTTATCGCAAACTTCTAACAACTAGCGGAGATATTAAGGAGAACGGACGAAACTGCGGCGACTCCCCCACGCAATTTCCGGTGACGTTTCTATGACGTCACAAAATATTGTTCCTGCGGTTGGTGGGGCCCTAAACCAAGCTACCGCGATTATAGTGAGGCCTCTAGTCGCATTTGATTGCACCACTCATGTGCAGCTTTCCCGCTCATGGCAGTCCGTTCAACAGCGATTAATCTGTAGTTATTTAGCGTAATGTAAAGTTCTTTCGCGCTGCTAATATTGGGGGTGAAAACTTGCTTTGCGCATTGTTTCAAGTCTTGCACGTTTTGCGGCTAGGTTCCTGAGCCATGGAAACTATCCCATAAAAATGCATGGGGAGTAAAATGTGATCGCGAATTACACATAAACTATTCAGAATCCTGAAAATTTATTCTAGTGTTTCTATCTTCCCGTTGAAGTCTTGCTTTGTGCCAAATATCACTTTCCTGAAGTAATTTTCCTAGGTTCCTGCGAGGTTAGAATTTTGAGCGGGAAAGCTGGGTACGTTAACGCGATCGTGCAGTTAGTATACTGATAATTATGTTTGCGTGCTGGCCTCTATTGCGCCAAGGCTGTCCAAAATACGTCAATGTAGCGCGAAATTTGAAAGTTATTCAATACTTTTTGCGTTGTTTCTCTTAAAGGACATCTTTCAGGTCTGGAATGAAGTTGAATAAGTTACCAAAGTCTAGTTCTTTCAACCTGAACAAAGTTGTGTTTTGTCTTCATGGCCCCTCAATATTCCGCCTGTTCTCGACGTTAAACGTTTTGACACCAGACTTCAGAATGGCCTCGTTCTCGACAGGACAATGACTCGTGCAGAGAGTCGAAACGAAGAACGCGGACGCAGCTGCATGGTCTCGCCGCAGCGCAGCGCAGCAAATTAGGCTGCATGTCAGAGTAGCCCTAAGCTGTAACTTAATTAGCGGTGAAAGAAATAGGGTAGGGGCAGCAGTGCTTCATTTCAAATGCGGGGGATTGCGGGAAAAAAAATATTAGCAGTGGCTTAGCTCGGCTATGCCAGGATATACGTTCACCATGGTTATTCTTAGCTTTCCTGGTTGTCTAGGATAGGTGATTATCATGCTTACTGCTGCTAAAACGATTTCCAATCCAATCCAATTTAGTCGCGGCGGCTCCGGCGCGCCAGCTGTGCGCCGTGAGGCGTCACTGCCCTCGCGCATGCGCAGCCCGGCTCTCCAGGAGCCACGCGAAACTGCTCAACCTCGGTCAGTGTAGCTCACGCTGCAAAAATCGGCTTAGCCAGCTATCGATTTGAAATAAAAGAGAACGCGTAGAAGGAATGACTACTGGGTGAGGTTAAAATGTAGGGCGCTCCTGTGGCTCGGCCTCCGTTGTCTTCGAGCGGCGCATAGATTCACCCACATTGTTTAACCGGTAGAGGTTAGGATGTTGTGGGCGAGACGTTGGTGGTCTGGGGGATCAGACAGGGCAGTCATTTTGATTAATGGCTGGTTGTACTACATGACACCGGAGGGGTTCGCATGCATGCGGTGAGAGTGGATCGTCTGGCCCGGAGTGATATCGACCCATCAATGGGGCCCTTCTAAACAGTTCGGCTCTCTACTACGCGTCCTCGTGAAGTCGGCGTTGTTCGCCGACATTTCCTTCTTGTTGCGAAGCTTCAGTTGGTGAAAAAACGCAGTGGCGGCGATAAAGTTACCTGCTACTTCATTTAGAGCAATTTGAAGTTGAGATATTTTTTCGTTGTTCAGAAATGACTGCTACGCAATCTGGAAACGTTATCCTTGGGGGCAGCGAGTCATTTCATTTGCTGCTGTAATGGTATTGACACGCACGCTTTCGAAGGCATTTCTCTTTCCCAGGCTGCAATTTTTCGGTGTCTTCAGAAAATTAGAAGGGGCGAGACTTCGTCGAAAGATGAAATAACGGAACACAAGACCGCATTGGATGGGGAAACATCGTTGCTGTCGATGGAATAAACGCTACATGAGAAAGTCATCGTATGACATTCGAGGACATCTAGCGATGCACTTGGGGTCGAATTACGCAGTGATGTCGACAATCACCAGAGTTTCACCCTGATCGGGGCCTCCCGGTTTGGCAAATAAACCGCAACAAGCGCATCCGTGTTGAGGGATACGAAGAAACGACGGTCAGCCTATCGAAGGAGGCTGCAGCTCTATACATGTTTTTGACATCGTTACGGGCGGTGAGACGAGGTTCGAGTGTGATTTCTACAATAAGCGATACAGTAGACCGCATGAACCTAGCAAATGCTTGAACCCAGCATGAACCCCCTACCTTCCCACCCTAAGAAAATACAAAAATAAGCACCCCTCCGTCTAACGACGACGATGGCTGAACGCGGAGCTTTGCGTGATGTATTCTTTGGTTGGCCAATCCCACACCGCGACTATGTGCTACTTTGGAGGTATGCCAACTTTTCTAGAATACCCACTCCGTAGGCCGAATGTTTTGGTTTGGGGTGTACGGCGCGAATCGGTGCCCTGGAGTAGTATAGTGGTACAAAACTTTAATGAACCTCATAAAGTAGGAGTGGTTCCCTAGTCCGGGAATCCAAGTGATTGGTGACCGGGCCACCGACGCCCTAGATGTCAGTAGTTGCTGGACGTCCAGGTGGTCGCTGGTAATCAGGTTCTCCCAAAGCTCATGGAGGGGGAGGGGGGAAGGAAAGGGTGGGGAGGTCGGGGTTATGCGCACACTCTAATAAAATGTGGACGAGTGTGCCAGGCTTGGAGCGAAATGTGAATTGGGCGGGAAATTGAGTGGGAGACATGTGGTGTAAGCGAATTGGATGGACGAATGTATTCGTTTGGATGCGACGGAGAGTGGTTTCTTCTTATATGGACAGCTTCGAGTGAGGTTAAGGAAATTGTTGTCTGTCGAGTCGATAGTACTATGTAATGTCTTGAAATGTGACCAATGGTGTGGACTCCGCTTGTTCTTCTGGGGCCTGGGAGGAGAGTGCGCAGGCTTGGTGATGGGCAACATTATTGCCCGTCAATGTAAATTGGGCGGGTGTCCAGACGAGGGCGACGTTTCTTTGTGGCTGATGTTGCGAGAGGATGCGGAAAGTTGGTGGGGCCACCCTCCTCGCCAAGAAGCTCCGACAGTCAGCTTGGGAGTCGGTTATTACGACCGCGCTCTTGGTGTGAATAAGTGCGAGTGCGATCGCCAGTTCTTCAGCAATCTGCATGGATATCGTATTTGAAGCACATACTATAAGGGCCGATTTGGTAGTGACAGTTGCAACCTTGTGCTGCCCGCCTGGATACGAGATAGCGTCTGTATACGCGACGTCCAGACGGTTCCCATAAATGTTCTTGTGGGCTTGACTCCGTGCTTGTCTTCTGCCCGGGTGGAGATAAGGGTACACGTTCTTTGGTATTGCGCGAACCCGTACAGCAGATCTGCAAGCCTCGGGGAGGACAAGAAGAGCAGGAGGAGATGCTGGGTGCGCGAGTCGTGGGTGTTTGAGTAAACCAAGGCATGCAGGTGTTGGAGTGAGCCGGACACGTAGGCTGGCAAGGTGGCCTTTAATTAATTCGCTTCAACCATTTTCTTACTGCGAGGTTTTCCCTGCAATATCTGTTTACCCTTTCCAGGAAGGCTTTGACGAACACTTTATTAGAGAGTCTGTTCCCAGTGCCGGTTTATCGCCCGCCTCACATTGGCCACCATAAGGACAGTGTTTTGAAGCGTGTCACACGTATGTGTCTTCCTCCAAATGCAAAAACGTTTTTCTTTAAGCTGCATACATCAACACTCCCAGTGAAAACATGGTCTGACAATTGCCGTTTATGCAATCAACCTGAAACCATAGATCATTGTTTTGTTTTGTGCCGGGATGCGGTGTTTTTCTGGGATGTGTTGCAACGAACTCTTAAAAAGGACATAGACATTACCCATTATATAATACGGTTCTCGCCTTTTCAAGATGTTACTGGAGTGCCCTATGATATATTTGTTGTGATGGGATCGCACTGCTTGTGGAAGTGCCGCATGACGGACAGGCACGCGTAACCCCCTCGCCCAACGAAGTCTATTTTTCGGGAGCAAGCTGCGTTGGTGCGGAGCATTTATGCGGCGCAAAATGACCCACCAGAATGGCTGCATCTGTTGGACGCGTGCGTCTGCTTGCCGGAGTTTTGACAGACGGATTACTTTTGCTGCAGTGATGTGCATCTTCTTAGATGACTGATAACTTTTTTAGGCTGTAGTAAGTGCAGTTTTCCAAGCAGTAAAGAAAAAAAAATGTCGAAATGGAGCAATCGGATAGACACTGTCTTCCTAACGCTAGAAACCTATGTTCAAACCGGGCCCCGGGAAGTGTTTTTTTTTTTTTTTCTCTTTCATCCACGATCATTCATCATCATCGTCCGAGACGGTTGGCTCTCCTGCAGGGCGTACTGGCGTATAACGGCATCAGTGAGATCACTTAAGCTTCGTTTTAAAAAAAAAGTATAGCCACTTTCGTCAGCAATACACTCACTCCCTGTAGATGAAATCAAAGGCATCGCCCTGGAAGCCCATGAAGTATTCAAACTGGGTATGAAAAAAGCCGCCGCGCATACCCCCACTTTGTGTGTCAGCCGAGCCATCAGTGTATATGTGCAAAGACACCGTACTCCAGTTCCAAATGCTCCAGCACCAGTGATCGTGCTTCAGCAACAGGTATACAACGCTTCGAGTGCATACGAGGGATGGTCAATGCACAATCCACACTCTCGTGGTACCAAGACAGGTCCAAAATAGCCCTTTTTTCTGGCCATTTGGGACACGATACTCCAAGAGTATTTAGGGTTGCATGGGCACGAGATTCTACCCTTAATCGTAGACTTCGCAGTAATGACACGTCGTTTTATAAAATCTATCTCAGTTTATATATCCATGACAGGCGTTGGAGCCTGGTTTATTTATCCCTCATGGGCGTTGAAGCATGGCTTTAACTGGAAGCCATGGCCGCGGCGTGAGTCCTTCTCAGCTGCGGCGAAGAACTGCGGCGCCACGGTTGCACGAACGATCGATGAGAAACGAGGGCGACCGGACGAGTGTATACGCAATCGGGAATACGGAGAATTTGACGCCCACTGACAATCGATCAGCGCAGTTCGTGACGCAAACAGCGGGAGAGCGAAGAGGCAGCAGCTTATTTTCAGAGACGTCTGCGACGCGGACAGGTCGAGGGGAGGTCCGGGAGGAATAAGCAAGGGCCCAGTCCACTATACTCCTCAAGATACGCTACTCGGAGCGCCGGTTCTGCTGCAACATACGACTGCATAAGAACGTACTTAGCAAAATTTAGAATTGCACCAACCGGCAGCCGGATTACGTTCAAGCACGGAATTCTGTACCGTGCCCTGTTCGAATATGTTTTCGAGAGAAACTTGTCCCAATACATTCTCTACCGCGTGTTTCCAAACGCTTCGCTGCACAGAGCACCCACGTGACATGTGTGATGTCACTGCGCGCGCTATTCTTTTGAGCGCCTGCTAAAAGAGGCCCAGCGTTCTGGCTCTGCGGCTTCGATGTAGGGTACTCAGTACTAGCGCTGACGGCTTGGGTTCGAGCCCCAGCAGGTCTGTTTCTTTTTTTCTTTTTTTTCGTTGCTTAATTTTTTTATATTCAATTTTTTATAAACTCAAATCTACGCGTTGTGTGTTTTAATAATGGTGATTTGGTGTGTTTTACGCCGCTTTAGGTTTGGGGCGCAGCCAATCACCACGTTAAACTACCGTTCTCTATCGCGCGAACAGACATGTCACGTGGGTGCTCTGTGCAACGACGCGTTTTATAGCTTCATCGCTCACAGGGCTATCCGTTCAAGAACCTAGTTAAGACAGAGAGAGAGAGAGAGAGAGAGAGAGAGAGAGAGAGAGAGAGAGAGAGAGAGAGAGAGAGAGAGAGAGAGAGAGAGAGAGAGAGAGAGAGAGAATAAGCGTTTATTTGGGTAAACGGTTGTGGTCGTTGCACCACATTGCTGCTCCAATGATCGCTCCTTTTATGCCCGAGGGTGCCATAACGAAGATAGTGACCATCCGTAAGAGCACCAGTGTCTCCAAACGGGTGTGTCTTTCTACAGCAGAAGATAACCTTCCAAGTGGCATCAATCCTCCAGTTGGTATATTATGTCGAACGTATAGAGACAGAGCTAGAACTTCGTCAACAGTGCTACTGCGCGAGACCCGAGCGCGGACTCCTGTTAACCCATTCAAAAATTGTTTTTTTTTTCCTATTTCGCTAAAAATGACATTACTCTCTGATTATGCCCCAGTTATATTTTATAATCCTGTAACCGTTTCCCCAATTGGATTCTACAAGCTGACTTTGTAGTGGTATAAGCTGGGCGTGTTAGCCACAAAAAGCCATGCCGTTTCTTGGTCAATACCCCACGTGGGTATGGGCAATCAGTGAAGGAAGCCCTAACAACCTCACTCCACCATAATATTGCCGCGGATCATGCATTGGGTTTGTTTATTTGTGTTTTGCTTTTGCCGCCCAGCTGCGCCTCGTCTGTGTTATCGGTGTTGTGTGTGCCAAGGGAGGCGCGTGTTCCGTTCTTTCTTTCTGCGCCGCATGTGTTACCTCTTCTGACAGGGAGAGCGTTCCGAACTAACGTGAACAGCCTAGAATAGTCTTCGTTGATCTACAGCGTTCTGGATACAATTCGACTATTCCAGAAACCCTCGCGCCGAGTGATAAATTCCCGCTGAGCAGATGCCGCGGCATTCGAATCGCCGACACCAGCCTGCGCACGTCACTTTGTTGAGTGCTGTTTGGCCGCCTGTGTATTCTTTGAGTTGTTAGGGGAGCACAAGTTCGCTCCAATAAACTTTTTTTTTCTTCGAGACAGCTGCGTCGTCTTTGGCTACGTGACAATATAATGGGGCTTTTTGGCGGGGCTTGAGAAGCGGCACTGTGCAGCTCGGACCTCTCCAGTCAGCGAGAACGGCTGGAACGACCTAAGCTAGGGGCTTTCTCCACTGGAGTCCTGGAAATAATATTCTACCCTTAACTCTACCCCCTCCTCCTCCACCTTTGTTGTGAATAAAGTTTACTACTACTACTACTACTACTACTAGAGAGAGAGAGAGAGAGAACAGTCTTTAATGAAAACTGGCGATGTCAGCCCAGCTAAGATGCCTGGCTTGCTACGCCAGATGAATGCGATGACGATGATAATTATAATGATGAAGTGGAATACATATGATTTTAACTAATTACAAAGTCTGATCAAGACTTGTGTCTTTTAGGTATGCCAATAAGGCTTTCGTTGCACGAGCGACACGTTTGGAAGAGTTCCAAGGACCTAATACGTCCCTCAGTTCTAGTTTTGCGGACAGCGGCCGGCCCAGGGACACTGCGAGAGACACTGTTTGTGTAGTAAAGCGCACACAGTCACATATTAGGTGTTGGAGGTCTTCACGCACACCACACTGTGGGCACAGAGGCGAGGAGGACTGATTAATTTTGTAGCAGTAGTATCGCGTGTAGGCGACGTTCAACCGCATGCGGTGCAGTACTGCTTCATCATGCTTGGATAGTCCCGATGGCATCTTAAAATTACAATGCGGGTCGATAGAGTAGAGGGGCGCGTAATGGCGGGATGCGTCTGCCCAAAGCGATCGCTGCATGCTCCATGCCACACTAGATGCAAGGGCTGAAGCATCTTTGCGAGAAAATGGCACCGGTATTTTTGATCCGCGTTGGTCATGCGCTTTGGATGCTGCAACGTCCGCCTTCACATTTCCAGTTATCCCGCAATGGGCAGGGAGCCACTGAAGTGCTACTTGATGGTGCGCTTGCAGAGCTTGAAGATGTAAAGCTTGTACATCAAGCACAAGCTGATCTTTGGGGAAAGACGTCAGACATTGCAGTGCAGCCCGAGAGTCCGTGAAGATGGCCCACGTGCGTGCCGGCTGCTCGATGATGTGAGCCAAGGCCATCCGCAGAGCTGCAAGTTCGGCGGCCGTAGATGATGTTTTGTGGGTGAGCATGGCACTGAGGGTGGTGCGGGACGAAGGTATCCACACTGCGACAGTGGATGATGTGGATGACACCGATCCATCAGTGTACAGATGTGTATGACCTCCGTATGTGTTGTACATATATTCAAGAGCAAAAAACCGTAGAGCGGCAGGTGGAAAATGCTCCTTGCGTGTAATTCCGGGCACCGTGGTCACTATTTTCATGGGCGGGAACATCCAGGGCGGGTGGAGATGAAGTGATGGCGGCTGGTAATGCTGCGGCAGGAAGTCGCACACTTCAGGGACTGAACTTGGCGCTAAAGGGTGGTCGCATTGCCTGGCCACAATACGCAGTCGCACACGGAGAAGCTCCTGCGTGCCGAGAGCCAAGGGTGACAGACGTCGGCATTCCGTCAATGTTCCAACAGTAGATGTAGTTTTCGGAACACCAATGCAAGTCCTCAAGATCTGTGCTTGCATGGACTCTAGAGCCTTGATAGTTCCTTTAGAAAGCGGGACCAAAATGGCGATGCTGTAGCGTATGAGGCCAACGCACAGCGCTTCGTAGAGCCGAAGGAGAGAGTTAACGGAGCAACCGCCGGAGTTTCTGGAGAGCATGCTGAATATACGGGCGATTGAGGTAAGCTTCTCCTTGAGATGGCGGACATGAGGTGACCAGGTGAGTGACCTGTCGAATGTCACCCCCAGAAACCTATAGCTGGGAAGGTATGGAATGTCAGTGCCGCCAACAGTGAGCCGGTAGTGCGTGAGGTCCCGCTTCGTAAACGCCAACGCAGCACATTTGCTAGCCGAAATTTCCATTCCTCGGGCTGCCAAGAACGATACAATGGAGTTGATTGCTCGCTGCAGTCTCGACCGCAGCACACGTCTGTTTCGGCCAGAGCTCCATATGCAAATGTCGTCCGCGTACAAGGAGATTTCAACCGACTGGGGCAAGCATTTTTCCAGGCCTATAATGGAGATGTTGAACAGCGTGGGGCTTATCACCCCGCCCTGGGGAACACCTCGAGTCACTCTGTACAGTGCTGAGTCGCCGCTGTGTGTTGACATGTATACATACCTATCGGAGAGATAGTCTGATAGCCATGCATACATGCGGCCTCCTATTCCTGAAGACTTCATCGCCGAGCGAATAGCATCATGCGCTACGCAGTCATAGGCTGATTTGATGTCCAGGAACACAGCAATGATGATGTTCCGCCGATACTTAGCTTGTTTTATGCTGGTTGCAAGGGCAATGGCATTATCGATGCTGCTGCGGCCCTTGCGGAAGCCATACATCTGTGGCGGGCATACATTTCTGACTGTCAAATCCCAGTCCAAGCGATACAGCACCATCTTCTCCATCAGTTTGCCGACACAGCTCAGGAGGGCTATGGGACGGTAAGACTCTATGGCCGTTGGAATTTTCCCTGGCTTTAGAACTGGCGCAATGCGGGCGTGTTTGCATTTCGGCTCTAGTCGGCCGGTCTCCCATGAGCGGTTAAAAACGTTTAGAAGGCAGCCTTTCCCCTTTTCGCCTAAATGCGAAAGGGTTGTATAGCTGACGTCGTCCGGACCTGGGCACGTGGATTTTTTGATGGAGGCTAGTGCAGCCAGCAGTTCTGCCATTGAGAATGGAACGTCCATGGCACACGACATCGCTGGGGAATCCTCGCTCTGGGGCGAAGATGATGGTGGTACAGGTGTCGGCGCCGTGGTAATTTTCTTACAGAAGGCGTTAGCGACGTGTAGGTCAGTCGTGTTCGTGCTGAGGGCAATTGAGCTAAAGGGGTGCAGTTGACTTGGTGGGGACCGCAGGCTTCGAACGAGGCGCCATATTCTGGAAAGCGGCTTCCTCGGGTCCAACTTCGAGCAGAAGGACTCCCATTCGCGCTTGGCAAGCTTGGCCATATGCCTCTGGACCGCCCTCTGAGCACGCCTGGAAGCTCGGATATCCTCAGGCGCTAGCGTCCGACGGGCTCGTCTTTCGGCTCGTCGACGCACTGCTCGAAGCCTCTCATACTCTGCGTCAGCAGTGCTGTATTTGGGTGGCAACCTCATCACTTTGGTGCTGGACTTACGAGCTCTTGACATTGTATCCACGAAGGAGTCATATGAGCTCACTGAGTCTGCACACTCCTCCATCGCAGTTGCAAATGCTTCCCAATTTTAACAGCGAATTACACGCTGTTGGCGGATACCCGTAAGACCATCCACTGAAATGTAGGTCGGAACGTGATCACTGCCATGCCCTTCAATGTCCGCTGTCCAGCTCGTCCTAGCAATAAGTTGCGATGAGACGACCGTGACGTCAAGGGTGCTTGATACCTTGCCCCGGAAGAACGTCGGCTCTCCAGTGTTGACGACGCACATACCGTGCCGTTGAGCAATGTCAAGGAGGCGCCGCCCTTTGACTGTCGTTTTTACACTGCCCCAGGAGGGATGGTGAGCGTTGAAATCTCCAGTCAAAATGTGCGGGGCTGGTGTGGCGCTGATGATGCTTTCTAGGCGGTTTGTATTTAATGCCACGCCAGGCGGAATGTAAGCAGCAATTATTGTGAATGATAGACCTGCGCCCCGCACAGTTGCTGCCACGTATTCATTCGATACGTCTGGTGGTAAGCTATGCACCACTGAAGTGAGGTCGTTTCTCAGGGCCACTAAAACTCTTGATATTTCTACACCAGTTTTCGACTGCACAACTGTGTACCCGGAAAGGCGTATATCGTACGACAATCTTGATTCTGAAATAGCAATCACGGGAAATTTGTGCTTTAGGGCGAGTTTACGTAGATCAGGGAGGCGTTGTTTGAGTCCGCAGGCATTCCACTGGAAAACTGTGGCTTTGTCACGAATTTCGTTAACTCTACAAAAACAACAACAACAACAGCTCGTTTGGACACGGTGAAGGCCAGACCTCGCTGGCTGCAACCATTCTCAAGCCCTGCCAAAACACCCCATTATATCTTGGTGGAGATGGAGGATGTTCTTGGGGCCTCCACACCACAAAAGGCGTCCTCAGGCCAAGATGCCTTGGTGCTGGCTGAGCGTCCGCCCCGCTACACAAGCCGGCGTTGGTCCGAGATCTCGGAACTGGTCAACTGCTCCATCCACTGCTCATAAGGGTGAAATTGGGGTAAGACTAGGTGTTCGTTGGTAACCCCTTACCAGATGCTATAAACTATCGCGCAAAAGTGATGCTTCGCATAGAGCAAGGAGGCGACTTAGATATGAACATTAGTTTTGTGTAATTCTATCCCATTTCCCAGAACCTCCGCAGCCACCTCTTACTCTTGTGAATGTCTACAAGCACCCAATTCCACAGTCCTGCTCTCTCCTCTCTTTCATTTTAGATGCAGAGCATCTGATTCACTCACCTTGTCCCTCCGGCGTCGTCGTCGTTGTCGGCGTTGTCCACCCCTCTGCCATTCTCCTCGCCGCGCGAGCTGCGCTCTCCGCCGCTCACCCCCTCTCCTCTCCGATAACGAACACTCTCTCGCGAGGGGCATTGGATTGGATTTGATTGGATTGGCTTGGCTTGGCTTGGATTCGGTTGGATTGGATTTGGATTGGATTGAAGTGGATTGTGTTGGATTGTGTTGCGTCATAGCCGCGGCAGACGCGCTGGGGCCGGCGCATGTGCAGTACTCTCTCTTCCGCGGTTTCCTCCCCTTCGGGCGCGCTGCGCATATAACCGGTGTGCCGTTCTCCGGCGAAGCAACATCCACGCTTGGCTCAAACACCTAGAGTCCACGCCGCTTTACAAGTACGCCAACGTCGTCATCGACTGGGACCGGCTTACGCAGTCCCCTCAACGTTATGCGCGCTATAAAACGCGTTCCCTTCGCCGCTCCGCCTATGCGTCGCATCTACACAGGGGTTCCCGCGAGGGGAGGTGGGAGTTTTTTTTTTTCTTCAAGAATCTTTTCCCAAACAGCGTGACATCATCCTTCGTGAAGACTTTAATGCCCCGAACACCATCTGGGGATACTCGAACACCCTTCGTTTTGGCAGTCTTCTACACGCACACACCATGCAGGGCTCATATACACTCATTAATACTCCAGACACACCCGCACGAGACGGATACGCAACACAACGCCCCACAACACCTCACGTTACCTTTCACAAGGGACCGAATCCACCCAGCAACCTGGCAAGTCTTTCCAGATACCCTGCTCTCCGACCACCGCATCGTCATAATTACACACCCTCCCCCACTCTCCTCCCACCACCATTCCCACCCTCCAAAAGCACCTTTGGCTACACCATGCTGACCCTCTTACCCGAGAGCTAGGTGACCGGTCTCTACATTCCGCCACCTCTACCTTCCCTCCACCCTGAGTACAAAGAGCGTCCCAATAGTGATAGCGGTCGCCCTTTCACATTACCGGAGCTGGAACGTGCTCTGGCCCAAAATAAAGTTGGTACCATTCCGGGCGCGGGCCATATCTCCTGTTCCATACAACAAACGTCCCTGCCTGAGCCAAATAACTTCTTCTCTCCAAAATCAATTACTGGATCACGGCACGCTGCCCCAAGAATGAATCTCTTCCATCAACCTTCGCCACAGTTCTCTCACCTCTTGTGTCGGTAAGACAATAGAACTTCGCATGGTTCTAGCGCGCCTCACAGACCTTTTCGACAGTACCAACTTTCTTACACACAATCAGATCGGTTTCCGTCCCCATATGTCTACTGAAGACCTCTTTCTCCTTCAGCAAACTTTTTTTTCAGCCGCCCAAGGCATCAAGTTCATGCTGTCGTGACGGTGGACGTGCAGTCGGCAAAATGCCTGTCTGTAACGCTCGAGCGGCCTGCTCCAGACTGCGCGAGAGACACCTAGTGATAACGCCTGGTTTGAGACCGGTAGAATGTGAGCATGCGCGGCCCATATCAGCGCGATGGCTGTATCCCCCCTCGCTGTGCCCGTAGTCTTGGCTACCGCACCTTCTTTGACCGTGATAAGCGCTACACGCCTGCGCGGCCGGGCCGGGAAACAAAAGCGGAGATTACCCGCCTTAGCGCGCGCTGTTCGAGTTTTTCGTCTGTATTACTTTGGCGCACAGCTGTTCATTGCGCTACCGTACTGCCAATACGCTGCGTGAGTACCGCGTGCACCACTTTCCGGTTTCTGCGCTCGGTTTTGCACGTGACTGCCGACAGGCTAAAGCCACAATACTTAATGCCCTGTGCAGGAGATTATGGATAGATATCTAGTCATTGCAGAACACCGGCAGCGATGCGTTTTCGGTGATTGTTGTTCGTTTTCTCCCATACATAAAACAACTCCTGTCTACATTGCGTAAGACGCCACGAAAATGAAGCGTTGCACGTACTAACAATCGCTAATCTCCACTTTTGTTTCCCCACCCGGCAGCACAGGCAGCGCTTCCCACGGCGAAAGAAGGTACGGGAGCCAAGGCGACGGGCACAGCGATAAGGGAAACAGACATCGCGCTGATGCGGGTCGCGCATGCTCACATCCTACCGGTCTCAATCCAGGCGTTATCAAGGTGTCTCCCGCAAAGTCCGTAGTACGCCGCTCGAGCGTTGCAGACAAGCATTTTGCCGACTGTACGCAAGACTTTCGATAGCCTCCTTCATAAAGCTATTCTTTCCCCCCTCTAAGACACTCGTTGTGACTGCAGTCTGTACTCTCATGTTCGTTCGTTCCTCCGATCCCGACTGGCTCGAGTTCGACTCGAAACCACTCTGTCCCCACCCATGCGCGCCCTTGCCCGTGGTACCCCTCAAGGTGCCGTACTGCAACCTACCCTCCTCAATCTCAGCCTTGCACCTTTTGCCAGGGCCTTGTCCGCAATTCCCAACCTTCAGTCGCTTCTATACGCCGATGACATTACCCAGTACCCCTCAAGGTGCCGTACTGCAACCTACCCTCTTCAATCTCAGCCTTGCACCTTTTGTCAGGGCCTTGTCCGCAATTCGCAACCTTCAGTCGCTACTATACGCCGATGACATTACCCACTGATGCATCATGGGTCTCCGGAAGAGGTTAAACTAAATTTGTAATCTGGCCTTGACCTCATTTCTTGATTCTTTGCCTGCTCAGGCCTACAAACAGCTCCAGAGAAATCAGAGCCGCTCCTGCTTTCCGCCACTAAATACCACCGATCTGTCAACCCACTCTTTTCGCTTACCCTCGATGGTACCCCCGTCCCCCGTACTTCATCCCGCCGGGCTCTGGGCTTTCCCCTTCAAGGCCATTCATTCACCCATGGCATAAAGTCCCCGCTCACCACATGCCACCAGGTTACTCATTTGGTCTAATGAGTGGTCAAGAGGCGTGGGGGCTTCGATGAACACAGAACCAGTCAACTGGTAACAGCCTTCGCCCTGAACAAAATCTTGTACTGTTTCCCATACTGTACATTAACTAAGGCACAAATGCGAAGTGTTCAATCTGCGCGTAACAAACTTCACAAAGATGACCTGCATCTCCCAATACACGCCTCTACAGGGAAATTACACGCAACAGGTCTCTTTCTTCCTCTTCCTAATCTTTTGTGCCTCCACAGGGATCGACGTCTGTCTGACTCTGAAAAGGGCCATTTCGACGGGCGGGAATGCGGCCCACTGAATTTCCCCTGCACAACCCCCAACGGCCCCTTCCCAAAAACCTCCGCTGTGCCTCCATTCCCTCTAGCATGACCCCACACCTTCGCGAGTGCAGACGCTACCACCACCCCTTCCCTACGGACACTGTCATATGCTATGCTGACGCGGCCTATTACCCTAGGCTACACTGATTTCGTTATTATGTCCGGCCACGCTGGCACTCCAATTAGCTCCACAGCGGGCCCTTACTCCCATCCTACTTCACCCTTATCTTCCCCATCGTACCTCACCCTGCTTCACTACCATCCTACAACAACAGCCGGCGAATGTTCACGCAACCGCAAAAATAAATTTCCTACTCCCCTCTAACCGCTATCACATTTTCTTTAACTCCATTGCGGTGATTCGAGCTCTTCGCGACAACCGACTTCAAGAAGATCTGCTTGACGACCTCTCTGAAACTATCTCGCTCCTCTCCCCTGCCTCGGTGCCGGGCCGCTCAGTCATCCTTGGCCATCAGCTGGTTCACCAGCTGGGCCGCAAGATTACTCCGTCGCCCGCTACTGTTCCTTGACAAAAAGCACACCGCTCGTGATTTCACTTCCCTCGGAGTCCCTGTATGCTCGTCTGGAAGCGCTGCACCGACAGGGCGTTAAGATATCCCTAGGAGTTCCCCAGGCGGCGGCAAACAAAAAAGTCCTAAAAGAGTCCCATTTTCCACCTCTTCGTTTGATGGCGTCTCAGCGGTTGCTCTTGCAGCTTGTCCGGCTGGGAGAGTCCGCAGCCGGAAAGGCCTTGCTCAGGCGTCTCCGCCTAAGGGTGGAATCTCGCATATACGCGGCGCTCAACACTCTCAGCATTCTCTACCCGCAACGGCGGAAGAACCAACATCGCTTGGAGCCACCGTGGTCTTTCGAGAGTTTGGAGTGTCAGCTCACCATCCCGGGCATCCGCTCGAAGAGATGTATACCCGTGGCGGAAGCGAGAATGTTAGCACTTGAGCACTTTAACCGGTCGTACAGAGATTGTGTTCATGTGTTCACGGACGGATCTGTCGACAGAGAAGCCGATACCAGCGCAGCGGCCTTTGTGATTCCCGGCATGAACGTTTCCTTGGCGGCTCGCATTGATCAGCTGACGTCATCAACAACGGCAGAGTGCATAGCGATCGAGGCGGCCTTGAAAAAGATCAAATCGCTTCGGGTGCAGCATGCGGTAATTCTAACGGATTCCAAGTCGGCCCTACAACTCTTGCAGCTTGGATTTCCCGCAGATAAAATTTGCCAAAGCTCCCTGCGTCTTCTTCAGCAGATAAAGGAAAACGGATTTTGCGTTCGCTTCCAGTGGGTCCCTTCCCACGTAGGAGTGCTTGGAAACGAGGCTGCGGACCACTTGGCTCGTGAAGCGACATCGTGCACTCGTCTTCTGAAGGTGGTTCCAGATAAACGGCGCATTTTAAAAACAATCATACAAGATCATTTCCGCTCTCTTTGACGACCACAACATCGACCTTGTGTCACAAAAGGAATGAAGAGGACAGAGGCAACCTTACTGTTCCGCATCCGGACCAACTCAGCGCGGACACCGGCGTGGCTCCATAAGCTGAACTTTATCGCTTCACCTCTGTGTGGAATGTGTGGTGCTACAGGCGACATCGGTCATTTTATTATGGACTGCCGAGAGCATGCGGAGGAGCGGTTAGCTTTGTTTAAAGAACTGCGAAGGATGGCCGCTCCGCATGCCTCTTTGAACGATTTAATTTTCCCGGAAGGCCATTGGATCACGAGAAGGGACATCTTTCGTTTGATCCTGCAATTTGTACGTGTCACAAGCCTCAGCGAGTCATGGTGAATTCCCGCGCATAGCGATAAAAAGGTGCTGACCGGGTGAGCAATTGCTGGCATACCACGCAAGGCTAGGTCCACCCGTCAATAAACATCACCACCTCCACCACCACCACTTCACCCACACGTTACTTATGCGATACAGCTCCAGCTGAAAGTCGAAAGATAACACCAGGTCGTCGGATATCAGTTCAAACAAGGAGAGCGCTTCCAATCGACCTTGAACACCGCCAGCTGTTCACAGGCCAGTTTTGTTTCTGTACGGGTATTTCTGGAGGTCTAGTGTCGAGTAGAACTGTCTATTCTGACAAAATCTCAGTCTGGATATCGTTTCTTTTCGAAAATGTTAGGTGGCACGCCAATGTAGGAAGCTCGCCTGGTGCACCACATCAGGACGCACCCCCAGGAAAAAATCTGGAGGAAAAGTCCCCTGCAAGTAAGCCAGATATACAGAAAAGGGCCCTAGATAAACCATTGGGGAGAAATCCAGATGAGACGACCTTTGAGTCTGGGCAGGGTGACATGCAACTAAAGGCCGCATCGAAAAACAACCTCAAACCGAACCGCAAAGAGAAGTACCCAACGCTCTGGATGCAGTAGGGCCATGTGACCCGGGACATGCTCAGCCACTGAAGGCAACTCGAGGAAAATCCCACCGGAAGCTACGGCGTAATGAAAGGGACGAGGCTTCACAGTGGCACACACCAGAGCCCATCAGTGGCGGAGCTCAAACTCCGACCACTACTGGGGAGAAAACCCGATAAGCGACATGTTGCCAACGACCAGTGCAGCCACCAGAACGCGACGGGGTGCCCACCACAGAGGAGGCAGAGAGAGATTGTGATGGTCGGAGACAAAAATATGAGCCTTCTGGCAGAGACCTTGATGCCGGAGACTGGTTCTCGGGGAGCCTTTGAGTCCGTATGTGGAGCAAAAGCAACGATGGCAGATGCTGTCCGCTATGCCACTGAATTTGAGAAAAAGGCCCCATCCACACAGAGACAGTACGTCCTGCATGCCGGTATCCATGACGTTTTGAAAGGCAACTCTCAGGGAATAACGGACATCCTTTCGCTGGAATGGTCTGGGCGGCGCGGACAGCTCATTTTGCGCTCCATTCGAAAGATTACCAGCAGAGGGGGAGAGGTGCGGGCTGCAATCGTGCTTGCCAATGCGAAGCTGAAAAAGTGGTGTCGGAAGAGCGGGCAGCGTTTCATTGACCTGAGCAAGATAGAGCTACCTATCAGCTACTGCAAAGATGGCTTCCATTACAACGAGGACAGCACACAGCTCATCAGCCGACTCATTGTACAAGTTGGAAAACCGAAACCACTGACAAGGATGCTGTCCAACGAGGGCCAGATGCTCGTACAACACGGGCACAAGCGTGGATGTCCAAAACAAGGGACAGGGGTGATGCGCCATATCCAAGAAAGGATGATGGACCAAAACCAGCAGAGACGCAAGAGCGGGACAAGTGGGCACCAAATGGAATTGGTCCAGCTCATCGCACAGTCCCTAGAAAACATCCTGGCCAAGAAATGGCCCACCCCGTAGGAGACACCTGCAATGACAACGCCGATGGCCAAGGGAGCCCACCGCCGCTGCCGCCATCTTTTCAGCAGGCCACAGCCACCACCGTGGAGCCCCCAACCCAACAGTCCAGATACATCCCGCAGAGGAAAAGTGCACTTCCTACTGATCTCCGGGAAAGTGCCCAACGAAAAAGAAAGCGTTCGCGTCGACAGCGCACAAAGCGGGCAAAAATGGTGAACATTGGCTTCCTAAACGTGCGCAGGTCGAGGAAAGCTGCAAAGTGGAAAGAGTTATACGAAACTCTGTCGCGAAATTCATGTCCCTCCTTGACAGGTTTTTTTTTTTTTTTTTTTTTTTTTTTTTTGCCGCGCGTCATTTCTTGCCGTTCGCCGAGAGGAGCCGTACCGCGAAGCGAAGGAATGTTCTCGCCGCCATTGTCGCACCCGGGTCGGCTGGCCATGTGTTTCGGGGAGAGAGGTGGCGAGAGTGCCGCGGCCTACTGAAGGCTGCGCCCCGGGAATTCTCGGAAGACGCGCGGCCCGGTGGACGGTGTGCGTGGTGCAGCGCGGGGTTTCCGGGGAGAATGGGCTGAGAACTGGTGGTGGCCGGACGTACGGCCGGGACGCGGCGTCGGCCTTGAGGGCTGTGCTGGGGAGGCCGAGCGACGACGGCGGTGAACTTCGGGTCCCCGAAGATTCCTCAGGGAGGCGACAGTGAGCGGCCGGAGTTCACCCAAATTGCGTCGCTGATCAGCGGTGCCCCACCACAGACGACCGACAGCCTCCGTCACCCCGGCGAGACCATCAGCCGGACCGCAGCTAAGATGTTCTCCCCTTCTCCACCTTTCTTCGGACTCTTCCTATTCATCTTCTGTGTTGTATTTCCCTAAGCGGACTGCACGGGCTTATCCGCCTCCTTCAGTGCACCACGCGGTGTGTGTTTCTAGCGGGCCTATTGTTAGTAGTTGGGGGAAGCCTCCAACCCCGCCTATTGTATACTCTACTGTCCCCTTCATTTACTGTCGTCTTCTCCTCGGGCTCGTAACGGCGTGTACCTTTTCTTTCATTGTGATTAATGTACTTCGTGTTGTTATCTTGGAATCTCTGACCCCAACGGGGTGTCAACTGCATTGTCTTATTCACTCGTCAAACCTTCTGTCGGTCTGTTTTGAATTTCCCGTGAATGTGAAGTAAATGTCCGTTGTTTTGAAACTGTTTTCCCGTGCCCCGTCTCGTGCCTCACGCCAGCGGCCAATCAGGCGTGGACCTATCGCCGGTTAGCAGGTCCGAACCACATCCTGTATTCGTATCCAGGGGGGAGTTGTTTGTCGCTCCTCCCGTCCGAGGCATCGGCCACTAAATTACCTCGCACAATTCTGTGACAAACTGGCGTCCACGGCAGGACCGCTAACCACGATTGGCCCAGGGCGTGAGGCATAGGTTAGCACGAAGCAAGTGTTCTTTCTGCGACAGGCATGAATGAGAGATTTGGAGCGTCTAGTCGCTCTTTGTAAAGATGCGCATCGAAGGGAGCGCTCTTCAGGATTTTTTTTTTTTAGAAGAGAGAGGGAAGAGCGCGAGGGCGCCAACGGGAAGACGTGAGAGAGAAGGAGCGCGAGTCGCTTGAGTGGGAGATCGCGATACACGATAAGGATCGGCCGGCACGAAATATGGTAGAGAAAGAGAGAAGAGATGGAATTCCTGCGCTCAAGGAGCGAGACTGGTGGTAACGGGAGCGCTCTTTCGATGGATTGAAGCGGCTTCTTTCCGGGACACCTGTTTTATGGAATTCCTGCGCTCGAGGAGCGAGACTGGTGGTATCGGGGTTAACGGAAGCGCTCTTTCGGTGGATTGAGGCGGCCTCATTCCGGGGCACCTGTTTTGCAGGTTGCCGGCTCCGACCAACCCTTGGTGCTTTGCACAGATGCCTCCGAGAAGTGGAGGCGGGGTGATGCTACTGCAGTGAAAAGGCGCCGCGTTCCACCCTGGAGAATCTACGAATCGGAAGTTGTTTCCGAGGGAACGCGCGTAGTCGGCAATAGAGGAGAGTCGCCTCCGGGCACTGAAATCCTTCAGCTCTTACATGTACGGGAGGACCTATTGAAATATGAGACGTGTTGGGCTGTATCACCGTGAAGCTATAGGTGGGTGCATCATTCAGCGTGCCCCGTGCCGCCCTTATGTGGTCTAGTTGTTGTCAGGTTTCTGGTAGTACTTTGGGGTTCTTTTTGTTATGTATTCAGTACACATACTCAGGGGTGTAGGTATTGATGTATGAATAGTGTGTGTGTTTTTTTTTCTCAACTTAATGTAGTTATGTAGGTGTGTGCGAATATTTGTATTTTTTTTGGTACACAGTTTCTTTGTATTGTATGCATGTGTTGTACTTCTGAGGGTCGTGCCTTTTTGTCTAGGCCGGGTAATTGGGGTGATGGATTTTTTTTTTTGTGTGTGTGTACCCGAATTTCGCTTTGAATATTTGGAATGTTAATAGGGATAACATTCTTGATGGGGGGCGGTGTCGCGAAATTCATGTCCCTCCTTGACGGTTTTTTTTTTTTTTTTTTTGCCGCGCGTCATTTCTTGCCGTTCGCCGAGAGGAGCCGTACCGCGAAGCGAAGGAATGTTCTCGCCGCCATTGTCGCACCCGGGTCGGCTGGCCATGTGTTTCGGGGAGAGAGGTGGGCGAGAGTGCCGCGGCCTACTGAAGGCTGCGCCCCGGGAATTCTCGGAAGACGCGCGGCCCGGTGGACGGTGTGCGTGGTGCAGCGCGGGGTTTCCGGGGAGAATGGGCTGAGAACTGGTGGTGGCCGGACGTACGGCCGGGACGCGGCGTCGGCCTTGAGGGCTGTGCTGGGGAGGCCGAGCGACGACGGCGGTGAACTTCGGGTCCCCGAAGATTCCTCAGGGAGGCGACAGTGAGCGGCCGGAGTTCACCCAAATTGCGTCGCTGATCAGCGGTGCCCCACCACAGACGACCGACAGCCTCCGTCACCCCGGCGAGACCATCAGCCGGACCGCAGCTAAGATGTTCTCCCCTTCTCCACCTTTCTTCGGACTCTTCCTATTCATCTTCTGTGTTGTATTTCCCTAAGCGGACTGCACGGGCTTATCCGCCTCCTTCAGTGCACCACGCGGTGTGTGTTTCTAGCGGGCCTATTGTTAGTAGTTGGGGGAAGCCTCCAACCCCGCCTATTGTATACTCTACTGTCCCCTTCATTTACTGTCGTCTTCTCCTCGGGCTCGTAACGGCGTGTACCTTTTCTTTCATTGTGATTAATGTACTTCGTGTTGGTATCTTGGAATCTCTGACCCCAACGGGGTGTCAACTGCATTGTCTTATTCACTCGTCAAACCTTCTGTCGGTCTGTTTTGAATTTCCCGTGAATGTGAAGTAAATGTCCGTTGTTTTGAAACTGTTTTCCCGTGCCCCGTCTCGTGCCTCACGCCAGCGGCCAATCAGGCGTGGACCTATCGCCGGTTAGCAGGTCCGAACCACATCCTGTATTCGTATCCAGGGGGGAGTTGTTTGTCGCTCCTCCCGTCCGAGGCATCGGCCACTAAATTACCTCGCACAATTCTGTGACAAACTCTTGACCGGGAGGCCATTGAAGTC